>NC_079354.1:3205858-3893225 GCF_029582105.1 Oenanthe melanoleuca
GCAGTGTGAGCTCAGTGTCCTTTTGGTGAGGGATGGAGAGGGTGAAGGTGATCCCTGGGAGTGCTTAAAACTCACCTTGGGAGCCAAGGCCAGGCTTTGAACAACCTGTCTAGTGAAAGGTGTCTCTGCCATGGGGTGGGGACCAACTGGATGATCTTTAAGGTTCTTCCAGTTCAAACCACGATTCTGTGAAACTCAGGATGGCTCTGCACACATGATAATTCAATTTTATTCTTTTTGCTTTGATCTGTACCAGAAACTCTGTCCAAGTCCATAGTGCACCAGAGCAGAAGAGAGGAAGATGCAGCTGCACACAGTGCTGGGTGACCCAAAAACCAGGGCAGGTGTCTGGGCTGTGCAGGGGGAGCAGCAGGGGCTGGGCTTGGTGGCCCCAGCCAGAAAATTCAAAGTATTGGCACATTAAGCCTCTTGTTTACTCTAAGCTGTTTATTTTGCTGCTGAAGGATTTTGTCTGAGTGGAAGCAGCCAGAAAACCTCACACTCTGGAATTCCTACCTACCTGTGCTACACATATTTATTCATATATATATAAATTTGCTAAGCATGTATTTACTAAATGCATGTATTTACTGAGTGTTTGTCGTTTATAGCTCAGTGGGACACAAGCCCAGGTCTAAGGCCAGGTCAGCACAAAGCAGGAATACAAAAAGCTCTCTGGAAGGCTGGCTCACATCCATTATAATATCACTAAATACCATAATCCTGTGAGCCTTTGCCTCATAATACCATAATGAGTTATTAAAGCTAAGGAGGGTACTTTGGGGAGGGAGAGTTGGAGGGTTTGGGGTTTTTTTTCCCCTCTTCTGCCAGGTCTGAGCCATTTCTCTTGGTCCTTCTCCATTCATAAGAGAATGGCTGCAGCAGTTTCAGGAGTGAACAATTTTAAAGGCTATAAAAATGCCAGTTTCTGAACACTGTGTGCCTTTCCCAGAGAGATGAACTGTTGTGCTCCATTCCCTCAGCTCATTCCACAGCCCTTAGCTCCTCTCCAGGAAAATACCCAAGGCATTAGCTCAGAAACAGCCACACTCTACCAGAGGCTGAGCACAGTGTGGGCGAGGGGAAAGGTGTTCCCAGGCCACACCTGTGCTCTGCCCACTGCCAGCACACAGCAGAAGGATGCTCTTTGAATAAAGATTTTGGAAGCATCCTGCAGCCACCTTCCTGCCTCAGCTCTGTGTGTGTTTCCAGGAAATCCTGGAAACTGTGGTGAGGAAATTGTGTCGTGCAAAGTGCCAGGACTGTGGAGGGGGGAAGGAGCTGGTTCTTGCTTGCTTGGAAAATACAGCAAGAATGAAAGGAAAAAAAAAAATATCCAGAGGAATGTGCCAGCCATAATTTACAAGCTGGTTCACTTTGGTTTTGGGAGTACTTGGCAGCTCTCTCTATCCAAAGCAAAGGCAGACACATAACCTCAGAGAGGAGGGAAACCTGGGTGCTTTTTCATTGCAAAATACCTTTTATTTTACCTCCCTTTTCTCTGATCAAAAATAAAGACCTTGCAAAGTTCAGGTCTGTTGCTGGTTTTTGCTTTGCTTGGGGTTTCAAACCCTTTGGGTGAGGATGTGGCTGCACCCTGGCCCAGCAGCTGCAGCACAAGGCACAGCTCTCCAAATACCATTGTCCAACAGCATGAGCATGTGTATTATTTATTATTAACCATCAGTGGCAAGCTGGAAGCTGATAAAGATCTTTATTATTTTACAAGCACTGTAATTACTACCTAGGGTTGCTTTCCTATAGTTTAAGTGCTCTGTTTCTCCCTTGGCTATCCAGGATGAGCAGATTTGTCCTCAGTTCCCTGAATATCACTGAACCAGTATTGCTCAGGCACTCTGAATATCAAAACTTCACATTTGAGGAGTTGGTTTTTTTCACCCCCTAACAGTCAATGAAAAAAATCAAAGAAAGGGCAGAAGATGAGATTTGGCTTGATTTGCTCCAGTACTTGTTAATTAAAAAGCTGAAGGATCCCTGTGCTTTGCCATCAGGGAGAAGACAGTGTGTCAGGGCAGAGCTCTGGGCTGGGGGGTGTCACAGAAGGAATCTGTGCCCATTGTCTTGTCAGGAGGGTTGTCAGACATGGCAACACATGTGTACCCCCTCCCCAGGTAATTGTGTGCTCCTCTTGGAGTGGGGGATATTCCCAAAGGGAAGTGATGGATGGAAGTCATCAGTCCAAGCCTGGCTGCAAAGCGAGAGGTGGGAGTTTTTTTCCACACTAAAAATAACAATATTGCCCATGGAAGTGTGCATACACGTTTAGAGCAGCAATTTCCAGGTGAATCTGCACAGATGCATCCCTGGCCCAGGAGAGCAGAGGTGTGTGAGTGTAGGAATGGCAGAGCTTGGGGAGGGCAGGAAGGTGGGAGGGGAAAGAGAGAGAGAAATCCAGGCTTTGTCCATGGCAGGTCCTTGTGTGTCCTGGCTGTCATTCTGCTCCCAGGGCCAGCACCTTCCCTTGTGTGTCCTGGCTGTCATTCTCCTCCCAGGCCAGCACCTTCCCTTTGTGTGTCCTGGCTGTCATTCTCCTCCCAGGCCAGCACCTTCCCTTGTGTGTTCTGGCATTTTGGTGCTGAGAGGCTGCCCTGGGCATGGTGGAGCTGGAGGAAGGGTGAGAGCCCATGCCAAGGGAGAGGTTGAAGGGGACAGGAGCTTTGCAGAAGGTGGCACAAGGATGAAGGTACAATGCTCATGTCAGGACAGGGCAACACTTCCCCACCATGCCAATTTTTCCTTTTTTTTTGCTTTTTATTGAAATGCAGTGTATGCTCTGGTTTTTTACCCCCAGATGTTGTGCTTGGGGCACAGCAGGTGGCATGTGAAGGATTCCCTGCTGGGTTTGGCTGGTGTAAATATTGACAGCCAGAGATGGCTCCACCATGGGATGCACCTCCTGGTGGATAGCAGAGGGTGGGTGCAAAGGAGTGGAAAAGGTGATTAGCTCCCTGGTTTGGTGCAGCTGAGCTATTCCTTCCAGCTTTCCAGGCTCTGCTTCCCATGGCAAAGCTGGGATCACCTGTGCTGGTCCCACCAGCCCTGTCTTGCCCAGCACCCCTGCAAGGGACCCTCAGCACCCAGGTGACACTTCACCCATTCCAGCTGAATGCTGACATAAACACACCATGAGTGCATTTTCCCCTCTGGGCTTCACAAACGTGGTCTGTGCTGTTGTAGCTGGCAAACGAGCAGATCAGAGCTCCCCTGTGGTAATGTATCTCTATCAATTTATTTCTCATTAAAAATCTTATGCACTGCAATAAAGCCAATAGTGAGATAACAGTGGAGCTTTATAACCTGTTAAATCAGGCCTCTGCTTCCACACAGAACCATCTTAGGCTGTTGTAGGGGTTTAGGTGGAAACCAAATCAATCCAGCATCCCCCATCCTGCAGCTGCACAGTGCTGGGTGCAGAGGAAGGGGGTAAATCACTTCCTTCAGTGATTCTTATTAAAGAGTTTGGCAAGGGGAGAGGAATTGATCTCTGGATGATGCACATTACAGGCAGGTTTTTTTTTTATTCCACTCCTTTCCTTCTGTGCAGATAAAAAGCCAAAGAGGTTTGAGTTTGATGGAACCTATGGTGAAAATCTTTTTAATTAACAGTGGATTAGAACTGGAGCTGTGTTTTAGCTGGAATGGCAGATGCCTGTTTTTTCTGGGCAGCCAGGCAGGTTCCTAATTATTATTTGTGAAGGCAGGAGGGTGCAGGGGGTTTGTGTTCCATCCCATCCCAGCTCTGGATTCACCCCTTACAGCATTTGCTCTGCTTGTGCTAAAGAGAATTCCACCTTCCCCCCAGCCTCCTCCATTTTTATTTGGATCAAATTCATTTCCTACTAAAGTTCACTTGTGCCCTTTCCTTTTGGGAAGGGTTTTGCTGAGGCTTTGCTCTCTCTAGCTCTTTACAGGAAGTTAGAGGCAGATGGGGTTCAATCTCTCCTCCCATATAACAAGTGATAGGACAAGAGGAAAAGGCATCAAGTGGCACCAGGGGAGGTTTAGGTTGGATATTAGGGAAAATTCCTTCACCAAAGGGTTATCCAGCCCTGGAACAGCTGCCCAGGGCAGTGGTGGAGTTCCTGTCCCTGGAAGATTTAAAGGACACCAAATGCATCCCCTGGGGACGTGGTTACACTGGGAGATCTCAGAGGGATTTTCCAACCTAAATGATTCCATTCCCTGTGTCTCTGCTCTGGGGTCAGGGTGGGAGCAGGGTGCCCCTGCTGCAGGAGGGTCAGAAATGCCCTGTGCTGGTGCCAAATGTCCCCCAGTGTCCCCTCCCTGCCACTGACTGGGCTCTGCCATGTCTGGGGACTCTCACCATGGTCCTGCCTCGCTCTAAGTGCAGAGGAAGGGAGAAAAATCAATTCCCATCAGCTGAGCAGTGCCCTTTGATTTATTGCCAGTGGAGGAAGAAATTCTTTATCTCCTCCTGGAAGGGATTGCTTTGGTGTTTGTTATTAGGGAGCAGTGCTGGAACATCCCCCTTCCTCCAAACCCTGCTGGTGTTGATAACCTTTACCAGGACATGTGGAGCACAGCAAGGGTGTCCCAGTGTGCAGTGAAAGGGTTAACCTGCTCTGCTGGGATGGTCAGGGCACTCCATTCCCCCAGCAGATGAAATTGTGTGTATTCCATAGATTTCAGTCTGTTCTTGCACATCTGGGGTTATTTAGTGTGGCTTTCTGGCCTGCAGATTAAAAAGAGCATCCCTGTGCAGGGCAGAGGGGCTGCCTTGGTCCTCCTCACCTTCCAACCAGTCCCCTCTCCCATCTGTGTGAGTGGTGCTGCTGCAGAGAATAGATGGAAACACTCTGATCTACACCCCTGAAAGTTTCCCCCATTCCTCATCTTCCAGCTGAGCTCAGAGCAGAAGCAGGAGGTGGGCAGCAATCAGCAGGACTGCAGGGTGATGTTTTAATTATCTGTAATTGCTGTGCAGGTGCACAGCTGGCCAGATGTGCTGGCAGTGAGTGTGAGCTGATACCCTGACAGTGTGACCAGTGGTGATTCTGTCTTTCTGACAGAAAAACCTCTTGGCTTTTTGAGGTCTCAGTTCAAGAGCAGCAGTGGTGGGAGGTGGGTGGCCATGGCTTGGTCTCAATGGAAACACAAATTGAATTTTCTGTGCTGAAGTTGCTCCAATCAACCCCTTTCCTACAGGGTGGCTGATTTGCAGGTGGTTTTGGGCATGGGTGATACCAGGACTGTGTGACTCAGGGAAGATGGAGAAAATTCAGATCATCTCAATCCCACTTAGTGTCAAAATCACTTGTCTCCCCTCTTAGTTACTCTGATAACATCTATTTGTGCAGCTTCCTAGGACATCAAGGTTTTACATCATCCACAATCCATCAGTTTAATTCCCTCTTTAAAGCAGTGATCATGAGTCTTAAAATGGAATAAAAAGCTGATAGGCAGAAGGGAGCTGGTTTGCAGCCTCAGGCAATGCAGCCACAGGCACCAAGATCTCCTAGAGGGGAACCACCTGGAGAACCAACAGTCTTAAGTTTTAGGGGCAAATCCCAATTTTTTGGAGGAGAAGCTCAGTGCAAATGAGCTTCAGTGCTGTGTGAACAAAGAGAATTTTGTTCTAAGCCACCTGTGGGCTGGTTTTGCATAGCTGGAGGTGATATCAACCCTGTCTGGGCTTAGATGAAGCTCCTGATTTCCAGCAGCTGCTTTGAATACATTCCCTGGGGTCTTTCCTCATTGTTTGTTAGCAGGTAATGGGGAAAGTGGGAACACTGGAGGGGAAGGGTGGGTTTTGGAAGACCTGGCTGGCAGAGGATGCTGCCCAAAGCTATGGAAGTGAGCAGAGCTGCTGGAGTGTTCCTCTGCCCTGGGCTCTCCTGTCACTGATGGCCAGAGGTCAGCTCAAGGTGGGTTTGTGACAAAATCTCAATGTTTAATGAGTTAGGTGTTGAGATTTTTAATAGAGTTGCCAGTGAAGATAAATGGAACACGAGGCTGGTGACCCAGGGGGCCTGACCATCACTCTGGGTTGTGGTGCTGAATAAACCTCAGAAATCTGGGGCTGGATTTCTGTTTTAGGGGGAAGGCAGTTCAATTTGAACTGTTGCAGCTGATTTAACCCAGATTTCTTTTGTGGGATTTCATGTGGTTTTTGGTCTTGAGGACCTTGTGTTTTGGTTTCACTGATGCTTTCATTCCCTGTGCATGACACGTGCTGAATCCTGCCATACTAACATAGAGAAAACCCCAAAAAAGTAAAATCTAAAGGGGAAAAAGGCCAGTAGAGCCCAATGGACTTGTGCAGAGCTTGGCCAAGGACCAGAGCATATCAAATGAGCTTCAGGGCAAGTTTTTTTCTGCAGGATTTTACAATGTGAGGCAATTACTGAGCTGAGCAGCATTCCTTAAGAAGATTATAACTCTGTACCCAGTGTGGACCAAGAGCATCCCAGTCAGGCTCAGCTCCTCTCCAGTGTGTTGGAATCCAACCAGGTCATTAGTGGTGCTGCAGCATTAATTACTCTGAAAGCAAAAGGTTAATTTGAAGTTTTGTAGGTTGCAGAAAGTACTGGGGAGAGCAAAGCCTTTAATTTTGTGCCATCATGTAGATGAAATAGGAAAATGTGTTTTTGCAGGAGGGATTGGTGGGAATGGTTGGACGTGCTGGGTGCAAGGAGAAGCAGGGTCTGTGAACCCCTGCTGCTTTCTGGAAAGCAAAATGAAAGCAAAACTCTGTATTTCTTGTATTGATTTTCTTAGTGTATCCTGGATTTTAAAAAAAAAAAAAAAAAAAAAAAAAAAAAAAAAAAAAAAAAAGGCAGGAAGGATGGAGACTTGTCAAAATGAATTATTAACCAAGTCATACTTCACACTTCCTTCCAGTCTGAGGAAGCAAAGCATGTCCTTTGCTATGATAAAGCCACTTTTTTATCTCTTTTTTTGTTCCAAGGAAGCATTTCCAACCAGTGGGCATCCAGTTATTTTTCCACAGTAACTCAGGAGTCTTCAGCTCTCTGCCACAAACCTTCAGAGAACAGTCAGAATCAATAGATAGTGTTTGTTTATTTTGATACAGCAAAGAAAGAAAGGAAGAAATAATCAGACAGGAGAGAGAAAAGAGGAGCTTTGGCATATATTGTTTATATAGAGTTGTTTGGCTTGTTTTGGAAAAAATAAAATGAAGGAGCCCATCAGATTGGATTCAGATTTCCAGCACGGATTCCAAAGGCACATGATGCTCCTGAGCACAGAGACTGCCTTTCTCCCACTGCTCAAAGGGGAGATTGGTGCTTTTCCTGCCAGCACTCCCCTGGAATGGCTGAATTCTTACCATTCCCACCTGCCAGTCCTGGACCTGCAAAGGTGGTGGGCACTGGGGAGGAAAGACAAATGGGGTGGAAACCCTGCAGACCTGGCCCATGGTGTTTTGCTGAGGGTGGAGACTGCTAAATCTGTCTGAAACTCACCCCTGGTGCTTGGGGCAGGAGGAGCTGTGGCTCCATCTCAGGCTCTTTTGGGTGGTCCTGTGGCTCATCCTGCCACAGAGCCCCCCAAACCAGCAACCCCCTTTGGGGAGACCTTTGGGGAGAGGGAGAAGGCAGAGACCTCAGTGCTGTGGAACATCTGGTCATGGTGCAATTAAATGAATCAAAGAATAAAAATATTGCATGAATTCAGCTGTGTGTGTGTGTGTGAATTAATCACAACCCCATTCAGGCTCCTGGCTGCTCACCCACTTGTAGCCCAGGTGGATAAAAGCTTGTCCAGTGAATAATCCCCCAACCATCCATGTGAGTGTGGATTTGCTGCACCCTGCTCAGAGGGAGGGAGAAGCACACAGCAGGTGCCTTCCTCTGCCTCTGGATGTGAAAAAAGCTATTGATTAAAACATTACAGGCTGGAGGGGGTGATGGAGAGCTGTGCATCCTCCCCTGAGCATCAGGGTGGGGTTTGGCTGCTGTGCCTGTAATGGGGGAAATGGGAATGTGCCCCCCATGTCCCTCCCATTCAGCAGAGGAAGGGCAGAATATCCCCAAATCCCTTACATATATTAAAACAGGAGTTTGCTCACAGGTTAGAGCTAAGTTTAAACATCTCATGGTGCTTTTGGGAGAGCTGCCCTTTAAAAGATGATTTTTTTTTATTCCCACTGCTCCAGCCCCTTGGTTTTAATACCAACTTGCCTGGGGAACATTAACCTGCAGAGCAGAGAGGAGCACACAGGGTTCATTTTCACCTGGATATACCAGGCATGCAGGAATTATCACCAATTAAAATGTATTTGACATGATAGAAGCCAAACACATGCCTTGGCATGTTCCTCCCCTGCATTATCAGAGAGGTTCATGGAGCTAAAAAAGCTTGAGAATGCAGGAAAGAAATTGGGAGGGTCTGCACCCCCAAGAGCACTTTCAGCTGCATCCCCTCTCCCTGCAAGCTCAGAAAGGTAAAAATCACCCCAAATTTGGGGCTGTGTGGAGCAGGAGGAAATTCAGGAGGGTTTTTTCCATTTATTCTCACTCCCCTACAGCATCTCCTGCCTTTTGGCTGAAGTGAAACTGCTGCCAAAAAAAAAAAAAAAAAATCCCAAACAAGCAGGAATTTTTGGGATGAGCTGCAAAATTGACCTTGACTGAATGCAGGGGGAGTGAGAATGAGATGAAAACGATGCCAGAGATAGTTGTAATTAGGTTAATGTCTTCAACTGAACTTGGAAGCCAAGTAAAGAGGGGAAAGGTTGCTCTGGAAATGAAAGGTGGAACTGGATGGCTGTGGAAATTGCCAGTGGGATTTGGGATTTCCCAGGTGCAGGTTGGTAGCTCTGGTGGGGCTGCTGGGGAGGGGGAGTCTCACAAGAAGGGGTGAGGGAGCTGATGCTGTGTGTGCTGTCCTGTGCTTTTCCCCTTGCTGGGGCTCCAAGCAGGCACTGGGGCAGCTTTTCCCAAAGGAATAGCCCCTGGTGTGGGTTTGGAGGAGTTCTGTGTGGGAGCATGTTCCAGCTGGAGGAGCAGAGTACAGGCAGGAAATGGGGGGAAAAATTAAATCAAAATCTAGGGGGAAAAAAAAAAAAAAAAAAAAAAGCTTTTTAACTTTACTGAGGCTGCATGATGGGACTTTGTGAGTTGGCTGCTCCCTGTTCCCAGGATCTCTTCCCATGTGTGCTCAGAACTTTTCTTCTGCTGCACTGGGGATGCAGGAAAGGCTCAGCTGTGAGAGCTGGGTCAGAGGAAGGAGAAAATAACTCAAACAACCCCCTTCCTCTGTCTGTTTTTTCATGTTTGATGTGCAGATCACCAAGGGGAGAAAAAAAAAAATACTTGTGGAACCACAAATGTCTGGTTTGGGCATTTTCAGGGAGTTTTGTTTAAATGATACCCTAGGCAAAGGAGCTGGAAGCAGCTTGGTTTAAACCCAGGGTTGCAGTGTCCAGGAGCTGAGCTGATCTTGGGAAGCCAAAACTCCAGGGACCTGCAGGTGCTGGCAGGGACTGAGGCTGCAGCTCAGGTGGGAGTGGGGCTGGGAGTCCATCCCAAATCCTGCATGAGCTCTTTAACCATGCCCTAATGCAGCAAATTTCCCCTTTATTCCCACCAGTTTCTATCCCAGGCCAGCAGAGGGGTGGGGTGACAGTGTTGGGCTCTCAGAGAAGTGTTGGGGGGTTTATCCAGGTGGGTTTTGGGCAGGAACAAACCCTGTACCTGCAGCAGAGCTCTGGGCATGGCCACTGACGGGTTTTATCTGGCAGCAGATAAAATATTCCCTTCCAATGCACTTGGCAAACAAATGAGCCAGGCAGAAATACAGATTGTGTTTGCTGATGGTGACAGGCTGCCAAGGAATGCATGAACCGCTATTCACTGGCAGGGAAATTCAAATTCCTCCCTGCCATGGGAGCTGCAGAGCTGGGGCTGCACAGGGATCCAGCTCTCCTGGAGTGCTGCTGCTCACTCTGGGCTTTCTGCAGGGTTTTTGCTGTGCTGGGGGGGCTCAAGTGATGCTGATGGATGGTGAGATCCTGGGCTCCAGCAGGTCTTCAGGAGCAGAGATAAATGCCAGGGGTCTGTGCATGGAGAGGAACTGGGTCTGAGCGTGCATCTGTAGTGCCCTGGCTGCTCTGGGGAGAGCTGCATCTCCAGAGATGATTTTGGAGCTTAATCCAGTTTGATGGAGCCCTCCCCAGCTCCCCACATCCTCCTGGGGTTTATTTCTGGGATGTTGAGTGTCTGGCAGTGAGGACCATGAAGTTCCCTGTCCTTGGGCAGGTTCAGCTCCCTGGCATTTTCCAAGGGAAGATGCAGCAGCCAGGGCACTGTGTGTGTGTTTTGTGTGTGTGGTGGGGATTTCAGGGTGAGTGATCCCTGAGGAAAGGGCTCCAACCAGTTCCTGGGACACACTGAGCATCCTGGCTGCCCCTCATCTCCCCACGTCCCCTGGGGACCAGCCCATGGGTTTCCAGTTGGAAACAGTGTTTGGCTTTGAAGTTAACATTTGCAGCTTTGGGAATAGATAAGAGGAGAACTGGAGGATAGGGAGATGATAGAGAATATTCACTTGTGGAATTATCTCTTGCAAATATTATTTTTTTCCTTTCCCCCCTCGTTGTGGGCATTACTTTAAAACATGCTATTGACTTCAAATTAAGCAATTCACATTAAAACGGCCTCCATGTATAAGTGAGTAACATTAGATTGCAATAAATTATTTTTGGGAGCCCCTCCAGAAGATGCAGAGGACCTGGGGAGTGCAGAGTCCATGGTGCATTGCAGGATCCATGGGGTTTGGTGGGAATGTGAGCTGAGGGTAAGGATGTGTATCCTGGGCACTAAAATCCTACACAGGTGAGTCCAAGGAGCAAGAAGTAATTGTTCTGCAGAAAACAAGGGGGGAACAACCAATTTTCAGCCTTTTTGGTCAACCTTGGCAGCCTCCCTTGTCCCTCCCTGGCTGAATGCTGCAGGGTATAAAAGGGCTGTAATTATTAAATTGTTGTGTTCAGGAGAATTTAACCTCTCATTGGGTTTGTCCTAGTGACCCTTCAACAGCCGCTGTGGCAATTACCTAGCCTGGGAACTGCCAAATGCAGCTGGCTGGGATTCAGGCTGGGAGATGGGATGGTTCTCCATGGTTTTGGTAAGGCACATCTGCTCCCTAAATATTTTGGCAGTGCTTGCAGAAGCACCAGCCCATCTTCCCTCGTGGGGTTTGCCTCCTGCATCACCCCTAATGCCACCCTGGTGCTCACTCAGGTGATGCCAGTGCTGAGGGAAAGGAGGCTCCTGGCTTATCTAAAACTTGGGTTTGAATTCACATTTGCAGCTGGTTTGCAGCTCCTCTGGCTTTGCCTGTATCTTTCCTCAAATACCTGGTGTACTCAAAAGCCCAGTAGTAGGTAAAAGCAGCTCAGTATCATGTATGGATTTCCCTGTTCCTGCCTCACTCTGTGTTGTTCCTTGTGCCACCAGTACAATCCAAACTCATTATTTTCCCTACATGGCTCTTTTGATCTGCTTTTCTTCCCTTCCTCTGCTGTGACAGCAGAGACCATGAGGAGTGGCTGCAGCAAATGCCATTTGTCTGGTCCTTGGGTCCAGACAATTTGGATTAAAATACGTCTTAAAATTAAAAACCTACCCTTAAAATATTGTGATCTTCCCCAGGATACTCTTTTCCTTCTTTTGAAGAGAGACTCCTGCATGTAAATCTCCTTGTGCTGCTGCTGCAGAGTGCTGAAGGCTTTATAAACCCCCTTGAAGGAAATATAACCTATCCCAAATAATGCCAGCTGCTAAGGAGGGTGGAGAGGAACTGCTCCCAAACATGCAATTCCCAGAGAGCAGCTGGTTTTGTGACCAACCTCATTGCCCTGCACCTCATCCTCATCTCTGTCCAAGCTGAGCAGAGCTTTGTGTGGTGCTGCCCTCTCAAAACCAGGCTCAGGGCAATGAATTGCTCCAGGGAGCTTGATTGGTGACCCCAAATCTAAAAATAAAATGTTATAAAAATAAAATAAAAAAATAAATAAAATTTTCCTCAACTGCAAATCATTTCCCAGTGGATCCCAAGTGAAACAAGAGTGTAAAGCACCACAGACAGCACCAGTCCTGCCCTATTTATGGCTGTGAAGGAGGAGGAGAGTTCCTTTTGCACACATTTGCTCTGGAGATGCTGCTTGGGCTGCTGGAGGGATTTCTCTGGAGGGCAGCTGGTGCTTCCAGCCCTCCTGGGTGTGCAGCCTCCCCCCAGGGCTGCTTCCAGTCTGACCAGCCTGGTTGCATCCACTAAGGAATTTGTGACACCTTGCAGGGGTGTGCTTTATAGGTGCTTTCTGCCATATAATAAACTTTAGTCACAGGACACCCAATTTCCAGGTGTCTGCTCCCAAAACTCCCAGCATGCAGGTTCCTCTGTTGCTGTAATTTGATTTTCTCTGCAGTGCTTAAAGCTGCCAATGCCTGGAAAAACTGTCTTTGCTGAATTCCCCTGGAGCCCTGCTTTCCTTCCCTGGCCAGAGCTGGATCAAATAATATCTGTGCCAGGCTTTGGAGATAAGGCAGGAGCTGAGCAAACCTGCCACTATCTCTGCTTTAATTTTTCCTTGCAAATAGTGTGGAGCCAATGCCTCTCCACCCAGATCAGCTCCTCTTATCAGAGGGATAATAACTGGCTCACTAACCAACATAATTCCTCTATAACCCCCAGCAATCTTTTGGGAGGATTTTGCAAGTGGCTGAAGAACAGAGGAAAATCTCTGGCTGTAGGATTAATTGGTACAAAATCAAGGCACTGTTCGACCATGTGCTTAAAAAAAAATAATTAAAAAAAAATAAAAGTAAAAGTCTGTGTGTATAAATACAGTGACTGCATTTCCACTTGTTTCCTCTTAAGTGGTCCCTCAGTGGCTCCTGCAGATGCAGAGCCTGCTTGAAGTGTGCAGGAAATGAAGGTGCACAGATCATGAGCAGGTTTGGGATTTCAGGTGCCCAAAGCTCCCAGGGCAGTGCTGCAGGTCTGAGGGAAGTATTTTGTGGTTTTGGGCTGTGTCTTGCTGTGGATGCTCTGGGGCTGTGCTGCAGCTCTCCCAGGCACTCACAGCCAGGCCTGGGCAGGTCTGACAGCCCAGGGGATGATTCTGTCTCCAAATCTCTGGGTTTTTGTGTTTTTAAGCTCAGCTTTCCAGCAGTTTCCTTTCTGGGTGTTGGAATCAAGCTGGGCTGCCCAAGAGCTTTGGCTTTCCTTGTTGATCCTTCTCCCTTTTTTTTTTTTTTTCTTTCCTTTCCAATAAAAGGAAATCAATAGCAGCAGCAGATCTCTGTGTGCTGCACGATGGGATTCTTGTCCCAGGAAGCAGCTGGGATTATGGGCTGTCCTTGCAATTTGAATTTTAATAGCATTAACTCTGGCCTAGTCATGTTCTCCTAAAATCCCATTTCAAGTTGCCTTTGTAACTTGACTCAGGCTCTGCTTTGCAGGAATCACAACCAGAATTAAGAGACAGATTTTGAAGGTTAAAACTTCCCAGATTGTTTCCCTCTCAGTTGTCATTTCGGGATGGTTTTGTTTTCTTTCTGATTGCATCAAATATTTGTTCTCCTGTGGGGACTGTGGTGAGAGGGTGAATCTCCCTTAAGAAAATAAAGGGATTTTTTCCATCATTTTTGTGGCATAGCTGGGGGGAAGTTGGTGAAAAGAGCAGCTACCAAAAGTGGCTCAACTTGGGGCTGTGCTGTGCCTCTCCTGAAGCTCCTGAATTATTTAAGGCATTGCTGAGACTTTTATATTTAGAAATATTGAAATGGAGACCCTTTCACCCAGCCTGAATTTTAGATACTTTTTCTTCTGATCTCACAGAGAGAGGGACTTGGCCAGCATCCTGTCCTAGCACAAAACAGCTAAATATTTTTTTAAAAATCCCTCTTTTACCAAGTAAAAAGAATTTTGAACAATTTTGAGTCTTTGAAATCTTTTGGGTATGCTCAGCAGTGTGGGGGGGATAGTGGGTGTGCATGATCAGTTATTTCTTTAATTTTCCCAGTTATAAAACTAATCCTGGAGTCATTTGTGTGCCACTTCTCCCATTCTGGTCCCACACACTGGTGCTTGCACCAAGTAGAAAGAATTGCATTTGCCTGTGGCTTTTTTTATCTCCTCCAAATCCCCCTGTTGCTTTGGGTATTTTTTTTGTTATTATTGGCCTCATTTTTTCAGTACAACAATGTTTTCTCTGGGAGAATGCCCAGTGCTGGGCACAGCTTGGGAGAGGTCCTGTGAGGGCAGTGTGAAAAGGTGGATGATTTCTGAACCTTTATGTGAATAAATAGCAGGAAATTACATCTTTTTTGTCTTCCTCAAGTACCACACTGAAAACCCATATTTGAATTATGGCTCTTGATCACATTTAGCTTTGAGTTAATACAATTGCTTCTTGGGTACCTGTCTCCTAGGATCATGTATTGCTTATTTTCATTTTCTAGCTCTGGCTGTTTGAAAATCATGGTTTGGGTTATGAAGTGCATGTGGAAGGGATAAGGGTTCCTCCTATCAGCTTTGCTTGCTGAGCCTTGTGCAGCACATGGGGAAAAATGAAAGCCTTTGCTATACTGGTCATTGAAATTTATTTATGAGTTAAAAAAAAATAGTTTGGGAAGAGAAGAAAGAAAAGGAGAATGCAGATGCAATCATTAGTGAGATTTGTGATGAAGTGATGAAAACTAGCAGCTGCTGTTGCTGCACATCCTGCTCCAGTAACTCTCCCTTCTCTTCCCCTTTTCTCCCCTCCCTGCTGCCCCTGTTTATCCCTGGATGATCCAGGAGTATCAAGGATGTCCTGTTGGAGCCAGGATTTCTCCTCCTGGCAGTGTCACTGTGCCCTGCCTGCTGTCCCATGCAAGAGTGGCAGGAACTTTCCAGGTGCCCAGAGAGGCTGTGGCTGCCCCTGGATCCCTGGAATTGTCCCAGGCCAGGCTGGATGGAGTTTGGGATAGTGGAAGGTGTCCCTGCCATGGCAGGAGGTGGAACAGGATCAGCTTTCAGGTCTCTTCCAGCCCAAACCATTCTGGGATTCCATGACCAAGGGCATGGAAGGGTTTGTGCATCCCCTGTGACCTTAACCAAGCACTGGGTATTCCTTGGAGACTTTTAGTGCAGTTTAAAAATCAAATTGATCATTTCCAGCCACGATGCAGCACCTGGGGTCATTGGGATCGTGTTTTCCTGGAGCCTGATGTTCTCACCTGCTCCCTGCTCACTCACCTGGTGCTTGCTGCTGCAGGAATTGCCACACTTGACTTCCCTGGGCTCTCCAGACAGAGCATGGCAGAGAGTGGTTCCCCCAGGGAGCATCAATGGAATCATCTGGATGGAATTAAAATACCTTTTTTTTTTTTTTTTTTTTCTCTGCTTAGCTGGGTTTCAGTGCATCCTCACACCTCTTGTGAGGGAAAAGGGGTTTTTCCACCCTAACAAGAGCCAATCCACAAAGTGTTGAGCTCATTCCAGTCCCACATGTCCCCACCCTGATGCTGCCAGAACTTGGGCTTGTGCTGCTGGCTTTGACATACAGCTTCTGCCTTTGGTTTTATTTTATTTCTTTTATTTCATTTAAAATTTCGATTTCATTCTATTCTCCCAGCCCCAGGTTTGCCTGGTGCAGTGCCCTGATAACTCCACGGGAGCAGCTCCCTGCTGCCTCCAAGCACTGCAGCACAAGCCAAGATGAATAAAATGCTGTCACTTTTATTAACTTTGCTACCTGGCATGGTGTTTAATTCCAGGCAGGCACCCAGTGCAGCCCTCCCAGCTTTAAATGGCTTTTCCTGCCTTTGGAAATGTGTGTAAAATAGATGGGGCAGCATTACACCACCCACTGCCACACTCCCATCCAGTAATACTGTGGGTATTTCAGAAAAACAAGCTATTTATGGTGCTGGTTGCCATTTGCCTCCTCATTTTCAGACTGAAAAATCTCATTTCCAGTGCTGATTTGGGGTCAGTTTGGGTTTTTTGCCCAGAGAGGTTGTGAAATCCTGGTCCAAGTCCAGGCTTGGAGCAATCTGGGATAGTGGGATAGTGGAAGGATGGTGGAATGGGATGAGCTAAAGATCCTTTCCAGCCCAAACCATTCTGTG
Organism: Oenanthe melanoleuca; assembly: GCF_029582105.1. Lineage (NCBI taxonomy): Eukaryota > Metazoa > Chordata > Aves > Passeriformes > Muscicapidae > Oenanthe > Oenanthe melanoleuca. The sequence continues at coordinate 3,221,983 of NC_079354.1, forward strand.
ATTTGATGGGCATGGGTATATTTATTTCATCACAGTCAGGATTGCTGTGATATTTAGTGTAATATTAAGATTTTGATGGAAAAAAAATGGTTTAAAATCTCCAGGTCTTCAGCTTTTGTCCTGAGCCTCCTGGCAGGGTAGAACAAACTTTGCAGTGAAAAATTTTAATAGGCATAGATTAGTAAGTAGTGCATAATTGGTAAGTAAAATATTGTCTCTTAGGCACTTGGAAAAACCTTCAAGTTTATTTCATTTATTAAAAAAAAAAAAAAAATATTAAAAATAAGAGGGAGAAAATAAGTTTTTTGAAACAGGATTCTGGGTCTCCAGGGTGAAGGGCAGTGGAGTGGGATCAGGATGCACTGGGGAGTCTGGAGAGCCTGACCTGGGCTCAGCCTGTGGAATCACCTGCCAGGAGCAGCATTATCCTGTTAAATCAGCATTAGCCTCCTAAGCATCAGAATTTGGGTAGTTTTCTTGCTGCCAGCCCATCACCTGCCATAAATCAATGGGCAGGGAGGAAGCTGCTGGTGCCATGTGCTGCAGTGCAGTTATTTTTATCTATTATATATTGTTCCCAGTGGAATTATTCTGGCCCTAGCCTGTAGATAAGGGCTGTTGCTAAATGAATGTGAGCTCTACCTTGAAGGTTAAATTGCTGCCTTGCAGGTTGGTGAGGAAGGTGGGGAGGTGTTTACCCTCCTCCTCTGAAAAAAAACCCATGAGCTCCAGCCCTGACCTGGCAATTTTGTTGAGTACTATTTGAAAAAGGCAATTATTGCACTGAAATTCTGTGTTTAGTCCTCTGAATTGGTGGGTCTTCTGATGAAGATGCCCACCCCCTGCCAGCTCTCAAGTGGGATCCCACAGCACTGGACAGGCTGCCAATTTCCCCAGAAATTTGGGAAAGCTTCTCACAGACATCCCCAGGCTGCAGGTCACAGCTGAGGGATGGGGCATTTTTTGGGTTCTCCTCTCAAAAATGAAGTGGCAGGTTCAGGAAGTTTTTTGGCCCAAAGCACCCAGTTCTTAGTGGCACCATCATGGTGCTGCTGGTCCTGAATTAAAACCAGATTAAGGATTAAGCCCAGCCCTGGTGTTGGCATCTTCTGGGTGTGAAAGAAATGATTATTTCATTATTCATTTTTTCATTATTTCAGCAGTACAGCCAAGGAAAATGCTGCTGATCCTGCCCTGAGCTGCCCCTCCCCAGAGTTTGGTGTGGAAGGATTAGGGTGGAAAATCAGTAGGAGAACATACAGAAAAAGGCAGAAATGGTGACTGCCCTGCCCAGAGGTTAATTTTTCAGTTGGCAACCAACCTAACTATATATTTAGTCCTGGCTTAGCCAACAAGGAGTGGGTTGGTGATTGGAAAGCTACCATGGGATACTCTGGGTGGGTAATATTAGGATTTACATCACTGGAGGCTTCTCCTCATATGCTGGAGTCATTTCTCTGTTATTGTTTGTATCTCAGCCCCAGCAGTGACCCAGCAGTGTGGTGTCCCCATGCAGGTGTCAGTGTCCAGGTGCACCTCCCTGGGCTCCAGGTGAGCCTGCCTGGCTCCATGGTGCCAGGGATGCAGGAATGTTGGGCTCCAGGAGGATGTGCTGTGTCTGCAGGTCCCCTTGGTTAACAAACACGGCTGCTGCAGGTTTTGGAAGCTGTTAGCATGAACCATTAACTCTTCCTTTTAATTATTCAGGTTGCCTCTTTTAAATTTCTTTTTTAAGTGGAGCTAATAGGCTTTGCAGAGGAGGCTTCCAACCACAGCAGTTCCTCCCTGGAGGAGCCCTGTTTGTGCATTGCCAGCTAATCTCTTTTCTTCATTATCCCTTATCTTTCTTTAGCTGATTAATTGCTTTCAATTGATTTATAAATATTCTGTTGATACACACAGTGACAGGAGGGGAATGGGGTATGTCCAGGCTCAGGGGTCATTGATCCATGAGCCCCTTGGGCTTTCCTACCTGCCTCACAAATCCCAGCCAGGCTTTATTCCCACTTTTTTTTTTTTTTTTGTCTTTGCAATTCCTGCAAGCAACCAAAAATTGTGCTGTAGCATCACTTGGAGTCTATGCACATGAACAAGCCTTGTGCCTGGTGGGTGGCAGGTTTTGGGTGTAAAGAAATGGGGTTTGGGTAAGTTGTGGTTGTGTTGATGAATGCAGCAGGCTGTGTGGGTGTCATAGGTGTCATAAAAACCTGTTTTCTGTACTGAATTCTCTAATATATATATATGTGTGTGTGTGTGTGTGTACATGGAGTGGTTGATGAGCATTAAAAACTCTGTGGAAGCTCCAGAGCAGCTTAAAAAAATAGTAATTTTAAAAGGCAATAATACCTGGGTGAAAAGATAGTGGCCAATACCAGAGTGCAGCTGCCCACCTTCAGCCCCAGTGAATCACAAGTGGCACTGAGGCTGCAAAGCCAATTTTAGAAACAGCAGCACATTTATACACAGGGATAAATCATTAACCTCTCCCCACAGATTTCCCATTTCCCCTGATACTTCTCTGCATGCAGCCTGTTCCCTCCAAGTGCCCCCATGATCCCTGCTGGGGTGGGCTGAGCTGGGAGGCTCTGGGGACACAGTGGCCCTTCCTTGGTGACCTTGCAGTGACATTCCTGGATGTGCTGTGGGGGAGATAAAGCTTCAACAAGAAAATGTTTTCTGAAGTTTGAGACCCACCACACAGCCCTGGGGTTTGTTGTTGCCTGATATTATTATTATTATTAATTATTATTATTATTATTATTATTATTATTATTATTATTATTATTATTATTATTATTATTATTATTATTATTATTATTATTATTATTTCCCTTCTCTTTCCCTGTACAGTGGCTGGTGGCACAGGCACAGCCCCAACGTGTGGCAGTGTAATTCCACCTTGCTAATGAGCAATTGCAGCTCCTTTAGCAGCCCAGCCTGACACTTTATCGGGTGTTTGCAGGAGTTGTAATTTTTGTATCATCATATATGGTAATATATTCACTGCAGCATGACATGGGATGAGGTTCAATGAATAATGTAAAACCCAGAATAACACTGAATCTATATGAGATGTGCTTTTCCCCCCAGCATTGTTTTAAAAAGGGAAATATTGATTCTGGTGGGGTTCAGTGGTTCAAAGCTCTCGCAGAACTCACGTTTTGCTGATCAATGCCCAGCCTGGCCCTCACAGCCACAAACGTGCAGCTGTCTGTGCCATCCTCTCCTCATTAGAGCTGACAAAGCTGGGAGGGCAGGGAGGAGTCAGTGACATTTACAGCTGCATCCAGATGTTGCAGAATTGCAGCAGGTTCTGTTGGGTTCAGGTACCAGGTGAAACCTCCCTCTCCAGAACACATCAATTTTTCCCCAGTTACTGCCTTTGAATGCAAATTAGGATGGATAATTTCTATTTGTTTTCCTTTTTAACCAATTTCCCCCTATTCTGATCTGTGTAATTTATATTTGGGGCCATTATCTTAGTCTCATTACAGCCTTTTAGCATTTGAATGAAAATATTGTAAAGAGCCCAGAAGTTAGGCATAAAATGTTTGTGATGATAACTGTAATCCTCGTGATAAAATTAATAAACACAATAGAAAAAGCTATGATGAGCTCAGGAAGTTGTCCCAAATGAGATTAAAACCAACATGGTATTTGCCCTTTCCCCCAAAAAAACCAAGAGGCTTCTTTGCCTCTTTAAAACAGTGCTGTTTTAAATAAGGGAAAGTTGTATGGCCTGGGTGGGGAGCTAACAAAAAAATTAAAATTTTTCTCTCTACTGAGGCTTTCATTAATAACTGCAAGAACTCTTGGTGATGCACGTGTGATTTTTCAGGAGCTTAAAATACTCTGGCAGCACAGGAGGAGGAGGAGGTGCCAAGCAGTGCCAAGTTCCTCAATGAAAATTACTCTCACCGCCTCTGGTTTTGGAGCCAGATCGATGTTAATTAATCCTTGCCTCACATGTTACGTTCTCCAGCCCCACCTCGTCAGATTTTAGCTCAGTAAAAGCAGATGGAGGTTCCCAAAGTGCCTCCGAAATTCCCAGCCAAGCTCTCTCCTCCATGACAATGCCAATTTGTCATGAGTGAAATGTTTGACAAAAATCTGTCATTTCTGAGAGAAGTTTTTCCTTGAAAGAGAAACCAGGGGGAAAAAAGAAATCAGCTCTGTTTTGAAACATGTCCTCACTTTGTTATCTTTATTTTGTGAAAGAGGGGGATGGAGAGGGGGGTTTCCATGGCCGTGGGAGAGGAGTTGTAGGAAGTTTTCCTGGTGGCATTTTGAAGCAGGAGACCTTGTATGAGGTCTCCAGATTTTTCTGTGCTGGTGGTTTTTATGGAGCTCTGTCCTGTGGGTTGAAGTGGTTGAAGAAGCCAGCTCCTGTCTGGAGGTGCAGGGATGCATCTCTGGCCTTGTGCAGAGATTCTCCAGGCAGGGCTGAGTCGCAGCAGTGGCTGCAGGTGCTGGTGCTCCAGGGCAGTGACACACACACAGCACCAGCTATGCCCAAGCTGCATGTGATCAGCCACCAGCTCCTATTCCAGAGAGCTGTTCCCTTTGGAGCAGCAGTGCTGAAGCTGAGTTGCTTTTTCACAGAATCATAACATCATGAAGATTGCAAAAACCCTCTAAGATCATCCCACACTGCCAAGGCCACCACTAAGCCATGTCCCCAAGTGCCACATCAATTCTGTTAAATCCCTCCAGTGTTGGGGGCTCCAGCAGTGCCTGGGCAGTCTGTGCCAGGGCTGGACAATATTTTGACCCCAGCCTGACTCTCTGTTGCCAGTCTCTGCCTTTGGGGTGATGGCTGGGATTTCTGGCAGAGTTGGAACAATTTTTGGTGGTGACCACCTGTAGCTTGCTTGCTTCAGAATCATAACCCTGGTGAGACCTCCAAGCCCAGGAAATGGAGATGGGACACACGATGCAGTTTGTCCTCTGGTGGGGCTTGTCAAGTTTGGATCAGCCTGCAGAGACCTTCAGAGCCAGGCTTGGGTGGGAAGGATCTCCTGCCCCTGAAGAAGGGTCTTGGCTAGAGAGGGCTGAATGAGTCTGGCTAATTAATGAAGGGCCAGACCCATCAGCACTGACAGCAGCACTTGTCCCTTTCCCAGCACCAGCAGCAGCCAGAATCCACAGGGAGTGACTGCAGGGACAGAAATACCTCCCTGGCCTCAGCTTCTGCCTGGCTAAGGCCAGGGACCACCACTGGCCACACAGCAATGGCTTGAACCAGAGCAAGGAGAGGAGACCAACACCCAGTTTAAGCACAGCCCAGAGCCCGGTGCCACCGCACACCCCCAGCCGAGGATGAGCCGTCTGTGAGTGAAGCAGCCCCATTTTCCCGAGTGCCTTCCAAAGGAGTTACCAATCCCAAAGGAAGGGGCAGGGGATGCTTGCGGGTCCATCGCTGGGTCAAAGAGCAGCCGAGCTGCAGTGTCTCGGCACGGGTGTGACTAACGCCGCCGGGCCACCATTAGTCAGCAGAAGCCAGGCTGAGCCCAGCCCAGCGCTCCGCTCGCTCGCCGGGCTCCTGTGCCAGGGAGGCTCCGAGGGCAGCTCGGGGAGCTCCGGGCTTGTGCAATGCCTGTGACGTGCGGAGCTCTCGCTGTGCCGCGGTTCGGGGCACTGCACCCAGCGCCTTCCAGCTCACACGGCTACCTTTGCTCAGGGATTGCGTACCGGGCAGGATTAACCCCGCAGCTGCCGCGGCGATCCCGGCGATCCGGCTCGCGTGGGGAGGCTGCGAGCTGAGTCGGCTCGGGCGCGCTCCGACTTGATCCCGGCAGAGGAGTTGTGCAAACAGGCGCGATGGGAGGTGACGCAGAGCTTTCCTGGCCTTCCCGGAGCTGAGGTGGGTGACGGCAGAGCGCACCTGGCCCGGCCGGGTGGCACTGCCAGCCTGCTGTGCGCGCTGAGAGCCAGCGCTCGTCGCACAGCTAAACCAGCTGCCTTCCCCTTCCCAAGCCGCTGGCCAGGAGGGTCGCGGGCTGGGTGACATCCTGGTTTATTGACTCGGGTGGCCGTGGGTGCATCCCCTCCCAGCCAGGACAGCTCATTCCTCCCGTGGTTTTGTCACCCACTTCCCCAAAACGTCAAAGCCCGTGGACACGGGGTGTGCCTCAGTTTCCCCATGCCTGAGATGCTGCTGATGTAGGGCGGGGGAGCGTCTTCACGGTGGCTGTTGTAAAGGGGAATGTGGGGATTTTTTTTTTTCTTTTGTCTTGGACTGTGTTTTATGAGCTTTGTGCAAGCGCTGCCTTGCTGGGCAGAGCAAGAGGTGTGCAGTGTGCTGGGGCTGCCTCCAGAGCATCGCCGAGCCAGCAGCAGGGCTCGTCTAGTGAGGTTAACAGTGTAGAGACAAAAAATTCATAAACCCAAAGGGCTTCTGCCCAGTTCTTCATCACTTTAGCAGGTGAAAACATTTATAAAGCAGGTCTGCTGTGGGGGGCTTGGAAAAGGCAGCCCAGGCAGCAGGGTTAGGGCAGGTAATAGTGCACCGTTGACCATAGGGAACAAAAATATTCGTATTATGAAAAATTTCCTCACTGAAGGAGTGGCTAAGCATTGGAACAGGCTCCTCAGGGGAAGTGGTGGAGTTGTCATCCCTAGAAGTGTTCAGAAAAAAAACAGATGTGACATTGTGCCGTGTGGTTTAGTGGCCGTGGTGCTATTTGGTTAAAAGTTGGACTTGATCTTGGAAGTCTTTCCCAACCTTAATGATTCTATGGAAAAGCTGTACCAGCGTGCTGGGTTTCAGAGAGTTTGGTTGTTCTGGTGTATTTTTATGTGTCTTTTATCACAGAAAGCCAGGTGATATCTGCATTCTCAATGGGCTTTGCTTTGTCTCTCCTATATAAAACAAGTAACAACTGCATTGCGAGGAAAAAAACTCTGTTTGCCTTGCGAGGACGAGCTGCCCCGGGGCTGCCTCGCCACCGTCCTGCCGCAGATTTCCCCCGTGCCGGCCGAGGATGGCCGGAGGATGGATGGAGCCGGGCCGCGCTCCGGCCGCTCGGTGGGTGGCAGCGGCGGCAGCGAGGGATGATTCCAGCCGGGAATCATTTCCGCCGCGGGTTCCTGCCGGCCGCGGGGCTCCGGCAGAGTTGTGGGCCCCCATCCCGCGCACCGTGCGGGGCAGAGCCACTCCTCCGAGCCGTGACATCAAGCGGCCGGCGAGAGGTCAAATTCCCGGCGCAGGTAGCGCTGGCCGCACTTCCGCGCACCGCCGGGCGCTGCCGGCGAGCAGCCGCCCGCCCGGGGACCCCTCCTGGCCCACGGCCGCCCCCGGGCCCGCCGAGCCCCGCCATGCAGCCGGAGCGGGATCGGGAGCGGGGCGAGGCGGGGCCGTGCTGCCCGCCCGGCTCCCATTGTCCGGCCGCCCGGGCTCGGGGCGATGCTGCGCCCGGGGCGCTGTGCCCCCACGCAGGTAAGGGGGGTCCCCGCAGGGTCCCGGCAGCGCTCGCAGCCCGGCGTGCTCGGCTTCCCCCTCGGCTCGCTTTGTGCTCGCTTCGCTTCCTCCCGGCAGGAACAAAACAACGCCGGGAGCCGGCGGGGCCGCGGGGAGGGTGGCGGTGGTGGCCGTGCGGGGGTGGCGGTGGTGGCCGTGTTGAGGTGGCGGTGGTGGCCGTGCTGAGGGTCACGGTGGTGGCCGTGCGGTGGTGGCCGTGCTGAGGTGGCGGTGGTGGCCGTGTTGAGGTGGCGGTGGTGGCCGCGGGGAGGGTGGCGGTGGTGGCCGTGCGGAGGTGGCCGTGCGGTGGTGGTCGTGTTGAGGGTTCACGGTGGTGGCCGTGTTGAGGTGGCGGTGGTGGCCGTGCTGAGGGTCACGGTGGTGGCCGTGCTGAGGTGGCGGTGGTGGCCGTGTTGAGGTGGCGGTGGTGGCCGTGCGGTGGTGGCCGTGCTGAGGTGGCGGTGGTGGCCGTGTTGAGGTGGCGGTGGTGGCCGTGCGGGGGTGACGGTGGTGGCCGTGCTGAGGGTCACGGTGGTGGCCGTGTTGAGGTGGCGGTGGTGGCCGTGCGGTGGTGGCCGTGCTGAGGTGGCGGTGGTGGCCGTGCTGAGGGTCACGGTGGTGGCCGTGCGGTGGTGGCCGTGCGGAGGTGGCGGTGGTGGCCGTGCTGTCCCAGCCGGGGCAGGCCCGGGGGCTCCGGGGCTGGGGAGGGTCGCGGCGGGCGGGTCCCGGTGCCCCGCGGTCCGTCTCGTGTCCCGGAGAACGCTCGGAGCCGCCGGCCAGTGGCTCTGCTGCCCTGTGTGCTTGTGGCAGCCCCAGAGCCCCCAGCCTGGCCCCGGAGCCCTGGGGCCACCAAGCCCCTCTGTGACCCTCCCGCCGGCGTGCACAGGGTTAGATCAGGCTGGGTTTACTCACACCCCTGTGGGACAGCGTGTGGCCAGGGCACAGCAGGCACTGGGCGACTGCGAGGTGCAGTAATCCTGATTTTTGGGGTGGGGAATGCCAGGACGTGGGGGTACCTTGGCAAGCAGGTGTCTGTGCACGTCCTGCCCCGGCTGGGTGATGGATGTGGGCAGTGTGTGTGCCTGGGGGTTCTGTCCCACAGCTGTGACCGTGTGGGCACGCTGGTGTCCAACTCAGGAAATGCTCAGAGTGGTGTTTGCAGGATTTGCTCTCACTGGGTGAACGCTATTCCCTGAAATTATTACGGATTGTCTGTGGCCAGGTGTGGCACTCACTCGTAGCATTGCAGCAGCAGCAGCATGGGGTGGAAATAAAAGCTTATTTAAGAGTAAGAGACAGGTGTGCAAAGCCAGAATTAATTTAATTAGTCCAAGAGGCTCTGCCCTAGTACCCAGCCAGGAGGGAGCACTGGGTGCCAGCAGCTCCTCTGAGGTCATGGAGTGCCACAGAGACTGTGCTGAGGGATGTGCAGCAGGACTGGGCTCTAGTGGTGATTTACAGATGTCAGGCCCTTGCACTGATCCCCTTGAGGAGATGATGCTGTGGGGTGCAGGGGGGACTTGTTTTGAGCCACTGTGAGGCCATTGTGGTGTCCAGGTGTTGAAGGGAGGGGTTGGATGTGTGGGCTTTGCCCCAGCAAGTCTGGGCAGTGGCAGTAGCTGAATCCTCTTACAAATGGTTTGGCTTGGAGGGACCTCAAAGCCCATCTCATCCCACCCCCTGCCATGGGCAGGGACACCTTCCACTATCCCTGGTGGTCCCAGCCCTATCCAACCTGGCATCAAACACTTCCAGGGATGGGGCAGCCACAGCTTCTCTGGGCACCCTGTGCCAGGGCCTCCCCAACCTCACAGGGAAGAATTTCCTAATATCCATCTAACTGTGCCCCCTGTCAGTGGGAAGCCATTCCCCCTTGTCCTGTCACTTCAAGACCCTTGTCAGAAGTCCCTCTCTAGCTTTCTGCACATTTGCAAGCTGAGAAGCTGCTTAAAAATCAGAGGTGATGAGATGCTCTTTAAAATACAAACTCAGCTCATCCCTGAGTCTTGAACCTTTATTTTTTTTCTAATAAGGTTATGGTCCTTGCATTTCTCATCCTAGGACAGAGGTGTGTGTGCATGTATATTTATCCTGCTGATGTTCTGGATAAAAACACACCCTTGACTTGTGCTCAGCAAAGCAAAAACCATCTCACCATCAAACTCACAAAGTGCAGCTTTCACCTGAGCTACTGATTCACCCACACGAGCCCCATCATTTGTTCTGCATCCATTTTTAATGTGTCCCCTCCAAAGGCAGAAATGCATGTACAGCTGTGGTGTCAGCTGAGTGACATGGAAAAAAAAAAGGCTTTTAAATGGATGTCTTTAAAGTGATGCCTGTTCCAAGGCCAGAAAAAGGCTTTGCTGCTGCATGGAGAGTTGGTCTGCTGCCCAGAGGAGTCCAAGATGGGATTTGCAGGAGCAGGAGTGGAAACTTCAGCCCCAAATGCTGTCTGGAGATGTTCACCACAATTTAAAAAAAAAAAAATAATCTCATTGGTGTTGTCTGTTAACACCCATCATTGTAGCATAAAGGATGCAGAATCCAGCAGTGTCATGGAAGTTTAATGTGATCAACTAAAATATAATTAACAGACAATTATTTCAGTGGGAATGGTTGTTTCCATCAGTTGCTCTGGGAAGTGTTTGAATTGCATTAATTTCATCTCTGCCCACTTGCAGCAGATTTGGAAGGGGTTGGGATGAGTGATGGGGTTTGTCCATGCAAGGTAATATCTCCTTTTCAGGGTGGTCAGAAATTACAGAAGGCACCCAATTCCACCCACTCCTCCCCACCAAAAAATAGGTTAAAAAGAGGAGGGAAAATTTTAAAGAGATAAAAATGTTGGGGGGGAAAGTGCTGTGGAAGCTTTTTACATTGAGGTTGTTGCATTTGGGAGGTGATTCCTAATGGCAAATTTAACTTTGCACCCTGACATAGTGACACTTGCAAGGATAAACTGCAAAAAAACAAAACAAAACAAAACAAAACAAAACAAAACAAAACAAAAAAAAAAAACAAAAAAAAAAAAAAAAACAAAAAAAAAAAAAAACAAACCTTTAAAAATATTCTCTTCTGATTCCTTTTGCATCATATTGGGGGTGTGTGGAGTCCATCTGAATGTAAAAGAAATAGAGGCTGAAATGAGGCTCCTGAATAATTGACCCCATTTTCCCAGCTGTTGGAACTTTTCTGTAAGGATCACTAAGAGCTGCCTGCAAGTGCCCTGTTTCAGGTCATTTATTTAGGTGCTTAAATTTGACAGAGCAATTGGGGTTTCCTCCCCCCTGTTTTAAAGTGAAGATAAAATTTCCCTTTCAAGCTGAGTCTCTTAATGCAAATTATGCCAATAACATGGGATTTCTCCAGAGGACCCTTGTGAGCAGGAGGTGCTGGAAAGGTGGGATGGAAGCTTGGAGAGGAGAGTGATGGAGAGCAGGTGCTCCATGCTGGGGGGGGATTTGTTTTGAGGGGGAAAGTTGGTGTGATTTTGGTGTGCAGAATACCAGGGGAAGCATTGGAGTGATAGAAATCCTGTAAACAAGTGAGTGTCATAACAGCTGTGTGCACAGAGAGTTTGTGGCTGCCCCTGGATCCCTGGAAATGTTCAGTGCCAGGTTGGACAGGGCTTGGAGCATCCTGGGGTGGTGGAAGGTGTCCCTGCCCAACACCTGGACACCACAGTGGCTCAAAATGAGCTCCCTCTGCACCCCACAGCATCATCTCCTCAAGGGGATCAGTGCAAGGGCCTGACATTTGTAAATCAGCCCAACCCTGTGGAACAAAATGAGCTTTAAGCTCCTTTCCAACCCAAACCACTTTGTGATTCCATGACATTGGCAGGAGCCCTGAGAGGGAGTTGGAAAGAGGGATTTTCCTGTCTAACCTTGGCTGCATGGATTGTGCTTTCCAATTTTATATATAGCTATATATATATATATATATATTTAAACCAGATTTGGCTTTGCCATATATATGTAGCAAATATAACTATATATTGCAAAGTATAATCCTTTTTTCTACAGATATATGTATATGTCTATCTCAAATTATATGTCTAAAAAAGTAAGAATCTTGGATATATGGCTGATCAATAATTCAGGTTCTCCACAGGCTTTGGCTTGCAGCCAGCAGCAGAGCGTGGTGCTGCATGCTCCTCTCCAGATTACATCTGTAGCTTCTCATAGATCTGAGATTTTAATCCTTCAGCAGTTTCTGCCTGGATCAGGAGCCTAGTACTAAGTGGGGATGAAAGTCCCTTGATGCCTGTTTTGGAGGAGAGATGCTTTTCAGTTTTTTCAGTGTTTCTGACTGTGACCAGAGGGGATCAGTGCATTTTTGGGGGGTTGCACTGGGCAGTGCATTACAGCACCTTGGGTCATGCCCAAGGACCCCTCTGGAAATCCTTCTGGGCTGTCTGTCCTTGGTCTTGTCTCCCCTCTCCCTTTCCCAGATCACTTCCTGCTGTGTGGGGATTTTCTTGGTTCCCACCAAAAGGCTGCAGTTTGCAGGAATCCAAGGGGATCAGTCACCCCTGTGCAAGCTGCCCTGCCATCCTCATCTGCTATTCCCAGGAATAGCCCTTGGTGAAGTGGCATGTAAGGAAAGGTGAAAATCACTTATCAGTGGGGGGAAAAAAAAATATAAAAACAGCAATTTGTTGTAGCCAGGGATGTTTTGTGGGGCTGCAGGGGAATTTTGTGGCTGGGGAGAGCTCTGGGTGGGTTTTGCACAATAAATACTCCACCCTGTGTGAGCCCATCACATCCTCTCAGGGTTCCCAGAGGCTGCAGGGGACATGCTGCATTTCTCCCATCCCTGGGGAAGATCCTCAGCCTCAGCCTCCTCCAGTTCTTGCTTTTTGCACGGATTTCAATAAAGCACTTTGGGCTGCACCAAACCCCCCGGCCCGGAGCTCGACTGTTCCTCATTAGTGACTTTATTGCTAAATAATTTACAGAATGGGGCCTTGCCAGTTTTCATTTGGGAAGCATTTCAAGTATGTGCAGCAGATTTTCTGCCTTCCTGCCGGGGGGAGCTGCCTCTCCCTGTCCTGCGCCGGCGTCACCTCCCGGCGCTGCTGAGAGGAAACGCTGCATGTGCATGCAGAGGGACCCAGGAGGGATAAGGGGAAAATCCCCATGTTCTGTGTGCACTTGGTGTCCTCCAGGCTCATTGCTGCACTGGGGGAAGGACACAGGCACGGTGGTTTAGAGAGGAGGTGTTTGGTTTTAATTTCTGTTTCATTTTCTGGTAACTGTGACCTGTGTGCTGATGGGGTCGTTTTTTCTCCCCGTGTTCATGGTGCCAACCCAAGAGGGTGTGGATGCTCCATCCCTGGAAGTTTTCAAGTCCAGGTTGGACTTAGAGCAAGCTGGTCTAGTGGAAAGTATCCCTGTCTATGGCAGGGGGTGGGACTGGATGGTCTTTAAGGTCCCTTCCAGTCCAAACCATTCCATGAGTCTATGAAATCAATAAGTCAGTTTGGGATGCATAAGGGCTTTTCTCCAACTGTTTTTAAAGGAGGGGGAAAGCAAAGCCAGACTCAGAGGGAGGATTTCAGTGGCATGTGCACAGCCCAAAAGTGTTTTGCAGGATGAGGGTGATGGGTGCAATGTGGAAATAGCAGAAAAGCACTTTATTACATGGAACAGTGGTGCAGCTGTAGGAAACAAGGTGCTGGAGCTTTCCTCCAGTGCCTGATGTGGCTGGGTTCTGCCACAGTGCTCCTCCAGTGCAGCAGCTTGGAGGTGTGAGCAGTCACTGGTGTAAATCTGCGAAATTCAGGATTTGGGGCTGTGGATGGAACTATCATCTTCCCTTTTCCAGTCTCACAGTGGCTTTGTTGAGTGTGCCCTGAGCGTGTGGGTGGCTGGAGGCAGAGCTGAGATGAGTGGGAGCTCCCCAGACTCTGTTGGACCCCAGCCCTGTTAGTGAGTGGTTTGGATAGGAAGTCCTTGTTTTCTCCTTACTATTATTATTACACATTAACATTTTTTTAAATTTTTTTAACGCAAAAACCATCACCCATTGGAGGCTCCCCACCGCCCTCCTGTCACATCCATCCTCTCCCTTGTGCAGTCCCAGCGTGGTGCAGGTTTTGGGCTGTGCAGAGCAGTTTTGCCAGCAGGGAGGAGCCCCCCCAGCAGCATTTCCCCGGGGTTTGGGTTCTGAGATTGCAGCGGGGGCGCGGGGCTGTGCCGGGAGCCGTCACTCACTTCCTCACATTGTGTCTGCTCTTCCTCCAGCGCTGCTGCGGGAGGAGGTGGCCCAGCTGCAGGAGGAGGTTCACCTGCTCCGGCAGATGAAGGAAATGCTGAGCAAGGAGCTGGAGGAGACGCACGGCAGCAAGTCCCCCGAGGTGCTCTCGGCCACCGAGCTGAAGGTGCAGCTGGCGCAGAAGGAGCAGGAGCTGGCGCGGGCCAAGGAGGCTCTGCAGGGTAAGGCTGCACCTCCCTCTGCTGCACCCCTCAGCTCCAAAAATGATGAATGAGGACAGGAAAAGCTGAGTGCGTTCACCAGGTGCTCCTTGCCGTCCCCCCTGCTCTCCTGCCCCTGCAAGGGGTGGGTGCAGCAGTGGGAAATGGGATGTGAGGGCTGGGTGCAGCAGCGCAAAGGAATTCCTCCACAGCTGTAGAGTGGAGCTGAGCAGCAGCTGAAATGCAGCTGGTGGTGGGGTTTGGGTTGGGTTTGAGCCCCTCGGACTTCTTGGAGGGAAGCTGTGAGTTTCCTGTCCTTGTCCCACATGGGGTTACCTCCAGGTGAGTGCAGGGTCTCCCCGTTCCTTCACACCTGCCTTTGGGGGTTTTTGTGGCAGTCAGGCTGTGCTCTCCCTTCCTCACCAGCACAGCAAGCCCCAGGAGTGTGGAGCAAAATACAACATTGCAGCTTTTCCACTCTAAGAGCAAGCTGACAATAAATGCAGGCAGGATGGTTTGTTAGCTGGAGCCAGGGGATGATCCTGAGCAGGGAGGGCTCTCACACATCAAACCCTGGCACTGCTGTGGCTCTAAATATCATCTCAAATCCCCAGCATGCCGAGTGTAACTTGCACTTGTCAGCTCCTGTTTGTGGATTATGAGGAGAAGCTGTCAAAAGTTTTCAGGCTCAGAGGTTGAGCAGCACGTGGGGAGCTGTGGGGCCTCTGCATCTCCCCCTGTCCAGGATGCTGAGATGCTCAGAGGCACAGGGAGTTGGGCTGAGTCAGTATTTGGTGAAAGCACTTCAGGAAATTTTTTGTTATCACTCTCTGATGCACAAAAACATCTCTATATGTCAGCAACAGCCAAAATACCTCCAAAATCCTGCCTCCCCCCACAGCACCAGGGCAGCCTCAGGCAGCAGGAAATGCTCTGGGTTTATAGAACTGTAACTGGAGGAGAAAAACTGCAATTAGGGAATATTTGCTCCATGTGGATGGGGCAGGGGGGGAAATGCTGATAAGTGCAAAATGCAGAAAAGCAGAACTATTGTAATACTAGTCACAGAAAAAAATAAGAGTAAGAAGTCATCTCAGAAGCTGCAATGTGCTTCTGTGGAGGATAGTCCAGAGAAAAGGTGAGTTTGGCTTGAAAATTGTGAGGAATTTAAGGAATATAATGTTGGGGTTTTATTGGGTTTTTATTTGCCTATAGTCAAGCCTCTGAGCTTGGTTTTCCAGGACTTCTCTGCAGATGTGGTGGCCAGGAAGAGAGAATCTCAGTTGGCACTTGGATTGACACACAGCAGGAAGCTTTTTTCAGTTGATGCTCCTTCCCTGTCCTGCAATATTGAGTTTTTGTGGTTTTTGGGAAAGTTATCTGGGCTGGAGGCTCTGGGCAGCAGAGCAGGCTTGGCAACAGTGACTGAGATGGACAACTTTAAAACAAAATCAGCAACTTGAGAGGGGAAAAATCCTTTTTCCTTTCCATGAAAAATTGTCCAGAGAGAAACGTAGCCAAAATTGGAGGAAATCAGTGTCTGGTGGCTGGTTCTGCCAGGGGAGACAGCTCTGCTGATGGACACACTGGGGAAGTCATGTTTGTGAAGTAAGGAACTGCAGGATAAGGCTGTGCCAGGAGCACAGGGAAACTTGGCCACACTGTCCATGGTTCAGGGATCTGTGTCAGCTGAGTCCAGCAGCCAGAGCATCTCCCAAGAGCAGCTGCTCCTCACAGCCTGCATTCCTGCACCCCAGCCCAGATCCTCACCAAGGGCTCATCCTCACCAGCAGCATCAGCTGCAGCATCCCTGTGCCTGCAGCAGCCCGTGGTGGGCCCTGTGGAATGTCATTAGCAGATAAATTATATGGAAATCTGTCATCATTGCTGGCTCTGAGCCTGGAAGTGCAGTGCAGCTGGTTGAGATGGATCTTGGCTCACCAGGCCATGCTGCAGAGGGAAGCAGAGAGGGTTTTCTGGTCAGGTTTGCTTTTGGGGACTCCAGCAGCTTTTAAGAGGCTTTATTTTGCACAGCCACACAGGGTTTGGTTTGGGATGGTTTCCATGGAGGGTGGGTTCATTGTCTCCCTTTGGAGGTGCATTTCCAGCCCTCCCCAACAGCATTTGGCACAGAGGTGAAGCTGATAAGCCTGTGCTGCATTTTCCCTGTGCCATGCTAACAAGTCCTTGCTGTGGAGAGCAGGAGCAGGGATCTGGCCCAGCACAGGGTGCTTGGCAAGAGCAGCTCGACCAGTTTCTTTATTTCTGTCAGCATGTGCTTTGTGCATCTTTATTCCACTTTTTCCTGGGCTAATTCCATCTCTTGCATTTTTTAAAATCCATTAACATCCAATTAAAACCCCATAGTTCTACATCCTACCACCCTCTCCCCTTGTGCCATGGCTGGGACTCTGAATTCCAGCATTAGTGCAGTTATTATTGCCCCTGTCCTGGCTGGAAAGGTGTAGATGTGGTCTGGATTTCTAGTGTGGAAATCCCTGATGGGAGAAGTTGCAGACAGCTTTATTACTGCTGGTCCTGCTGTGGGCAGGGCCTGTGCCCAAGTGCCTGGGGGACTCAAGGAGCCTCTTGGCTGGGTGACATCCAGGAGTGTGTGGGCTAATGGCATAAACCCCATTTCTGGGAAGGTTTGTCCAATATGCTGGAGCTTGCCTGTGGGGTTATCCTGCAGAGAGCAAACCTGGTTTCTGTTTCCTTTTTGAGTGCCAGGGTGGAAACCTCAGGCTGGCTTTCCCTGCTGCTTGGAAAGGCATGAACCAACTTCATGGTTGGTTGCTTCTGCTCCACAAATGGGTTGTAGCCTGGTTTTTTCCCTCCCTTATCTTCAGCTCAAAGCTGTGACTCCCCAGGAATAATATTTGGGCTGGGGAAAGCCTCCTGCAGAGATCCAAAGCACCCTCAACTTGCTGCAGTGAGGGGATGGACTGCAAAAAAATGAGTGGATGGGTGTCCCAGTGGATGAATGACTCAGAAGATGGGGTTGCATCAGATGGATATCCCAGAAGGATGTGTGACCTGGCAGAGGGGTGTCCCACTGGATGGATGTCCTGGCAGATGGATGTCCCAGCCATGGACTCAGCCATCTCCACTCTAAGGACATGGATCTCTAGAGAAAACCTTGTTCTCCTTTGTATGCCCACCTGAAGTATTCAGAACTCACTGACCACCTTGCTGACTGCTGGGTCAGGTTGGGAAAGCCCTTGGCTGTTACCAGGTAAACTCCCCCAGGAGAATTGCCTCACCTAACTTCTTCCTGAAATTTGGCACTGGGCTCTCATTCCTGCCTGGCCTGTACCTCCACACACCCAGGAGTGAGTGCTGGCTCTGCCTGACCCCACAGAACCTCGGTGTTTTCAATGTCAAGATCTTCCTGATGGTGACAGCTGCCCTGGGGCCACACGTGCCTCTTTAATTGCAGAGCAAGGAGCAGCCCTGCCACCCTGATTTTATGGTTAGTCATGGTGGCAATATTGGATTTCATGGCTGCAAGGAAGAAACAGGAGAAATTAAGTAGATGTTAATGGGACAGGATAGGTTTGCACGTTCCTGTTGCACGGGGCATCGCTGGGGTTCCCAGGGATGCTCCTCCCTGCATTAGAAAATAAGTTTGTGATTCAGTAAGTGATACAGTCAGCTCTGATTCTGTTCCTGGCATGAAAATTCACATTGTGTGGAGTGAGAGAAGGACTTGGAAGTAGATGGGAGTTACAGGAAGCTGCTCTTTGGAATTCAAGGGTGTGCTGCATCTTCTGCCAGTGCCCTGGTGTGAGTGTGGACATTGCTGCCTCATCCCAGGAGTGTGAAATTGGGCAGAGGTGCTGCTTCTTTTATCTAATATCAAATTATCAAGGTAATCAAACTAATTATTACTCATCTGTCCTCCAAGGGACCCTCACCTCCACCTCATAGGGCCAGGGATTGGACATCAGTGATCCTTGTGGGTCTTGTCCACATCAGGATGTTCTGTAATTGATATCCCCTTAATCTGATCCTACTAATTCCAAAGAGGAAAGGCAGTATTTAGAGCATCCCCCATCCTGGGGGGTGGTGCCTGGGTTTAGGATGCAGGAGCTATTTCCCAGCTGGAAGCTGTTGGATGGTGGGATCAGCCTGGGGCCACGGGGTGGTGACACTTGGCATCACTGGGTGGCTCCAGCCCTGCTGCTGTCCCAGACAAGGCTGTACCTCTCCACTGGAGCAATTGGATTTTGGCTGCTCACATAGAGCTGGGAATCAAGGCACCAGGGGGTGGATTTTTAATTGTTCTGGCTGCAGGAGGAGCCCAGCACAGAGCTGGTCCTGTTACGTCTCTGTGTCCATCATTCTTCTCCCAAAGGACCCAGGGCAGATCAAGTGGCAGGAGGTGGAAGCTCAGATAACAGGAGAGCAGGGTGAGCTGGTGCAGGTGGGGATGGTGCTGAGAGCTGGGGGGTTCACCCAGCTCCCCCCAGCCCATCTCCCCCATCCTTGCTGCCAAGGCTTGTGCTGAGCTGCTGAGCCCAAGGGGAGCTGCTGGGTCCCCCCTCTCCTTCTGCCGTGTGCTTCAGAGGGGAGGGGAAAATTAATAATGCAAGTAGGAGAAGTACTTTCCACTCATGGTCTGGGTTTAGGATTTCTTGCTTCTTTTCTTGGGTTTATGAAGAGGTCAGAGGTTTGGCCAGAGCCTGCTGTGCTGATGGGCTGGGGGAGTTTATTTGGATACTTGTGGGGGTTTGGGATACAGAAACCTGGCCCTGGATCACCAGATTAAAGGAAAAAGGCATTTCAGCTCCTCAGATGGCCCTGATAGCCAGGGAAAATCTGCTTTATCCCTCCTTGGCTGGCCATGGATTGCAAAGGCTCGTTTTCCCCGACTGAGTAATTAGCTGGGCTTGTTTGCTAAGGACAAATTAAGCTGCTGCAGCAAGTGGGGCTCAGTCCAGGAGCTGCTGGCAGCCCTCACAGCTCACTTCTGCCTCACTTTTTATTTTTCTCCTGCCTTTTTCAATTAATTTCCTATTAATTTGGTTTGGAATGAAGTTCTCAAATGACTGATAAATCTTCTTTAAGCTTAGGAGCTAATCATTCTTGGAGGAAGGAGAGTAATAGAGGGGAGTAAAAAAAGTCTGTTAATTTCAGCAAATCTCTCAAATATGAAATGCAACAAATGGTAAATTGTCCTGTTGGGTTAATAGGAAAAAACCTGCTCTTTTAATACTCAAACCTCATAATCTTCTTGTAAGACTGATACACTGGCATAATTGGTAAATATTAGTACATCAATACATACTCAACCTTGGGAGATAGTTACCCTTCTTCTAACAGTAC
Organism: Oenanthe melanoleuca; assembly: GCF_029582105.1. Lineage (NCBI taxonomy): Eukaryota > Metazoa > Chordata > Aves > Passeriformes > Muscicapidae > Oenanthe > Oenanthe melanoleuca. Next base: position 3,241,192 of record NC_079354.1, read on the forward strand.
TTCAGAGCATTTTCTTTTTTTTTTTTTTTAATTGGTGAGTGATTACGTGTTTTCTGTAAATCTTTAAGGGCCTTGAACACTGCACTAATTAAAGGAGTTTGTATGCTATAGGAGATTCACTATTTAATTAAATTAATTAGGATTCTTTTGTCGCCTCCAGCTTCAGAGATTGGCAAATGTGACTTAAACTTTTATAAGAGCCTCCCAGTATCCTTGAGGAAATTAAATTTTACTTATATAGATATATATATATGTGTCTATGGGATCCTGATCTCACCCCAGTATGGTTCTGTCAACTTACCATTAATTTTTCTTTTTTAGCAAGTTTTTAATTCCTGTGAAAGAATTGGGCAGGGGAAGGTGGTGGCTAAGTACACACAGGCAGTGGGAAAGGACTTTTTCAAAGGCATGGGTGTGGCTGTGATTGTTTTTAGAGGGTTTCTGTAGTAATTTCCTAAGATGGGAAAAAAGAAAGGGAAGTTCTGGTGTCGGAAGAGGCTGAGCTGTCCCAGGAGGAGTCATGCTCATTGAAGTGGGCAAGGAGGACTCCCAAGAGCTCCTTGTCACAAGGCAATGTGAACTTTTGCAGCATTTCCTACCTCATTTTCTGGCTTTCAGTGTTCTGATTTATTTCCAGTGCTTAATGGCAGAATAGTTGATCCAAGGAGTTTCAGCTCTTGAATTTTAACAGATAAAAATCTCTATAGTCCTAAGCATCTTTTAGTCCAATTTTTCCCCCATCTTTTTCTCCTCTCACCTGCAAATCCCCACTTTTCCTTATAGCTCCATTCCAAGCACTTGATTTATTGTTCATCTTCCCAGCACACACTCAGAGTAAGAAATAGTTAAAGAAGTAGAGTAAAACCTGTGCACAGAAGTTCACACCTGAATAAACCTCTCCTGGAGACTGTGACAAGCTGGGTTGGGATGTGGGAGCTGCACAGAGCTGGGTGGGGCTGGGAGGGCTGCTCTGGTTTTGGGGTCTGTTCCAGCACGTGTGCAGGGCTGGGTGATTCCTGCTATCAGGTTGTTCTGCCTGAGGGTGCCTGGGAGGTTGACTGCACATCAAATAATGATGCTCTCCCTGCTTACACGCAGGTGGAAATGCCTTTTGAGGGTTCCCAGCCAGAGGAGGGTGGGAGCAGAGCTCCCCTGTGCTGGGTGAAGCAAAGGCTCAGAGCCAAGAGTGCCAAAGGTGCGTGATGGAAATTAATTCCCCTTTCAGAGTGCCACAGTCACAGTTTCCTTGTATTTCTGACATTGTCTTTATTATCCCCACGTGTTGAGAGGAGCCCAAAGGTGCCTTAGGTGCAGTTTAAGATGAAGTGACTCATTACAGGGGGTAGAAAACACAGGGTTGGAACACCTGCTGTGATTTCTGTAATCTGATGGGGAAGGGTTGGATGTGTGCATGGAGACAGGTCCCACTCATGATGCTGCATCATCTTCTGGCAGCTTTTGTGGTATACACAGCTCCTGGTGGCTTTGGGGTTATTTTTTCCTGGAGACTTTTGGGGGCATTTAGGATGTTTTTATAATAGAAACAACAACTTGTGAGACTCAGTGATTCAATACAATGAGCACAAGGAGAGTTGGAGGGGCAGAGGGTGTTTCATTGCATCCCTACACTAGCTGCATTTGCTCAGGGTGGAAAAGCAGGATTATATAATGAAATATTTGTGATCTGGGTCCTAAACTTCAGCACTGGGTAAAGCACTGATACAAACTCTTTGTCCACATGAGATTTCTGTCATTCTGCCTTGATTACCAGCCTTCCACAACTGTCCCAGGGCTGGTGGTCAGCAATTATCCCTCTGGTGCAATGAGGAGGGAAAACATGAAGGTTTTGGGTTCCTCTCAGGGCTGTTGGAAACACCCATCACATCCCACGTGCCTCTGCTCCATCCCCTCATCCTGACACAGCATCACTGAGCTGGCAGGGGACACTTGGGGAGCCCTGGGCTCGTGGGAGTGCTCCAGAATCCGCCTCACTGCTAAAAATAAACTGCTGGTGGTTTATTTATCCTGGAAAGGGAGCAGCAGGTTTTCCTGCACCAGGCCCTGAGGCTGCATTTTGCTCCCAAACCTCCTTTCCCAGGGTCTGAGCTGCCCCTTGGAGGATGGGCAGTGATGAGGAGCCACAGTGATGGGCATTTTGAGGAGTGCAGAGATGGGGATGAGTTGAGCACCTTCTCCCAGCCCAGCGCCCAGAATTGTAATTTTGGTGCTTTTCCCTTGAAAAATGAAGGAGGTGGAGTCAAGGGGCTGCCATGCCTCCTGTGCTGGAGTGACCCTCTCTCCCACAGCCATGAAAGCCGACCGCAAGCGCTTGAAGGGGGAGAAGACAGACCTGGTGAGCCAGATGCAGCAGCTGTACGCCACCCTGGAGAGCCGGGAGGAGCAGCTCCGCGACTTCATCCGCAACTACGAGCAGCACAGGAAAGTGAGTGCACAGCCCAGCTCCAGCACAGGGGGCTGGCAGCAGGCTGAGTGTGGAACCTCGTTTGTAGTCTGGCAGAATAAAGCCCCAGCTGGACTCTTGCTGGAGTTGGGATGGACCACAGCACTTTAAGGTTAAATTCCGCAGACCTGGGGAATTTGATGTAGTTTTAACCAGGTGCACGGTGAGCATTTCTTTTTGGGGACCAGCTGCCTTCTGGATCTCCCCAACAAGGGCTGACATTCCTGGCAGCACAGGGCTCCTGTGACACCTGAAGATACTGCTCGTGGTTGGGTGTTCCCCAAGGGGGTTTTTAGCAGCAGGTGGGTTTTCCCTCCCTGATGGCCGTGCCCTGTTCCCGCAGGAGAGTGAGGACGCGGTGAAAGCCCTGGCCAAGGAGAAGGACCTGCTGGAGCGGGAGAAGTGGGAGCTGCGGCGGCAGGCCAAGGAGGCCACGGACCACGCCAGCGCCCTGCGCTCCCAGCTCGACCTGAAGGACAACCGCATGAAGGAGCTGGAGGCCGAGCTGGCCATGGTGAGCTGGATAATTAACTCAGAGCTGAGCGTTTGCTGCAGTGCTTGCGCTGCTGCGGTACTGAGAGGAAAATATTCCGTCTCTCAAAAGGAGCTTGGTACCTTTGGCATGGGCAGCATCGCTCAAAAATGAGCTGATTTTTGAGCAGCACAGTTTGATCTTGGCTTGCCCAGGGGAGGGTGGGTTTGGTGTGCAGCGCGTGCTTGCCCTGCTGCTCCAGATGTTCATTTGCTTTTCCCGCTCCATCACCGCCACCTCCATGTCCTTCCCCAGGCCAAGCAGTCCCTGGCTACGCTGACCAAGGACGTGCCCAAGCGCCATTCGTTGGCCATGCCGGGCGAGACGGTGCTGAACGGCAACCAGGAGTGGGTGGTGCAGGCCGACCTGCCGCTGACCGCCGCCATCCGGCAGAGCCAGCAGACCCTCTACCACTCCCACCCCCCGCACTCGGCGGACCGGCAAGGTGGGCACCCCCCGCACCGGGACACGGGCGGGCTCTCAGGGCCAAACCCCTTCTGGGGAGGAAGGAAGAGGGTCAAAACCGCTCCTCCCCAGATATGTTTTTGGGAGTGCTTTGCTGTGGGTGTCCAGGGTGTTCCCCTGGCTTCCCTGAATGCTGCTAGACCCTCCCTGGCAAGGGTCTCAGAGGTCCTGGCATGGTACCCAGGGGTCCTGGAGGCTGGACTTAAGTCCCTGGAGAAATCTGCCAACATTGCAGGAAGAAATGCAAGCCACAAAAATAAGTAGAGTATAAATTAGACTGTTAGAAGGTAGAAAAGGTGGATTTCTAGGAATGTTTGTATTAGGGGGTTCATGGCTAACAAGGAGGATTTTGGGTGTGGTACTTCTTTTCCTTCTTCTTTATGCCATCCATGTTGAATGCCAAGCTGGCATTCTTGGATTGGACTGGGACAGAATTGGACAGTGTAATAAAATTGTTGTGTATTGGAAAGTAATTGTAAATATTAGGTACGTAATATAGAGTATATAAGATAAGCCCTGCCCAAGGCTGAGGCATTCTGCCCTGGATCTCAAACTGAACAGACTGCTGTCAGCTAGAGAAAGAATTTCTTAGATAAGGAGCAATAAACAACCTTGAGAACCTCAGAGAGCAGCCTCCTCCAGTCTCTTCGGCAGCCATTGGGGAAAACCTGAATTTCAAGCCACCTTTATGTCCTCTTGAGACCCCTCGGGCAGTGGCACTTTGCTGGTGTTAATTCCATTTTCCCCTGCCTCGCAGCGGTCAGGGTGAGCCCCTGCCACTCCCGGCAGCCGTCCATCATCTCCGACGCCTCCGCGGCCGAGGGCGACCGCTCGTCCACGCCGAGCGACATCAACTCGCCCCGGCACCGAACACACTCGCTCTGCAACGTAAGGGCACAGCCCTGCCTGCCTGCTGGGGCTGCCTGCTGGGGCTGCCCTGCCCTGGGGAGATGGGATCTGGGATTTCTGTGGGGCTGCCTGCTGGGGCTGCCCTGCTCTGGGGAGATGGGCTGTGAGCATTCTGTGGGGCTGCCATGCCCTGGGGAGATGGGATCTGGGATTTCGGTGGGGCTGCCTGCTGGGGCTGCCCTGCCCTGGGGAGATGGGATCTGGGATTTCTGTGGGGCTGCCTGCTGGGGCTGCCCTGCTCTGGGGAGATGGGCTCTGGGCACTCTGTGGGGCTGCCATGCTCTGCTCTGGGGAGATGGGCTGTGAGCATCCTCTGGGGCTGCTCTGCTCTGGGGAGATGGACTGTGGGATTTCTGTGGGGCTGCCTGCTGGGGCTGCCATACTCTGCTGTGGGGAGATGGGCTCTGGGCATTCTGTGGGGCTGCCATGCTCTGGGGACATAGGCTCTGGTATTTCTGTGGGGCTGCCTGCTGGGGCTGCCATGCTTTAGAAAAATGGGCTCTGGGCAGTCTGTGGGGCCTCTGCATCCCTAAACAGCACTGGGTTTGGAGTAGAGGCACATTGGGGCTTGGCTGACCTAGAAAGCTGCTGCCCTGGGGTTTATCCCAGCCCCACTGCAGCTCAGCTGCAACAATCCTGCCTTTAGCCCTGGGGTTGGAGGGTTTTGGGCTGTGTCAGGGTTGATTCAATGGATCCATCTCCTTGTGCCATAGGGAGACAGTCCTGGACCGGTACAGAAGAACTTGCACAATCCAATTGTACAGGTAGGGCACAAATCCTCTCAAATCCTGCTTGTGAGACCCCTTCCTGTGTAGAAAGTGCTTGGGGATGGTGGCACCAGTTTAGAATGAATGGAAGTCATCCTGAATTGTAAATCTGGGATGTCTCATATTCCCATAATTTGCCCCAAAGTCCAGGTAAAGCCATAGGCATTCACTGAGCTCAGGCCTATTGCAGTGTTGATTTTTATAAGCTCCAGCCAAAATATGTTATTCTTCTGTATTTGGCCCTAAAACATTGGGATATTTTTGCAGTCCAGACAGATGCTCTGACTATTTATTCCCAGAGCTGGAATCCTGATCCAGTTGAATTAAAGAGGCCAAAATCCCAGAACTGCAGAGAGGAGGCCCACTGCAAATTCCACCACACAGGTTTCAGGAATATTACTGTATTTTGGTCCAGGATCTTAACATTACTTTGGACCTGGATGAAACCATTTTGTGGGATCTAGATGTGCATTTTTTTGGGAGCAGAACCCAGTTTTTTTTTGGTCCATCATCCTTGACGTGAGTGAAGAGGAAAAGAAAAGCTGGACGCCCAAACTTGTGTCTTCTCCTCCCACAGTCTCTAGAAGACCTGGAAGACCAAAAACGGAAAAAGAAGAAAGAGAAGATGGGTTTTGGCTCCATCTCCAGAGTGTTTGCCCGGGGCAAGCAGCGCAAGTCCCTGGACCCCGGGCTGTTCGACGGGACAGCCCCCGACTACTACATCGAGGAGGACGCGGACTGGTGACAGCACCAGAGCCCCTCTGGCCCTGCACATGTACATATCCCACACCCCACACCCTGTCCCACCTGTGGGCGTGTCACCTGTTGTCTTGGGAGCGATGCAGCTGTGTCGTAACTTCCGGTTTTTTCCCCCTTTTTTTTTTTGTTTTTTGGTTTTTTTTTTCTCCCATCCCGGTAAATCCTTTGTTGTCGCTTCAGTTTGTCAGTTTGGGTTGGATTTTTTTTTTTTTTTGTCCTTGTTTTGGGAGGGGGTTTTTTTTTTGGTTTTTTTTTTTTTTTTTTTTTCTTGTTCTTTTGACAAAACTTGAAACTTGAAGGACTGCTGTGTCTCTGTAAATATGAGGAATATTGTGCACTTTGTGCTTGTGACGTCTCTTGTCCGAAACCCGCTGTTTTCCGGAGCCCAGCCCGCGGGATGTCCTCGCCTGGGGACGAAGGACCTGCCCAGCTGAGGGATCTTAGAGAGAAAACACAAAAACAACAACAAGAAAATCTCCTTTGCTGTGATGTCTTCCTGGCCGAGCCCCGCAGAGGCGACCCGGGCTGGTTGTTACATCTGCCGGTCTGGAAATAAGTGTTTTAACGTTCCTTTTTAGTTGTTTTAATTTATTTGCACAAACCCAGAGGAGCTATTCTAACTAAATTATTGCAGAAGTTTTGGGATTTTTATATTTTTCCACGTCGGTTGGGATGGGGCGGGGAGGAGGAAGGGGGTGTTTGTACTGTACTGTCCTGGGAAGTTGCTGTTGGGGGGGATTGGGGCTGTGGACCCCCCAGCCCAGGCCCCCTCAGCTGCCCCAGGAGCACTTAACGCCTTGGAAAACGCAAACCTAAACACGTGCCGGAAAATCAGACGGGGGCAAGCTGTGGTGGGAGCTTTGCCCTCTGTTTTGCCCTGCTTTTGTTGGGGGCTCACCCTTTTCTTCAAGTAAAATTTAGGGGGATCCGGCACGAGCTGGGAGCAAGGGGAGAGGTGATATCCCAAGATATCCCATATCCCAAGACGTTGCCCGGATAGGGCCGGCCACCCCTGCAGTTTGGGGTGTCACTGCCGTCGGAGGGGGCTGGGGAAATCGGTACGAGTCCCCACTGGGAAGGTTTTTCTGGCTTTGGGGTGATTTGGAAGCACAGGTGGAGCTTGTTTTTCCAAATCCCTTGGAACTGCCCCCGAACCACCCCCCGGCGCAGCGGCCGCTTCCCCTCCCCACTAACACGTGCCGTGCTCTGCTTATGCCAAGATAAGTACCTTATGCTTTAATGCTTACAATATAATTTTAAGCTCTTAAAAAAAAAAAAAAAATGTATTAAGATTTATTTAATGAACTATAATAGTGTATTATTTTTCTTAATTCCAGTACGTGCACCCTGGTTTAAAAAAAAGAAAAAAGGGTATTTTGTCTTAAATCAGCGAACTGAAGCGATGCCCTCGCGCTGTGTATTCCATTCCAAGGGATGATGCAGAGGGGCCATGGAGGGGGTGACAGGGACCCCAGGCTTTGCCCCATGGCATCTTTTCTCTGCAGAGAAGCATTTTTATACATTTTGTTATTTTTTGGGTTTTGTTTTTGTTTTTCTTTGTTATCCTTTTTTATAATTTAAACTCTAAACCACCAGAACAGATGAGCGATCTCCTTGTTATCGAGTAGTTTCCTTTGCATTTCAGCTTTTTTGTAAATTAGGAAGTAATTCTAAAAATTACTAAGAGGATGATTTATTTAAAAGAGAACTTTGCTAAATAGCATATGAATTATGGGTAACATTAGATTTAACTTTTCCCCCTGTGAGTGGGGGAGAATCCTTGAAGGCATGGATGCAAATATAAAATTATAAAAGATCTAAATAAAGCTTATTTTAAAGTATGGATGAACTCCATGTGGTTTAATTGGAGAGCCTGGATGGGTGTTTGCATCTCTGTTGAAGCACCAGGGTTCAGGACACCCTGAGTGCCATCTGATTTTGGGGGCTCCAAGGTGATGGGAGGATTCAGAAGGCTGGGCCAGCTTTTCCCAGCCAAATGCCTGCTCCCTGCAATAATTCTGGCAGGAGGCTGGGACTGTCTGCATCCCTGTGAAATGGGATTTCAAGGCTTTAAGGTAAGTAAGGACAGCCAGGAGATGTCCTGCTCAGATATGGAAAATATAATTATGAGAAGGATCAAGAACAACAAAAGGGATGGAGAAATTGTTTTTCTCCAACTGGATAAATTATTGTTATCAATGTACAGGTTGATAAATTATTATTATTATTGTTACTATTATTCAGATGACATTGGTCACCTGCAGGGCTGTGCCAGCATTTCCAGTGAGATCTGATGTCATTTTGGGGTCACTGGCTGTTTTGCAGGCTGAAGCAAAGGCAACCTGCAATGAATTTCAAGCCCATAATCAGGGTACAGATCAAGAGATGTACCTTTTCTTCTTTTATTTCCAACAGAAGCAGCCTCCTGGGTTTGGGAGCAGCTGGTAAGAGCCACCATAGTCTGAAATGGGGAGAGCTGGAGCAAAGAAAAATAGGAGAAACTCAGGAGAAGCCAGCTGGCTCTGCAGCTCCATCACCTGCAGCTGGAATCCAGCATTAATGAGTGGCATCAAAGGGCAACTCCTGAGCACAGCAAACATGAGCTGGACACAGCCCATGGTGGGATTTGCTGCACTTGGAGCAGTTCCCTGCTGAGATTTGGTGTTGTCCTTTGTGCATGAGATGGGATGGGGTGCTCATCCATCCCACCTGTGGTTTTAAAAGTTTTGGAGCCCTTTAGGAGCCAGGAACGTGTCAGAGTGCCAGTCCAGTCCAGCCCTTGTGCTGTGGGAACTGTGCCAGACCCTGTGGAGGGTAACACAGGGGTCACCTCCTGAACCAGAGGGGTCACACTGCCTGTGTCTGTGATGTCCTGGGCTGAGAGGGGTCTTCTTGATGGCTTTGTGTCCTCAGCCTGCTCTTCCCTGGCAGTGGAGGCTGCAGGAGCCTTATCCCTGCTGCATCCCATATCAGTGTCATCCTTCCTGCATCCCCCCTCCATCAGCTGCATCCCCTCGCATCAGCCTCATCCCCTCACATCAGCTTCATCCCCCTCACATCAGCTGCATCCCCTCACATCAGCCTCATCCCCGCGGTGCAGTGGCCCCAGCACGGTGCTGCTCTGCTGCCACCGTGTGAGCAGCCCCGAGTTTCTGGTGTGTTTGTTTGAGGTGTGACTCGCACTTTGCACACGCTTACAGGAGCCTTTTCTCTGGCGAGGACTTTAGACTGGGAAAGGCAAATATCCCAACACCATGGGACATGGGGTGTTGTGTGGGGTGGCCAGGGCACCCCAGGGAGGGGACACCAGTGTCCCCAGCACCCTCTCCTGGTGTGTAACCCAGCTGTGCATCACCTCTGGCTGACATTGCATCACAAGCTGGGCTTACCTGCCGTGCCACAGCCTTGCACTGGGAACCTGTGGATCAGGAAAGGGGTTGAGAGGTCACAGCAGAGGAACAGGGGTGAGTCTGGGACATTTCCTGCCTCTGCACTTACTCACCCCATAGCTTTAGCTGGTGATCTTCCTGGGCTGGGTTTTTGGTGATAAAGAGCTAAAGTGATGCACCCCAAACAGGTGAATAAATCATGAGGTTGGTGGGGTTTGGCATGGGGTCGGTCACAGAGTGTGGGTGATGGTGGTACCTCCCCAAAAGGAGAGTCAAGGTGGTGTCAAGGGCTTCTGCTGAGGCTGCTGGTTTATTGCTCAGGAAAGCTGAAAGTTTTGGAATGTGCCTGTCATTAATTCACCTCTTTTCAGTGTTTTCCCTGGAGGAGTTTTCCACTGGTGCTGCTTTGTAAAAGCCAGCACTGGAAGCACCTTTGAGTCCTCAGCTGTGCAGCCCAGGGGATGCAGCAGTGCCTGGCAGCATCCCTCACTGCAAGCATCCTTTGGGACATCCTGCTCTGCCCCTGTCCCTGAGCTGTCCCCCCTTCAGCCCTGTCTGTGCCTTCCCACTGCCCCGACCTGGCACAGCCATGAGCACCAGCACAGCACAGACTGAGAGGTTCCACTCCATCCAGCTGGGACACTGGAGCTGCAGTAAGGCCTCATACCCAGGTAAGAAGGTTTCCTTGGAGTTTTATCACTGCTAGTGATTGTTTTCCTTGTTCTTGGGCATCAGCCCTCAATTCACCATCTGCTCCTATTTTTGAAAAGCGACATTAATCTCTGCTCAGCTCCTTTAAATCACCACCTGCACGACACCACCACTCTTCTCTTCCAGCCATGTTCTCTCAAGCCCTGGGTCTCCCATTCCCAAATCCTGCCCAAGCCAGAGTTTCACCAGTGGGACGCAGCAGCCCCCGGAGCGGCTCCAGGAGGAAGCAGCAGGTTATTTATTATTCCTGTGATCACAGAGTTTTATTTACACACTTTTCCAGCTGCAGACGTGCGTGTGCTGGAAGAGGCAGAGGTGACCTGGCACGGTGGCTGAACTGGTTGTGCAGGAAGCGCCAGGTCCCGGCAGCCCCGGGGACTCTGGATCCTCACCCGCCAGGAGATGCTGGCAGGTCACACCCTCCCAGCAGCAGCGTGAGGAAATGCCTCCCAAGTGGATGGTTTTCCTCTTTTCTCCTACTTGCATGGCAGGTTCCCAGCCTGCAGCCCCACCAGGACTCGAAATTAGGGTGCAGGGACTAAGGAATGAGGAAGAGAGAGAAAAGTACAGAGCAGTGCATGTGTGCTGGGAATGGGATCTGAGGCAGCCCATCATGGAGCAGGCTGGGATGGGCTTTCATCCTGGGGGCAAAGCTGGGGCCCTGCCACGTTCCATCATACATTATATTTATATATGTATGTATTATATTTCTGGTGTTAATTAGCTGTTAACTCTATTAATCATCAAATCACAGAATAGTTTGGATAGGAAGAGACCTTAGGGACCATCTCATCCACCCCTGCCGTGGTCAGGGACACCCCCCACTATCCCAGCTTGCTCTAAACCCCACTCAGCCTGGCCTCAAACACTTCCAGGGATGGGGCAGCCAAAGCTCCTCTGGGCACCCTGTGCCAGGGCCTCACCACCCTCACAGGGAAGAATTTCTTCCTCATATCTAATCTAAATCTACACTCTGCCAGTTTGACCCCATTTCACCTTGTCCAATTTCTCCATGGCTTTATAATATAATAATATCACAAAATATGAATGTGCATTCTGGTGCTGTACCAGCCTGGCTCCCAGGGATGGGCTTTATCTCTTTCAGGACAAGGTGTGGGTATCCAGGAGTCACTTGGAGCACTGCTTCTGGCTCATTGTTGGGAAGTTTTGGAGGAATCCAGGAACATGTCCAGGCTCCCACTGGTGACTTTAACATGCATGTTGAGCACTATGAGCAGGAAAAAGCAGGGAAATGTGCCAGTGAACCATTTCTAAAGCAGGATAATGTGAGCCCCTGGCATCTCTGCACGTAGCAGGGCATCAGATGCCCCTCTGAAAGGCCCTTTTGTTGTCTGCTGGTGCCTCTGGTGGGGCTCCAGTTTCCTCCTTGCCATTCCTGTGCTCTGAAGCCTGCATACCTGGCTGGATAATCACCCTGCAGAAGCCCCAGCCTGGGACTGGACAGGGAGTGTTTGCAGGGGGAAGATTTGAGCTGCCAGAGATAAACCCCCACACTGGGATGGCTGCAGAGCTGGAAAGGGAAATGAGCCCAAGGGATGGATGTGAATACATTATCCCAGAGAGTGTGCATCAGGGAGGGGCAGGTGCTTTAGCAGCCATCCAAGGGGTAAAGGCAAGCCCCCCTTCCTTGATCCTGCTCCACTGCCACTGAAAAGCCCAGTCCTGGCCAATACTGAGCTTTGTGGAGTGGGAACATGAGGAACCACGTTATGAATGTCCCCTCTGTGCTCACGGTCTCCAGGGCCCCTGCAGGGGGGTGACCTGGCTCAGGCACAGAGCTCTCCCTGCACTGGATTGGTGACACTCACTGTGTGAAGTCCATGTTCCCCCCACTTTCTTACAGAGAAAACAATTCCCTGTTATGTCTCCTGACTGCCAGAGCTGCTTGGGATGTCAGGTTTGTCTTTGACACAGGAAGGTGGAGGAGAGGGGGAAATCCACCTGAAGTGGGGTGAATTTGCCTGAGCCAGTGGCCAAGCCAGAAAATGCAAAACAATTCATCCAAGGGGAAAAAAAAGAATGCAGTTATGTTTAATAATTATTTCTTTTCATAGCACAGCTCTTGCAATTGCCCTTTGATTAGAGGGGGGAGGTATCACTGCTGTGCACTGGGGCAGGTGAGTCAGTGGAAAATACCACCAGCTCCATGTGGGATTACAGGGAGAGATGCAGGGAAGCAGGGGGGGTTTCCCAAGCATCCTGAACACCAGTGGCCCCAAGGCAGGGCTGTGGAGCTGAGTCATGCCGGGTGATGTGACGAGTTTCGTTTTGCTCATGATGGCTTTTACCCTCACAAGGTCTCACAGGGCCGAAGGGACAGGAAAAACTGCAGTGGCTGGTCCAGCAGCACAGTGATGCAGTTTTTTTGCTTGGATCAGGAAAAAATCCCACCCTGAGTATCATTTCTAACAGGATTTGAGTCCTTGGTGGTGTTTATTATTACAGCTGGGTGTGAGAAGAGCCTGGAAAAACACATCCTCATTGCTGCTGGGATAGCAGCCAAGGAGAAGTGACACTGGACACGGCATTAGTTGCACTGAGGTTTGCCAGAGCCCAGCTCTGCTCCCCATGGTTCAGTCTGGAAACCATGGGAATGTCTGGCTATGAGGCCAAGGCACGTGGCCAGGAGCCATGGTGAGGGCCTGCCTGAAATTACCCTTCCAGCACGTGAGTGGTTAACTGGGAAAGTTTATAGAGGGCAGCAGGCTGATAAAAAGCACTTTCCAGGCTCCCTGTGAGGGCAAGCTTGGCTTTGCTCTGTTGAATGCAGCGATGAGCCTGAGACTGGAGTTCCTCAAAATGGGGCTTCTCCAAACAAAGCCTGGAACTGATGGAGGAAAAGTTCTGCTCGTTGCTAAAAGACAGGTCCATTGCAAGATGGGTTTTAAACTGTGGAATAAAAACTAAAACTTTCATTGGGTGTTGGGAATAGATTTTTCCATGGGAGGGTGGTGAGGCCCTGGCACAGGGTGCCCAGAGAAGCTGTGGCTGCCCCTTCCCCAAAAGTGTCCAAGGCCAGGCTGGAGGGGGCACGGAGCAAGCTGGAATAGTGGAAGGTGTCTCTGCCCATGGCAGGGTGGAACGGGATGGGCTTTAAGGCCCTTTCCAACCCAAACCGGGATTTGGAATTTGGAATTCCGGGATCCCACGAGAGCAGAGATGGGGGCGGTGATGCATCAAGGAGGGGTTGACCCGATCTGCATCCCACCCCTGCTTTGGGGTCTCCGGGTGTCTGTGCGGGCTCTCCGGGCTGTTTTTGGGAGTGCCGGTTCCGGGAGCGGATCGCGGCGCCGGGAGCGGCGGGGCCGGTGCGGGAAGCGCCGCCCCGGGAGGGCCGGGCCGGGAGGGCGGAGCGGCCCCGCCGGACCCGCCGGCTCCGCAGGGAGGTACGTGGGGTCGGGGGCCGGGGGGGACGGGATCCCCCGGTTCGGGACCCTTCGGGGCTCCGGGAACCGGGGCGGGGCGGGCTGGGCTCAGTCCTGCCGGGAGCGGCACCGGGAACGGGACCGGAGGGGAGTCGCAGCCGGGTCCGGCTGGGGCTGAGCTGGAATCACTTCCAAAGCTCGGGGAAACACCTGCAAAACGAGGGGAAACACTCCCCAAAGCAGGAGCGAACACCCCCAAAGGGGAACGCGCATTCGAGAGTTGGAGCGGCGGCGTTTGGGGAGCGCCGGTGCCTTGGGGACACCCTTGGGGACACCCCTTGGGGACACGGGCTTAGGGTCACCCCCTGGGGACACCCCTTGGGGACACCCTTAGGGACATCCTTTGGGGACACGGGCTTGGGGTCACCCCCTGGGGACACCCCTTAGGGACACCCTTGGGGACACCCTTGGGGACACGGGCTTGGGGTCACCCCCTGGGGACACCCTTGGGGACACCCTTGGGGACACGGGCTTGGGGTCACCCCCTGGGGACACCCCTTAGGGACACCCTTGGGGACACCCCTTGGGGACACGGGCTTGGGGCACCCTGGCTGGCACCAGGGTGGCCGTGCTGAGAGTGGGGGGAAGAGGAGCTGTGGTTTTGGGAACCATCAGCTGGCACTTCGGGGAAGGATGGCACCAGGTCAGCCAAAGCCACCGCAGGGGTGGCAGCCCCGCAGGAGGGTCACAGAGCCCGCGGCTGGCGAGTCCGGCCCCAGAAGGGGCAGCAGCGGTGTGTGAGCCAGGCACGCACGCAGGGAAGGCAAACAAAGCCAAGGAGAAGGACACCTGTGCAGGGCAGGTCGGGGCTGGGCTGTCCATGAGCCCAGCGCCGGTCACTGGGGGTTCGTCCCTTCCTGTCGTGACATTCCTGACAAAGAATGAGTGGCCGGGAGCTTTGAGGGGCTCAGCAAAGCCACGAGTGTCTCCCAGGCAGGTGTGTCACAGAGTGGTTGTGTGCTGATGTTGGTGTTTGATTTTTGGAGGTGACGTGGTGGGGACAAGTGTCACTGAGGTTTGTTGGGAGTTGTGGATGTGTGAGCAAAAACCAGCGGTTCCGTGAGCATGTCCCTTGTGAGATGGGCTGCTCTCGGCTCTGTGTGAGCCTGGTGAGGTGAAGCTGCACCAGGAGGTGTGGTCCTGACTTTTCAGCTCCTTAAAGCCTCTCTGGAACAGACTTAGGCCACTGCCAGATGGATGCTGCCACAGCATATCCCTCTACAACAAATCCAAGCGTCCTGCAGCTGTCCTGGATGTCCTGGCACGAGAGGCAGAAAGGGAAACCTCCCAGGTGTCAGCAAAGAACATGTGGGTGTGGGGCTGGTGAGCCCAGCCCTGGACTCAGGTGACTCGGAAGTATGTGAAACACCTTTGATTTTAGCTGTGCAATTACACGGATTGGAAAACCCTTGGGAAGGGCAGTGCCAGGGGAAGGAGGAATGTTTGGCCATGGGTGCCCTGGAGGGAGCTGAGTGTCGCTGCCTGGCGCCGTGGTGCTGCTGTAGGAGATGCCAGAGGGCTGGGCAGGGCTGGCAGCCGGGCAGGGCTGGCTGCTGCTCCCCTACCTGCAGCCTGGGAGGAGGGATCCCTCCAGCAGCCCCAGCTACGTGCTGCCTGCCCGTGCTGCTCCGTGCTTTCTTCATCCCCGGTGTATTTCACCGGCAGAAACTGATGTCAGGGCTCTGTGGCAGCAGCTGAATGTCCTGTGTGAGCAGTGCAGGTGGCTTGGAGCAACATAATCCCCAGCAAAGCTCCATCCATGTCAAAATACCTGTGCCCACCCTGCGGAACGCGGCTGCTCTGTGCCTGGCTGCTCGTGTCGCTTGGCTGCCCAGCCTGCTCCCTGTCCCAGGCTGGCTCCTCCCTCACTCCCTTCCTGCCCTGGGGGCTCCTTGGCCCTCCACAGTGGGTTTTCTTTGTGAGGAGCTGTTGGAAAAGCATGGGGAGAGGTGATGCTGTGTTGTGATGTTGCTGAAATGCAGGCAGGGGATGAGGAGGGTGGTGCTGGCGAGGCCGATGGCAGCGTGAGGTGCCGGGTTAGAGGCTTGCAGGAAGGGCAGATAATCATCCAGGGGCTCCAGTGCTGGGGCAGGACGTGCTTAAGGCACTCCAGAGGGGCTGGGAATGCTGGGTTCCACTTCAGAGGACATCAGAAGGGCACATGGATAATGTCTCCCCATGCTGGAAGGCTCTGGAGGAGGGTGTGTTATCTGGTGTTATCTGCCACCGGGACGGGGACAGGTCCCAGAAAAAAACCAGGGGGGCTGTGGAGGAATGGCTTTATCTCAGCAGAAACAGCAGATTAGAATTGAAAAAAAAAAAAAAAAATTCCAAACTCAGAGGTGCAAAGTGGTGTCCAAAGGAAAGCAGGAAGGAGAAGGAGTCAAAGTGCTGGGATTTTCCCAGGCCCAAGTGCACAGGGAATTCAGCTCCCTGGAGATATATGAGCTCCTGTGTTTCCTGGAAAATAGAATTGATCTTCCCAACGTTAGAGTGGATATAAAAGCAAACCTTTACTTGAAAGTTTTCACACACAATATGGTGAAAATCACACATGGTATAGTAATTCTACAATTTTTGTAAGGTTAGTCCATTAGTATACTTACAATATACTCTCCAATTAAAAGGTTAGATGATTAGGAAATAATTTCTGGAACCTGCCACACTGGAAGCAGTGGCTTTTTTTTACCCCACTTTTGTTTTGTCTGATCCAGATTCTGTTTGGAAAACAGGACATCTTTGTAGTGGGTTCTCTTCTTGGAATAAGACTAAACAGTATTTTTGGAAAGTGTTTCTAAGGTTAGCTTTTTGTTCCTAAATGCAGAGAAGAAAGATAGGAAAAGTACTAGAAGTTACAGCCATGCATTAACAATCTACAAAGCTACAAATACATGAAAAATATAAAAAGCTAAAAATCTTCAGCATCACTCCTGCCTGGTCTAGCAGAGCTGGGGCTGGAAGCTTTAGTGGCAGCCGGTGCCAGTGGCAGAGGCTGGGTCAGGAAAAGCCCCAGGACAGTGTTTGCACAGCAGCCAGGACACGGCCAGGGCTCGCTGACCTGCCATTGTCCCCAGGAACAAACAGCAAGGTCCCAAAACACAGAGCTGACAGGACTCTGTGTGCCTGTGCAGCCCCACGCTGCAGGTGCTGCTGGGCTGGGGGAATGGAGCTGTAGGAGAAGGAGCCTGCAGGGCTGGGGAGTTCCTTGGATCTCAGTGGCAAAGGCCAAGGTGGGCTGATTACAGCCCTGGAGTTTGGCTACTGTGGCCTGTGTGATCTGTGCCACTTCAAACACCTTTGGCAACCTTGGCCAGAGTTCCCAGGGACACAGATGCACGTGGCTTGGGAATGGTCAGGCACTGCTTTGTGGAAATGGGGTGGTTTACACCCTGTCTCTGCTGTTCTGCTGGGGGGATTGCAGCACTCTGAGCCTGGGAATGGGAATGGCTTTCCTGTGACACCCTTGTTTTGCAGGAAGTGGCAGAGCTGGGGGCCCTGAACTCCCTCTGGAGTGGAGAGGAGGGAGGGAGAGCCATGGGCGAGGTTTGAGGAAAACGTCACTGTTCTCCCAGGACTGTCTACTGGTACAGCTGAGGAGGGGTTGTTAAAGATTAAATTTAGGAAAAGAAGAGGGTGGAATACCTCTTAAATGTCTGTAGGGAATGCTGGGGGCAGTGGAGATGTGGATGTGTTCTTTTGTGCTCTAGGCAGGAAGTGTAAGCAAAATGTGGAAAATCCCTGATTGTCTGTGTGGGACTGTCCCTCCAGATTCCTGTTCCCTGGTGAGATGCTCTAAAATGGGCTGGGATTTGTCCAAAAGGTCAGAAATTGGCTAAATCAGCAGCAGTGCTTCTTTTTGTGACTCAGCTGGATTTCTCTGGCTGTTCCCTGCGTCCCCTGGGCTGCATCTGGCCAGAAACATCCCTGTTCCAGGGGCAAAAAGAGAGAAACCATGGCAGGGAATTGGAAGTAGATGGTCTTTAAGATCCCTGCCAAACCCAAACATTCTGGGACTCTGTGAAAATACCTCACAAGTCCTGGCATGATGTTTTTTAGATCCCCACATGGAGTTTTGTGTTCCTGGTGTGTTGAACCAAGGGCTCAGCACCAGATTGTGGCTATTGCAGAAACGAGCTTGTGAGGATGTGCCAGGCCAGCAATTAGCAGGGAAGGGGTTAATGAGCAGGTTCTCTGGGTGGAAGCATGAAGATGAGGGGAGAGCCTTGTAATCTAACATGGAAGAGACTCTGGAATCTTTGGGTGGTTGGAGAACGGGTTTGTTTTCCCCCAGAATTTTCCAGGAGATGAGTTGCATGGCTGGTGACACAGTCCCAGCCTGGTTTTTGGGGCTGTGCTGGGCAGTGAGGGAGCCCTGAGCTCAGCCCGAGTCTGGGATGTCGGGTCTGCCCTGCTCCGTGCTCCCTGTCCCTGCAGCCTCTTCTCCCTGATCTGGGACAAAGGCGCCGCTGCTGGAGCGTGAGTGGGAAGGTGATGTCACGGCAGGGAAAAATCCAAAGGTTGTGGAGGGCAGAGGAGCGTGGGTGCTGCTGAGGGCAGCGGGGGCTGCCGGGTTTCCTCTTGAGTCAGCGGGGCCGCAATTCCTGCGGGAGCTGCGGGACTGGAGCGGGGAACGCGAGCGGGGCTGAGCCCTGTGCCCGTGGAGGGGAAGCTGTCCTGCTGCTGCTCACCTGGCCAAAGCTGAGGACGGGCTTATCCCGACCCTTCCCGTGCAACTGACACCTGGGAATGCCGCCAGAGCATCGCGGAGGCTGCGGGAGCTGCGGGAGCGGAGCGGGATGAGCGGGAGCTGCGGGAGCTGCGGGATGTGCGGGAGCTGCGGGAGCGGAGCGGGATGTGCGGGATGTGCGGGAGCTGCGGGAGCGGTGCGGGATGAGCGGGAGCGGGGAGCTGCGGGATGAGCGGGAGCTGCGGGAGCTGCGGGATGTGCGGGAGCGGTGTGGGATGTGCGGGAGCTGCGGGGTGAGCGGGTTGTGCGGGAGCGGTGCGGGAGCTGCGGGAGCTGCGGGAGCTGCGGGAGCGGTGTGGGATGAGCGGGATGTGCGGGAGTGGTGCGGGATGAGCGGGATGTGCGGGAGCTGCGGGATGTGCGGGAGCTGCGGGATGAGCGGGAGCTGCGGGATGTGCGGGAGCTGCGGGATGAGCGGGATGTGCGGGAGCGGTGCGGGAGCTGCGGGATGTGCGGGATGTGCGGGAGCGGAGCGGGATGAGCGGGATGTGCGGGAGCTGCGGGATGTGCAGGAGCGCCCCGGGCTGCGCAGCCCGGGTTTAATGGTTCGGAGATCCTGCGGTAAATCATTGCCAGGGCAGGGCAGGGAGCGGCAGGGAGAGAGGCACGGGGAGGGGAAGGGGGCTGTGGGGGCTGAAGCACTCAGGCATCACTGATTGTGGTGTGGGGACAAACTTCTTACAGGGCCTGTTGTGAAAGGACAAGGGGAGATGGTTTTAAAGTAAAAGAAGGATAATTTGGACTGGATATTTAGGAAGAAATTCTTCCCTGTGAGGGTGGGGAGGTCCTGGCACAGGGGGCCCAGAGATGACTGCCCCATCCCTAGAAGTGTCCAAGGCCAGGTTGGATGGGGCTTGGAGCAGCCTGGGATAGTGGAAGGTGTCCCTGCCCATGGCAGGGGGTGGGATGAGATGAGATTTAAGGTCCTTTTCCACCCAGACCATTCTGTGATGCTGGGATGAGACAGCAGCAGCTCCCTTCCCGGGATGCTGACGTCAGGGCACTTGGAGCAGCAATAGGAACAGCTCTGGAAAGCCAGGAGAGCAGCTAATTCAATGGAGAGATAGGCTGGAATAGCAAGTCTCCTGCTTTAATCTGATTGCTGGGCTGATGGGTAGCACTGCAATGGATCTAAGATAAACTTCCAGGCACAGGGCTGACGTAGGAGCTCAAATCCTGCCCAATTCCAGGACTGAGGTGCCTGAGGGGAGCCACAGAGGCTGTGAGCAGGCACAGAGTTCAGACACCACAGTAGATGTGGCCAGCCCTGTGTGTGTTCTGTGCCCAGTGTGGGTGCAGTGCAATTTTCCTGCCCCAAGGCCATCACAGCTGTTCTCTTGGCTGGCTGATGTGTTTGTGGCAAGGATGGGAGCTCAGCTGGATCATCAGGCAAGGAAAGACCCCACAGGGCACCAGCAGAGAGCAAAAGGAGGACAGAGGCTGTGCTGGTGCCACCAGCAGGCTTGGAAGTTCTTGGGTGGGAGATGGCTCTTGGAATGCAGGTGAAGTCATTCTGGGTACAGTGTTCTCCACATCCTCAACAGCTAGGAATGGAACTAGGATGGAATTAAAGCTGGGCTCAGCAGACACCTTCCCCCAGGAGCACACAGAGCAGCAGCTCCTGCTGGAGCTGGGCATGGCAGGGAGGGATGGGCTTGCCCCATCAGGATGGGATCAGCAGCTCCTGGGTGTCCCAGGACCCCAGAAAACCATGGCAGACAAGGCTTTACCCTGCCCAGAGCCATGTGGGACAGGGATGTGTCCAGGGGGCTGGGACACCCCTGTGGGGTTCTCCCCAGCCGTGCTGAGCACAGGCAGTGGCAGGGAAGTTCCTCTGCAGGTTCCTGCTCTCCAGGCGTGCCTGCCTTTTCCTGCTGCAGCCGCTCTGCTTTCTGGGAATGCTGTTTTATCCTGGCCCTTGACCCTGCAAACTGGGCGTGCACTCAAGCTAAACAAGCAAACATGAAGCTTCTGAGCTCGGGAGAATTGAGCTGGAGGGTGTGGGGGGGTATGGATATAGCACCACTGAATGCACTGACCAGAGCCACCTGGAGCCCAGCCCAGCATGAAGGAGCCAGGGAGGGAAGGGGACATCCCTGCCATGGCACATCCATAAATCTGCACGGCTCACTGGGGTGGAGATGGGGCTGTGAGGATGCATCTGCCCACCCGTGGGGCACAGGACCTGAGGCCAGGGAGGGGAGTGGGCAGATGTGGCTCTGTGTGTTGGTTTTTGGAAATTGAGCATTTTTGGTCCTGGCGACTCAGGAAACATCCAGAGGAGGAGTTCCCACCCGTGGCCTGGCTGGCTGGGAGTGTTCCTGCTCAGACATCCCCGAGGGTGCAGCTGGGCACTCAGCAGAGTGTGTTGCTGCAGGGAGGGCAGCAGCCAGCCTGAAGTGAGCCACGGGCTCTCCCAAGGGTTCACCATCCCTCAGCCCTTGCCAGCAGCAGCCAGGGGAAGCCATAGGGTCGACTGGCTGGGAGAGAGGCAGTTTTGGTTTCTGTTCTCTGGGCAGGCAGCCCTGCTGCCTCCCAAACAGGGGCAGAGGAGAAGCTGTTCAGCTGGAGATGTGCTTCTGAACATTTCCAGGTTGGTTTGCACTGGAACAGGTTTTGATGGCCTTCTGTGGGTGCTGTGAGGTATAGTGAGATATTCGTGTGTTGGATGAGTTGGTGAGTGTGCCATGCGCTCACACAGCCTCCCTCTGTCCCCAGGGACACAGCAGTGAGGTACAGTGAGATTGGATGGGTTGGTGAGTGTGCCATGCGCTCACACAGCCTCCCCTCTGTCCCCAGGGACACAGCAGTGAGGTACAGTGAGATTGGATGGGTTGGTGAGTGTGCCATGCGCTCACACAGCCTCCCCTCTGTCCCCAGGGACACAGCAGTGAGGTACAGTGAGATTGGATGGGTTGGTGAGTGTGCCATGCGCTCACACAGCCTCCCCTCTGTCCCCAGGGACACAGCAGTGAGGTACAGTGAGATTGGATGAGTTGGTGAGTGTGCCACGCGCTCACACAGCCTCCCTCTGTCCCCAGGGACACAGCAGTGAGGTACAGTGAGACTGGATGAGTTGGTGAGTGTGCCATGCGCTCACACAGCCTCCCCTCTGTCCCCAGGGCTCCATGAGAGCAGGGCTGCGTTCCCCCTGCCCCGAGCCATGCAGTGACCCGGGCACAGCCCCCAGGCATGGCCCAGTCCCGGGCCAACGGCTCCCACTACGCCCTGACAGCCATCGGGCTGGGCATGCTGGTGCTGGGCATCATCATGGCCGTGTGGAACCTGGTGCCCGGCCTCGGGCCGCCCGACAAGCCCGGCGGCAACAGCAGCAAGCCCGAGCGCGGCTCCGGGGGCGTCCTCAGGAGCAAAACCTTCTCGGTGGCCTACGTGCTGGTGGGAGCAGGGCTGCTGCTGCTGCTGCTCTCCCTCTGCCTCAACGTCCGGGACAAGAAGAGGCAGAGCCAGGAGCTCGCCATGGCCCAGGCGCAGCGCCAGGCGAGCGCAGAGCCCTCGCAGCAGGAGGACAGGTGAGGAGGGGACTGGGGACAGAGGGAGGGGTGGGAATGGAGCCAAGGGTGGTTCTTGTTGTTGTGGTTGTTGTTGAGGAAGATCTGGAGCAAGGAGAGGAAGGCAGTGTGTGCTGAAATAAGGAAACACAAGCCGCGGTTTGGGGATTTGATGGGTTTAGGGTTTTTGTCCTGGAGATGGGAAAGGAGCGACTCCATCTGCATTTGTGCAGCTGTAAGTGGAAGGGAGTCCTGTTGGTGGGTGAGGTGTGGCCAAGGCAGCGCTGGGAGAGGCTGGCACACGGGAGCCAGCTGAGAGAACACTGGGCAGAGTGGTGGGTGACACAGAACAGGGTGACAGAGAGCAGGGTGGTGGGTGACACACAGAGCAGGGTGGTGGGTGACACAGAGCAGGGTGACAGAGAGCAGGGTGGGTGGCACAGAGCAGGGTGGTGGGTGGCACAGAGCAGGGTGGTGGGTGACACAGGGCAGGAGGGTGGGTGACATTGAGCAGGGTCGTGGGTGACATTGAGCAGGGTGGGTGGCACTGAGCAGGGTGGTGGGTGACACACAGAGCAGGGTGGTGGGTGACACAGGGCAAGGTGGGTGGCACAGAGCAGGGTGGCACAGAGCAGAGTTGTGGGTGACACAGGGCAGGGTGGGTGGCACAGAGCAGGGTGGGTGGCACAGAGCAGGGTGGGTGGCACAGAGCAGGGTGGCACAGAGCAGAGTTGTGGGTGGCACTGAGCAGGGTGGTGGGTGACACAGAGCAGGAGGGTGGGTGACATTGAGCAGGGTCGTGGGTGACATTGAGCAGGGTGGGTGGCACTGAGCAGGGGGCTCTGGCACATGCCAGGAGAGCAGCCAGAGGGGCAGCAGAGGGGCTGGGCTGGCTCTGCCTGGCTGGTGCAGCCCAGGTGCCAAACAGCCTTGGAGACTGGCAGTGGAGTTTAGACCCGGTGAAAGTCTGCAGGGCTCTGCTGTTTGCTCAGGGAACCTTGTGGAGCAGAGCAAAGGCTGCTGCCACAGCAGGCACAGTCTGGACAAACACAGGCCCTGGGGAAGTCCCTGCACACCAGCACAGCTCCCTGTGCACAGAGTGACAGGGCAGCAATGGGACAGTGGGGGGGGCAAGGGGACAGGAGGGGACAGTGGCTCTGCTGGCTCTTGTCAGGGTCTGCAGATCCTCGGAGAAAACTGATTTTCCATGTTTGATTGGAAATGTAACTTCAGAATGCCAAAGAAATGGCAAGTATAGTATGTAGGTACCTGTCAGAGATAGTGGCACAGAGTAGAGTTGAATCTCTCTGCAGAAAAACACAAGGTACCCAACCCATAAGACATCAGAATGACAGAGACAAATGTCTTTTAACATTTTACCCCTAGAAATGTTTTTATACAAATACATTCTAATGTATTTTGACTGATTTTTGAGAGTGGAGGAGAGAAACTGATGTTCTCTTGGGAAAAGAAATCACTGCTGGGCAATAGAAAAGGGTGTGTGGGCAGAGAAAGTGATCAAATATGGCCATAAATCACAAAAATACAAAATGTGTCTAAACTTAGGTGGGGTCATGATTTATTCTGTCAAGCAGGAGGAAACTGGCATATAATGTAGAAGGGCAAAAACTATTTCTGGTGGGGTGGGGTGGTTTTATTCTTTCCATCCCCTTCCCACAACGAAGCTGAAGCCAGGTGCTACCCAGAGTTAACTCTTTCCCCCCCAGCCAAGAAGAGGATGAGGACGTCTCCTCGCAGTACTACGTGCCCAGCTACGAGGAGGTGATGAACACAGGCTACTCAGAGCCCAGGGACTCGGACAGGAGCACCAGGCTCAGCGTCTCCCTGCCCTCCTACGAGTCCCTGGCAGGGCTGGAGGAGGGCAGCCAGGTGCCAGGAGCAGCAGGCACGGAGCCTGGCACGGAGAGACCGCCCAGCAGGCACAGCTCCCGCCTCAGCAAGCGCCTCAAGCCCCTCAAGGTCCGCAGGATCAAGTCAGAGAAGCTGCACCTGAAGGACATCAGGTTAAACCTGGCACAGGGCAACAGCAGCGTCCCCATCACGATAGAGCCCCTCACTCCTCCTCCCAAGTATGAGGAGATCCAGGAGAAAATGCCAGTGAGCCAGCAAATGCCTTAAAAAACAAACCAACAGACAAACAGGAATCTGTGATGCTGCTTGGTTGGGGGTTTTCTAAAACCCACCGTGCCAAGAGGGGTTTGGTGTGTGGGTGCAGAAGCAGCCAGGGCTCCCTGGGAGCTGCCATGTGGAGGATGTGCTGTGGACAAGGATGGGACTCGTTTTCCCTGGGCCTGGGTTTTACAAGAGACTGTGGGGGAAGAAACCTGAACACTACAAGTTCTGCTGCTGTGAAGTAAATGAAGGCTGGACATGCCAAAAGTGTCACTTGTGTTTGTTGTGAGACCATCCAGTGCATCCTCTCATCTCCTCTCCCCCTCACTTCCAGCAAGACTTTACAAGCCACCAAACTGATACTGCAGAAGGATTTTCCAAGTGGAAAAGTGAAATGTTTCTTTTTTTTGTGTGTCTTTTCTCTCTGAGGAAGGGGAAGCCCGTTGCCAGAGCAGCACCACGGCTTTCCCTGGCTCCCAGCTGGGCTGGGCTGGTGGCCCAGAGCCAGCCCTGACTCCTGCCAAGGTCTCTGCTGGCTGCTGGGAAGCAGCTGAGAGGGGCCTCCTGCTCCTCAGGGAGAGGATGGATTTCTTGCCTCTGTTGCCTTCCCTGATGTGTTTTGTGCTGCATTTGAGGCGAGTGGGTGACTCTGGGGGTTGGGAGCTGCGTGCTCCAGTGCCAGGGAGGAAACCACTGCTGAGCATCCTGTGCAGGCAGAGTGGTCTGAATAAATGTTTTGTACATTGTGTGTGTGTTTGTATTTTGTACACTGTGTGTGAGTGTGCTGTGTACTTTGTGTGTGTGTTTTGTACATTGTGTGTGTTGTGTACATTGTGTTTGTAGTTTTATGTTGTGTGTGTGTTGTTATGCTGTGTGTGTTTTTTATGTTGTGTGTTGTGCACATTTTGTGTGTTGTGCATATTGTATTGTGTATATTGTGAGTGTTTGTGTTCTGTGTGTGTATGTACATTCTGTGTGTTGTGTACATTGTATTTGTGGTTTTATGTTGTTTGTGTGTTGTGTACATTGTGTTTGTGCACATTGTGTTGTGTACATTCTGTGTGTTGTGTTTGTGTTTTTATGTTGTTTGTGTGTTGAGTACATTGTGTGTGTTTGTGTTCATTGTGTGTATTGTGTACATTGTATGTATTATTCTGTGTTTGTGTACATTGTGTTTGTTTTAATGTGTGTGTGTTGTGTACATTGTGTTGTGTATATTGTGTGTGTTTTTGCTCATTGTGTGTGTGTTGGTACATTCTGTGTGTTGTGTGTTGTGTACATTGTGTGTGTGTTTTGTACATTGTGTGTGTGTGTTTTTTACAATTGTGTGTGTTGTGTACATTGTATTTGTGGGTTTATGTTGTTTGTGTGCTGTGCACATTGTGTTTGTGCACATTGTGTTGTGTACATTCTGTGTGTTGTGTACATTGTGTTTGTGTTTTTATGTTGTGTGTGTGTTCATTGTGTGAGTGTGTGTGTGGTGTGAGTGCAGCCACTGACCAATGTCCAGCACTGAGCCATGTCCCTGTTATGGCTCAGCAGGGGCTGGCTTGGTGCTGTAGCTGATAAAAGGAATGAGAGAAGTCCAAGTGACCAAAACAAAGGCAGAGAAGAGATCCTGCCCAAAACCACCCAACAGTTTCTCTTGTTAATTATTATTTCCTATTGGATCTCCTAATTTCTGTTGTTTTGGACAAGGGCAGGGAGTGACAGGTCTAAAGTGAGTGGCTTCAAACTGGCAGAGGTTTGCAGAGAATCTCTACTTTGCCAAATCTGCTGCTTCCACCTCAAAATGAAGCCTGACAAAATCTTGTAGCACTTGTGAGGCCAAACTGGGGTTTTGTGATGGCAAGTGTGGCTTTTTCCCTTTTTTTTGCTGCTGTAAAAGGATGTGTGGCAGCTTAGGACCAAGGAATATTGATGGGGAAGCAGTGATGGGTGACAGCATCCACCAGATAACAATGTTCATCCCCTTGCCTGAGGTTGCAAGACCTGTATGTGTGTGTGTGTGTGTGCATGATATTAAATGAAAAGTAATTAAAAGGAGGGCAAAAAGGTTCTTTGGCAGCCCTGGCAGGTGGCAGGGCCCCTGTGGGGTTTGGGATGCACATTCCCACCTGTCCCCAGCTGATGGGATTGCTGTGGCCATGCCAGCAAGGAGCTGTGTTGTGCTGCCAGGAGAGCTGCTTGGAAAAAGGAGGGGAAAACCCTAAACTAAACAAAACAAACAGGAAAACTCATCCAGGCAGGAAGCAGTGGCTTGCAACATGGCCAAGGTTTCCAAGGCTACTGCAGCTACCCTGCTGGCTGGGACAGAGCTGCTTTTGGAGTCATTTTGTACAATTCTAGTCTTGGTTGAGCCACTCCTGGCTCAGGTTGTGTTGGGTGCTGAATGAGAAGTTGGTTTCTTGGTGCAAGCCTCGCAGGTGGGGGGCCTGGGCAAGGCCTTTCCAAAGCTCAGGGAGTTTCCAGCTGAGTTCCACTGCACGAGCATCAGGAGCACAGAGGGGCCAACATCGTCCTGCAGGTGGGGCAGTGAGCATCCCAAAATGGGGAGGATGGAGGGAAGAGGATGTGCTGGAGTCCTCTGTGCAAAGTGTGGAGTTTAATCCCAGTTTATGCTGGGATTGAGGGCCAGAAAAGGGGTTTGGCAAAGCAGGGACGAGCCTGGAGCCGCCTCCAGCACCTTCCCCGCCTGTCCTTGCCTGCTCCCAGTCCTCAGGGGCAGCAGATCATTCTCCTGGAATTCTCCACCTCAGACAAGAGCTTCACCCTTCGGGACTTCAACTCCCCCCACGGCACCTTCGTCAAGGTGGAAGGTGGGTGGGGATGCCCAGGTAGGGGTGAGGGTGCTCAGGGAAAGGTGGGTGGGTTCTGCTGCCGAAGGAAAGGTGGTTGGGGGGTGTCCAGGGAAAGGTGCCCGTGAGAGGTGTGTGGGTGTTGCTGCCCAGGGAAGGCTCCAGAAGCAGGAACTCGCTCCCAGCTCCTCTGGGCAGTCCTCGGGAAAGGCGAAGGAGGAGCAAACGAAAAGCTGGAGCTCCCTCTGCTGAAGAAACTCGGGCAGTTTGGCAGAGAAAAGCTCGGGACACGGCTGCATTAGCAAAGGTAGATCCTGAAAATGTCCCTTCCCTCTATTTGCATTCTGTATTTCCTCCCAATCCACTTCTTAAGAGGAGAGTTGGGGTTTAGGTCACAGGTAGAGCAATTGAAAAGTTCCAATATTATTTTTGTCATTTTCGCTTTGAATAATCCAAGATGATGTCCAGGTAGGGCTGGATCCTGCAGGAGCAGACAGCAGTGAATTCTGCAAGGCAGGATGCTCACAGCGATCAGAGCCTGCCCTGGGGGAGCCTTTTCCTCACTCCAGGCTCTGGGATCCTCCTCTGGAGGGGCAGCTTTGAAGCCTGAGCCTGCTGCTGCAGGGAGGGAACCTGGGCTCTGCAGTGTCTGACAGGGGAACAAAGATGGGCAGGAGAGAGGGAGAGGCACAAAGAGAAGGAAAAGGGAGTGAGAGGTGGAGGGAAGGGAGAGATCCTCACAAAGACAACACAAACCAAACAAAAAAAGAGCAAACAACACCAAAGAAAGACAGGAGCCAGAGAAGGAACAAACAAATCTTTATCACAACTTTAGTGAATCACTTTCTTTTCAGTTACACTTCCTCAAATGTATTTCTGTATGGCTGAGTCATCCCAGAGAATACAATTTTACATCAGTTTCAATGCAGATTGATACAAAACCAAGGACAGCTCTACCAAATGTAAAACATCCTTGGACAAAAGTCTGTGCAAGCACAGGGCTTTAGAATGCAATACAGATGACAGAACAAATAACATGACCCTACGCAATTTCAATCTCTCAAAAACCCAATCAGTTTAAATACACATCAATGCAATACAAAAGCAAATGTATAAGGGCAAAACACAGTGTCTATACAAGTACAGGGCATTCAAATGCAATAAAACTACAGAATAAAAAAAAAATAAAAAATGAACACGCAAAGCTGTGCAATTCCTGACCAACATGGGGTCAAAACTACAGAACATAACAAAAGCACAAACATAACCCTTTGTGTAATCAATTGCAGCCTATCCCTGAGACCAGACTGCCTGACTTCTGCCATTCATTATCTACCAAGAGCAGATGGTTATCTGTGGGACTTCACAAATTGTCTGGAGACTCACGTCGTCCAGCGATCCCACAGACCACCACTGTTTACCTGGCAGAATTATGACAACAAAAAAAATAACAATTATTGATGACTACAAGGAACCCATGCTATAAAAGGGAGCTGCAAACCAAAGTTCGGTGGAGCGTGGAGTGGGCAGTGGCCCCCATGTATCCCCAGCGCTGCTTGCTCTGGCTATATAAAATAAAGCAATCCAAATTTTGCTGAATATCGAGACTTTGGTTTCTCAGTTATAACAATCGCCACCGCAGCGTCGCTCTCCCGGTGACTCTGGGATGCCCCAAATGACGTCATAACTCCTCAGACTACAACTCCCGGCAGCCACCGCGCGGCCCCATGCGCTTCCTCCCTGACGTCATCTCTGCGCGCCGCGCGGGCCGTGCCGCCGCCATGGTGCAGCTCGGTGAGTGCGGCGGGCTCGGAGCGGCTCTGCCCGGCCCGGCCCGGCCCGGCCGTGACCGCCCCGCGCTTTCTCCGCAGGGAGCCGCCTCCTGAGGGGCCGCGGCGGCCACGTCGTCATCCGCTTCGCGCTGGGGGGCTGCACCAACCGCCCGTTCTTCCGCATCGTGGCGGCCAACAGCAGGCGGCCCCGCGACGGGCGGTACCTGGAGCAGCTGGGCTGCCTTGACCCGCTGCCCAACGCGTACGGCGAGAAGGTGGCGGGGCTCAACCTGGAGCGGCTGCGCTACTGGCTGGGCTGCGGCGCGCAGCTCTCGCGGCCCGCCGAGAAGCTGCTGGGTAGGCCGGGGGCGGGATGGAGGGCGGGGGGCCCGGTTCGCTCCGCTCCGGCTCTCACCGCGTCTCACCGGGCAGGGCTGGCGGGGTTCCTGCCGCTCCACCCCATGACGGTGACCGCCGCCGAGAGGTTGCGCCGGCGACGACAACGCGAGCAGCAGCCCGAGGCTGCTCCTGCGGACGGCTCGGCCGAGCCCGGCACCGGCACCGACCCCGCGGCCTGACACGGACAGGGACCGCACCGGGCCGGGACCGCACCGGGCCGGGGCTGAACCGGGCCGGGACCGCACCGCGCCGAGACCGCACCGGGCCGGGACTGCACCGTGCCGAGATTGCACCGATCCGAGGACTCCTCCTGCTGTCAGTGCATCTGGCCCCATTAAAATGTTACCTCTACACCATACATCGGCTGCTTTCTCCAGATTCTTCTCAATCAAAGTTCACTGTTGCCAAATTTGGTGCATAAAGATGTTTTGCTGCTCTAGTGCAGGGCCATTGCAGAAGGCATGCACAGCGTTTCCTGGGTGTGCCATTGGCTCCAGTGCTCTGCCTGCAGCAGTGCCGTGTCCTCTGCCAGCTGCCATTGACCTGCTCCATTTGTCAAGTGTTTTGACTCCTGGCTGTGATTTATTGTAACAGAGTAGTCCAGGGTTCAGGGGAGGCCTGGCACAGACAAATGTAACTGGAAGTGCAGCTGGTTTCTGTTTACTTTCCCCAGAGAGGTGCTGGGCCTGTTTGTTCATTTAAAAGCAAAATAGAAAGATTTCAGTCATGTAAAGAGGGACCAGTCTGTCTCTTCATATGGACCAAAATAATAACTTTTTTCCAGATGTATAAACTGTTCTATGTAGGTCAGAACAGTTTGTGCACAGATGCACAGCCTCTGGGGCACTGTAAAGCCAGCCTGCTGTGGAAGCAGTGGGGTTCTGTGCACAGATGCACAGTACTGTGTACCAGGACACGACAGCTCAAGCTCTAAAAAGAAAAGAACAAAACAGAAAAAAAACCAAAACAGGCATGCTGAGCATATAAAGCACAATTCTCAGCTGCTATGATGCTGACAGCAGAGAACAAATTGCAGTGAACATTTCTAATACCCTGCAGACGGTGAGAGGTGCAGGGCTGGGGAAAAGGGTGTGTCTGAGACCTCCTGGAATTTGGTAGAGAAAACCAGTAGCAGGTAGTTGTGAGCACTGAATGGCATTTACAGTTTGGACTGAACCTGCCTTTCAGAAGGTTATTTGATACTTTTCTCTGGAGCCATGAAGAGCCTCTGTTGCTTAAGGGGGCTGTAGATAATAATGGAGTGCATAGGGATGTAAGATCAAGGGTGTGTTGCTGTAAACACTTCACTAAATACTTCACAGCAAGAGCTTGGGCAAAAGGAGCAAACATTTTCCTTTCTTGGTAGGAAGAAGTATTGTTCTGACTCAGTTGTATTCTATCCCCTCTTCCCCAAAGAGTTGTGTAGGCTTAAAAATATAATTGCAGTGAATCAAAAATAACTGAAAGGAATAAGCATAAAGCAGAAGCAGAGTAGGTTATCATCAGGCTGGCACACAGCAAGAGCCAGGCTTGAAGGAAGCCGTGGGTGAAGCTCAAACCTCCAGCACAGTAATTGTTCACAGCATTGGCAGTAATGCTGTTACTCATGTTTAAGTAGCCCTTGTAAGCTTGGTTAGCACTGTACTCACACAACCCAAAATCTTCATTTCTGCTCTGATGCTGTGCTTTCCTCTGTGGCTGTTCCACTGGCTATTGCAACAAGATTTGCTATCCATTTTTGAGAGAAAGCTATCCCTGGATCCTAGAAAAAGCAAGAACAAAACAAACAAACAAGCTTACATACATGGCTGATAAAGCATCACCCCCATTGCAGGCTCTCCCCAGCCTGCAGCCTGCTGCTCTGGGCATGTCTTGCATTTGAATTCATCTCATTAACATTCCTCATACTTTCTTCCTGCTCCCCCGACTTCCATGTTCCACTCAGGATGAAGGTATCTCTCCTTTGTTTACTGTTAACCCTCTTTGGGTCTTGGGCTGTGCTGTTGCCTCACAGATCTAAAGAGAACCACTGTGGCTGGGGGCATTAGGCAGCAAGCTGCAATCACCCAAAATTATCATTATTCCATGCATTTGCCATTTCTGCACGAGATATGCAAGTGTTGACAAAGCTTTTAACATTAAAAACTTCTTGTACTGCGTAGAACACTGTCTCCCCAAACCTTCAAACACAGCAAGGACTGCAACACCAATTAAGGATTCTAGTAAAACACCTCCAGCCAGTCCCAGTGCTGCTGCCCTGCAGCTTTTGCTGCTGTCTCACATGTTGGAGCCTGAAATTTGTCAACTGACCCCACTACAGGAGCAGCAGCCTGGGGCACAGGAACAGCCATTTCCCAGAGAACATCCACAAAAACCTCCCCTGCAAAAAAGCTGGGCTAAATGAATAATTATGAAATAACCACAGGTTTGGAAATGTCTGCTTAGATGAACAGATGCTGGAGATCTGCCTTGGCATTTCAGCCCCTGGCACTCAAAGAATTCTCAATATGTGTATTGGACTTAAGCAATCCATTGGGTGTTGATATAATAATGGTGTCTAAAAGTTTGTCCTCCCTCCTGAGGCTCTCTTCCAGTCTGAGGGAGAACATACATTAAGAAAGCTTCCTTTTACACAAGTCATTTTTTTAATAAAGTGTATCTCCTATAGAGTGCAAGATGCTTAACTACTCATTTGTAGAAAATAAATTGACTAAAGAACTCTTTTAAATATAGTTTATATATACATAGATACATACTGTATTTATATATATAAATTTTATTCCATTTGATTCTTGAAAAGACTTATTTTTCCAGCCAAAGAACAGCAGAAGTTCTGAAATCATTATGTTGTCTTTCTGACTGACACAGCAGAGGCTGAGTGAGCTGCAGACATGCTGAAATGGTACAGGTAGCTTAATTACAAACATGACAACTAAAATCTTTTCTCCATCCCTCTCCCCATTTTCCCTGCTTCTGTACATGTGTAATAAATATATTTACAAATATCCACAAATAATTGCCATGAAGTAACCTTTAATGATATGGACTTAATCAAAATTAACCTTTAGGCATCATTGAAAAATAGCACAGCATAAAATAATTTTCCTGCCTAAACTCATGCATTTTTTTTTTTTAACCAGTAACTTGCAAATTTAGACAGAATATTTGAAGCCTTTGGATTCCAGAAGGGAAACATCACGTTGCAGTTCACAGTTCACCAGTGACCATATACAGTAATTTCTGTAAAATACAAAATGTTTGACAAAAGGAAGAGTATAAGCAAGTAAGCAATGCCTCTTTTAAAAGTTATTCCTAAGGATTTGGTGCCATTTCCAACTCTGCATGATGGTGAGAGGCTCTGGATTTTTATCCAGACACCACTAGTATTGCTCAAAGCCCCAAATTAACACACACTGATGTTGACTTAAATGTACTATGCATGTACCACTACATAAATACATATGCAAAATAAAGTTCATATCCCATAAAATAGAAAAATGTAATATAGAGTCTATTGGGCAAGGCATACAGGCATAGCAATAGTTTTATAATTGCATAAATGTGGTTTATATTTACAGATGGAAATGGAGACAAACATTATCATCAAATACATTGATTTTATTAATTTTTTGAAGATTTTCACTTGCAACAAAATGATCTGCAACTCCAGCTACCTGGAAAAGTAAAGTGCTCACAATCCATTTAGTGCAATAATGCTGGCTACAAAACTTAAGTGGAGAAAAAAAAATTAAGAACTAATACCACATTAGCTAGTGGGACCAAACAAAAAATAAAATTATTTTTGAGTTTAAAAGTTTGAGAAGATAAAGAAGATAAATTAAGATTACAAATCAGACTAACAAGAAAAGAATAATTCTCCAAAGTCAAGTCTTCAGATTGTCAGAAATTAGAATGCCAAATGTAGTTTCTCATGCTATTTTGTCCCAGCTTTGTCCTGAACATTCTTGGAGACAGCTGTCCCACAATCAAGGAAATGGCACAGACATTCCTGCAGATACAACACCATGTAAGCCCAAAGAAATGAAAGATGAATGTACTCATCAGTCTGACAATCCTTCATCTCTGAGTGCTTGACTTCATCATTTCAGCAGTATTCCTCTGTTTAAGTTGATACTGAGTAATATGAAACTTGCTTCTAAAATATAATAATTGGGAGCAGATGATAAAAATGGGGTTCTTACAAGTTATGTATTATGCTTTCAGCACTGGATTACAGTAAACCACAACAACTAAAGATTACACATTATTATTTCACCTTGGCATCATAGATCAGCACAAACTTACATGAACAGTGAAGTACAACCCATTTGAAATGAGTGACTCTCCAGAGAAAACCCTTCTTCTGGGTCTAGGGACCAAATATAATCTCTACAGGGATGCCATGCACAGCACATGTGAACTCCAAAATGCCCACCAGCCTTGGTAAAACTTGCCTGCCTACCCAAATACAGAGGCAGACTGACAGGGGCTTTAGAAATAGTTTTATTAATGTGACTTCAAATTAACTCCTGGCATTAACTAGAACTTGTAAAAATTCTCATACACCACCACCTAAAATCAGAATAATTAAGGAATCTCTCAGATAATGAAACACAAAGCCCTTTTACTGGTTTCACTGAGATGTGGAAGATGCAGCTCTAATTGACAAGCACTTAGTCACTGATCCCCAGACTTCAGAATGTCCCAAGGTAAAATTGTATAAACAAGAATGATGTGATGCAGGCCTTCCATACAAATGATTTTTCTTATGAGTTAAGTTCTTGACAGCAAGGGAGGTTAATGGGAAAAGACCTTTCTCTCCAAAACTGGGTTATGGACAACTGCTAAACTGGATTATAGACAAACCCTCCTGCTAAGTCATCACAAACCCCTGTAGTCTTAATTAAACTCTAATGAGGAAGGAAATACACAAGTATTGGTGAACATCACCAAGGACACAGCCAGGACCTCCATAATGGGGTGTGGGACCCAGGCCACAGCACTTCTAGCCCACAGTGGTGTCTTGTAGCAGTTCTGCTGGTGGGAACTCTGTGCACCCAGAAGCCCATGGCACTTGACAGAGGACTTACACCACCCAAGCAAGACCAGCTGCTCTCAGCCTTCCCAAGATTTCGAAAAGCACCCTCCAGAGCCAGGCCTTCCACTAGCAGAGGCTGTAGGTTGGACCTGCAGCTCCCAAGGGCCTCAAAGGAATCATCACTGGCCTTGCTGACCAAATCTGCTCTGCCTGGCCAGGAGGTGGCTCCTTCTGCCCTAAACTGTCACCATTCCCACGGTGGCAGTCCCCTGCAGCAGTGTGTGCAGCCCAGCAGCTCATTGCCTCTCAAGAGTGAGGCTGTCCTGCCCAGGCACCAGACTTTCAGATCTCACGCTGGACAATGCCAGTCACCTCCCACCACAGCAGGGATGACAGCACCATAGGAGCTGGAGGGAATGGCCCCACCACTTCCTGCTGCAGTGGCCCCAGGGGCACAGACAGGCCTCTGCCACCTCAGGGGAAGGACGAGCAGTGCCAGGCGCTGCTGACTCACCCCTCACCTTCCCACAGGCAGGGGAAAGCTCAGCAGAGCCAGCACAGACCTTTCTTTCTGTTTGCCAAGCCCACTGCTGCCGTCCCAGGGGCGCACAGCCCGTCCTGTCACAATAGGGAGGCCAAGGGTGACGCAATGAGGCAGCAGAGGCTGTGGCAGCTTCTCCCATTTATTCGTTCCGCGCACGGGGCAGGAGCGGGCGCTGCTCCTCAGCGGGTGGCAGCTCCTCGGTGGGCAGCAGCTCGTAGGTGACACAGAGGGAGGAGAAGAGGCAGCCCAGGAAGGACACCAGGCTGGAGAAGTACATGGCACTGCTGGCACTGCCAACAGCCGCCGTCAGCGGCCCCATGGCCACGGCCACCAGGATCTGTGCCAGGAAGTACTGGCAGCTCAGCAGGGAGATGTCAACGCCCATCCCGCGCCGCGTGCCCTCCGCCTGCGAGCCTACGAACTGCGGGGACACAGCCACAGAGTGAGGGAGTGTCCCGGGGCTGCTGGCCCCTCCCCGGCCCGGGGCTCACCTCTCGGCTCTGGTAGTAGTCGCAGAGCAGGGAGTAGGGCAGCGTGCAGAGCGTGGCGAACAGGATGCCGTAGGTGGCACACAGGGACAGCAGCACGTAGACATTCCTGGAGAGCGTGGCCAGGCCCGTGCCCAGCCCAAAGGCCAAATATGCCACAAAGTACAGTGTCCGTGTGCTAAACCGCTCCTCCAGCTTCTCCAGCATGGCTGCAAGAGAACGGGACAGCTCTCGGGGTGAACTGCAGCCCTCCCACTGCCACCTCGGGTTAGGCAGCCACGTCTCAGTGGCAGCCACTACACCTCTGAGGAACTGGTGACTTGCACGTGAGTGCCAAGTCTGGCCATGATGCAGCATTGCTGCCCTATCTGCACAGAGGGCCTGGCAGAGCTGAAGCCTGGCAGTGCCCCTGTCCCAGAGGGAAATGGAAACTGGTGGGGGTGGGCAGCAGAGGCATGACATACATGTGCTGGGGTGGCACATGATACCTGAGTGCTCTGCCTGGGACACACAGGCACTGAGTGGTGCTGCACCAGAACTGTGCCTATGGTGACTGCAAGTATCTCTGTATTCAATGTACATTGAAAATGCCACTTGTGAAAGGAAGCACATCCTAAGAGAGACGTGTTTTCACTGGATTGCTGATGTCACCTGCTGTCAGTGGAGGCCAAGCTAAGTAGCAGAGGCAGCATGGTGAAAAAGAGCTCTCTGCTACAGCACTTGTGCCACGTGGTAACAACATAAACACCGACCTACTCCTTGCAGAAACACCACTTTTAAGAAATGTATCTTTTCCCAAGCAGTAGTTAAGGGGGCTGTACCAAGTACCTGAATAGAAAGCAGCACTGAATGCATAGATGCACATTCCCCAGCAGCCCATGGTGACCCCAGTGTTGTACTTCTGATACTCATCTGAGTTGTGAGGTGCTTTTGGGTTCCCTTGGAACACAACTTCTCCCATGAAGTCAGTATAGAAGAGTAACATCCCCTCAAATGAAAGCCACCCTGAAAGAAGCAAGAAGTAACCTTTTAGGATTTCAGAATACCTATTTGCCCTTGTAAGCTTACACGGATGTTATCAGCTATATTACAAATCACCCTAGGACAGGTTGTGCAACCTGAGTGTTACATAACACTCAGCCACATTTATCTGAGACCGCTGCTCCCCATGCATAATGCTGCAATGTTTGTTAAAGACATTCAGGCTTTTAAAGACCAAGATTTACCATTTGAATTCCTAAGTGGAAACCTCAAGGCTGACTAAAGGCCACAAAATACTGGTTTAACAAGACAGAAAAATAGGTGACAGCAGTCTGAGCTGTCTTCAGGTTCTGACAGGACACAGTACTCAGTTTAATAGAGTGGCTCATCCCATAGTAATTTCAGGTTGCTGTTATCCTCCCACGTAGGACTGGAAGGAGAACTTCTTTTGTCATGGTTGCAGCCTCCAGAGTGCCTCTGACACAGTTAAAAACTCTGCTCACAAATTGGCACCAAGACCATTGATGTAGACAATCCCTTAATTCCTTCCACAGCCAATGAGTATTAATTACCTGGTCCCTTCAGTCCAATTTTGTGTAAACTGGAATGACTGCAAGCCCTTCCTAAACACCAGTCACACACTGGTTAAGAGTAAAGGTAACACTATACTGGTTACAGGGACTCCTGCAATGCCACCTTCCACACCTCTTGGCCTGTTCTAGGAGCAAAGTAAAAGTAAAAGGAAAGTAAATGCCAGTCTCAGGGTGTAAGCATGGAAATACAACTAATCACATCTTTCTGCTTGGTGTGAACATTCCCCTTAAGATGTGCTGATTTAGGCTGTTGTTCCTTTTCCAGGAATATAAGCTTTACTGCTTTGCTGGGGTGTTTTGGGTTTTTTTTTCTTTCTAAGCATTCTAAGAAGATAACTCATTGGTATCTATATGGAAGAAATCAAGTTGTCTCTGGATAGCAGGCATTGCAGCAATAGATAAAACACTGAAAAAGGTTCACCCAAGGTAGAGTCCTTCCTGGTGAAGGCAAGAGGGCTCTTTGGGAGTACCTAGGAAGTGGTTGATGCAGAGGTTCCGGAGAGCCTTGGGCATGTGGCAGATGGTGGAGCAAAGCAGCTTCACAGACAGGGGCTGCTCCGAGGTCTCGCCCGATTCATTCAGCTCGCTCTCATACTTCACGCCATTCAGCAGGATATTAGCAACCTGCACCATAAGAACTGCCAGGTCAATAAGCACAGTAAGGGAAGCACAAACATCCTTTAAGCAGATGTATGCAATATTGCACACCTATCTGATCATCTGAAAGTTAAACTCTGCTGCTGGAGTATGTTGACTTTAGATTAAGAAGTGTATTAGACTGGAACAAGTGACAAATGGCAGCACTGAATTGTAGCTTTCAGTATAATTGAACCAGTTCTCTTCCCTTCATTAGGGTACTTGGTAACCACATTCAGATGCACAGACACAGCAGGAATGCATAAGTTCCATTGCATTTATAGGAGCTGTACCCATTTGCAGGTGAATGTGGATCCTGATGTTTTAGAGACACTGAGGAAAAAGAGGATGAGTTTAATTCAAACACATTATCACTGCTTGCTAATCTCAATGCTCAACCTCAGTGTGCCCAGTTTGTAAAATCCTGACCCTAACAAAATCTGCTCTCACAAACTGGGTCAAAGTACAGCAACAACAAACAAACCAAACCAAACCAAACAAACAAAAAAAAACCAAACCAAACCAAACCAAACCAAACCAAAAAACACCACCCCCAAAAATTTAAAATAAAATAAAAAATCCCCAAACCAAACAAAATAAAATAAAATAACAGAGGACTGTTTACCTCATCCCAGATCATAAAAAAATGGGCCAGCATGCAGAGGTCTCAGACATTCCAAGTTATCAACAGTGAGAGGTGAGGTCAGAGTCTTATCCCTCAGTAAGGGAAAGCTCACCTCCCTGATGGAGCCAGATGTAATAACTGCCATAAGGAGAAGCTCATGGGAGAATCCTATCCCTGGCCCTATTTTGCAGGTCTTTCTGTGGAAAGGGAAGATACAGGCTCAATAAAAATGTGACCTTTTCTGTTCTCATGTGGTAGCTCCCTTGGTAGTGAAGCAGGACTAAAAATACTGACCTAACTCTCACAACTGGCTCAGTTAAGAGTGGGATATTCCCATTTCTGCCATCTTAACAAAGGCAGCTGACAGGCTGTCAGACATAATTCACACTCTACCCACTACTTTAGTGATAGTCATAGCAGGTGTGCTGTTCCCATAATGACTTTTATGAGGAAGCTGTCACAAGAGTCTTTAATGAATAATTTGTGCACCATACATTTAAAGCTATATGAAGAGATTAATAACACTCATGTTTATACGGTCATATCATTGATTTCCTGCTCTTACCTGTTGGCTGAAGGTTACATTTCTTCTTCTGTTATTCTCTGGGCAGTGTCCTGTTACAGCATCTGGAATGGCCAAGGTCTGAGGTCTTTTCAAGATCCCTGATGACCGTGGCTTTATTGCATCCAGTGAGCCCACTCTCAGCACGTCACTGTCAGGCCCTGATATTAAGCTGCTCTCCCCTTGCTCCAGAATTCCATTTGCTCCATGGTAGCAGCCATCAGGCACCCGAGGAAAGCTGACACTGACAGGCTGCCTGGACAAACTAGCTGAAAGTGTCATGTAACTATTATGCCCGCCTGTAAAACAGTCTATAAGCACACTGTCAATATTTGAAGTCCCAAAGGATGATGCAAACTCATTAATTCCCGTCAAAGAATTGTCTCTGCTGATAAAACTCCCGTACTTTGGCGTGAGTGGGCTCATGGGGGAAACAGGACTCGTAAAACTTGCATGTAACTGAGCTGAGTTATGAGAAGCAGAGTTTTCATTTACACTGTCCTCAAAGAAGAAAGGTGGAGAAGGAGGGAGAGGAAGACTTGGACTTTTCATCACCTTTTTCTTCCTGTTAGAGGACTTTAAGGGTCTCTCTGGAATGCTAACTAGAGTCAGCACAGTAGCAATAGTCAGTACAACTGAGGTGAAGACATAGATGACACGAAGTTGCCCTCCTACAGCTTTTCCAAAACTGGTTTTATCCCAGTGTATTCCTCCAACAACATAACCAAAGCCACCTCCAAGACCTGGTGGAAAAACAGAGCTAAGATTATCTTCCCTATCCAGTCCCAGAAGTCAGTAGCAGCACAGCATCACTTGCCTAATGAATCATGAGTAGAATCTGACATTTCTATTTTAGCATTTGATCCCTTTTCACTTCAAATGCACTAATAAACACAGCTGTGCCAGAAGGATAGTCTGGATGTACTGACACAGTACAGAAAAAGGGAGAAAGTGCTGTGAAAGTCATGATACAAATGATTAAAAATTACAATTTTTCTTTGCCAAGAACAAAACACCTTACCTTTAGCTATTTCAGTCCGTAAACAGAAGTGTCCACCAGCCTTGAGACAAGGCTCTGCAATCATTCAGCTAAGACTGTTTTCCTGAAAGTGAAAATCCATTTTCCTCATATGAGGAATGTAGATCTAACTAAGACAGATCCAATCACCTCAGAAGTGTAGCAAGCTCATTACTCAGCATTGTGTTGACAGGGCACAAAACTGCCACTGTGTTACTACCGATGAACAGGGAAGTTTTGAGAGCACCTTTCTCTCTCCATTCACATGGTGAAAGTCTTACAACACTCTCCTTTCTTGCTCACAAACACATTCAAGAGTGTGGAATAGTCTCCTAGAACAGGGTAGCACAGCAATTGAAGATGACAGCAGTGAGGGATCAATATGCACCTCCACCTCCAACAGAGCAACTACAAGACACATATTACACACCTGCAGGAAGCCAAACCTCCTCCCTCAAGGGATAATTTTGTTTCCATAGGTCTTACAAAATATGTGAGGCACCTTCAGATGAACAACCCAAGATGTATCTTGTTTGAGTTGAGGCAGTTACAAAAACCTTTTGCAATGGGTAATTTTTTTTTTTTCTGGTTAATTAGTAATACCTCTCAGTATTTTTGTCATTATGCTTATTCAGGAAAACACCAGTGTTTACACCCTGCTTTCTCACAGCAGGGCTTGTTTATTCAGGGTTTACATCTCCCAAGAAGCACCAAGAAAACATACCTGCTAACAAAGCATGGATGTTGAGGCCCCTGTCTTGATCCACTGGGCTGCACACATCCATCATGTAGGCATGACTGGGATTGTCTGCTGAATCTGCACTGAAGTCCATGAGGACAACACCACAGATTGTAAGGATGATCCCCCATTTGTGGTTATTCTCAGTGTCAGACAAGGCACTCCCTATATCTTTGCCATTCAGCATAAGTGAGAGCCCAAGCAATGCTCCTGGGAACAAAACCAAAACAAAATGAAGTCACTATTTGTAAGCAAGCCTGCAGAGCTCCAGACTCCAAAAGCATTATTCTATCTGCACAGCCATGCTGCAAGTGCTATTGCTCTTGTTCATATCAATGCAGCCTGGGAAATGAGTGTGGCTTATAGGATACACATAAACCTTTTCCACTATTCGAGCTTAACAAATATCTGGAGTTTACTTTGGCCAAAAACATCCACATTCTTGACCCTCAAAACATCCTTTCAGACTCTGAGAAGCTTTTATGTGTGCATCTCCAGCTGCCAAAGCATCAGCTCAGTGTCCCTCACCATCTTCTTCAGATCCACAACACCCAACACCCCAGGAGCACTTTGTTCAGCTTAGTGCCACAAGAAGAGAGATGCACAATGTTTTTTAAATGTTATGCCCATCATTTCTAAAAGACACACCTATTGCTAAAACCAGAATGAAAGGTCTTCTCCTCCCAAATCTTGATGTGCATCTGTCACTCCAGGCTCCCAGCAAAGGCTGTAGCAAAAACCCTAGAAAAAAGGAATCACCAATAAACAGGATTTTTCTACAAGCCTGTCTCACAGAGGAGTTAAAACAGGCATGCCTTAAAAGGCAGTTAAGGCAGGATTAGCACAGAGCAGTGACATCCCCAGTCAGCACTGGTCACCCAGGGGCACACACCACACACTGCCTGGCATTGCCCAGGACAGGGACTTGGTAACTGTGTGTGCTGCTGCTCACTGCAGGGCA
This sequence comes from Oenanthe melanoleuca, assembly GCF_029582105.1. NCBI lineage: Eukaryota > Metazoa > Chordata > Aves > Passeriformes > Muscicapidae > Oenanthe > Oenanthe melanoleuca. Next base: position 3,282,174 of record NC_079354.1, read on the forward strand.
GCTCACTCTGCATCAGTAACACAGGGTTTGACACCAGATGAACAGCCAGAGCACAAGGTACACATTCTTAAGCACTCTGTTCCTTACAAGCTATTTCATTTATCCCATATTAGATGTGAGATCCCCAGCAGGATTAGCTTGGAAAACAGCAGGAAGCAAATATGCAAGTAGGAAAGGTGCCTGTATGAATCTGTGCCAGCCTGTCAGGGGGAGCCTATCTCTTCTGAAGCACATGTTGTGAGTACAAGAACAGTCAGAACAAAATTTTCCAAGTGGTATCCACAGTAATAGATACACTCCCAGCCCTGTCCTTGTGCTAAGGCAGGTAATTTAATGCCTGTATCACCAGTGGTCAATGGTCTTTCATGATTGGAACACCTCATTTGTTTCAGAAAGTTACACAGGAGAAGGCAATCCCACTCCACTTCTTTTCACACACCTTTGAAAACTGTCTCTGTATGCTTTTTTCATGGGGACATAAATGAATACACCGACTTTCTTATGCTTGTTTTTAAATACAAGAATAGAGCAACCAAAGCTTACCCTCACACAAATTTCAAGAGGTTGAGAAGCTATTAAAAGAACAGATTTTTTGAGAAGGGGCACAGCAAGAATTATCCTCCTATTTGTTTGTCTAAAATTATGGTTAGTACTTCTTAACCTCAAGAGAATATATTAATGAACAGCTGAGATACTGCAAATAAAATAGTGGAAAAAATAAAAACATAGTGGAAAAAATAAGAGGGAAGAATCAGCATCAAGAAAATTACCTAATATAGGGCTGATGAACCACACCATTCCATAGAGTTGGTCTGGAAGCCCCATCTGGAGCAGCACAGGGGTAACATAGGCTGTTTCCATGGCATAGCTGAATTCTAGCCCAAAGAGAATGCACCCATTGAAAAGGAGTTCCAAGAAAGACCTCTGGGGCTGGAGATCCCCAAAGCCAACCAGGTCAATAGGACAGGGAGTGTTTGGTGGTGGTGGTGGTGAAGGCCGGATGTGTTTTCTCCTCTTCGGGTGTCTCTTGAAGTTGTTGGCCCGGTGACTTATGTGCCGTGTGGGCAGCCCAGAATAGCCTGGAGCTGCTGACCTCCAGACTTCCTGAGAAGCCACACCTGACAGGAGTGCAGCATCACTGACAGGGCTTGGTGCAGATGGTGGAATCATCACAGGTAGGGGTCTGGAAGACAAATAGCTCAGAACAAAATGGTTGAGGTAAGAAAAACTTGGCTTAAATTTTTTTTACTGAAGTTCAAGTAATTTCTCAACATTTCACATATGAAGTGTGGCCTTTGTGTTAGTTACAACCTCTTCTTTGCATCTCTTGATGGAAGGCATTTGTGTTTTATAGGCACAGATTACAAATGACACACCACTGTCTAGGTTACCTAAGTATTTGCCTACCATCACAGGGGATTAAGACCAAAATATTTAAAACAATTAACAGTCACAGATGTCACACTTCCCAGAAGTTCCCTATGGGTGAGCAAAGCATTTACATTTATGTAGAATTCACTTGAGTTAAACTCACTCAAGCTAAAAAAATAAATCACAATCTCAGTCTATATTTACAATAATGCAAAGCTGTGGCCTGGCAGCAGATTCCAGACCCCTGCTGCAACAGGAAATCACTTTGGCAAAAACTGATCATACCACTCCTGCTACCTGTGCTGAGGCCAAGGCTTAATGCAATACTTTTTCCTCAATGACCAAGTTTTGCTTTATTCCTATTTCCATTCCTCAAATCAGCAGAGATATCTCCACTGCAAGGACGGGGTCTGATCCTTAGGAACTGAATCATGAGAAGAAGATACATACCCCACAATTCACCCTCAGAACTGCTACTCCTCTTTCAGTGCTTAATGGTACCCAAGTGCTGAATAGGCTCCTTGGATCTCATCAGAATCACTCCTGTAGCCAAAGCACAGTGCACAGTGTGGTGGGTAAAACAGCCAAATGGTTTCCAAAATAGCACATCAGATAGATGCCAACAGATCTGCTGCATAAACTAACCACATGTGATTTCTTGATTCTTTTTGCCAGAAATGGAAACAGCTTATGAGTGAAGACTGACCTCTTCTTTATGCCTCCTTGCCCACAGACCAAAGCTGCTGCTGCACAAGAATGGCTCCACACCACCCCATCCCTCTTCAGAAAACCCTCACAACTGCACACTAGTGAGTAAAATAAGTCTCTCACTCTTTTGATTACAGTTCTCCTGGGGAAAAACTCCCAGCTCTTCTATGGCTGAACACCACTTCCCTAAATCTCATGTTTTCTGCTTCTTCAGCTGGCACATTTCATACACTAGTCTTCCTTTCTGTAGCCCTTAGTCTACACAAAGCCACAATTTATTGCATATTCCCAACTATTACCAAAAGCAGAACTCCATAAGCCCGTGTTTACCTTCACACTAACCCAAGCATTGTTAAGCATGGTGAGTGATGCCTGCACAGACCAATCCCCAGCTCCATGCCTTGACACTGTTTCTGCAAATTACTGAAAACTTCTTATGACCCATGTGTCTTACAAGCAGAGTACTTACTTTGCACAGCACTTTTATCAGTCTCCAGGACAAAGTAATTTCCTCACAATGAGAATTTGTTAAAAATGAGGAGATACCTGAAAGAAGACATAATGAAAACCCAATCAGATTCCTGATGGTTGCTCTAACAACCCCTTCACAGAGCCATGATAATGAAGAGGAGCTAACAGCCCCCTTCACTATTATTGTACCTTGCCATTTGCACAGAGGGTGTTATCTCCTTATCTTCATCTATTAGTTTCATTTCATACTAGATCCTCCTTTATCTTCCTGCTCTTTACTGTGTATTGCAAAGCGATTGCATTCTAAGCCATGAGTGACAATGTTTTAGTGATATAAGGAAAGAACACCTATGCATAGCTCAAAAATACACATGGTAACCTGCAATTACTTGAAGTGAACGGCTATTATTGACATCATGTCACTGGTCCAGCAGAAAAACAATGTAAAACTGAACTATATCCTTAATCCCCCATTTTCCTCAATTTATTGGCTGTTCACAGGAAGACATCTCAGGGAAATCTAGGTGGTGATCACAACAGCGGCAAGGCAGGAACCTCTCCCGTAGTGAGGCTGCCAGCCCTCAGTGTCAATAGTTATTTGGGATTTTTGGCACTCGGCGTCTGTTGTACCAACAGCTGCACATCACAGTCTGGAAGGTGATGCCGGCTCTGCCGCTGCTACCCGCACAAACGTGTGTGCACAGGCAATGTGCTCGGCAGGCAGGGCCGCCCACCCTCACCGCTCCGCCGAAATTAAGCCTTTACTTTGCCGGCAGAACCTGATTCCAATTTTTCTGCCTCGGCTACCGAGGGTTATAAAAACCCCACAGTCACCGGCTCTGCGGGGGAAAGGCCGGCCCTGACCCTGGTGCTGACCCGGCCGCCGCCTGCCCATCCTTTGTGCCGGCCGGGCAGGAGCCGCGCCAGCAGCGCCACCGCCCCGGGGCGGGGCCGCCACCCCCGCACGGCCCCTCACGGCCCCGCACGGCCACGGACCCCTCACGGCCCCTCACGGCTCCGCACGGCTTCTCACAACCCCTCACGGCCCCGGGCCCCTCACGGCCCCTCACAACCCCTCACGGCCCCGCACAGCCCCTCACGGCCCCGCACAGCCCCTCAAGGCCCCGCATAGCCCCTCACGGCCCCTCACGGCCCCTCACAACCCCTCACGGCCCCGCACAGCCCCTCACGGCCCCGGGCCCCTCACGGCCCCGCACAGCCCCTCACGGCCACGGGTCCCGCACGGTCCCGCACGGCCCCTCACGGCCACAGCCACCCCCGCACCCCCGGCCCGGCCGCCGCTCCCGCCCCGCCGCCTCACCTGCCCGGCCCGGCCCGGCCCGCACTGCGCCGCGCCGTGACGCCACCGGCCCCGCCCCGCCCCGCCGGTCCCGCCGGCAGCGGCAGCGGCAGCGGCAGAGCCGCCCCCGCCCGAGCCGCGGGAGGGCCCCGGGCCCGCATCGCCCCCGCCCCGGAGAGCCCCGGAGAGCCCCCCGGGTGAGAGCAGCCGGGCCGGAGCAGTTCCCCCCCGTTCGCGGCCGTACCCGGTGTCGCTGCAGCCGCTCCCGCCCCGGCTGCCGGGCCCTCATTCCCGAATTGGCGCTGGAGAGGCGGATCGTGATCGGGAGATTTTTAGTGGGTGCAAAGATGTTTTTTGATAGGCCTGTAGAGCAGTGCCATAGAACATGCTGCACTTCTCTATTTTAAGTCTTCCCCTTCCTAGGCTAAAGAAATTAGGCAATTTTATTTCATAGTATTTTATAGTTTTTATGTTTTGGGCTTGTGTTTCAAATTTCCTCATGGTTTGCAAACAAAGCCATAATTATGTGTGCACAATACACTGCTCTACTTTTTATTTTAAAACTTAAAATTCAGAGCCTTAATCATTAAGCATTCTTAATTTTATCCTCAGAGGTTACCATAACACTGCAAGAGTTCCTAGCATATATTAGTATTTAGGTCTTGTAGAATTTGTTGTAGCAGGAAGATGGCACATAAATCACTAGTCACAGTAGGAATAAAAGGAGTTGTGCCATTTGTCTGTAGAAAACCAGCTCTAATTCATGCAATAGAGGGTGCAATCACATTTGGAAAAGACACCAAAGTGCACTGTCTGAGGCAAGTAGGGTTCAGCTAGGGGACAAGCTCATATAAAGCCTGACAAGAAATTGTGAGAAATTGGGATAATCTTGCAGCACACAAGGACAGGTACAAGAGATCACTGCACATACTCATTGCCACAGATTTCCTGCCACCTGATCTGTGTTATTCAACTTTTTTACATTGTATTGGTCACTTCTTCATCAGTGTTTATGTAACTAAACAGCAGTGTAAGGGCCCTGTGTACAGCACTTAGGGTTATTGACTCACAGCATGATTTTCACAGGGCAGGAGTTTTGTACTCGTCTAAATGAAAAACCACAACCCAAACAGCATGTCTGCAGTCCCAGCAAAACTCTTCCCTTTGCTGTTTTCTAAGACTCTCTGTGAGCACCTTGTTCCTTGTGCCTGATTGTCCCAGATGATGTGAAACTGAGCAAGAAACTTGTCATGCACTGGCTGTGTTACACTGTTGTTGTCAGCAATTTGATACAGTGCTCATGCAAGATAAACTAAACAGAGATGAAAGAGTCAATCCAATGCCATAGATGTCATATTGAGTAACGGAATAATCTCAAAAATACACCTGTTTGCCCCAAACAACATGTGTTACATGCCAGCCACCATTGCAGGCTTCTAGTGAGGATGCTGCAGGTTCCCCATTTTGACATACATTCTGTCCCCAGTCCTCCTGGCAGATTTGAAGCTGTTTTGGTACTGGGATATCCCTCACCTGTCTGTGCTCAGCCTTTCCTTTTGCCTCCCCAGATATGAAGCTTCTGGGTCTCCACCAACCCAGCCTTGCCACAGGTCACTTCTCAGTGCTGATCCACATGGCTGTGCCACAGCAGGATGCTGTGTCTGCACCCAGGTCTCATCCACAATATCCACAATGTTCACTACTCCACTTGCTGCCTATTGAGAGAACAAACTGGTTCTGGAAGCCACATTCATAATGAACTGATTAAAATCATTGTAGTTGCTCTGGAAGAAAACAATCACATTCTCATTCAAAACCACAGTTTGACAGCATCCCTTTTATTTACCTGCTCCCTGTGTCACAGCCACTGGAAAGATCCTTCATGCTCTGAGCAGAAAAGGTGAAAAGCAAAAATAAAAAAGAAAAAAAAGAAGGTTGCCCTAAGGATGAAGGACAGGAACAGAAGCAGGTCCAGTCAGGTGGCACAGCTGGAAAGAGAACATGAGCAGGCAGGTCTGCTGCCAGAATGATCAGACAGGTGGGGCAAGAGACAGCAGTGCTGGGAGGAGCCATTGCCATCAGAAGTAGTTGTAGTAACACCAAATACTTCTCACCCAGCTTTTGGTGGTGGTCAGGGACATCTCATGAGCTGGGAGTGTGGCTGTCACACACCCACAGTTGTTAATGCCTGCTTTGATAAAGACCCAGGCTTAGCCACCCCTACATTGACCACAACCGAGAATACAGGACAACAACCCCTGCTCCCACCGGCCTCAGTCCAACCACCACCCATGTGCTAGAGCTCTGCAAACACTGGGAAGATGAAAACAGTACTTAGGAATCCCATTCCTTGTCAAGAATGATTTTTTATTCCACCTGGGCATTGAGAGTGGATTATATCATTAATGCTGGCAGGAAATCATGGCCATTTTATACAATTGTTTCTCCTTATAAATATATTTGAGACATTAAACTCATGTTTATCCATGGCCAATTAAATAAAATTGTCTGCTCAAAACTTAGACTGATTAACTCTTACACCATTAGAACAGTTTGTCCACTTGGGGACAGTGGGACAAGTAACTCTAGTCCTTCCCAGGGTAACAACAAAGGAGAGAACAAAAGCAATTCCTGCTGTGCATTCATTTACTGGCATCCTTTGGGCTTTAGACAAAACAGAAACCACAAATCTCCTCTCCTCTGTGAGCTTGCACATAAATTGCTGTTGAAATGTAAAGTTACTCATTTACTTTGTACCATTTTAACCCAACAACATCCAAAAGATCAGGGCTTGGTGGTGAATACCTACTTCTATGAATCTGCACTGTTCCCTCCTAACTTCTCTGGGTGCAAGATGGTTTGCATTCACTAAACACTTTTGTTAAGTCCTTCCACAAAGCAGCTTCTGACAGCATATTCATCTCTGCTCATTTGCAGCTTGATGTTAGGCTCACTGTTTCATTTGCCAGCAGGCCTCATTATTTGCTTTGCTCAGATCAGACCATTCCTCTGTTTCTTGGAAACCTCCCTTACTATCCCCATAATCCCTTCCTCTGAAGCAGACATTAGCTCCAGTCGAGTGAAATTCTGTGCAAAACACCAACAGAGAGTATGTTGTTCTCCCTGTTTAAGAGCAGTTCTGTGGTGTTGGGTGTTTGTTTTTTTCTCCTTTTATCTTAAAATTAATTTAAAACATCTTTTAGTTTGGTTCAGTGGATCCACGATGTCACTTTGTGATCCATCTGGAACTGGCAGCTTCAGGAATACAAAACTGGGGAATAGCATGCCTAAGTCACAACAAGAAAGCACTCAGAACTTATGAAAAATTGAGATCTCTTATTTATTTGTTGCCAGTGGTTAGCTCTCACTGCAAGAATATTTGACTGAGTCAGGTATGCTGTACTAAGCCTTAGCACCACAGCTGATTTGGCAAACCCATTGCCAGTGATATTAAATAGTGCTTATGCTTTTTCACCACTTTGTGTTTTCAAAGTATTTTAGATAAATATATATTTATGTGTATACAAATACAGCAACTGTCTTAAGTTCTTCAAGCTGTGTAGGATTTAATGCCATGGATTCAAGACATTTGTCTGACACAAAATAAATGCCCATTAAATTTTGGGTGAGTTTTCAGGAGGTTTTAGAGGAAAAATAACCACTCGTCTTATGTGACTTTTTACAGTATCTTCTTCATTACTGTATATGACACCAGAGTGTTCTGGTCTGTAGCATCTTCCTGTTCTACTTAGGCAGTCACTTTATTTTTAGCAAAAGCACTCTTGGAATAAGCTAGAGTCAGGAACTCATAGCAGAGATCCAAAGATCTCAGCTCATGTCTGGAGAACAAAGTGTCAGCAGCTGCATTTTTTCCTCTTGTACAGAGACATGGCTCCAGATATTTCCATGCACACAAAACCAGCCCACTGATTTTTCATTGTACTTTGGCAAGGAGAGAGGGAGGGAAGGTCGGCCTTGAAGTAGTCAGGTGGTTGAACTAGGTGATAGTTGGAGGTCCCTTCAAATTGAACTGTTCTATTTTGTTCCCTAAGACTTTTTTCTTGAGAACTAGACAGCAGCATAGTTACTTAAGGAGCTAGGAGTAAAGCCCTGTACATTTGCTACTGAGCACCAAGCCCACCTCTTTTTTATTTCCAAGCGAGGTCAATACTCAAATTTTTTCCTCAGAAATCTTGATGCAACTCTTTCTTTTATGCAGTAAATTTCTCATTCTGCCCAGTGCAGTTAACAAAAAGTCACATTATTGATCAACTTCCTTGGTGCTATCATTCTTTTGCACTATAATAATTTAAAACAGATCAACCCTAGACCACCTGTAAGTTTGCAAATCAGAGACCAGGACATTTAGTCAATGGCAAGTCCATGACAGGCTTATTTAAAATTAATTCAGCTGATGACAGAAATTGCTAAAGTTAGAATCATGGAATATCTCAAGTTGGAACTGACCCATGATGATGATCTAGTCCAACTTACTGCTCATCACAGATCCACCTAAACCTTATAACAAGACATTCCTTGAGCTCTGACAGGCTTGGTGCCGTGATGACTTTCCTGGGGATCCTGTTCTGGTGACTGACCATCCTCTCCATGAAGAACCTTCTCCTAATGTCCAATCTGAACTTCCCCTGGCTCAGCTTCATTCCATGACCTGGTGTCCTGCATGGATGAATACAGGTGTCCATCATCCAGGCTGACATGTCCTCTAAATCCCAGCTGTACCTGCTCCTTCCATAGGCCACTTTTCCAGATCATTTCTAGAGCCAATCCCAGCTTGCCTTCTTCCCTTGGGCTCTCCCTGTACATCTGTTCCAGGCAGATGAGAGCTTTTGTTAAATCCAAATGAAACTCTGCTCTCCACAACATTTATGCTACCATTTGAAGAATAAAATTTATATTTCTGTAAATGCCTAATCATGCCAATAAGATCTATGACCTATAGTATTGAACACAGTGCAAATACAGAGTAGGTCAGAAAAAAAGAAGCAAGTTCAAACAAGGTGAGGTGCATCTCAATTATATGTTCTTAATGCTTATATGGTAAGATGAGCTTACCAAGTAAATTACACCGCCCCAGCATCCTTCACCTGCCAACTGAATAGGTGCAAAGAAGTCGGTGGGCAGCTGAAACAATGTAAGAACAGAAGGAAACCTCGTATGTGCCAGTCTGCACACCACCTCCATATCTGGCCCTCAGCACCTTGTCATATGACTTTAATAGCCCAGATAAATCAGTTCCTGAGCTGAACTCCTACACTGGCTATATTAATGGATGCAGTTAAGCATTTTAAATGGCACTTGAATATTTACTTCAGAAAAGGAAAAACATTACCAAAAAGCCCATACCTAAAGCACTACCAGAAATAAGAACCAGCATTTTACTGCAGAATGAAAAGCAATGCTAACAGCACCAATCTATTTGCATTAAAATTGAGTTGTCAATTAATTGAGAAAATAAATTAAACATAGTGATTTACTATAGAATATATGAATATCAGTTTTTAATACTCAGGAAAATTTCATTAATGCCACACTTCACCTAAACCATTCAAGTGCTGGGCAGTGACAGCCAAACAGTTTTTCTTCCAGTAGTTTGTACTTGGCTTGACTCATATTTCAGCTCAGACATTTCCACAACAGCAGTGCATACACATTCACTCCTTTGCTGCCCAGAGATTTCTGCAGACTGCTCAACAAACACTTCTATTTACTTCTGCAGAACAAACTAGTGCTGCCCTCAGAATAATACCAGGACGTTTATCCAGCTCCTGCCCTCACCAACCCTTTCAGTGGCTGGTCTCTCAACGACAATGGAACAACACTGTTCAGAGAATTAGTCACTAGAGGGCACTTAGAGAATCGAGAAGATTGAGAATGTGCTTGGGATCAGAAGGCCACGACAGTTTAGAGCCCAAATTATGAGATTTGCGTTTACTTCCTGAGCCAGCTCCTGAGATATTTTAAGATACAAAACCAGGAAAAAAATTATATTTCAGATTATGGCCTTTATAATATTTTGTCTTTCCATCAACTGAATGAAAGAAGGCTGGGAAAAAACTCTCCTCTAAGGCAACACACAGACTAAGCTACATTGGCCATGCACTTCTAGACAAATGTTGAACAAAAGTGTTAATTGCTGGCATGTAAGATACAAATCATCTGAAGCACTGGCTGTTGCTGTTGGGTGCAGCTTCAGGGAAACTGCAGGAACACACAAACCAGTGTGGCAAACTCACTGAAATACAGCATTTCTTTTCACTGCAGTGCCTCAAATTGACTGCATTTCACAAGAGAAAAGGATGTGATTATCTGCAGAGACCCTGCACATTTTATTCTTGTATGTGACAATCCACTGAAAGGTGACAAATGCTATGTCAGGAAAGCAGGAGCAAGAATCCTGGATGATGGAAATTGCAGTCACCCAGAGCAGGCACAGGCTGTATATATTTGAGATCTAAACTTAATTCTCATTAAAGACAGAGCATAAATAAAGACTACTGTCATCCCTGCTGTGTTACCTGAACAGCTCAATTCTTTGCTTCTTGTATTAATTGTAAGCTGCAGCTTTCAGCCCAGTACGTCCTGTCTTTAGTAAGATTAAAATTTTTTGGCTACCAAGAGTCTTTTTTCTGTACACTTCCAATCTTCTGCTGGACAGAAAAGCAGAATTAGTGATCAGTGAGTTCTGCAAAACCTCCAGTTGTTGCTTTTGTGAAGGCCAAGTGCAGAGCAGCACTTGGAAGGGTTGGGCTGCTGCTGTACCAAGGGCTGGCAGGAAGAGGTGGTGAGGTGAGCACAGGTGACAGCACCTGGCCATGGGTGAGGGTGGGGAATGTGACCCTGGCAGGTCTGTCACACACCATTGATGCCCTGGGCTGTGTCTCTAGCAGGGGCTTGGCCTGGCTCAGTGCCCAGACAGAGATGGGGCACTCAGAGCTCACAGAAAAAAGCAGAATGGCACTGAGTGGTACTTGGTGGACACTGCAGGAAGACCAAAGGTGTGCCTGCCTCTTGCTAAGTATTCATTAAAACTGATTTATAAATTGGCTCTGTACCTTGTCTAAATTGCCTTTGGAAGCCTACAGGAAATACTGCCCCACTTCCCTGTGTGTGCCACAGGGGAAATGAGAAACCACTGGGGCCCTGGGGCTAATTACTTTCTTCAAAACCCAGCATTGCTCTGTTTCTGACTCAGTGCAGCATTCAATTTTCTGCTGAGATTGTATCTATATCGCATTACAGGATGAGTTGCAATAGCACCTGATGTTAATTGCAGTGCACAAGACTGCTCCCTTCTCTCCTTTACACCAGTTATCAAGAAAAACCAGAAAGTCCACTTCTGCTGGTTTGAATTTAGCCTCTTCCACCCATACAGAGTGCCTGTCAGACAGGAGAGGCAGGGGCTCTCATCCTCTTTCTGCCTGAAAATATCTGACAACAAGGTAGAGACTAGCTGGATGTCTACATGTAGGTGTCTACATTCCATCTCAAACAATCAGGTACTTTATGGAGGCAGAAATGCTGGGATGCATGAAAGCCACTCAGTGTAAACAGATACAGACAGGTCCCATAATATTCTTGGATTGCCCCAAAGCCAGACAGCCTTCCTTGCCTCCTGCATCCACTGAAAGCAGAGAAAAGGACAGAGGTGAAGTAACAGAAAAAAGTCATCCCTAGGCTGCTCTTGAAGCTTTTCCGTCTCTTTCAGAGCTTGTGCCTGCCTAAAAGACCAAAGCAACCCTCAAACACACCAGAATCCAAACCACAGAAACAAGCAGGAGCATTCTGACTGGACAGGAGTATATGGCTTAGCAAATTATCCTGTGAGAGCTAAATCTGAGAACATTTGTTGGGTCATGAGTAAAATTTACCTTTTCCTGGAGCACAGTGAAAGAGATGAGAGGGTTTAGCATCTTATCATTATTTTTTTTGCCTCCTAAATATCCACCTCTGACACTGGCATTCTAGCACTCACCATGTGTCATATAAATGTTTGTTTCTGACAAGTCATTTCCTAGCCTGTCATTTGTCAGCCTATCATTTCCCACTCCCTTTCTGCCAGCAGCAACCAGGATTTCTGTTATTTCCAAGTCTTAACCAGCATTGGCAGCTGCCACTTGCTTGGCATCATATGAACACAGAAGAATGATAGGGATTTGTGACATGTGCCACACTTTCAGTGCACTAGAAGAAAATTAATTGATCTACTGAACAGCTATGCCTCTGGGACTAGCAGTGGGGGCTTTGGATATATTCCTTCAAGCCCAGCCTCCCCCTAAATAGCAAGAGGGCAGCCACAGATCAGGCAGCAGTGCTGTTTCCAGCAGAGGACAGTGGCTGCTGCTCCTCACAAGTCCACCTTTTCCTGGTGTAAATAACCTGTTCACCTTGCCAGGCAATTTGTTGAGTGCTTTCAGGTGAGTCAAAGTGCTGTAAGCATCTCCTCTTTTCTGATTTTTTACCCTTTAGTTAAAGGCACTTTCCCTGTTTGGCACTTACTGTTTTCTACTCTTACCCCATCAGCAGTAACAAAATTGCTCTGACTAGAGTCCAACTTGCAACACGATGTTTCCAAGCTGGAGCTGCTCTGGGATTTGCCTTCATTCTCTTAGGACAGAGGAGGTAAAAAAAAATAGGAGAGGAACAGAACATTCTGTCAAATAAACATTTGCTAATGCTCTTGAGCAAGAGAAATAGAACAGGTAGCAAACAGATTAACTATCTTCTACAGCAAATAAACAGCAACAAAGGTGCCCTGGACACTTTGGATGATATTCTGCATTGAGCCTGATACTCTGATACATTAATTGATCTCTTCGACAAGAGATATTACATTTATATACAAAATTGGAGGTCAGACTTCAAATAATATAATTAATCTCCTGCCTGGTATAATAAAAACAGGCTTACTGTTAGTTTGACTCCCTTTTTTTTTTTTTTTTTTTTTTTTTTTTTTTTTTTTTTCTCTCTCCCATGAGGAATGTGTTTTTTTGCAGGTACACATTTAGACATGCAGAGGTCTCTGGAATCATAAGTTAGTCAAACAGGAAAAGAGAATGTGGATGGAAGATTCTTGTGCTCTATGAGAGCTCAGCCCATGAGAGTATTGGTCCCTTGCAGCCATAAGGATGAGAACCCATCTAAACAATTCCTTCTTAAAGAGTTAGATCACATCCACTCCACACCAAGCCAAGTTACTATCTCTTGCAAAGTCAAGAAAATCTCCTTTTGGAGTGTTATGGTGAGAGAGATAACCTCAAGGCAATTCCTTTAAACAGATCATATTTCCTTGGTTCTCATTTTCACATTGGCCAAGAGGCTGACAACATTCCCATGCACAAGGGGCAAATGCTTCCAACCTCTCACCCCTGGTTTTTTTTTGTTTAATTAAAAATCCAAGTGCACCAGGAGACTTGCTTAAGTGACCTGGTTACATGGAAGCAATAAAATGGCAGAACTTTTTGTTCAAAGATAAAGTAAGTGAACATCTCAAGAATATCACTAGAATATTGGCTCATTTAAATTGCAAGTATCAAGTAGATGTTTTCACTGAGAGTTCCAGAGATCAGATTTCACAGTTGAAGGACAGAGATGAAAATTAGTGTATTTTTACTGCTGGCAAAGCCAAACATCACATCAATATTCTCAGAAAACAGATGCACTTCAGGTTGCCTCTGCTTGTCTCACGAAATGGATCTTCACTAAGAAAATCATTATCTTTATTACTCTTCTCCAAAATGGAATTGCTTCCATTTGCAAGTCTGTATAAACCCACCAGCACTTGGATACTGTCTAACTTTTCTCATCCCTTCATGGATACCTACAGGTGCAACACACCCAAGTGGAAAGAAAGGGTTTATTATGTGTTTGTAATCTCAGCCACTGCTACAAACTCCTGGTAGAAGGCTGCACAGAAAGGATGAGTTGGGAAGGGAGGTTCTATTAAATTAACTGCTCATAATCAAAGTGTCTCCTCAAAAACCCTTAATGCCACCTTCTTCAATGGTCAGTTGACAAAAGTCATGGATGCCATGTCCTCTGAAGCTGAAGTCAGGAGAGCTGCTTCCCTCTTTGTTCTGCACAGAGTAGCAACAGCACACACATTACATAATAGTAAGTCAGGAATTGAAAGGAGCCAGATTGCTAAACCCTTCTATGTGGATGAGATTTTTTATTTCCATCACCTGATAATTTAATTGCTCAATTAACTCTGCCTGGGTGCCTTGGCTGTGGAAGAGGAATGTTCCCTTGCAGGTCATGGTAAATCAGACAGGAGGCAAGTAAGCAATGCAAAGGTAAATGATTCCTCTACAGCAAACCGAGTGCATCATCCAGTTGTATTTTCTCTCCTGCTCTGCTCCTTGCTCCTCATGTTTTGGGGACAGAACAGGCACCAGACAAATAAAAGACCATAAAATTCTGGTAGAGCCAGTATCATAGGCCTTGCCAACGTGTTTAAATCCAAAACTTTCTTAGCCAATTCAAACCTAGCTTGGACATTTCTTTTTGCATTTCTGAAACTCCATAATATGCCTAATTTAGGCAGCAGGGTAATCTCCTTGAGGAGGACTTTGAAACATCTGCTGCATCACTGAATATTGTACTCTTGTTTTTCTTTACCCAAAAAACCAGTGGAAAGATTCCACTAAAGTGGTTCTTATTGACCATCCTGGGGCAGAGTGGGACTGACTGAGGGCCTGTGGATGTAATTCTTGCCCAGCAGCAGAGCATATCTCAGAGTGCTTTGGTTCCAATGAACATGCCTGTAAACATTATTGCAGCAAACTACACGTAATTTAATCATTGCTGCTCTCATAAATACAGCAGTCAAGTTCATTAACCTGTGTCTCTGCTGTTCATGTCAAAACCTGAGCACTCCTGTACAATCCATGAAATCATGTTTGAGTATTTATTTATATTATTTCTCATTTATACGTTAGTGGGCAAAAAATTCTATTAAAAATAATTTTAAATTGCTTAGGGATATAGGAGAGTCTGTATCACTGGAGAATGTTAAGATTGTCTGCCAGGATGCTTGAGAGCATGTTAATGTTATTAGATCCTGCCTTGGGCCAAGGAGATAACATAGAGGAACTCTGTGACCTTGCAACATCTTTCCTAGCTATTTCTGGAAACATTGAATGACAATGGCCTGGAAAAGCAGCAAAGTAAAACCTAGTAAAAGAGACACTTCTGGTCTGTGCTCTCTGGAAGAAAAAAAAAAGTCTACATTTAACAAAGCAATGAAAGAGAGAAAAGTTTACAATTGAAATCAGTGAGTACTAAAGGGAAAAACATCCTCTGCTACATGATCCCTACTTAAGGTCTTCCCATGAACATCATCATTAAATCCCTACCCATATTATAATTTTAAACAGCTCCTTCAAGCTCCATTTGTGAACTTCCCCCTGGTAGTGCTCCTTTCCATTCTCATGAGAGCTCACATTAAGTCATTCCACAATGAGCCTTTCCTAAATTCCTCCCTGAAGCCACCTCTAAAACATGTAGGGGTGAAACAGAATTTACTTGGCAGATTACTGACCCCCTTTTGCTTGTGTTTAGGATGCAGTGACTCCTGAATTCTTGGTCATTAGCAATCATCAGCCTGTTGATTCTACAAGTACTCACCATGCTAGAAAATCCTGTTTCTGCCTCATGCCATGCAGAGCCAGGATGTTACTTTGACCTGAAAAAAACAAGAAACAAAAAAAAAGTAGGTTTGTAGCCAAACCTCGAGCTGCTGACTATATCTGTGTCAGGAAAAGGTGCATCTTTAGCAATGACAAATTATATTTAGAATATATATTTTCTTAGACAGATCCTTTAAATCAGGGCAGTTCAAAAGAGGTGAATTTAATTAGAAAATATTTATCCCTAATGTCATAATGACAATCTTGGAAATTCAAGATTAATGAAAGCCAGAAAGAAGCTAAAAATAGCAGCAACTATATGTAACCAGCGTGGGAAAGAGATAACAGAAGTAATAGGCAGTGAGGAACTGGAAAAGAAACCTGAACCAAAACAAAAAACAACTCCCTACCTTACAGCAGACAATCAGAAGTGTATATTAGTATAAAATTAAATGCATCAATCTATGAAAACATCTGTAATAATCAGATTGTCCATTATGACATTCATAGGGTAAAATCTCCCAACAGTAATACAGAAAAGGTAGGCATTTCTCATAGTTATTTCTTTTTTGGAATGCAAAATATGATGCATATCATATAATATATCATATCATAGCTTAAAACAAACTCAGAATGACATTTAAAAAGTTGTACTAAAAGTGGGATATTATTGAATCAACATCCTGGAGCCCTATGATATGTCTGAAGATCTCATTGCCCATTCTTTCTGCAAGTCATTGAAAAATAAGGAAGTTTCTTAGGTGACAAAGAAAAACTTATCTTTAGAAGCACAAACAGGACAATCCAGAAGTAAGACCTTCCCAATTACTTGGAGACAACAGCCAAAAAATAGCTAAAATAACTCTAAATCTGCACCATGAAAAATTTATTAAGAAACAGGAATAAGTTTAAGTGTCATTAAGAAATTGAGACACTTTGCAAGGAGAAACAAAAAGACAAAAAAATATGTTACTTATGGCCTCTGACTAGAACATCTCTGCTAGTAAACAAAATATTGTGACATCAGTAGTGACAGAACTCCAAGTAAAAGCAATTTTACTTTCAAAATGTTTGGGTTAAGGAAACGCAATTGTAGCTTAATCTGTTTAGGATACCATCAGAAAACTGCCTCTAAGATGATAAATTTGCCTTTTTACTCCACCTAACTTAAGGAAAAATCTGCAGAACATTTCAGCATGAAGATAGAACATTCTGGAAGAACTTGATGATTGTTACTTTACATATGAAAAGCGTTTCTATTCCATTCTTTGAGATTTTATCATGCAAATCATGCAGAAATGGGTGACTGAACGTTCTAAAGACTTAACAGTAACTTTTACTCTGTTTGCTTAAGCAAATACTCTGATACCTGTCACCAGTTCAAATTTAATCTTGTCCCAAGGCTAGAAAACAGGTCACAGTAAGTTATATTTGCCTTTTTGTTGTGAAACTTCAATGCATTTTCATACCAAGGACGCATGAAATAATTTCTAGGCCAGCTGACTTCCCTGGTACCTCTTGACTGCTACAGGATTCTAAAATATTTGCCTTTTTTTGAAGAATGCAAGCACTGAAGGATAATTTGGTCCTTTAATTGTTACATTACCTAAGGACAATTTCTCTAAATGAGCCTGAAAGTAGTGCCAAGTTTTAATCTCACTATTACATGCAAACCTGAACCAGAGCTTCACAGAAAGCCCCACAGTTCTAGTGCTTGAGATATACAAGCACTGTAGATTTTATTTTGCTTTGGAAGCTCATCAGCTTTCCAGCACATTTCCACGTTTATAAAGCAGCTGTGCAGACCCAACACGAATCGGTGGAAACCAGAGCACTCCCAATTACCTGCAATTGGATACTGTTTCTCAGAGAGACAGTCACAGAAACAATTGGAAAAGACCTCTGAGATCATCAGTTCCAGCCTATGACCCAACATCACCTTGTCACCCAGCCCATGGCACTGAGTGCCCCGTCCAGTCTCTCCTTAAACACCTTCGTGAAGAATTCTTCCTGATGTCCATTCTAAACCTCCCTGGCACTGTTTATGGCTGTGTCCTCTTGTCCTGTCACTGTTCCCTGGGAGCAGAGCCTGACCCCCCTGACAGCCCCCTCCTGTCAGGGAGTTGTACAGAGTGATGAGGTCTCCTGAGCCTCCTCCACGATAAATATCCCCAGCTCAGGACTTGTGTTCCACACCCCTCACTGACCTTGTTCCCTTCTCTGGGAACACTGCAGTCCCTCAAATTCTGCCCAGAACTGTGGCCCCAGGACCGGACACAGCACTGGAGGTGCAGCCGAGTACAGGGGACTCTCGGTCCTGCACCATTCCAGTCTCCAGAGGCTGAAAGGCAGGAGCCGCCTTCGGAGCGGTGTGCGGGCTCTGAGCTCTCACTGCACACACCGGGAGCTCTTACCGTACACACACTGAGCTCTCACCGCACACACTCTGAGCTCTCACCGCACACTCTGAGCTCTCACCGCACACTCTGAGCTCTCACCGCACACACACTGAGCTCTCACCGCACACACACTGAGCTCTCACCGCACACACTGAGCTCTCACCGCACACTCTGAGCTCTCACCGCACACACACTGAGCTCTCACCGCACACACACTGAGCTCTCACCGCACACACTGAGCTCTCACCGCACACTCTGAGCTCTCACCGCACACACTGAGCTCTCACCGCACACACTCAGCTCTCACCGCACACACTCAGCTCTCACCGCACACTCTGAGCTCTCACCGCACACACTCTGAGCTCTCACCGCACACACACTGAGCTCTCACCGCACACACTGAGCTCTCACCGCACACACTCTGAGCTCTCACCGCACACACTCAGCTCTCACCGCACACTCTGAGCTCTCACCGCACACACTCTGAGCTCTCACCGCACACACTCTGAGCTCTCACCGCACACACTCAGCTCTCACCGCACACACTGAGCTCTCACCGCACACACTCTGAGCTCTCACCGCACACACTCTGAGCTCTCACCGCACACACTCAGCTCTCACCGCACACACTGAGCTCTCACCGCACACACTGAGCTCTCACCGCACACTCTGAGCTCTCACCGCACACACTGAGCTCTCACCGCACACACTCTGAGCTCTCACCGCACACACACTGAGCTCTCACCGCACACACACTGAGCTCTCACCGCACACACTGAGCTCTCACCGCACACTCTGAGCTCTCACCGCACACACTGAGCTCTCACCGCACACACACTGAGCTCTCACCGCACACACTGAGCTCTCACCGCACACACTCTGAGCTCTCACCGCACACACTCAGCTCTCACCGCACACTCTGAGCTCTCACCGCACACACTCTGAGCTCTCACCGCACACACACTGAGCTCTCACCGCACACACTGAGCTCTCACCGCACACACTCTGAGCTCTCACCGCACACACTCAGCTCTCACCGCACACTCTGAGCTCTCACCGCACACACTCTGAGCTCTCACCGCACACACTCTGAGCTCTCTCACCGCACACACTGAGCTCTCACCGCACACACTCTGAGCTCTCACCGCACACTCTGAGCTCTCACCGCACACACTCAGCTCTCACCGCACACACTGAGCTCTCACCGCACACACACTGAGCTCTCACCGCACACACTGAGCTCTCACCGCACACACTCTGAGCTCTCACCGCACACACTGAGCTCTCACCGCACACACTCTGAGCTCTCACTGCACACACACTGAGCTCTCACCGCACACTCTGAGCTCTCACCGCACACTCTGAGCTCTCACCGCACACACTCAGCTCTCACCGCACACACTCTGCTCTCACCGCACACACTCTGAGCTCTCACCGCACATCCCGGGAGCTCTCACCGCACACACTCTGAGCTCTCACCGCACACTCTGAGCTCTCACCGCACACACACTCAGCTCTCACCGCACACTCTGAGCTCTCACTGCACACACTGAGCTCTCACCGCACACTCTGAGCTCTCACCGCACACACTCTGAGCTCTCACCGCACACACTCTGAGCTCTCACCGCACACACTGAGCTCTCACCGCACACTCTGAGCTCTCACCGCACACACTCAGCTCTCACCGCACACACTGAGCTCTCACCGCACACACTCTGAGCTCTCACCGCACACACTCTGAGCTCTCACCGCACACACTCTGAGCTCTCACCGCACACACTCTGAGCTCTCACCGCACACACCGGGAGCTCTCACCGCACACACTCTGAGCTCTCACCGCACACTCTGAGCTCTCACCGCACACTCTGAGCTCTCACCGCACACACTCTGAGCTCTCACCGCACACTCTGAGCTCTCACCGCACACTCTGAGCTCTCACCGCACACACTGAGCTCTCACCGCACACTCTGAGCTCTCACCGCACACACTCAGCTCTCACCGCACACACTCAGCTCTCACCGCACACACTCTGAGCTCTCACCGCACACACTCAGCTCTCACC
This sequence comes from Oenanthe melanoleuca, assembly GCF_029582105.1. Taxonomy (NCBI): domain Eukaryota; kingdom Metazoa; phylum Chordata; class Aves; order Passeriformes; family Muscicapidae; genus Oenanthe; species Oenanthe melanoleuca. The sequence continues at coordinate 3,302,133 of NC_079354.1, forward strand.
GCACACACTGAGCTCTCACCGCACACACTCTGAGCTCTCACCGCACACACTCTGAGGTCTCACCGCACACACCGGGAGCTCTCACCGCACACACTCTGAGCTCTCACCGCACACACTCTGAGCTCTCACCGCACACTCTGAGCTCTCACCGCACACTCTGAGCTCTCACCGCACACACTGAGCTCTCACCGCACACACTCTGAGCTCTCACCGCACACTCTGAGCTCTCACCGCACACACTCTGAGCTCTCACCGCACACTCTGAGCTCTCACTGCACACACACTGAGCTCTCACCGCACACACACTGAGCTCTCACCGCACACACTCTGAGCTCTCACCGTACACACTCAGCTCTCACCGCACATCCCGGGAGCTCTCACCGCACACTCTGAGCTCTCACCGCACACTCTGAGCTCTCACCGCACACACTGAGCTCTCACCGCACACTCTGAGCTCTCACCGCACACTCTGAGCTCTCACCGCACACACTCTGAGCTCTCACCGCACACTCTGAGCTCTCACCGCACACACTCAGCTCTCACCGCACACACACTGAGCTCTCACCGCACACTCAGCTCTCACCCTATCACACTCACACTCCGCTGTCCCGCTGCGGGCCCGGGGTGACTCAGGCAGGAGCGGCGCTGCCCGCCCGGCCCTCCCGGTTCTGCCGCTTTGTGATTCAGGCTCGCACCCCCCGCTCCCCGCGGCCTCCCCGGGCCTCCCCCCGGAGCCCTGGGACGTGCTGCTGCTCCACAGACCTCTCCTTGCTTTCAAAGCAATCTCCTGCCCAGAGCGCCTGGGGAAAATCTCCCTTTCGGCATTAACAACGAAGAATTACTTAACAAAGCAGAGCGTGGAAGCGCTTTGACAATATCTTTACTCCGCATCCGGAAGAGCGGAGTGCATCTGCTGACTAACAGCGGGGCTGGGGTGGGAAGGACGCAGCTCCCCAGTGATGCTCTGGGCACTGCAGGAAAAGCTGTCATCTCCAGCAGCAGCGCCTTGCCTGTCAGGGATCTAACACCCACTGCTTCCACTGCTGCTTCTCCCCCTGGCGAAAATGCATGTTTAATACCATGAGCCTGGAACACTCAACAGGAATGAAACTGCAGCTATAGCTCTCCATTTGGCTAAATTGCTAAATACCGATGAAAAAAATTGTAATATTTGTGTAACCCAAGACCCCAAATACTTAAATTCACTTGTAATAAACTAATCTCCTGTGAAAAGTGAATGAAAATGGGCCTGATGTGCCCTCTCCTGAGATCCACACATTGTTCAAAGAGCAGAATGCAGTTTTTCTGAAAGACTACCAGGATTCTCACAAGTTCACAGGCTCACTGCGGCACCTCAGCCCTTTGCCAGCAGAGGAGAGAAGAACTGCAGCCTCCCAGGAAAAGGCATGGATGTGAACAGGATGGGAGACAGCCACTCCAGCACTGAGTGAATTGCCTGAAGAAACTTCTGGAGAGTGATGGGTTTCCTCTTCGGGAGAGGGGGCACAGGGCTATCTGTTTCTACTTCTTATAAACAGGTTTCCTAAATTCTTCAGGAAAACACAGCAACTAAAATACATACACAGTGAAGATTCATGGATCTCCAGGTTCTGGGGTCAAAGGCATGCAAATGCTAAGGAGCAGAACCTCCCAATGCTATCAACAACTGTAAAAAATGTTAATTTTGTTTCAGTTGTCTTTTGTAAGGGCAGACATGACCAGCCAAGACTACTCCATCTTATCTAACTGCTTATGATCAAAATTTTTTGCCAGCTGCTATTCAAGTGCTCCACAAGCCTTCAAACACCATACACCCTTCACCTCATGCCTCAATTACATGCATCCTCACCACAAAACTGAGTGACTCAAAGTCTGCCCACACAGATCATGGCCTAGACAGCTGCTGATCAGGATGTGGAGGATTCAGCCACATCCTGCAAATGGAAGAGGCCACGGAGTAGGACAGACAGGATGGCACTGACAGGCGTGTGAGTCAGAACACAAGGGAGAAATGAAGATACTGTTGACAGCATGATGAGCCTGGAGGCAACAGGGAGCCTAATTTCTAGACACACACAGAATGGTGAATCAAGATAAAAACCCTCTGCAGCAGATGCTGTAACACTCTCTCAGGACATGTTCCTGAGCACAGAGTCTCACTGGGATGCATTTATACCCCTGTCAGGACCTGAGTGAACATCTCTTTAAGACAGGAGAGAAGGCTTCAGAGAACCTTTTGTGACTATTAGTTATGTTAGAACAGACTGGACCTTTGTCTCTCTGTTAACTTTTTGAGTCAAGTCCATGGGTCACCAGCCAGAAAACCCAACATGAAATGCAGTCTGGTGTTTTGTTAATAATATACTCTGTGTTTGTTCATGTTCTTTAATCACATGGTTTTTGCTCTGTGGAACATCCTGTCTCTCTGCTTAAGCCAGTTCAGATATCAAGATGCTTTGGACAGAATCCAGACAGCACATACATTTTTGTCTTGCTCTGGAAACCCTATGTCAATTTAAAACCATTCAGCAGAGTTTGTATTACTGTATTTGCCTGAAGGATAAAAGGAATGTGTTTATAAGACATAGAAACAGATATTCCTGTGCCCTCCCTCCTCCAAGAGGAAACTCTTCATTTTCCAAAACCAAAAGACTAACATACCAATAACTTTATTAAAATTAACTGCTCATACCAAGTTATTCATCTATTGCTACTGCTATGTTTCTAATATATCAGCAAATGTGGCAACTGCTTATTTTTTCTGTATTTTCATACTAAGTTCACAACATTGATATTTCATACTGAAGTGCTTGGTTTGTCTGGTTTTGTGAAGAAGGTTTTGGGGGTTTGGGCATGTTGAATTAATCTCTAAAACTTGTATTTGTGTTTCTACTTCTGAGTATTAGTTAAACCACCAAATATGGCTCCAAATCACTGCCACGGTTGGCAGGAGAACACATAAACATTATTCATAAACTTACCACTAAACTGCTAACACCTCAGATCCCCAGATAACTGACAGAACCTCTGTGTTCTGCCACTGCTGCCTCCTGAACTGTGCCAGCTGGACAGTGTGCACAACACCCACTGGAGAACAGTGCCAGTGCAGCAAATCCTCCTTCCAGTCCCATCTGACTCCTGCTTTCACAAGCTGGATAACAGGTTTTTATTCACATTGATTTCCACCCTGTCACTCAGAGTTTACAGAGCACCTCAGTGCTTCACCTTCAGCCCTATTTGTAATATCCAATGGGTAAAATACTGAAACTGTGTCAGCATACTCAGGGGGACAGGATCCACAGAAGACACAATTAAACCAACCAGCACAACAACAAATAAAAGCCCCTCAAGATTTTGTCTCAAAAATACAAATAAATTGTGTAATTCAAAAGGTATTCTAATGCAGAGTTATATAATAAGAACCAGCAAAAAAAAAATGTATTGTAGAAATGCCATTTCAAACCAAGTACACATGTTATTTGTAACAAAGAAATATTGTAATGTAAAGGAACCAGAACTGACCACCAGGAATTTGCAATAAATGTTTTATATGGACATTTTAGTCTGAAAAGACCTATTCTGAAATTAGGCAGGTAAATTAACCAATAATTAGCAAAACAACTTATCCATTCCAAGAATGTTTAGCTATGTTCCCCACACAGTGTTTGATTCCTGCCTTCCAGACAATATTCAAGTTAGTCTTCACTGTGGAACAGGTACAAGTGTGCCCTTACTATTAACTCTCATGTTGGATATTAGCCATAAAATGTCATTGCTATTTATTGCTAGAGACCCACTATTAAAAGGGATTTGTGGGTTTAATCTTTCATCATAAAATAGATTAAATCTGCACCTTCATAGAAGCTTGAGCGGATAATCCTAATAAGAGACTACTTGTCCTACACAAAAATAATCAAATATTTGATTACTGGGTTTCTGAGCAACAACTTTTGTTTTTCTGGTGTATTTCTTACATGTATTTTAAAAAGCAAGTGCTAATTAACACACAGTGCATATCCAGTAAGAATGCTGGTCAAATGCTGAGGCAATAATGATCTGCTGACTGCAGTGTCACTTTGCTACCATCAACTTTATATGGAAATAAAACAGGTATTTTATATATCCCAAAATTTTGCACTTGGGGTGAACATGAATCAAATATATTATTTGGAGCCCAATGAATGTGAATGAATGTCATTCAAAGTGACACAACTGGATGTGACCCTGAGACAAACTCCTGTTACTTCTGTGTGTGTGCAAACTGAACTCATGAACCACATTAACCAGGAGTTATTTCTAATTTTCTGTTCTTTTTTTTTTGCCACAAGGAGAGAGGCATGTGGTAACTAAGAGTGGGGATCTCTCCTGACCTCCTAATTTTGTCCTGCTAATGCTACACTCATGTCACTTTGATTTTGTAACCTGACTTCTACCTGGTCTGTCCTTGCAGGAAAAAAATACTCTTTAGACCAAGGAAAAAAATATTGAATATACACCATGCAGCTTATTATGCTGCCATTTTCATAGAAAACAGAGTTTGCTGATCCATCAGAGAAAGCAGCTCTGAGAGTAGCTGAATTAATGAAACCCAAGTTCAAATGGATTTTGTGGCTCCTGCCTGATTTACAGTTCTCTGCTCATGTCAATAAAAATCTCCTCCACTTCCAGTCACAGCAGACTCCTGTGTAATAACACACCAGCTGCCACACCTGCTCAGAAACCAGCTGACAAAAAGTGTGGAGAGACAAATTTGACAAAGTTTGATTCAGAGCATACTTGCACAACAGCTGCCTGTCTTCCAAAAGGTATATGGAAATAAGAATATCTAAGACTATATTTCTTCTAAATTTGCCAGAAATTTTCATAGATGGGATTGTACTCATCCTCACAAAATACTCAAACACTAGAACAAACAAACAAACAAACAAACAAACAAACAAAAACACTAAAAAACTCTAAAAGGTGGTTTTTAAAAACAAGAAACACAAAATTCTGACACTCAAATATCTTACTTTGTCATTAACCTTATTTTCCCAAGAAATGCTCTTACCACAGGAATTAAATAGAACTATTACATCCTAATTGTTAATTATTAGGTAAACATTAGGACATAGAGAAATGTTAAATAGGTGGTCTGATAACTCAAGACTTTTTATTCAACTTAATAAAAAGTATATATAAATAGTATTCAAAGGAATACTATTCACTGAGGAAAAAGTATTACTACACAAAACTTGAGTTCTCATTTCTTGTAAAAATCTTCTCCTGTTAACAAGAGAAAAAAGAAACTAACATCCCCTTCTTTTCTCCCTTGGTATCCTATAACTTCATTTCATGAAAATTCAGGTAGCATTGACATGTATGCACCTTTGGAGAATAAAGGACCAGTATAAAGCCCAATCCCAAAAACTCAGGGTTTCCCTCAAAGTAGCAGTTATGGGCCTGGCAGTCTGTATCTGGTTTGAAGTCTTGTGACACCCAGTGTGATACTGTCCATCCTGAGCCTGTGTGACTGCAGCTGCTGTGAAAATTTCATGAGAGTAAAACCAACTGAAGAAATAACAGCACAATACTCTTGTCCATGAGGCATTTTTCAGGCTTGCATGAACCTCCTGTAGTGTGTTTAAATTACTATTCTTTTCTACAACTGTGGGAGACAGAACAAATAAATGGTTTTTTCTCAGAGTTCCACAAAAAGCAGAGTAGAGCTCCTCAGGGCAGCAGAGAGCAGCCCTGCATATACAGATGGCTGGATTGCTGAAAAAGGCAGGAGTAAAAAATTAACCTGAAATTTCTGGGTTTGTACACACCTTCTGTCCTCTCCAGGAGAAGAGGTGCAGGAGAGCACAGACCCTCTGCCATTTCCTTCCCACCTCTACACAATTCTGTGACCCAAATCCCCCTCCTCAAGCAGCTCTGGGCAAGGTTCTTGGGCAGGTAAGACTTTATCTGTCTCTTGTCCTGCCTCAGTGTTTTGAGATTCCAAAAAGTTTCTGCACCTCCACTTGAAAAGCTACACACATGCCAAACCTCTACCAAGCTGAATTTTTTAAGTAACAAGACTTGTCGGACAGGTGGATCTAGAAAAAGAAAATCATTAGAATTTAAATCTGGAGAAGACTAATGGGATCTTCTGCTGTGATCTGACACCACAGACACCTAAAATTTTACACAGTCACTTCTGGAGGCAAAAAGCAAGCATGAGCTGGATAAAATCTTCAAGAAGAAACCCAGACAGTATTGATAAATTTCAAATGACTGTACAATCACCTCACAGTAAGAAGCACTAGTGACAAATCATCCTCATTTTTCCTTGCTTTTAGAAATAGTGAATTAAATATTTCTCTTCAAGGCTTTTTGTTCATATCTATATCTGTACCTATTCTATTTTAGATCCTGACAGTTTACAAATAGTCTTTTAATGCTCTGGTGTATTAAAAAAAAAAAATTTAAAAAGCACCTAAAGTCAGTTTTACAAACCTCCTTATTTAGAGAAGCAAAACATTATTTTAAAAAAAAACCCAAACAGTTTTAAAACTTCCATACTTGAGATAAAACTAAACAAACCAATGCCTGTGTTTCGTTCAAAGTCTGAAAACTTAGGGTTGGATGAACTCCAGAAAGACCAAGTGAATTTAAACAGGCCAGAGGAATCATAAATTTTGCTTCTATAAAAAGAGAAGCATGTGTTTTGCTTGCCAACAGGACATTAAGAAACCTTCCCACGAGGGAAGGAGATGAACAGTTTTTAAGCTCTCCATCTGCACAGTCTTCTGCTATATTTCGAGAAGTTAAAATAATGTTTTGGAGATGAAAGTCTAAAGCAGAGAGATTATCTCCCTGAAAGAATCAGGGAAAGAGCAAAACACTGAACATGACTTGCAGTGCTGAACACACAGAAGGGCCACACACAGACAATTCCACGCTGCACTCAGGTAACCCCAGCATGGAGCCTACTTCCCCAAGGACACCAAAGGAAGAGACTTTTTCATTATCTTACATGTGAGTTGGATGAACATTAAGCTCAGTACATTTATAGCATTTTAGAACTTGTGGGTTTATTCATGCTCAGAATGGGAATGCAGTGTCATGACAGTGCCATGAAATCAAGGAAACAAGTTTGGAAATTATTCCTTTTTGTACGAGGAATACATCTCAGCAACTCTGCCCTGGCATTGTTCTATTAGTAAAGAAATCATACCCAACCACTCCCAACAACCCTTATAGCAGGACTTTGAAGACTTCAGTATTGCAAATAGATTTCCTATGCTACAAACTAAACACTTTTGAAAGTGCTCTGAGCATGGGTGATCCTCAGCAGCCCTGCTGACACTTCCAGGGACCAAGCCACACACTACTTGTATTTCTGCTTAAACTTGGGTCTTGCCCAAAGGAAGGCCTGGCTTTCTTCCACTGCAGCTCTATTAGCATTGCCAGCAAAGAGAATTTATACAGAGTAAAGGGACTGGTGTTCCTTCTACAATAGGGCCAATTGTCTCAGGCTGCCACATTCAGTTAAATGTTTACTTTGTTGTTTCACAACTCAACAGGAAAGGAAAGGTCAGACAGGCCCTACTGCAGAACAAAGATGTTGTCATTCATCTATTCACCTCAAGCCAAGATTCCAGTGGGAGACTACTGCTTTCCAGTTTTTTTTCCTCTTCCTCTGGGGGACAGACACCATGTAGTAAATTAACACTCCTGCAATTCTTCCAGTCTGGTTTCATATTCTAAAAGAAACATTAGATGATAAAATATTCTGTAAAGGTCCTGAAAGAGGAATATTGCCAGGATTTGTTTACCAAAACTGGCTAACAGAGAAAGATTAATCTCCTGATACTACCATGAATACCATCCTTTTTGGCACACTTGAAAATGAGAGCACAGATAGAGCCATAAGTGTGCAGTTTCCTGTGACACAAAATTTCTCTTGGCTTGAACTATTCAAATTCAGAGTCTTCCAGAAGCTGCTTTTGCCAGCACAAGGGTAAAACAGGAACAACTGTTTAACAGGAACGAGACTGTTATTCTTGACTTGCTGTGAATGGAAAACCTGCAGCTTCACTCTTAGCTGATGAAGCACAAATGCACATGGACAGACACTTGGACATGTACTCCATTAAAAATAGTCAAAATCTTTCTAAACCTGTCCCTATTTCTTTCTCTGTTGAATTAACACAAGGAACAGAGATTAGACAATGAAAACCCATCACAATAGTAGTCAAACTATTATTGTGAAGCAAAGTATGACGGGTCAAATAAGCATAATGTAATTCTCAACTAATGGCAAAGATGCTCTGAGCCTGTAAAGGAAATGTGGATTATTTACTCCCAGCATGAATAAGTCATGCTCTTGATGAAACTTGTACCACATTGTTTGTGATGGTCTGAGTGCCCAGATGGCTGTTGGGCCACTGCTTTGGATGGGATGAGTCACATCTCATCACCTGTTTCTTCCCACTGGCTACCGAGGAAACCGAGATAACCAGCTCCAAAGCAAAAGTCTGTATTTGAACAGGTAAGTCCTTCCTGCTTTGTTTTTTCCTGAGCTAAATGTGCAGTTCATAGATTAAACAATAATTCTGGGGCCTGAAGAGACTGCTGTGCCTGCAGAGTCTTGGGAGATTTCATCTTTCTGAAAGACCAAACCTCAAAGACACAATCTCATACCATTTCCAGCATACACTGGGGAATCCCAAACTGGGAGTGCAGGGAGGAGTTTGGAGATTACAAGGGACAACAAAATTCACAACCACAGCTGACTGAGCAGATTATCAAATTATCCAAACCTTCCAGCTTTGAAGCTGCTTACATAAATTAAGAAGTACTTGTACTGTAGCTGGTTAAAAGCTACATCACTTTCTGACATGGCAAGCATGTATCTGATTCCCAGACTCATTAAAGAAGCAAAAAACATCCCTCAATGACCTAAGGTGGCAGCAGGGTCTGACTGGAGAAGCACAGATTTCTTAAAAACTGTCAGTCTATGAACAGCCAGCCACATATGGCAGCAATGCACAGAAAATACCTGCACATGGCTCAAACCTCTCCCTCATAAAGGTGGTGGGAACATTCCTGGGCCAGATATTCTGTCTGCAAGTGCTGTCCTCATCACTGGGTAAGAACTTTGTCATTCCCAGCAACTAACACTAGAAGAGTCCTGACTTCTTTAGGAGACAGGCAAAGATCAGCCAGACCAGGCTCTTCACTTCAAAGAGGACAGAAATCTTCAAATAATCTTCAAGTTCATGTATGATTATGGATATATTTTGTCAATTAGCAGGATTTTTGTTCCCAAATCAATATTATTACTCTAGCAAAGAAAGTAGTCTCTTATACAAACTATCTTATATCACATACTATCCTGGTCAAACAGCATTCTAAGTATGTTTGAAGACTGAGCCACCACTCAAAACTTGCAAATGGGTAATATGATACAAAGTGCTTTAACAATATTACTGCAAGATTACTCCATTCTAATTCCACCAAATCACTTCACATTACATTTTGAAATTGAGATATGAAAAGGTTAATACAGCACTGCATTCATAAATTCATACTATGTAAAAGAAGTACTGACCTCAGGTCACAGAAATAATGCAAGCACACTTAGAATTTTGTATGTTAGATACTGTACAAAGCAAAAGAGATTTCCTTTTTCTTCACAATTACTCAGAAAATACCATTACACAATAAAAAAAAATGTCAGCAGGATTTCTTGAGTATCTGCCATGTTACTCAAGAATTCCATGTATCTCAGTCTCTTGGCTAACACAGATTTTAAACAGGAACACCCACAGTGGTTTTCAGAACATACCAGCATATTTTATTCTGAAAACCACAAGGGCAAGCCCTCTACTTTACAAACCATACATGTACTTGTGTATTTCATTTGGCTGACTGTAAATCCAGCTTTTCAGAGCTGAATCATTACAGTTTGATGACACCAAATAAAGGGTAGTGACTCGTGCTCTCATGCAAACAAGTGGGCAAAGCAGAATGTGAGAGACAGAAATGAGCTGTGCTCTATTAGGACACTGCCCCTCTTCTTTTGAACTTTCTCAGAATGGAAATTTGAGAGCACGGAGGAGCAGCAGCACAGAACAAACATCAAATACATTTTGTGGAGAGCCTGAAGAAACCACACCTCTGCAGAGCACAGTGATCTGCTCATTGCACATTGCAGGCCCCATTAAAATTAAGAGTGTGGTGGGGACACCACTTCAGCTTTCTGTAACACTCAGCATGGCAATTTAGGTGTGATCCAAATCCTGGGTGTGCAGCCTCAACTCTGTTGTGCTAAGACTGCTGTTGAGACATAAGAAAGTGTACAAGCCTTAGAAGGACAAAGTGTAATAATCAAGATGTGAATAAGTCCAATGGTTAAGGGAAGAAATACTGACATGAAAAGGTAACATAAAGCCAAAAAAATCTAACAAGAAAGAGACAGCAAAGAAATTTCAAGTTTTGTGCCACTTCTGCTCTCTGTGAGATCCCAGTGTTCCTGCAGATGTTCATGAAAGTGCTCTTCTCCTTTAATTATCATTCACTGAATTCCTATTAGAGAAAAGCACTGTCATGAAAATGAGTGCCATACATCTTCCTTTGTAGCCCTCCACATGATTCACAAGCAATTATTTAAAAGCTATAAAATTGTTCATCTGTGGGGGTGAGTCAGAGAATTAACAAGTGATTCGTTTTCCGGACCATCTGCATGGACATCACAGACTTTGCTCAGGATTCCTACAAGACAAAAACTATTTCTGAGACTGATTGCTTTGTGACACAAACTCTGTTGTCAGCTGATTATAAAGATACTGTAAGAAGGAGAGAGGTGAGACTCAGGGTACAAACACACACAGTTTCACTGGCCATATTTACTTTTGCACAAACATGGTGGATGTATTTCCAACAGCCTATTGCCACACAGCTGAATGCAAACAACAGTTAGCTGATGTTGTGACAGCAAATAAACCCCCACACTGTTATGATTACAAGCATAAATACTCAAAACTATTGATTACAAAGATGAACATTATCTACCATTTGGAAACACCTAGGAATGAATATGACAAAACATTTTAAAACACTTCTGTTGGTATATACCAACATATGTTGGTGTGTTCTAAAAACCACTGTGGTTATGCCTGTTTAAATCTTCTGTTAGTCAAGAGATTGAGATCTGTAAAGGTCTTCCAGGGACCTTTGTTTGTTTTTTCTCTGGGTTGATTTTTTCCCCCTCAGAAACTTAACTGAGTACTAATAAATGTATATCAGTGACAAAACTCTTTCTGGATACCAAATACTGCTATAAAGTAAACATCACCCAAACAGGATATAATTTCTATACATATGCTACAGTCATATACTGCAATGCACACCCTAAGCAAGTGAAAAGTAAACTTCATTTTTCCTAGAGCTTTATTCCTGTTCAGTCTTAATGCCTTTTCTTTTTAACAAGTGGCTCATGATAGTATGTAGGTGGAATCTGGAAATGAAAGGCTGTTCCACAATCATGGTTATGCTGCATGCTGAGAAGTTAATTTTATTATTCATGCATTCCCAAAAGAGGCCAGAAGGACATGGGCACAACTACAAAACACATTCTGTACTTGTTTTCATATGGAGGTTATTTCTCATCAGCAGGAAGGCAAAGATTTATTGATCTGTCAGAAATCATCACGGGGCCAATCATCCCTGTTATGACAAAATCAGAGTAAAACTACTTTTAAATTATTTTTTCAGATTGCAAATAGATAGTGAGGAACCAGAGGCAGAATGCAGTGCTCAAAATTCAGAATTTTGCAGAATCTAGGTTCATACTACAACACCACTATACATAGTGTGATTTTACTCATCTTTAGTAAGAATAGCATGATGGCAGTGAACTGTGACCATATTGATTTAAAAACCCTGGTGTTTAATAGTATAATAGCTAACTCTGGTTACATTTTTGGCATGAATGGCCTGTTTTAAAAAGCAGCTGCTACAATTACAGGTGTATTGAGAGATTAGGCATGCCTTTGAAATGTACCTTCAAACTCCCAATAGGTGTGTTGGCAAGGCAAACTGAACTGAAAATGAGCAATGTGAGCTAGAGTACACATTGTGACATAGAAAACACCAGCCCTCTTGTCAACCAGCTCTTCAGACATGAAAAAGATTCTGGAAAAGCTGTCTCTTAGCATTTGTGGTTTGCAGCAACCAGGAGCATTCAGCTCACAATGAGCGAGCAGGAAAGAAGTGCTTGAGCAGCTCCAACATGCTGAGTCCTGCACACCACAGTGCGGTGCTAGAGACCAAGGCTGGCTTGGGCTGCACCCCCAGATGACTCTGCAGACCTGCAGCCAGGTCTAGAGCAGAGCTGCTCACCCACACTGCCCTCACCTTTACCTGAGGAAGGCACCTGGTGGCTCGTTCTGCACTGCCCATCCTGCCAGGGCTGTGCTAAACTTGCACAAACTCAAAAGGAAGAACTGCAGGGATGTACAAGTGGCACACAAGCACACAGGTTCTACCCACTCTTTGCTTTTCTTTCACAGCACACAGATCCAACAGTGTGGCCAGCTCTGCAAGAAGCCAGCTCACAGCCACGCCAGCTCCAGGAAAGGTTGGCACAAGTGCCAGAGGGCACTGCCTGTTTGATCTAACTACAGCTTTGGACTAAAACTTTTAGGGTCTGTCCAACAATAATGGTTATCAGCTTGTTCTTTGCAATGAAACTCCCTGTTCCCAAAAAGAAGCCAAGATTTTCACTGAGGTAGCAATAACACAGAAATATAGAGGGTGATTCTCAACTGCCTATGTGAAGTTCAAAGTAATTTCTTGCTAACCTCGCCTCTTTAAAAACTTTCTAAACATAATTTGGCACTGTATTTTAAGTTGACCACAGGAAGCACAGAACGGGAAAGTCCAGGAGAAGCCTTGTCTTCCCCTCAGGCACTTCCTGTACTAGTGACAAAAGCATAATGCAAAATTGCTAAGAAAGTGCTTTGTGTTTAGGTTACACTCTGTCTTCCTTTTAGGCAAGAAATATTTATTCATCAAAAATCACAACCTTGAAACAACAATGCCCACCTCTGCATCACTGTGTCTGGTTAGACTCTGAGCTTTTGGGAACACATGTCTGATAAAAAAAGTTAAGGAGTAAATTCAGATAATGAGCTCAGAGCATGATCCAAACTCTTTTTTTCCTCCCACTCCTCAAGCACACTGGGTGCTTAACAGTGATTTGATATCAGCCTTTGATAAAAGAAAATTACCTATACTCCACTCTCTTAGCTAATGGAAGAAAAAGCTCAAAGGTCCCTTTAAGGACAAAGCAGATAATTCAAGCATTCCCACGTTACAAACAGACACAACAAACAATTGAAAAGGCCACAAATTGTTCCCTGATATTCACACTGATGCAATGTGCCTGATCATGTTAACAGTGAATTCCCTGTCCCTACTCAGACATCTAGGCAATAAAAGCAACAATATGCAAAAGACAAAACATTCACAAAACCTTTTGCACAAGTATTAATCTCTTATTTTTCTTTCCATGCTGTTTACAATGCAGTCTTATTTTAAACTGTGTTTAAGCAGAATCTGTAATACACTAAGTCTCAATGCAATTTTTCTCCAGCCATGACTTGACCCTACAGAGAAGTAAGAGTTTGGTGTGTGCTAACAATTTATTTTTCACCTCTGCTCCATTTCCATAGACAGAAGAGGAGGATGCACACAGCAGGTAGACAGAGCATGCTCTGTGTTAGGTACCTGACCTGGATGACTGGAGAAGCAGGATCTTGAAGTGGCTGCTCCTTAATCTGGACTCAGCATCTGATCTGTGCTGGGCAGGGATGCTTCTCCACACTGTTCCCTATTCTCACTGAAATCTTTACAGCCTAAGTCATCAGCACACTCCTCTACTGTTCCCCACAGCTCTGACAACCTTGAATAAGAGAAAACTAGGCAGTAAAGATTATGTCCTTAACTGTGAGGTTTATTGGATTTGTATTTACACAGTTGACAAAGGAAGAGGAGAGGAATAAAAAAAAAAAATTGAATAGTGTTTGCCATAGGTTTTAATGAAAACTTCAGGATGTTCTCACAGCTCATTGGAAGAGTAGGACACAGGTTTTCACTTCAGGTGACCACAGAGTCTCTACAGTCTCCCATTTCATGATGGTTGTTACCACAAAGCAGGATCAGTGTGCATGTTTCTGTGAATTTACTGTCCACAGAGCCTTCAATACTCCTTCCTCCAAAAATGCCAGTCATTTCACCCAGCTCTTGCAACTGGGAGGGCTTTCCTCATAAAAGGGAACACCACCAATGCTCAAATCCTCCAGCAATGAGTAACTGACTCTTCTGTGTTAGTGCAGAGGGTATTTTCTAGAAGGCCTAGTAGCTGTTGGGCAAACTCCAGCAGGAGAATCTTGCTTGTGCCAAGAGATTTCAGAGTGCAAAAGACAGATAAATGTATAGGAACCAGCCTTGGGCTGCAGCTGCAACAACATTTCACATTGAGAGACAGATGCTGTGCCTGATAAAAGCAAAAATCATGAAGGGAAAGCAGCTTTCTAAATCACCTTCTAAACCACAAATCAAGGAGTTCTGGGACTTTGACTACTGCAGCTCATGGGCACAGAACAAAAGGCATGGCAGCTCCTGGGGCAGGTGGAGATAAGCCCTCTTAAATGCCCAGGGTCTTCCAGCTCCTTAACAGCATCCTGGTGACATCAATTCAAACCACATCAGTTCCTCTAATAATCCACATTAAAATAGTTCTAATGCCTCATTCCTACTGAAGGGAGCTATTTGCCTGATTTTTACTAACAGGTGACCCACAGACATACCCTAGATTGTCTTTTCATCAAGGCCTAACTCCACTGACATTATTCCTTCACATGATAAACCCACCATGCTCAGCCCTTCCAGATTGAAACTCTCTGCTGCAGCATCTGAGAGCATTCATAACCTCATGACCAGACAACACCAAAAGTGAAGTCCTGCACTCCTGGCTGAAAAGACCACACCTGTTAATTGCATTCTATCTTATTAGTATGAACTCTTTAAGAAAGGATATTGTGCTATATTCTATTCCCCCAGTACAGCAGCTTCCAAACTATAGCTGCTTTGCTGAGAGATGATGTTTTCATTGTAACCTAGAGAAACATGCACAAGAATACAGTAAACAGATCTTCCATTTGGAATATTTTTATGTGTTGAGATCAAATTCAGTTATGTCCTGATGAAACTTAAAATTAAGGGTTGTTTTTCTTTTCTTCAGAATAGAGAGTATTCCTCTTGATTTAACACAAGGAGTATGGAAGACACTTGAATCCTTTGAGAGCTGCCACAGCTCAAACACTAGCAGTATAATCATTGGCAAGCTTAAAATTAGATAAATAAATAAACAAAAAAGCCTTTTAAGAAGGTTTTGTTTATTTTTACAGCCTGCTGTGGGGTTGCAGGACAAACTCAAAGCATAGGGCCTGTATTCTACATAAAAAGCTCTGCTGAAGGTAGAAAAAAAAAAGGCATTCTGAATTATATACTTATATTACTTTTAAAGTCTTACTGAAAATCCATAAACATTCCATTTCATCATTCTTAGTCTTTATAGAGTACATAATTAAAATATACAAGACAGTGAATATATTTATAATTTATTTGGAGAAATACAACAGAGTATAATACTTCTACTTTCCCAGGCATGCCTTCTGATATGAGAATCCCATCTCTTAGCAAATATATATCCAGGTAATTGTCCTTCTGATGATGCAAGTGTTCCTTAATACTACAGGCAACATGCTGTTCCTGATGCTACTGACTGACAGACTCACAAAAATCTTGGAGACAGCAAGACATTACAACTGCTTTTAACTGTTTTGTTGGACAATGCTATGCTTATTTTGCTTCCAAAAAATTGAGATTTTTAGGGACAAATGTGACTCAGAATGTGTGTATTACACCTAAATACTAATTCTTCTATGCTGGTCTTTTCCCTTTCCATACAGCCAACAGCATCCTGCTTTACAGGTAAGAAATACTGCTCCCTGTACACAAAGCCATGTAAAATGATATTTCAGGAAATAATGGATTTTTTTTTTAACCTACAAAATAAATACCACACCCCAAACACACCCCCTAACTTGTTTTCTGTTTGAGACTCATAGACTGCCTGCAGGTACTGCTGTCCTCATTCTGCCTCTGGGAAAGGTGATAAATCTTATCAAGAAGTAATTAGGACAGGGAGAAAACTGTGCTGTCAGCTGAGCCAAGGCAGATGTGGAGTTACCTCTCCAACACTTCCCTCTTACCACTGCCTGCTTACCAGCTAAACTGACCAAATGAGTCAGTCATTGCACCAAAATGATGTAATGCATAAAAACTTTGAACTAGTAACCTCCAATATTCTTTGAATGCTCTGGAATAACCTCTGCATTAGTCAGGGAGCAGCAAGTACAATTTGCTGCTGCCTTGGTGAGTCATGAACAAAAAAAACTTGGCATCTCCCACAGGTTTGTGTTACCCTCCTCCTCATGTTCTTCCATGACAAGCCAATGTTTCCCAAACTGGGCACGTAACAGGAGCACATCTGTGATGCTGGCTACATCCCTGCTGGATCCTGCCAGTGACTAATTCATGTGCCCCAATCAACCAGGCCTCCTGATCCTGCTCCTCTGTGTTTACATGCACTTATCCAATAAAAATGTGCATTCTGTCATGGATGTTTATCCAGATAACCCTCACCTGAAGACAATCTGAGTTCTAAGCAGTGTAGCCTTATGCTTCCTGTAGGTGTTTTGTGCCTGCAGACTTCCAGTTCCTCATGAAATTCACTGAGTTACAAACAGCACTTTCCTATTTAAGCAGTTCTCACTAGCTTAGCCAGTCCTTCTGTAAAGAGGAAAACTTCAAAACCTTAAGAGATGTTTCTGAAATACCTTAAGAGATCACCACCCTAAGAGATGTTTCTGAAAGTTGCTCCTTCAAGCAGAAGGCGCTGTAAATTAGCACCAGACCTACTCAAAATATCTGGATATTTATCAACACCAAACATCCACCAAATTGTCTCTTACAGACATTTCCTTGCAGAAATTGCCAAAAGATTCTTTAGAAAGTTTCTGAGTAACTTAATACAAGCACTAAATGCAGACTAGAGACATCTGGCACTGCCAAGGAAGGTGAGGCATAATTAGTATCAAGAAATGTAAGGTAGGATAGCCCATTGTATTTAACTGCAGACTAAAATGGATTTGGTCAACATTTAGTTGAATATATCACTGGTAAGGTCTGAAAAGATGAGGGCAGTTTGGTTTGGCCTTTGTTGTTCGGGGTTTTTTTCAACTGAGACAAGTCCAAGAGTCAAGCAAAAGAGAGTTAGCATCTTTCAAACAAAAAATGCCAGCTAGAATAGATGTTTGCCTCTTGCTAATGCAGCACTCTTCAAGCTGGTTTTTGTCTCAGTCACTACAGTAGATCTCAATTGATAGCTATTGAAATGTCAATTTCATAAAACTCTATCTCTCTGCACAAAGCACAAAAGCAAAGATTTGACATCCTTCCTGGTTTTCCAATGCTGTGTAAGTCTGCATGGATCATCAAGATTTAAAAAAAATAGAGACTGAAACTGAAGCAATCCCACAACAGTCCCAACAGGCAAGTTTATGTGAGGTAATCCTGTACAAGAAGCTCCTAAGAAAAAAGCAGAAAGAACTCCCCAGAACCTTCTTCTCCTTACAAAAATCAAGAGACTTTAAACTTCTAATTACTAAAAATTTAACTCAAAATTGCAAACAGCTTTAATAAAAATGCCTGGCAGAAAACATCTTAGTATTTGCTGAATTCCTACATAAAAAAAGCATTTACTTCATTTTAAGCTAAATACTTGGAAGCTGACAAGACCATGATGCAGGGCAAGCTGCACTGTTTTACTCACCAGCTCCAGTAAGCCCAGAGTGTTACCTTGTCAACAACACAGGCCTAGATTTCTTACATCTTAAATCTGAGGTGGAATTAAAAGGAATTAGCATGGTTAATTCAGAAAAAGAACCTGCTGTCTTCTATGCAGCTGGGAATGTGTTTTTGGACAGCAGACCTAATGCTTCTCTAGCTTCTACAATTTATTTAGTTACATCAGAGTGTACATGAAAATAGAAAAAACATGAATGAGTAAAAATGTCAGTTTCTTACAGTGCTGAAGAAAGCACCCTCACTAACTGCATGTGCTCTTTGAAAGCAGGCAGGGACATCTTGGCTGACACCTCTGTGGTTCCCAACATCCTCTGAATCACGAGAGAAGCTGCAGCTCCTGCACAGCTCTGATATCCGGTGTTTGCAAGGGCTGTGGGAGCAGACTGACAGGGAGAAAGGCAAACAGTTGTGCAATGAATTCTCCTCTGATCTGTACACACTGGGCCGTTTGTGTCACCTCCTGCTCACAAATCCAGGCTCTCCCCCACTGAGCATCTCACATTTAGCCTTGTGTTAGTGTGAATCCATTCCTCTTCTTCAACAGCAGCTTTGGGGAACTTCCATTTCCTTATCCATAAATATTCAGATACCCTGATTGTGTTTCAGTTTCATAAAAATCAGCTGAGGATCTTTGCACTGCTGGTCCTTTATGGGCATGACCTCATTTTAGAAAGCATTGGAGAAGGCAAATATTAGAAGTACACCTTGCCATGCCAACTTTCAACAAAACAGATGTTCATTAACCCACGCTGACTGTTCCTTACAGAATTTCTCCATTCCTTTGCTCAGCAAGCAGCAGAAATGGTTTGCTGCCAGAACCACTAGTGGCTCAGTAAGCATTCCAGCTTTCCCACTCAGCATTCCGAGCAGAGGAATCAGCCACAGAGGGTTTTTTTCCTTTCCTCTGATTAACACACTCATACAGAGTTTGCACATGGCAAGCACTGCACATATTTTGGTACGATGGGAAACATCTGGCAAGCAGAGGCTGAGGTGATGGAAATAGCCTTTTTGGCTCTACAGAAGACAAACTAAAAAAGAGGCCACGAGGTGAGGACATTCCTGAAGTTAACACATTCATCAGAGCAAGGGAAAGCTGCAGAGTAAACTTGAACTGCCTGCTGTGACAACTCCAGGAGCTTTTTGCTGAGCCCAATGCAAATAACTGCTCTAACTTCCTAACAATGAATAATGGCACTAATTGCCTAAGAACAGAAAGAGGGAGTCTCTCCTTTGCTAGTAGCAATATAGGAGTAGATATTCTGGACCGAAAAAAAAGGATCCATCTAATTTTGTGTCTTGCCTAAGGGAGGTCAGTCCCAACACCAATGTCCTTAAAGAAGGATAGATGGGGGAAAAAAGAAATAAGAGCCTACAGGTATTAGCTTTCCTTAGAGAGAGAGAGCTAACCTGGTTATCAAATTTCCTTTGTGCAATTCCCCAGCACTTTCAGCCAAAAAGGCCAACACCCACTGTACTCTCAGTGATCCCCCTGGCTCCAATGCCTCTCTCTGATGTGGAAAAATCACCACCACTGCTTGCACCAGAGCCTCTTAAAGGTCCAACTTCCATTTCATAGCCTTGGCCAATATCTGAGCTAGTAGTTCTATGACTAGGAAAAAATTATCCTTCAGCAAGGAGAATAAGCAGGTGACCATAGGAGGGGACTGCTGGTGAGACAGGATCAATTAAAAGTGGAGATTTGAATCCTTAAGAAATTCTCTCATGGGGTTTAGAGAACAGCCTCTCACAACTGCAGGCAAGATACAAGTGGGATACATGGCTCAGCAAGCTGCCCTCCTATCCACAAGGGCTTAACTTCTCTGAAGGAAATTTCTTCAAGATTTCTGCTGGCTAGTTATAATGGTGCTTTAAATACACAGTACTGAAAGAGCCTAGCCAAATAAAAGTACAAATTGCCAGTCACAGTGGTCCTTCTGAGACTGGAGTAATCCTTTGGAAAGGATTATGGGCAGACTCATATCACTCCTACCAACACCAAGCACTTGGGGACTGTCCCCTCTGATACAACTCCTAGGAGTTACTGAGGCTCCTCAGAAGGCTGGCAGTGCCCTAGAACCCATCTAAACCAAATCTGCAGTAGCCTTGAAGAATCCACACCATCTTTCTCACTCGGTTGAACACAGATGAAGTACAACTGCATTTTTCCAGTTTCCATAGAAAAGCAGCACTGAAAGTGACACTTTGGCTCAGCTTTTCTCTCATTTCTGTTTTGTAGTCTAGTTTCTTCAGAGACAGCAGCCAGATCTAACATACTTAAGAGGAGTAGCCTCTTCTGAATCCTATCCAACCTGAAATACTGGCTTTGTTGGCCAGAGGCCCAGGTGAGGCTGTAACTGTGACACTACATGCAATACCTTCACTTAACCTTTTCCCTCCCAAATTGCCAGAATGTATTTCAGCTATTTTGACATCTTAGCAACAAAGATCACTTCATATGCAGCTTTTTATTTCACTTTCCATTTGAGCATGCCTAATGCACTGCTCTGCAGCCACTACCTCAGTGCAGTCCCTTCCAAGCTCTGAGTCAGAGGCTGTGTCTTGCAAGGGCTCAGTCTCTCCAGGAGCCCCAGGCCAGAGGCTGCTGTGCCAAGAGCCTCCAGCCTGTGCTGGGGAGGGGCTCAGCAGCACCCTCACCTTTGGCCAGCTGCTCGCTCTGTTCCACCCTCCTGACTCAGCCTCAAAGAACAGCCAAGGGAACAATGTCCTTTTCTTACTATTTGTCCAAATAGGAATCTGTAGGACTAGGCACAAACGGGATCCAGGTTCTTTGAACAGTTTTATTTTCAGAGAAGCCTGCAACTTCATTGCAAGGTGTTTATAAACATTTCTTCAGCCATGCCACAGCTAACTGACTGAAAAAGACCAAAAAAAGCTAAACTAAATATTCAAATAAATTCCTGGGACACATCAGCAACTGGGTCCTCATTGTTGTGAAACTCATTGTCTTTAAACACAGCAGCTGTTGGGGAGTTTCTGTCCTTAGCTCCTTATTGGGGAAATACACTTTCTCCCCATATTCAGGAAGAAATTTTAAGAAGGCTTCATCTGCCATAAAAAAAAACTCATACAGTAATACATATAATTCCTCATGCTAGCATTTTCAGAAGGCAACTTTTCTGAAGTTAAACATTATGTTGGTTTAAAATATCATGAAAGCAAACAATGCACATGTATTCTGGGTAAATATGGAAAAACAGAATTTGAGCAAGCTGGACAAAGGTGCTTCTAAAGCTTTCTCTTTTCATGTGCTTAGTACATATTGGATTGCATGACAATTTACAGTGGCAGAGACCTTGAGAGGTCTCTGTTCCAACATCCTTCTCCAGGCAGGATCACCAGCCATTGGGTCAGACCAAGCTGCTCAGGGCTTGATTCAGTCTGATCTTGAAACTCTCCATGGGCAGAGACTGCACAGCCCCTCTGAGCTACCTGTCCAATGCTTCACTGTGAGAAAGTTCCCCCCTTACACATACCCACAGAAATGTGTTTCTTCAACCACAGAAATTCTTCTTCTGACAATTTTCTCCCTTAGTTTCCTAGCTGTCATAGAAACATACTCAGATCCCTGTTCTCATCTGACTCTTACTTGCCTCCCCACTTCTTTTGCTCACCCTTGACTTTTCATTTTCACCACACACCCCACACTTTCCTGCCTTTTGCTTAGAAATGGTCCTGGGATTTCTTGCTCTTGTCCTCTCATCAGTTTCCTCATTAAATCTCAGCAATAAGAATGCCTGCAGGTGCATGCAAAGAAAGATCCCATGCCACCTCTTCTGCTTGAATTCCTCAGTGCAAGATGAAGGATGGCCAGAACTTTTCTACTCTGCAAGTAACTGCATCTACTGTAGTCTCTCCTTCCTCATTCCAAATCATTCCCCATGGTGTCACAAAAAATCTCTCATAAGCAGACTTGATAAATAGCAACTACCCTGCCTTCAGCTCCTGCCTGGAGACTACCAGACACAGGACTGCAGATGAAGCCACAACTTCTACTGTGAGACAATACTGTCATGACTCCTGTGCCATATGCTAACTTCTACAGAACTTCAGGCAGGTGGCAGATGTGGTCCAGCTGTGTAAACCATCCCTGAAGGAATTCCAGGTGAATAGTAGCATGAGGAAAATCCTGACAGATTGCTTCCCCACCCAAGGGAAAAAGGATTTCAACAACAACAAAAAAGATTACAGACTGGGATATCCCAGCTACCTTAAATCTGACTGGAGCAGTCAAGTCTTACTTCGAGTGACTCAGGGTTACTCAGCTATCAGGACAAATTATCAAATCAACCCTTTCACTCTGACACCAAGAAATAATGACACTCGTGACACTTCTTCCTGTTCACCTGCTTGCCAAACAACCTTGTTGATATGTTATTTTATATAATTTTTAAGGCATAGAATATTCTTGGGCATCTCCATTTTGTAGCAGAGGAAGGACTCCCTCTGTCTGAGCAGAGGGACAAAAATCATGAACTCACCATAACCCCATTCCTTGTCTCCTTGCACCACTGGGGTATTGGAGAGCTGAGGAGGGAGGAGTGAGAGGAAGGTGGTTTTTAAGGTTTTCTTTTACTTCTCATTATCCTGCTCTTGATTTTGTTAGTAATAAATTCAATTAATTCTCTAATTCACACCTGTTTTGCCTGGGACATACTTGGTGAGTGATGTCTCCTGGTCCTTATCTCAGCTCATGAATCTTTCATTATATTTTCTCTCCCCTGTCCAGGTGTGGAGGGCAGTGGTAGAGAGGCTTTGGTGGGTGCCTGGCATCCAGCCAGGATCAACCCCCTACTCTCATGTATGACAAAGCAATTCCTTAGCAAAAACACAGGTAGGGAAGGTACTCTCTGTGGGACAATTGCCAGTACTTTTCTTCTTGAGCACACTACAGTAGGGTTGCCTGGTCAAAAACCTGTTTATCTCTCCCTGGCAATGTGTCCTAATATTCCACTGTAAATTTTTTGTTTTCTATAACACATAGCACATTGCTCAATTCCACCTTCGTTCTGCTTCCAGCAGAAGCCACTAGTAAACATGAAAGTAAAACATGTCAGAAATGGGGCAGAGGAACCTTCAATTTCTGTCCGTTATCTCTTAGGGATTCAGCAGCTGGCTCCAGTGACCTGTCACAGATGATAAGCTGATGGTTGGCTTCCTTTTCCAAGTCCTCTTCCTCATCCTCCTTTCTTGGACACAAAGACATGCTGGACCAGCCCCTCAGCCACCATGAGCTCACCCTGCCCTGAAGGGGCACCTTTGCTGGTGACTCCACTGAAACACGCACTGCTTAAAGCCACGTGTTCCTCAGACTGTGTTTATTTTCAATACTCCATAACCAACTCATTCTACAAACTGAATCAAGAACTTCCATGCCTTAAATCATAAAGCATACTCTCCACTAACTCCTGGAAAAACACCCAGAAAAAAAAACTAAAAAGCCTGAAAACATCAGACCTGCTCACTGCTGAAATCTGCTGTTTATGTTCCTGCTTCACACTCAAGTGGGGCTGCTGCCCCAGTCCAGCAGAAGGAAAACATCCTAACCCACTGTATTTAGAGTAATTAGATAGCTGTTCCCACTAACACAAGCATACACTTCTATATTTGAAGGAGTTGAACTAAAAAAGTAAACAATTTTCTGTCCTTCCAACCAATAACACAGTGATCACAAATAAGCAATGGCCATTGCCATTTCTCAGAGAAATTTCTGCAAGAGCTAAATTTTGTAAGTACATCAAAACTATCAATGTACATTAACTTGAAAAATGTAATATTTTAAAGTCAATACATTGACTACATGGACTACTCTACAGTGCAGAGAAGGTAACTCCTATGCCCTATGATTGTTTTAGGAAGCAGAAGAGTTTCAGTGCAGGTAACACAAAATAATCTATGGAAAACCAGTGGGAGCCAGGCCTATGCAATGCTGAGCCAAGAACTGGCAGTTGAGTGAGTCAGCCCAACAGCACTGCACAACCAGGGGCTCAAACTGGGGCAGCTGCCAAAACCAGACAATGAAAAGTAGAAGGACACAGTGGCTCTGATCTCTGCACAAGGCCAATGCAGAGAGAAAGGTAACTACAATTATGAAGGGAACAGGAGTTCATGAGGGGAGACCAGTGGGGCTGAGATTTCCACCAAGAGCACAGAAAGGATACAGAAGGTTGGAGGGATTACAACACAGGTTAACAAAATTAATAAAGGCAATAAAAAAGTGGAATATGCAGCTCTCACTATGTGTAATTTGCCAAAGCCCATAACTGTAGGAGCAGGGGTTCCTGCAGAAGCTATCAGCAAACTGAGTTAGAACAGATAAAACACTTTTTTACATTATGAGCAAGAAACTCAGATCCTGCTACCAGCAGCAGCTGTGGGGGTGGCTGCATTCAGCAGGTTCGAAATGGGACCAAAGGCATGGAAAAACTGATCTGTACCCAGCAAATACAGGACCAGGCAGGGATAGTCATGGTCCCTGGGAGAATGCAGGAGGACTGGACACAAAAGCATCCAGGCTTGTAAGCTTTCCTCAAAGCAGCCTTTGCCATTGCTCCCACAGGAGTTCAATTACTGGCCTAGATGGACTGTGGGTCTGACCCATTAGGGCATTTCTCATATTACATTTATTCCCCCACACAAATCTCTTGGCTTTTATTGGATCCAAAGACAAGCAGAAGACTGAAATTCAGAACTTCAGTTAGGGCACTGTTTCGGTATTCACACAGGCACAAGATCCTGAATGGATGTTACTTTCATTGCACATATTTCTGGATTATCTTTTTTTTCCATTGAAATGTGGGCTGTCTTTTGGGAGTCAGCCAGCTGCCTTCAAGAGACAATGCTGCTGAACTGCTGTCAGCTGCTGCACTGGAACACAATACCATCTGACAGACAAGAAAAACAATTCTTAACGTACTTACCATGAATGTGCCAGAGGTTAGCACCAGTGTTGTGTGTGTTAGACAAGAAACTGCTTTCTTATACAGCAATCAGCTTGGGAAAAGCTAAAAATAACATAATTGCAGAGTACTGTACAGCCATCCTCCTGTATGTGAGCATTTTTATATGTGAAGCTTATTTTCAAAGTTATAAAAAGAGTATTTAAGAGAAATCAACCCATCAGCAAAAAATCCGTCCTCTGCATAATGCCCAAAATTCTCCATTGATACACAGACAACATCTTTCCCTGCTAGAGAGTGAAAATAATAAAGTAACTTGGAGAATAGGCTAGAAATCATTCAATAGCAAAAAATTCATGGAGGCTTTACTTTGAAACTATTGCTTCCCACAAGACCAGAAAACTTGGGAGATCACACCAGGATTAGAAAGTGCCTGCGTGACAAGTCTGAAATTGAGCCACATACCTTTCCTTCCTCAAAAGACTATTTTGATAGCAGACTTAGTTCAGCTTATTTACAGGTTTGCAGGTCACTTTTTAACTTGTCAAAACATATGCCAGGCATGTGTGCAGCAGCCAGATAACTTATAATTTAAGTAATTTCTGAAAACAACATGCAGAAACAAACATTTAATACAGATGATTATCACTTATACTTTGATTTTGGCTTCATACTACTATCTTTGCATCACTGTATTTAATTACACTCCACATTTCCTTCATGAGTCATCGTTGCATAACAAACCTGATAGCCACTTTATGGGTGTGTTGCAGGTTTGCACAATTAACTGAGTCTATTGGACTGGAAATGACGATTTGTATTAACTGAAAAGATCATGTGGCTGCAGAGTTTGTGGGTGTTGGTTTATTAGAATGGAAAGTGCCAATTAGAGAAGGAGAAAACAAAGACAAACTAATGATGTTTTAAAGAGAAGTACCTATGACTTCCTGGAAATGCTAAAGTTTATCTGGGATAGGATTCCCAGGAGCTAAATTACAAAGAAAATTATTCTTCCTCTGTTCATAAGCACATAGGAATGGCAAAGGAGGAAGCACAGACAATGGAGAGAGAACAAAACACAGAAAATCTCAGGAAGGGGACAAGAGTTTCCATGCCAAGGCCACCACCACTGTCACCTTGCAGCCCCTGCCCAGCAAAGGCTGCTCGAGTTGGTCACACAAGATGTAGTACAGACTCATTAGGGGCCATCTGCTCTGCCTGAACCCACAGAGATACTCACCTGATCCCAGGAGGAAGAGAAGAGGTTTCCACCAACAGATAGCAGCTCCCAAAACTGCAGTGACCCCACAGAAGGTGGAAGAGAGTGCAGGCTCAAGACAACAGCAATTTTTGGACTTGTGGGTGCAGGGCTTTGGCCATGCAGGTGCAGCCTCACACCCAGACCCTGCACCACTGCTCTCCCTGCAGAGTTATTGCCAGCCATGCATCAGGAATACTTTTCTCCTCTCCATACAGTAAATGCAGTTCAGTCATACTCTTCATAAGTACTTTCAACATCTCCATCTCATTATCACAAATCGTTACTAAAAATATAAACACCAGATGCCTCCAAAGTGACTAAAGGTTATTTATTCAACTAAAATACTCACATTCTGATTAATAATTAAAAGGCAATACTTATGTCAGAATAAACACCATATAATTTAAGTAGCTACAGATGTGCTAAAAACTCAAGTTATTTAGTTGCTCAAAATTCCCATTAATTATTCTGCAATGTACTTAAACCCAAGAAATTTCATAAATTAATCCTGATAAATATCTTAAATTTCAACATAGAAGTGAGTTCAGTATTTGAAAAAATCCCCACCCACAACTGATATAGTTCAATGTGGTAATTAAAGGAGGAAAAAGTATTTTTAGGTGGAATCTTTGGGAGGGGCTGAAGGGAGGAGTGGAGAAACATACAGAATCAGATTGTCCCCTTAATTTGTATTTTTATAATCTAGAGACATTTTAAATAGTTCTAAATAAATATTTAAAATAGCTATCAGCTATTTAATTCACCAGCTATTTGATTCTAAGAGCCAAATTCAGATATGTTGATTAATCTATTTCACCAGCAAAATCATTAGGCTCTGTAGAGATTCACTTCTCAGAAAACTAGTGTTTTATAGTAGGGACAAATCCATTCATGTGAGTAGAGCACTAGGCTCTGGAATTAAAGATGTCATTCATAAATAGACATTAAAACACATGTCAGATTTTGACACACCCATAAATAGACATTAAAACACGTCAGATTTTGACATGCCAAAAAAACCCCAGAACCAAGCTCACCAGCACTGTCTCAATTTTTTGGGGGTGACTGTGGTACAGGATGAGTAGTGCAAATACAAACACACATCTCAAAATACAAATGCTCAGCAGACAGTTGTGTCCCCTTCCACATGCTCCACATAGGCAGAATCTTAAATATGAATAAAATTAACTTAATACTACTTGGGAATCAAGTTACCAAACTATTAATTTCTACAATGATACACTTAGAACTCTTTCCAAATACTGCTTCTGTATATACAGCTTTTCCACTGAAATTACTGGCTCAGAATGAGAACCAGATGAGCTCTACTGCCACTGTCCTTCCTGCTCAGTCTGCTCTTACATACCTGGCTCACTAAAGCCACTCACTACTCCACCTTCAAATCTTGTAAAATCTCTGGAATCTCCTTACCCTGCTTTAGAAGTCTCAAAAATACCCATGTGATGCACAAGGCATCTCAAGCTTCTCTGGGTGATGTTTTTATTTAACAGCTTGCTGTACTTCTAGAAGGCTGTCACTTTTGCTTGCTCTTTCTTTTGTAGAGATCACAAGGATGGATATTGATGATATTTTTGGGGGAAACCATTAGGTGCAGGTAGCTCAGGGTGCAGCTACAGTTCAGGTAGAGCTCTGGGTGGCTAAAGCACCAAGCAAGAGGCCATGAACTGCTGACCCTTGGCACAACAAGGGCCTGGCGACTGTGGCCCAGCCAGGGAGAGACACCCAGAGACAGCAGCATAACCCTTTGACTTTTGCATGCTTAGACTGCCAGGATATAAAAGCCCCTTTGTTTGGGGTCCCTTCTCAGAGGCACCATCTCAAGCTGTTATTTTGTTATTTAGTTATTTTGCCAAGATTAAATTATTTCATGGATCAGGATGTCTGAGACTCTGTGATGGGAAATGACTGTGGAAATGTGGGGGTGGAGCTGCAAAGGGGCCTTGGTCCCTGCTCAGGTGATGCGAGTGTGACTGCCAGAGTGGCTCCTGGATGGTCAGACAGGGACATTTCCTTAGAATGGGCTATGGCATTTTATCTTTAATAGCTAAAAATGACAGAAAAAGGCACAGAGAAACAAAGAGCTGACTCCTACCATTGCTTCCAGTCCCAGTGAAATTTACTGTCTAATTATGACTCTAAAAGACTGATGACTTCTAGGCTTGCCAATAGAAAAACACAACAATGATGCCAGCAATATTTTTCAAGAGTTCCTGTTTGGTCCTGAAAACAAGGCTCTAGTTGTTTTGAAGAAGAGACACCTCTACCTGCAAAATACTGTGTGAATGCATCCAATAGCTGTCAGGCCACTTAGCTTTGCCACAAAGAAAACGTCTATCTATGTACTGAGTGCAGTGAGATGACCATGCCAAAAAAAGCACACTGAAAAAGAAATAGTGTAGGTAACAAAAGGTAACAAAATACATGTTTTTGTGAAGGCTGAAAAGGCACTTCAGTGGTGCTGCAGACCCCAACACTGCACATAGGTGGATTCCAGGAACTTCCCCCAAACTGTCATTATGCACAACACCACAGTTGTGTGAAAGACAGCATTTCATTATGCCCTAAAGGGCATAAAAACACAACTGAGCCTGCCAGCTGTCAACAAGTCCTCTGGCTCTGCAAAGGAGATGGGATGCACCAGAGTAGTTAAACTGGGTTTTGAGTCAGCTCCTCTGTCGATGTGCCCAGCATCCTGTTCCAATGGGACATCTCTCGACACTGCCCTAAAAGCACACAGTGCCCTAAAAGCACACAATCTTCACGGATTAAGTGAGCTCCGGGTGTTTCACCAGACTAAAGCTCGGCTTCCTGATGACCAGTTTACATGCCCGAGAGCAAGAATGAACTCAGTTTGGGAGGGCTGTGTAACAATGTCTCTACAGCAGGAGGAAGGAGGTAACACTTCTGTGAGTTGTTCAAATATTACAGAATGATGGTAAAAAACAGATGTGGCTGTGGCCATTTCTGGGAAACACAAGTGTGAACAACCAGCTATTTTTAATTTATCGAGTTCCATTCCAGTCTAAGCTGCTACAGACTCTGTGTCAATATTTGTGTCCTTTTTTGATCTCTTCCCTCACTCAGCTTATGCTTATGTGCTGAAAAAGTCTGAGCACATGATTACCCCATTCAGGCAACGTGCCTTTGAAATGGCTTTTTAATCTAGACTCTCCACTCCCTGACAGACTGAATTTTGCAGTATGTCTGTATTCGCTGTCTAGACACTTGAATATGCTAACCTCTAATTTAGCCCTCCTTTACTGACCCATGAGTTTCCTCCCTTCTGTGGGTCTTCTGGCTAAACTGGAAATGCAAGACACTCATTCTGCCCTACACCTGGCTGGTGCAACTGCATTCATACAAATCTGACCAGTGAAGTATGTACATGTTCCTCATTCACAGCAACCAGGAATCCTTACACTTAAAAAGTTTTGTAGTGCTCTCCTAATCCTGTTCCCTTCTTTGTGGTCTCTAGACTTGAAGAACAGCACAGTCCTTTCCTGAAAGGATTCAGGATACAACTGCAGAGACAAGGGCCTGAACTGAATCTTGTAAGCAGAAATAAGTCATTGTGTACCCAGTTATGTAAACAGAAAATTATGGAAAAGTCTGACTGAAATATAAAAGGGGATGAAAAACACACATGCATTCCAACAGCACCTGTACTGCCCTAAATCCCAAGGTCACCTAATCCTATATTGCCCTAGCATGGGTTAAAAAAAGGAAACAATTGTTTAGGGCAGTGGGCAACTTCCTTTCCCAGTTCCCAGCAGTCTGATACAAGGCACTTTCCCTAGAGCCTTAATGGATTTTTCTTTCATCAGGCCTTCTGTGACTAGTTTTTGAAGTAAGTAAAACTTCTGGTATTTGCAGCATTCAGACAGAGATGTAATCAAGGTACACAGACAAGAACTCACAAAAGCCATGCTGTATTTCCACTTTTAGATAGTACGTTTGCATCACAAACCACTTCCACATGCCTGAAGCATAAAAGATTTGCTATCTGTGTCAGCTTCAACAGATGGCTTAAGAGGCAAATTAGCATTATCCAATTGCTTTAAAGTCTTGTATAGGGACAATTCAAACAAAGACTGAGTAATGGTCCCCGATCAAAGCTGAATTTCAGCATCAGGTCTGTGCAGTTGCACTGTGTGTTACCCTTGTTATGCGAGAGTCTGCGCTGCTGATCTGTGAATGCCTTAAACTCTTTGTCTCTGCCCCTTCCCTACATTCCTCTATCCCACAGGACACCATACAGCATGCCCTGTACAGTAAGAATAGAAGTATAAAGGTTAACTGCTTGTAATTTGGGAGATATTTTTCCACTCATGTACCAGCACATCAATTTACAGCCACTGCAGCAGCCTCTGACTTCTTGTCAGTTCAGTGAGAATACAGCAATTCTAATGCGTCCCCATATATATTGTTTTTTCCCCCTGGAATAAACATGCTAAGTTGCTTTCCCTCAGTTTAGGGTGGTACATGTTCAAAACTTAGGTAACTAAGGATTTTATTATCTACATAGCTTGTTTATGTTTTCATGTCAGAGAGTACCACCAGAGTCCTCAACCTCCACGTTCATATGTAGATCCACTCTGCCAGATTACCACAAAACAGAAGATAAGTACCTGAATAAGATAAAATGCAACTACATAAGGACTGCATAGGTTAACTCCTACAGCACACATCCTGATTCTGCTCCAGGCAAAGGCTGTGATTTTTAAGAAAGAGGAAAGAACCACATGATAATTCATTTATTTTGGAAGTCAGCATCCAAGGCCAATGTCTTGGATTTTAATCTGTTGAATAATGACAGAATTCAGGACTTCTCATGACAGAAAGACTGATTCATAAACCACCTTCTGCACTGCATTTTGCTAGCTTTGCTTGTCCCAGGCAGTGTCTTAAAGGGTTCATAAAGGCAACGTTTGAAATACCTTGTGACACATGATCCTGGCTCTGCAGAAGGACCTCTGGAGGTACAACAGTAATATATCCATACCACCCTCACTGACTTAACTAGTCATGCAAAAAACTAACACCACAGCATCCAACTTCACTTTGTTTACCTCTCTTCAGGAAAGCTTTTCCTCTCTGATGACTGACCACAATTACCTTTTCTAGTCATTAACAAGGCCAAAGAGAAAAGTGTCTAAGCTACTCATTCCCTTTCAGGCAACCAGACAGGAGGCATGCTTACCAAAGAGCATGGAAAAAAACCCCCAAGCTTCCTGCTGAAGAGCATCTACCACAAATAAGTACGATTAAGCAATACTACAGCAGCAGCTACTGTAAAACAAAGCTGTTGTTTATAGAAGGTGGCTTAAAAAAAAAAAAAATCACAACAATCTAAAGAATGACTGTACAGGAGCTTTATCTAACATTCTATATTAAAATAGACATAAATTATTTTCCACTAAGTCTTTCAGTGTTTTTTATAATTTTCTAGCTTCCTAAAAAGATTTTGCCTTTTGCTTCTCCAGCTGCTGCTTTACGTGTATGCCTTTCTCCTCTCAAAACAAACAGAAGGAGCAACTGAAAATTTTAAGTGTTGAAAACACAAAATATGAAGGGGACTGGGATGATTGGAAAGGTATAGGCTGCAAAACAAGCTAGAAACAGGACAACTGATCAAAGGGCATTGAGTATCTCTGTGATTCCCTCTGCTAAGAGAATCCTCAAATGAAAGATAGCATAATGAATGAAAGTTCATGCTATTCTTTTTTTCATAGAATTCAGATATTTCATTTATTATATAGAAAAATCTGCTATCCATCTCCAAACCTGCTACAGGAGAGGTTTAAGGACTCTCATAATACTACCTGAACTGTTGTTTTTAGCAGACTTGTTATTAGTATTGATGACCCATGGTGTTGAAGACTACTTAGGAGTTAGTCTTCAGGGCACTTAGCAAATTAAAAAACATGGTTTACACATGCCTACAGAACTATGAGGTGGTTGCAAAGAAGGGAGAGAAATGGGAATATAACTGTTGGTAGAGAATTCAATTTCCTCTGTCTTCAAGCCAGCACAGAAACTATTGCAAGTGACACCAGTACTAAATGCTTTTATTCAGTAGAACAATCAGAAATGTAAAGCATGGAGTTTTAGTGAATAAAGGCCATAGGTAAACTTATTTAACAGTAAGAAACAAAAAATTCCATACAATTACATGCACATGAACTAACTCCAAAATTATCTAACAAAATGAAACAAGGCCTGTTGATAGAAGTACAGAGGCCATAGGGTAACACCTGTAAGGAAAACCAGAAAAACCTTTTCCTGGATCAAGGACTCTCTGGTATAAACAAGTAAAGAAGTAAATTATTCTTCATGTTCCACTACAGAGGCATTATAGGAGCTTGTCCTACTGAAGTCATGTCAACACTCCATGAAAATCTGTGAAAAACATTTTAAACACAAGTTTGTCCTTTGTATCCATTCATTACAACATTTAGGGCTGTTTGCATATCAGTCAGTATGTACACCAACACACCAGAATTTAAAAAATAAAAAGGAGGGAAAAAAAAAAAAAAAAAAGATTACTTTCTCCTCATGCAACCAGGAAAATTTAAACTTGAGATAACTCGTGTTGCAGGGCCAGCTTATCCACAGAAATAATTAGTCACGGTCTTCAAGTCCAGAACAATAGAAGTACAGCAAATACTTGGAAGCAGTCTTTGAGCACGTACAGTTCAGCACAAGCCACTGCCACCAGAACACAAACATCCTGCAGCCTCTTACACCAGTTCATCAAAATCACAAACCCACGCTCTGCTGCCCTCCTTCCTTTTGATGGTTTCTACTTTCCCTTATATCCTTTTCACTTTCTCTGGCCTGCATCACATGTCCAGTCAACTTTAGAGGACCTCTTCAGCATTTTTCAAACTGGAAATATCTCCTAGGTTATAGCCCTGCCCTTTTTTTCTCACATCACCTGTATTTTTACAGCAGTACAACACTTTTTATGATAAAAATACACAGTAGGAGATCCCTAAGAACAAGGGTGTATGGGAGGGGGGGGCTTTCACCAGAGGTCAAAAGAAATCTCGAAGCAAAAGGAGAAGTCAACTGCAGACATGCATCACATCATGCACTGAAATAAAGATATTTTCTTTCTTAAAATATCAGTGACTATTCCAGTTCAAAGAGTATAGACAGAGGACACATTCTGTTAGCACCTCGCAATGTTGGGAGTTTCAGGAGTCCCACTTTGGTATTTCTTTCTCCAAGACATTACTGCAGTGTACAGCAAAACTGATCAAAAGCCTGATTCTTATTGTTTATGCTGTAATGAATAGCATCACTTGTCAATGTTCTCAAAGATTTAAACAGCAGTTTTTGCCACAAATCCTCCTTTTCTGACCAGTGTGATTTATTTACCACCACAAATCTATGTATAGATACAAAATACTGCCAAATCTGTGGCAGCCCACTCATATTTTCTCAAGATGTCAAATAAATCATTACACGAGAAGATGCATTTATTTCAACACAAATATGCCTATTTCAAGAAAACTGACATTCACACCACCAACTCCTACAACAGTGAAAGGTTTGGTGTTTTCTCTCCTCCTGGTAATACTGGAAGACAGGGATTCCCCGTGACTGCAAAATACTCGGTCATCACACGCGTGGGCAAAGCCTGGCCCCACCTCACCGCCCGGAAGAAAAGAAAACCGTGAGGCACCAAGGGGGAGAAACACGGGAAGCCAGGGCTCGGGGCCGGGCCGGGAGAGCGAGCGCTCCCTGCTGAGCAGCCGGCGGGGAGCGCGGGGAACAAGGAGGGAGAATCCTCGCAGAGAGAGGCCGGGATGGACAGTGACTGCCGCCCCAGGAAAGGGGAACGCGGGGACAGAAGCCGGGGGCAGCAGGCGGTTGCGCTGAGGGATTAGCGCACCGGCCAGGTACGCCCGCCGAGCGCCGGAGAGCCGAGCAGCACCGCCTCAGCATCCCCGCGGCGGGCGCTGCCTCCCCGCCGCTGTGAGCGGCCGAGCGCGAGCTCCTCAAGCTCCTCAGTGCTTCACTCCCGCCCGGCGAACACCGCCCGCGCTGAGCCCGGAGGCGGCCAGCCCCGCAGGCCGGGCGGAGGCACTGCCGGGGCGGAGGCGGTGCCGCCCCGAGGGCGCCCCGGGGGCCGCTCCCGCCGGCGGGCGCGGAGCAGCGGCAGCACCGCCCGCGCCGGGGCACCCGCCGGGAAACTGCGGCCCCCGCGCCCGGCGGAACCGGAAGTCGCCACAACGCCCTCACGGGCGCGCGCCCCCGCCCGTTGAAGGCCTCCCGTGACGAGCGCGCCGTGCGGGGCGGGGCGGGGCCACCCGCGGCCCCGCCCCCCTGGATAAGAGCGGCGGCCGGCGCGCGGCGCGGCAGTGAGCGGCGCTGGGGCGGCGCATGCGTGTGGCGCCGGCGGCCGCGCGGAGCTGCGCGACACTGTCGGGGTGAGTGACGGCCCCGGCGGCGCCTCCCGCTCCCCTCACGGCATGGCGGCCCCCGGGCCCGCCCGGCGCACCGGGGATGCCCGACTGCGGCGCCGGGCCGTGCCGTGCGTCCCTGCCGTGCTGGGCCTGCCGCTGGGGAGAAAAACGGGGGCCGGCGGATCGGGCGGCACACGCGAGTCGGTCGGGCCGCGGTGCCGGGGTTGGCCGAGCCCGGGGCTCGGAGCCGTAGCGCGGCCCACGCCGGCGGGCGCAGGGGGTGGCGGCGAGCGCCGGGAGGAGCCGGGAGCGCGTTTTGTGCCGTTGTGCTGAGGGGGGCGGGGGGCGGCGGGGCCGGAGCCGCCGCGGCTCCGCTCGCCCCGGGGCTGGCGGGGATCTCGGTGCGGCACCGCTCGCCGCGGCGGGAATCCCTCTGAGTGCGACGGGACCCGCCCGGGGTCAGCGGAGCCCGTGGCCGCATTCTTGGAAATCAGCGTGGCGTACCACGCGTTTTCTTCCTGACCCGAAACAGTATCAGTGTTCTCTCACTCGCTTCCGAGCTGCTCCTCTCGCTGCTGTGAGTAAACAAGAGACCGCACTGTGGGCTCAGGCTCTGCGCTTCGCACTCTAATTTAGGCTGGCTTAATTTAGAATAAACGTTTCTTTGTGACTTAATACCTCATTACGCACTTATCCTCGATTTTCTAAAATAGCCAGTCTGTGGTGGTTAAATCTGGAGACATCGCTGTATCCGTCAGTGTTGACAGCGGAGCCTGTGACAGCAGAGCGAGCAGGCCGGGGACTCGCAGACTGCAGTGGTCTCCTGTCACTGGAGCACTGACCAAGGGCCATGTGCAGTATTCTGAAGTAATAAGAAAAAAAATTATTGTGCTTGATCCAAAGATAACAGTACCTCATTACATATCAACTGGATGGGAAAGGCTCTGGAGGCAAGGTCTCTGGTCATTTTGGGAATACCTGAATCTGTTGTACTGGAATGGCAGGTGAATGATGCTTCTGCATTACAAATGTGTTTGTGAATTGCACTTACAATCCAGTTAAACTGCTCAATTCGCCTGTAATTCACTCAATTCACTTTATGGGCAAACTTAGCTTTCTTTCCTTAGCAATTTACCTATCTGATTTTTTTGTTTTTTAAATAGAAACCTACCTGCTGACTTGGGGGTCATATGTTCTTGGTGAAGCCCTATGTCTGCCATGCTCTGCTAGTACAGGACTTATTTCAGAGAAAAATAGTTCCAGTTCTCTGTAGTAGAAAAGAGAATTAAAACTTATCACAGTGTGTCTAACACTATGGTTATGAGTCTGAGTCAGCTAGAAAGGAATTTTTATTTCCTGAATGTAAGCTGTCTATATTCACATTAAAATTTTCAGGAGGGTGAAGTACCATACCTTAAGCATGCATCCGAAATCTGACAAGCAGAGGCAAGGCAATTGTCTTGCTATTTAATTATTAGTTTTCTACTGGCAATTTACAGGTTACTCCCATTTGCTGTGTAGGACTGTGAAATGGCAGCCTGAATTTTAACTGAACTTAAACTCCTTGGTGAACTGTGGTTCTTTGAATATATTCCAAATAGCTGACTGTTACAATCTAAATACAGAGTTTGTCTGCTGTTCAGTTGATTTGTCTGTTGTATACCTATAAGGGTTAGTTTTATTTGCAAGCACCCAAGATTTGACTGTTTAGTGATCACAGTCTTAAATTCTTCACCACAGAATGGTCCATTTCTGGTTGGCAGAATGTGTAGAAAAATATCTCAAATTGAAGAATGTGATTCATTATACAATAACTGTAAAGAATATAATTCCTCTAAATGGAGATACCTTCTGAGGCCTGTATCTGAGCATGCTTTAGCCTGTGACTCAGGAATACTGAACTGCAGTGTGGAGGTATGGTGCATAGTAAAGATCTAATTATTTATTAAGTGAACAGATTTAAACTAACCTTGTCATGAGGCTGTTTCTTCTAAATGTTGGTTAGTCAGCATTCATCTAGCTGCAGAGACATAAGTACTTGAGGGATAAGAACTACAGAAACAGAATTTCTAACATTTTTTAAAAGTACTTGAAGTTCCAGAAAGTATATTAACACCACTTAGGTTTTTAAAGTCCAGTACTTGGAAGTCTGAAATACTTAAATATGAAAAGGGGTGCCTCTATCTCAGGTACTTATGTTAAATAGAAAGTCAGGGGAGAAAAAGGAAATTACATCACATTGTCAAATAAGGAACAGCTAGCTGGAGTAGATGACTTGTAGTGCAAAAATGTGCCCCTCCTCCTGTGAATTGCTTCTGAGATTTGTTAAAGATAATGTGGTGGCAAGGTGAGCAAAAATAGCTTGTGGATTTAAGGTAGACACATTTCTTCCCCTCCCAAAAGGGGTAAGCAGGTCTTATTTTTTTCCTTCCCCTCTTTCCCATTTCTTACAAGAAGTATGTAAGCTCCTTGTCAAGAGTGCTGCCTTTATAAAACCTGTACAGGCATTCAGAAATCTGTACAGCAAGTTGCTGTATTCCATACCCATTAAGTGAAACATTCTGGAGCATGCTTCGGTCTACTGTGCATACCAGAAAGGTTTTCTTTGTTATGAACTTAACTTGCCTCAAATACTTGGTTGCATTGGGGCTGGGAGAACAGAGGACAGAGTAATAAGATTCTCTGTGTGATTAGTGATAGGTAATAGGTTGAGCTAAAATATATGCAAATGTTTCTTAGTTTCTAAACAAAGGATTAGTGTTGTTATAACACAAGTATTTATTAATATGTATCTGTGTAAAAACTGTACTTGGGGATATTTGCTGTAATAAAACTTAGCACAAAAATCTTTCCCCAGTTCTCACTGTGTAGATGCACTGCTATTTATGGGTACATTTGACTATTTTCAGCTCACACATAGCCATCCTGTTGAAGTCTGAAGGTATATTTGGCTTTGTTAAAAAAAAAAAAAATTAAAAATCAATTTCCTCTCCAATACTTGCTCTTATTGATATTTGTTAATACAAGCAGAGCTGGATGATTACAAGTGCCTCCTTTGCACTTGCCTTGCCTCACAGGGAAGGGTGTCAGTAGCTTCCTAGTGCACCAGCAGATCTTCTAATTGCCTTGGAAGTTACCAGCCATGCTTTTAGATTGTACTCCATTTCTTTTGAATAACTCAAACTGTGACATCTTCAAAAGTGCTTCGATCCTCCTAAATGCCATAAACTGTGCATAAGTAGGTCAGAGAAGCAGAGTAACTGAATGTCCATTCTGTGCAAATGAGCAGCACACAAATGTGAGATCAAGAATGCTTCATTACTGCAGAGTGTCCATTTTCTTCAGCAAATATAGCTTGATGTTATTTATGGCCAAGTTTAGATCCTTAAACTTTTAAGGAGGCAGAATTTGGACAGCAGTTAACCGTGAAAACTGTTGATGTTTATATCTTCATGGCTGACTTTTGTAAATTTTTTTAAACCAATTACTAGAATACAATCTATACTACTCAGCTTCAGTAAGAGCATGCTGTCTGAAATACGAACTTTGTATTAAATTACTGTTCTTAAGTCTTCCTCTTAAGATACTGTCTGCAAACAAGCTTATGCATGTTTTAAAATACAAGCACCATTTCTCTAGACTCCACTGAAAAAGTAACTAGGTGGTTTAGTGAAAGCACTACCTATCTTCATATCCTAGCTTAAGGCACAGAGGACAGTTTCATAACTCCCTGAAATGTCAAGGCAGATCACCTGTGAATTTGCAAAGAGGTCATTGATGAATGAAGAAAGTTTTATGGCTATATAAATTATGCCTTATTTTTAAAAAATAATGGCTGATTGAAACAAATAAAAATTACCTTTTCCTAGGATATGTAAATATTTAAGTCTGTTTCAGATGTTGAGCTTAGCATTCCAGAGAGATTTCAGAAAGGTGATTGTGCAACAATCAGTCTTGAGAGCTGAGATTTAGACAGCATTCAGAAAGCTGACACAGTAATTACTAGTAGTGGTTTAGGCGTGGGATTTGGTGGAGGTTGGGCTTCTTAACAAGCCCTGCAAGGGTTGTATGTTATCACAGCTAGCATGTTACATGTGCTCTCAAACTGCAGCAGTTGTTCCCCCTCCTCTCATTTTTTCTATCATAATCAATGTCTCATGGTCCTGTCAGATCTTGTACACGCACCGAGGTGGAGTACAATCATTTGCTGACTAATCAGGGTTCTGTACCAGCACTTTTTTAACTTGTGACTTGCATTTGACTTCAGAAATATTGAAATGGATAGCAGGCATTAGCCTTAAGCTCTCTTAATTAATTTTTCTTTTGTAGATTTGTTGCTATAGGATAGGATCCGTGAGGCACAAAAAAATCCCTCTTTGATACAGTGTGAGCTTAGATAAGATGGATGTTTTATTTGGAAATTATGTTGATATAAAGTAATTTTAGAATTGGTGCTATATGTGTATTGTGTTGCTTAAGTAATTTTGACAAATGGGTATCTCTAGTGTTCTGCTCCCCTGAATACAGTAGTTCTGCTTGCACTTACAGGAGTTGCTTCCTGGGGGGGTCTGTGTTTTTATTTAATTTTGCTATGAAATATCTGCAGCTCCTGTTATTGGGAAGGGTCTAACTGAACTGTCTTATGCAAAAATTTCCAGGGTTAAGCTAGCTTTTTAAGGAGGTTGTCTGAAAAGGAAGAAATGGTCTTCACTAAAATCAGGAGGGCTGAATGAAGTAGGACTGTGCTGCAGTACACAGAACACTGGTTTGGCCCTCATTCACTTCTATTGAAGTCTCCTGCCTAGAGTTATTCTGAAATGCCTGCCTAAAATATATTTGGTATCTAAAAGTGAGTAAAATAATCCCACTTCTGTTGACACAGACAGTCATGATTGAGAAAACCATCACACTCCTAAAGAGAATGGGATTAGGTCCCACATCATAAATGTCCATATAGTCAGAAGCTACTGTTTTCTTAAGATCATCAATAGTGGACGCAATTCAAAATGGAAAGAGCATAGCAGAGTTGTTGTTTCTCAATTGTTTATAAATTGCAACTAGTGATGCTGGATTGCAGACTAATCCTCAGGCACCTGGTTTACAGTCCTGCTTAGGAGTCTGCCCATCCCTCACACTGCAGACAGGTGGATCTTTCCTCCTAAAGGAAAAGGAAGATTACACATCTGCAGAGAATGCCTGTCTTTGGGCAGATTTACCATAATGTGCCTGTACTGCAGTTTCTTGCAGTACCAGGGCTACTGTGAAGGGGTTTTCTTGCCATGTTTGCTGAGCCCTCACATAGCTGGCCCTCAGTTGTTGGTTGAATCTTCTTTGCATGGAATTCTTTTGGTGGAGGGATATGGACAAATTCACATTAATATTATATGCTCATAGTATTGATTCTCAAGAGAGATACAAATTAAACTGTTTGGATAGGGTTTGGTAAGGTTTTTTATATGATTTTTAAACAGACCATATTGCACTTGCTGAATGTAGGATATTTGTGTAGATGAAGCAGAGATCCAGAGAACATCTTTTTTATAGTCTTGGACTTAATTTCTCCTGCTTTCACAATGCTGACTAATTTTACATTGCCCCTTCCCCTCCCTGATGAATTTCCTAAAGAAAGTCCTGTGAGTCAATTTCTTCCGTAGACTGTGATTACTTACTCAATATAAAGCAATTGCCAGCGTATTTTTTCTGCCATAAATGGGCTGGATAAAGCATTCTTCACACATTCAGAATAGCTTTGAATGCAGCAGGGCAGTTTCAGCTGAGATTATTTCAAATCACTAGATTTCCAATTTGTTTGAAATAGCTAGAAGACTTGACATTGCTTTAAAGTATCTTAATATTTAAGTTAGTTTAAAATAGTTGCTGTTTTATGTAAAATAAGTTTTAGAATTCTGATTCAAATATTCAGTAATTCTGTTTATTGGAGCAAAGGCTGTGGAAGATAATACTTAACAGCAGACCAGGCTGTTACATGTTGGCTGTGCTGCAAATTAAAATCTTTAGCAGAAAGATACAACTGAAAACAGCTACTGGAAGGTTAGATTGTTCTAGAAAACTTTTTAAAAAACTTTTTTGCATTAATAACTAGTAGTTTATGTTCAGTAACTGAAGTTGTGGGATACACAACTGCCATATATCAATACCTCCACATATTTTTCCTTTTTTTTCTATGCAGTTTAGTTCTCTAAGAGAACTTACCTGTTTTGTTTTAATTTTTAATTTAATTTTGCAATCAGATTCAAAACAAGAAGATTGGTCAAGTTTTCCAGTTGGCAAGTATTAGGACAGGAGCCCTTTCTATTAAATAGCTCTCTACAGAGCTATTTAATTTCTTGAATACTGGAATTTCAGTTGAGATGTGGAACATCAGGTTTGCATTTCTGATATTTATGTCCTCTCTCTTGAAGGGAATGAAAGCTGCAGGAAGCCTGCCAAGTCCTGAATATCAAGGGTTGTGAGACATCCTCAGAGAACACTGCACGATGTCAACTGCAGGAGTTGCTGCTCAGGAGATGAGAGTCCCCTTAAAAACCGGATTTCTTCACACCAGTCAAGGCATGGGCAGTCTGAAAACCTGCTGGGGTACTCACAGTGGATTTGAAAAGTGAGTGAGGCTACAATTTGTCTATTACATCTTCAAATCTATTAAATAAGTGTTATGAATACTTGTGCCAGTACAGCCCAATTTACAATGAACGCTTTTTTTTTTTTTTTTTCCCTTTTTTCCCAGTACTTTCTTTAATGTGGACCCTATAGCAGTGACATATAATTTAAATCCATCAAGCGAGCAGCATTTGCCATCCATTGGTAAGTACAAAGTCTGACACAGACGTGTTAGGAAGTGTCAGGGATTTGTCTCGGGAAAAACCCTGCGGGCCTCGCTGACACCAACGCCCTCCCGGCTGGGCCGCGCTGCCCCCTGCTGGCAGCCCAGCAAAGTGCTCCTGGGCAGCGACAAAACCATTTTAAAATAACGTGCTCGAGTTAAACAAAAACACACACACACACCCCTCCCATTCCCCTTGTACATAGGAGGCCTCTAAGTTGCCATTACAGTTTTGAAGGAAAAAATTTTGGTAAAAAAAGCAAATTTTCTGTTGTAGTCTTATGCTGGGATCTTTGTAGCTCTCTTGCTTATGCTTAGGATCTCTCACTTAACTGGAGCACTGGTCTAAAACAGTAAGATAATCTACTGCTATCTTAACT
Source organism: Oenanthe melanoleuca (assembly GCF_029582105.1). Taxonomy (NCBI): domain Eukaryota; kingdom Metazoa; phylum Chordata; class Aves; order Passeriformes; family Muscicapidae; genus Oenanthe; species Oenanthe melanoleuca. The sequence continues at coordinate 3,343,937 of NC_079354.1, forward strand.
AAATGCCTAAATCCATGGCCAGATGAGGTCTGTAATACCTGCATTTCACTACCTGCAGACACAAAACAGACATTACTTACTGTTGCATTAGAAGGAATTAAATATGCAGTGGCAGAGTCATGTTCTGGACTGTTACTTAGAAAAGTGTCTCTAAGAATTTCTCACCTTTTTAGGGCACTCTTCCAACCAGGCTTCCATGAATGACCACATTGCTGGAAGTTGCATCCAGGTCCCTTCTCAGAAATCCAGTCCACCTCCTGTAAGTCCCAAAAATGAACAGCCAATTTCAAGGTACGACGACCACCTCGTTCCTGGCTTTAGTAAACTGTCATTAACCATGGGCTGTGTTTCTGAGGAAACACCTCCCCACATGCCAATTAAAAATGGACCAATTCAACTTCTGTCTGCATCTTCTAATGATCGCAGCTGCAGGCCACTACCCCCTCTGCCTATATCTGAAGACTTTACTCCAGATGAGGTTGACAGAGAGGTAGAATTCCTGACTAGCTCAGATACTGACTTTTTGTTAGAGGATTATGAACTTCCTTCTTTTAAATCCAGTGCTCCAAGCCGTCGGAGCTTTAGGGGCTGTGGACAAATCAACTATGCGTATTTCGATACTCCAGCAGGACCAAAAGCAGAAGATGCCAACCCCACACCAAGCCTGAATGTGTACATATCCAGTATTTATCCTCCCCCACAGCAGCTGCACCGCCGCCTGCGGAGGTCCCACTCTGGGCCAGCTGGATCTCTCAATAAACCCATAGTAAGACTAACTGGACATTTAAACAGGTCGTCTCCAACTTCTGATGAAGATAAACCAGAGATTCCCCCAAGGGTGCCCATACCCCCAAGGGCTCTCAAACCAGACTACAGAAGGTGGTCAGCAGAAGTGGCTTCCAGTGCTTACAGTGATGAAGACCGGCCTCCCAAAGTGCCCCCCCGAGAACCTCTGTCACGGAGCAATTCCCGCACCCCCAGTCCCAAAAGCCTTCCATCATACCTCAATGGGGTTATGCCCCCCACCCAGAGCTTTGCACCTGATCCTAAGTATGTCAGCAGCAAAGCTCTACAAAGACAAAATAGTGAAGGATCTTCCAACAGGGTCCCCTGCATTCTTCCAATTATTGAAAATGGTAAGAAGGCCAGTTCAACGCACTACTATCTGCTACCCGAGAGACCTCCGTATTTGGACAAGTATGAGAAATTCTTCAGAGAAGCAGAGGAGAGGAGTTCAAACACTGAGGTTCAGTCCTGGTCTGGTGACTGCACAGCCACCTCAGCCCCAATAAAACTGGACTCAAAACCCAGAATGGACATAGGTGGTCCCCTGAAACGAAAGCATCTGTCCTACGTGGTTTCCCCTTAGTGTCTGGGAGCACAGTCTCAGCTCACTTGGTTGGGATGGAGCTGAACTTTATCATGTTACAAAGTTCTTATGGTTCACAGATAATGAAGTAGGAGCAGTTTGTCCTCTGAGAACTGAAAAGTGGATGGTAAAGTCCTCTTATGCTGCATGTATTCGATATGTTTCTTAAGACTTTTTTTGTCTTGGTATGTAAGCTGAAAATCTACAAAGATTCCACAGAAACACAAAGGGATAGTAGTCACAGTTGGCCAGTTGTATGCTACCTAGATGAACATGTTTGGTAGGCAACATTTTTTAAAAATTTTTCTTTTAATATCGATCTTTGCTTAAGAGTCACTTATAAAGCAGACAACAGACCAAGTAATGCAGTACAGTTTTTGTATCAGCTGTTTTCCAGAATTTCTTTTACATGGTAATTCTACTGAGAACAGACTGTCCTGTTTTACTAGGATATGTCTGATAAGAAGGTAAATGTGAGATCTGATACCCACTTCAAGACTTGGCAGGCATATTGGAAGTGCATTTTGAAAGATTAATCTGTCTTACAAATTAATTTGATGCTAATAGACTTTTAAAGTGAGTTAGGTTTTGTGAATTCAGTTGCTAGACACACTTGGCTCAATTTTGCAGTTTTTCCTAGAAGAGACTTGGACCAGCTATTGCTAAGCCTCTGCTGCTGCTCTTTTCCTGCTGGATCCTAGAAATGTGTGAATGTGTCCTAGCAGCCACAGGGTTGCTATTAGGTAGGCAGTAACAACTATGTGCTCACCTAGAGTCTGAAATTATGACTGTATTAAATACAGAAACACAGCACAAGCTGGTCTTGTGTTCTGGTTTCTGTTCAGTATTTTAGGGGAGGAGGAGGAGGAGGAGGGTATGAGGAAAAAGACATGATTCCATTTATGAACAGTGGCAGTCCCATCTCTTGCTGCTTCAGATGCTGCTTTTTGCTGTTTAATTTTTCCTCACTGCCTCAGCCATTCACTGAAGTTCACTGAGGTGCCACCTTAGCAGTTTCTTGTGCTCAGTTTGGTTACATTTATCCTCTTACAGATAAGCACAAGAGAAAGGGTGCTCATTAACAGGGGTACAGAAGATGAATGTGTTCCTCCTAACAGAAGTAAACAAGGTGTTTACAGTTTAAACTGCTGAATGAGATGTTTGAGCTATTTTAAAGCTTACTTTTTATTTGTTTTAGTACAAACTAAATGAAGGTGAAATACATGCTATAGAAATGCACTGATATTTCTGCATTGTGTACAGTATTGAATAAAAATAATTCACTTTGTATTTTGAATATTGTCATGTCTTGAATTTAATAAAGTTATAAAATACTTATTTATGATACATTTTGGTTTTTGCTTTATTGAATAGTGCATGCAATTGCATTTTAGTTCCGTATTTACTGCAAAGTTCAAAGTTAGTAATGTTAAATGTGCAACAGATGTTGAATTCAGATTGCATTTAATTCAATTTAAGATTTCTGCAGAAGAGTTCAGTAACTCACATTACACACCATTAATTTTAATTCCACCCTACTACCTCATAGCATGGTATCTATTGTTTTGTGCTGACAATAAACATCCTGTAAGATTAAGTTATCTGGCCTAACATTATTAATGATTTTGTTTTTTTCTAGAGTCACCTATAGCATGTTAGCCACCATTGTACAGAAAGGAGAGGGCAGTAGTGTTCCTGTCTTCAATTTCTCACCTGGTAAAATAAGGCATGGTTAAGAGGGCAAAGAAATTGTGAATACTTACCACAAAGAAGTGTATTTCACCACAGTTTGCAAGCCATAGATGAGGTTACTGAAGATAAAAAGCATCACACAACTTTGGTCCTCTGGCTGTGTATGCAGGCAAATACCTGCCTTGATCTGGCAGTGTGGATGTGTCAGTGGGCTTATTTCAGAATAAAACAGGGTACCATCCTTGGAATTGCACTGGATGTGAAAAATGTCAGACACTGTTTTTCAGTAATGCCCAATCCCTTGGCTCTTACACCCTGGAAGATTGCTAAGATTCATTTAGGAAGGTGCTTAAACACCTACTGCTGTGCCATAGCACTAAGAGCCCATGCAGATCAGCTTCAAAACATAAACAAGTTACCTAATCCTGTGCAAGGCTGTCACCTCATATTCAGCCTACTGAAAGCTCTGCTTTCCCTCCACCCCCTGGATTTTTCTAAGATGAAAAGGTAAAATCTATACTTAAAAGTGCTTGCATATAAGGGGAAGACTGCAACTCTAGGACCCCAAAATAGTGTAAACTCTGTTACACCATCACTGTTTCAGTAACAGATTGACACTGGCAAGCTGCAGCTCTTCCCTCCTGGACTGTTAGAGCTGGCACAGACTCAGCAGTTGTCATTTCAGTAGAACTCCATCTAAACCCAAGGAAGTGCCTACAGATTTCTCCCAGCTTTTGCCTCAGGTCCCACTCCATTCCTGATATTCCACATTTTTAGCTTAAATATATCTGGTATTAATAGGGTATTTGTTACACTACCTCCAGCCTTGCATTCCAGCACATATTTTCACTTCTGTTAGCAGTAGAGGTGCCCTAAAAAACAACTAATGTAGCAGCAGCAGGTTTTTTACCTGAGCTGCTTCTGCATACAAGCTATTATCATATTTATAGAGCTGAAAAACTTAAAACAATTATAAAACTTATGCTTTTAAATGGTCTTACATAAACTTTTCTGAAATTCTAAACATTTAAGACCTAACCTAACCTCCATGTGTTTTTTTCCTAGGGAAAAAAAAAAAAGCATACTCCTTTGCTGAGGGTATTGGTATTGGCTAAGTATTAAAAGTATTAAAAAAAAGTCACTGTAGTGATGTTAGCTTTCCTATTATGAGCTGTGTGTCAACTGAATCACAGCACAGTGTTAAGAAGTTAACATTTCAGAAGTTTCACCTGACAAAAGCAGGTGGAAGCCTTGCATATATTCTTAGACACCAGATTCCTGTGCTTTGGGAAACAGTCTGCAGGATCCAAAAACTGTATTTCATTTTCCAAGTGAGTAATTAAGACTGTAGTGCTGTGGGGGAAGCTTTGCAAGTCCTGGCCAGAAGACATTTCTCTGCTCATCCCCTGGCACATGATAAGGCTTGTCAGGACACAACATGCTTTTGCAACAGCCTGATCACATGTTTGAATATTTAGAGTTTGGACTCACTTGGGCAAGGCCTGACAGCTTGCCTCTGAGAGCTAGATTTGACTGGAATAATCACACTTCAAAGCAGCTACAGCTTGATAAACTGAAGTTTGGAGAGTCCAGGAATTTGTGTTAAAGCAGGGAAGAAAGGTGTGTGTGTGTGGAAAGGCAATGCTGCTCTCAGCCTCCTGATTCAAGGAGCAGGATGCCCACACTGCTCCCCTGCCCTCAGCTCTCTCCCCTTTGCCTCAGGAGCCCTGCTGTGACCACCCAGGCACCTCAGTGAGGACTCCTTGGTGTCAGGAGGCAGCAGCTGTGCTGGGACAAAGGGGTTGTACCACAACAAACTCCAGCACAGCCCTAGTGAGCCCAAGAACATTGAGATGTGTCTGGCAGCAAAGCTGTGAGAATGGGAGGAGGGGGTGGGTGACCTCTCCCCTAGGCTCAAAACCATTGATAGCACAAGCAAGAGCACAATGAGTAATGACTGACAGCAAAAAGCATCTGTCATATTCACCTGGGCAAAGGTTGGTGTTGCCTGGTGCTGCTTGGCTGCTCTGCTGTTTGCAGAACACCCTTTACTTGGTGAGTTTGACTGGCAAATCAACCCAAAGAAGCTGAGTCTGGCTGGTAACTAAAGGAAAGGGTGTTTGTCTCAGTAGATCTTTTCCTGAAAAGAAGTGTGTTAGTACTAGATGAGTTGAAAAACCCATTAGCTTAACTTCACCATATTAACTTGCTGTTAAACAGATAAAGTCAGTGAATAACACAGAGCTGTAGCTGATCATGAGCTTCTTTTGCATCACAAGAGATAAACCAGAAAGTAAACCTGATTCGGAAGTATGCTGATTGACAACATAATTAAATCTGCAGTCATTTAAATGTACTGATTGTACTGATTGTTGTTGCTGTCATTAAGAGTTTTCCATTCACTCCCAGACTGCAGCAGGCACAATTACTACCATCCTGAAACTGTAGAAGAGCACTCAACAACATCACATTTGCTCCTGCTGCAGCCTTGGTTTCGTTTTTAAAGTCTGAGTGAAGTGTTAAGTTTGACATGATAAAGGAAAGCATCTTTCTACTCCAGGACAAAGACACAAATTTTGCAAGGGCAGTTACTACAGTATGGTTGCTGATGGTGTTCAAACCAAGTCTTGTAAAGAATTCAGGGTTAAGATGATGGCCAGATCAGTCATGGTGGAATTCCCAGCCTTCAAACTCATGATTACAGACTGTGGCCCTTATAAACACTTTTAATATTACAAGCTGTATGTTAAATACATACTCTCTGGATTATGTCAAGAAGGAAATTGGAGATGAAGGTAAACCCTCATTTTATCTGCTTGTAGGCACTCTGCAGTTAGGTAACCTATTGATTTTCTTTGGGTGTACTCAGTGTTCCTGGGTAAACTGGTAGGCTAATCTTTCCATTTCCTGTCAGCTTGCTTTTCAGAACAGTTTGTATTAATTTAAAACTGAAAACATACAGCAAGTGTTCTGTTCCACACAGCTTCCTGGCACTGAAAATCTAGCACACAACATTTAATTATACTTACTAATATTCGTTAAATAGCACTGCAGAAATTTCTGGCTGCTGAGCTTGTGATTAGCATTTGTAAACTGAAAGAGGTGTTACCCCCACCCATCCTGCATCGTAATTCAGGCATTGCATAATCCCCACCCAAATGCCTATTTTCATCCACAGAGCTCATTATTTTTTCTGAATCATAAATGGAAGCCACACCTGTGATTGCTCATAGACTGTTGCTATATTATTTATATATTGGTGTGCACCTTGATCCCAGTTGTGGTTAATTTTGGAAAAGGTGTTAAGTATTCCAAATTTTAAGTGGCATGCCACTGAAACATGGGAACCATGACTGCTATTCATTTCCTTACAAAGTGATTCAGAGGAAGAGATGCTTCTTTCTGAAGATTAAAACTGTCGTCCACAAATGATTAACATATGAAAGTCACAAAGGAAGAAAAGTGCAAATACGCTGCCATGAAACACCAGAAGGAAAATCAGATTATCCCACCATACCCACTCTGAATCTGCTTAAGGATGCTAATTACTAATCATATTGAGTATCATGATTACATATTAAGAGGCCCTCCATGCACAGAGTCTCTGGATCAAGCATGGGATCATCAGGCCCGACACAGAATAGCTTCCCCTGCCAGCAGGTGACCAGGAGACATGCTCCTGTTACCTATAATATTTATTTTACCTTTGTTAATGTGTTTATTATTTTCACAACCACTTCAAGAACAGGATCAGCACAATTGAGTCCTCTATGGAAGGCAACTGGAACACACAACCAACTCTATAAACTTTGCTGTGCTGAAGTGTGAGGCTCTCCAGGAACTTACCAGCTTCAAGGAAGTTCAGGCAAAGGACCACACCAGCTCGTGCCATGTTGAGTCCAGCTGCCCCATGGCAAGGTGCAAGGGAGACAGCAGTGAACAGCACGTGGGCCTCTGCCAGGTTACTCACTGCCTTGCAATCCCTGTATTGTCACTACTGGCTGTTAAGCAAGGTCAGAGGAAAGAACCATATTAGGCTGCACTTGGTGACTTCACTGGTCCCACGTCATGCTGATAAGTTATTCAAGAAAAGTTTTCCTGCATCCCAGTTGCACACCCCAGCACTTAGAGCTTAAGCAATTGGAATTGGGACTGGGCTGCTGTGATGCAGAATCCACACAGCACCAGCACAGCAACAGGCACGTGGCAGGACAGAGGTCTCCAACGACACAGGACAGAGGTGAAATTACACACCTGACACATTCTGTTGCTCATGGGATTCAATTGCTAGTAGAAGGGAGGGTTGTCTTTTCAGAGTAACTTCTCATCACGGTGAAAAAACCCAATGAATGAAAGTAATTGCTTCATTAAAAGCCAAAGGGACAGACAGCCCCACCTGAGACACTTCTAAAAATGGATGCCAGCAAGGTGAGTGTCAGTGAGCTCCTGCCTCACACAGAGGCTGAGGGAGAACTCTCATGGGGCTCACGAAGAAGGGCTAGCCTGAAGGAAGGATGAACTGGTTAGTTCCTGAATTCAAGTTAAATGGTTTAGTGCTAATGTTTTGTTAAAGGCTGACAGTCTAAACATACATATTGTTAAGGGTGAGGAGCCATGTGAGGACATTTTTTTCCATAGTTAGTCATCATGGCCAGGGCTGGATGCAGTAATTGTTCCATGGGAATAGCCAAGGACCCCATCACTCCACAGGGAATATTTCCACTGGAGGAGCAGACCTCTCCACTAAGACAGAGGCAGCAGGCACAGCCAGCAGTCCAGCTGAGCTGGAGGTGACACAACACAGCACAGGAGAGCTGGGGATTGCTCAGCCTCTCGGGCTGCTGACACCTCACAGGCCTTTGCAGGGTGCTCTGGACATGCTGCCTCTCGCAGGCCACACTTCTCCTGTCATCTGAGCTTAATTGGACCAACCTGATCAAAAGCAGTCTCCACGATAAGACAGGATGCTATTGCATGCCCTGGAGCAGCACGATGAGTAAGGCAGCAGTTTTACAAGCACTTCAGTTCACAATTTAACACCTGAGCTTTATGTTGGGCCAGTCAGTCACGTGCAAGGGAACAACCAATGCAACACAGCTGCAGAACCCTGGCTATCTCCAGCAGCACTGCAGGAGGCAGGCAGGCTCACTGGCTGCAGCCCTGGAGGATTCCATGAGACTGAATATTCCCCTGAGAGGCTCTGTGCAAAGTCACACACAAGTGGCCAAGAACCAAAGCTAGAGAGGCCAAAGCCTCCAACTCCTCTTCATGACCCATGGAAATGCCTGTGGAGAGCAAGAGGAGGGGAGGAAAGGCTTCATCTCTTCTCCTCATTATGGGTGATTGGGACAGAACCATCACTGGACACCACACAGGGAATATCACCTTAAGTGTCCTTTCTTTCTTTTTGAAATTGTTATTAAAGTTGTTAATTGTTATTAAAGTTGTTGCTCTGTAGTTTTCCAAATAGGAGGGAGGAAAAAATAATGATGCAGGGGATTTATTTGAAAGTTGCCAGCAAAGCCTGTGTCTCTGTGAGCCCATCCAGGAGCTCAGAACTTCATTATTACTTATTTCCTAGTACAAGCATTCTACCTTCTACATGACTGAAAGGAAGGTAAAGTACCCTTTGCAAAACACCACAGAAGAACAACTCAGTAGTGTATCAGATGTGGTTATGAGAAAGCATAGATAAATGCATCACCTATTGCCAGTTCTCTCAGAGACTGCAATTCCCCACCAAGAGCAGATTTCCTGTGAAAAATGCAAATGATAGTGCTGTGCCCATCAGTGATCAGACTCATCACCACAAAAGGTAGCAGCTTACTTCCTGCCCATCTTCCTGCTCTATCTTGCCTAGCTGGTGACTTCAGTGTGAGAGTGCTTCTTCCACATCATATAGCAAATAATATGGGAGAAAGTATGACTCTGAAATTAGAGCTGCATGTAGGTGGAAGTAGCAGTGTGTTTCTTAGAACTCATTAAAACTTGAAAATATTTCAATGTACAAAAGTAGACAGCTCCCAGAGTGGACACGACTTTAAAAAGTGGTTCTGAAATGACATTATGACAGCATAATTCATTGGAAATTAACAGCACAGAGAAACCAAACACCTGGTTTAGAGAAGAGCTGTAACTCAATAGAAAAGAACCTCAATAAAAAAAACCTCAACGAAAGATGCCTCTCCATAGTACAGAAATTCTGAAAATCCTGAATTCTAGCAGCAAATGCCCTGAACAGAGACTTTGAGAACCAAAGTGATTCCAACTAAACTACAGTTCAGGAATTATCCTTGCTGCCAGGTTTAGAGCCAGCAGATGATGCTGTACTGTCCAGCACCAAATCCCATATTCTCCAGGTGTAAGCACAGTGGGACTGGCTGTCAGAGAGCAACAGCAGCAGCTTCTCCCCAGTGGCAGACAGAAATCAAAAGCACTGGTGATGGTCAGCAGAGCACAACCCTGCACCAGTGAGAGGCACAGTCCTGTAGGACCTGAACAAGGAGAGCTGAGCAGCTCTTGTGGATTCACAGAATCATGGAATCATTAAAGCTGGAAAAGACCTTTAAGATCATCAAGTCCAACTGTTAACCCACAACATTCCTTCACCATTTAACCATGTCCTCAAGTGCCATATCCACACATTTTTTGAACTCTTCCAGGGATGACTCCACCACAGTCCCTGTGAAGTCTGATTAAATGCTTTACAACCCTTTCTGTGAAAAAGAAATTCCTAATATCTCATCTAGACCTTCCCTGGTCCACTTGAGGCCATTTCCAGTCCATTCCTCCTATTTCCAAAGATGGGACATACACAAAATTACACCTTCAATTTATACTCTGCTGAAAAACAAAGATCTTTAAGTATCTGGGGTCATAGTCAAACTACACAGTTAACAGTGGAAGAAATCCTCTGTTCAACACAAAGCAGAGAAAATTTTAACTGGACAAAGAATTGCAGAAACTGCCATTTGAATTCAGAGGAGTCTGATTCAGAACAGCAGCTCTACAAGATTGTGATGAAAACTGAGAATCCCAAAGGAAATTTCACTATAATCAATTCCATGAGAGGATGGCTGCAGTACTTTAAAGCTATTTCTGAACCATGCTTGAACTGCAGGCAAGTTCTGTCTGTGGCTCAGAGGTGTTGCCACTGTAAGCTGTAAAAATAATTCCACCTTCAATATTTAGAAATCAGAAGGATTTGCACAGAAATGTCCTGCTGGGAAACTTCCATCAGCTGTAGAAGACTTTAGTGCTACCAATGTTACACAAGTCTCACTAGACCCAACTCTGCTCTTCATAATATGAGTGCTTGCATGAGATCCTCAGACAACTTTTCTTCTTCCTCCTCTACCGTTAGTGGAATGGCCTTGAATTAAACTGTAAAAGTACAGAAGTATCTACATGACTTGGAGGGCCACAAACCCTGTGTAGGGAGGAATTATTTAAGGTTGTACAAAGGGTATAATTAGAAGCTGTTGAATGAAGTAAAGCAAATGAACAAGGCCAAGTATGAAAGCTTCCTCTCAAAGCATGATGCCTTCTAGCACACAGGGAGCAGAAAGGCTTCTAGAGCTGCAACAGAGAGTGACACAGAGCACTGCAACCCCTAACTGCTGCAGCACCCAGAGCAGCCCTCAGAGCACCCAGGCAACATGGAAGAATTGTGTTACCTAAAATACAGGATGCTGGTTTTCTCAAGTCTGGACTCTGTTCTGGAGCCTAATGTGTGTCAGCACAGCTTCCCAAAGCAAAATACAAGCCAGAAATGCTGCTTAGTCCCTTAAATAATGATGTACTGTGGGTGTAGTCAGGATACAATGACCTGGGCTTAATTCTCTCCTACCTGGGCTGTGTGGCTGGGCTGCTCTGCACACAGAGCTTGCCAACTGTCCACAGATGCTCCTGGAAGGCAAGAGTGAGGTCTGCCCTGTGGTATTTTTCACACAGGACACATGCTGAGTGAAGCAGCTGGGCCAGAGCCTGAGGCAGCACCACTGCAGGGATTCCCACAACCTGCTCCTTGCCCCTGCCCTTCCCTGGATGCTTCTCTAGAGGTGGCAGGAAGAGGCTGAAGGCCAGATAAATTGTGTCAGCAAGGACAGTCTGTCCCTTTTTGCTGATCTTCCCAGAAAGCTTTTGATTTCCTGCCAAGTGATGCTGCTGCAAGAACTGTACAATATCCACTAAAGCTCAGAGCTAGGGAGCATTGTCAGAGCCAGGCTGTCAGCTAACAAATCAGGGCAGCAGGGAGGCACATCTGCTCTCATTTTACATATTTTCCTTTCTTTCCATACCAAATTCTAAACATGCTAAAAGACAGTCTGCAATTCTGGGCAACAATTTATTTAATCACTCAGTGTTTTGTTGCTTACTTTTCAAACTTCAAATGTTGCATCCCGTGTCCTACTAAAATGTAGTCTCCACATAACAGCAACACATCCTTCCTTCTGGAGGTAGAGTATGAGAACATGAATGACAGGATGGATGCAGTGCTAGGGATTACTCCTGCAGCTGACACCTTCCTACTTCTCTGTCACACACTTATCTTTCCAACCAAGTCATGGTCATCCAGGCTGCTGGAAGACAGGCATTTTTTATCATTTTAGGATCACTGCTTATGTTTGCATCATGATGCATCTTTTTGTTGAAAGAGCAAACAAAATGATCAGATTAAGTAACCATTCTTTGCTCTGACAGTCACTGTGAGTTTCATACCAAATGGTAAGCATATACATAAATGAGTAGCAAACTGTCCAAGGATTGTAATTACTGGATGAAGTATATTCCCTTGTGTGCTTTTACAGCTTTAAGTACTAGTGTGCAGGCTGGTTTGTATCCATTATGGTTGTGTTTGTCCCCACCCATTTTAAAAGTAAAACCTATGTCTCTCTAGGAAAGCATCCTTTCTCTATTGCTGAGAGGGACATAGTCCTGAGACAGGATTTGTTCCACAGTGCTGTGGACTTCACTTTCCCCTTTTGAAAAGAAACTTGCAAAGAACTGCAATAAAACCAGACTGTTCACTCTCCACGTTTCTTCTGCCTCTTCTTCAGTTAGAAGCTTGTCAGTCTGAATGAAAATATTTCTCATCACAGCAAGCAGTCACTGATGGCTCAAGCATCTGTGCCCTCTTGTGTACATTCCTGCTCCTAAGCCATATAACACTTCTGAATTCCCTAAGAGAACTCATTCTCAGTGATGCATTCAAGCCCACAGAACAGAATCAGGAGAAAAAAATCCCCACATTATTCTTGAGAGATGATCTGAGGCATACAGCAGATGCCAACTGGCTGCCTTCTCACCAGGAAAACCAACCCCAAACCCTCCAGCTGCCAGAGAACAAAACACTAAATGTTAGTCAGAGAAGAGTGAATGCATTCCCTTCAGCTTAAGCTGAGCTCAGTGGCAGCAGATACTCAATTACCACAGGTTCTAAAACTAAAGTGTGAATAATAAAAAGGCACAATGTTTCTAGTGTACATGAAACGAAGAGCAGAAAAGTACCTCAGCTCATCTTTCATCAGCAGGTAAAAGAGGATTTTATGAAGAGATACTGAAATGTGAGGAAGAAAGCATTTTGCTAACTGGAAGGCAACTTTTTTTCCCTCAAATCAGCAAATTCCTAAATAACACGTACCCTAGGAGGATAATTAGCCTAATCTTAGTTCATACACTTACTTACCCTAACTGAAAGACCAAGTTAATGACAGAGAAAGAGAACCCAAGTAAATTCATGCTTGCTGGACATCTGCAATGTAAAAGGTTAAGAACAAGGTCAGCTGTATGAAGGCAACTGTGATGCAAGAAGCACTACCATATTTTATTTACCAAGTCTTTTGCTGAACACAGTGGAAGAATCTGCAAGTTAAGCAGATACATCCATGGGCTCTAAGCTCATTTTTCTGAGTGTTTTTCCTATTACCATTTTAATGGGAGTGGGAAAGCCCAAATATACACACTGAAAACCTCATTTCTGTAAACTGAACTCCCTCCCTCTCCCTTGGAGAAAAAAAAAATTACACTCGAATTTATGGCCACTTTGCTAATGCTTTGTATTAAAATATTCCTGTAAGACTAAAAACAATGCAAGCATGGAAATATTTTCCTTCTAATGTTACAAAGCAGTGCTGCCACCCAGGAATGCAGAGCTTTTCCTGTATTCTGAATCATGCCCATTTACAAACCAAGTAATTATTTCAGATTCTAGGACAAAGACACTTTCCATCATTTGGTTTACATTTGCATGGCAATACCAGTTAGATGTGCAGATTTACCACACAAACTTGTAAAATCTTACATAGATTACAACTTTTGCATATCTTGAGCATATTTCAAAGCTAGAGAAACATATGAAATATTTCCTAAACAAATTAAGAGACATAGAGTTGAAGCAGTTCTTCCAGTAGTTATTAGCAACACAGACATTTCTTAATTCTAAATTTGCAAAAGTATCCATGTATTTCATTACGAAAATGCAGTAATTGAAAATGAACTTGTTTCCAATTAAAATAAGCAATCATAAAGGCTCCTGTGCAGTCATTTTCTGAAGTTTAGACTATGCACTTCAGATGTATGCAGAACCAGATCTCCAGATGCTGGGGTAACTTCAGAGTCCAGTGAGGTGCCATCTTAAGCACGACTGCTGACAAAGCCAGGTATCACCAGAATGATTTGGTGAAAGAAAGGTACCAAAAACAGAAATTGATGCCAAGTTCTTAATTCTCATGGGAATACAGCTCCATTACTTCCTCCAGAGACCTGTCCTGCAACTCCTCTAAACTGACAAAGGCTCACTTAAGCCAAGCTTGTAGCAACTTCCAGTTTGCAGTAAGCAGAAAAAAGCTCTGCTACTGGTGGCATTCTACCAAATCCAAACTTCATGTTTTATACTAATTATTAGCTGCCCAAATAGCTCAATGGATCTGCAATAACTTCAAATATAAATTTCAAGGTATCACATTCACCTGCAGGAACTCTAGGGTGCTTTACAAGGTATGAATATTCATACTTAAAATTTAGTTCCAACACTGTTGGAAAATTAATACTAGCTATTTACCTTACTTGTACACAAGAAATTAAACGCTGTTCTAGGTTACAACTTAATAATCCATGTAATGAAATCAGAGAATACCCTGAGTTGGAAGAGACTCATGAAGGCCATCAAGAACAACTCCTGACTCCACATAGGGCAACCTGAAAGTTTAACCATGCAGCCAAGAAAAGTGCTGTGAGAAGTGTTGTCCAAACACTTTTTGAATAGAGGCAGGCCTAGGACCATTACCATATCCCAAGGGAGCTTGTTCCAGTGCTTGGCCACCTTCTCATTTCAGAAGAACTGTGTGAGAATCTGAACAGATGTTGTTTTGAATAGTACATGGTGCTAAAATGGTTTCATGGGTGTGGGTTGGGAGAAAACACAGAAAGGGAACAAAACACCAGTAGAGATGCTCCATTTTTATTTATTCAGCAAACATTTTTCCATGTGATTTTTAAATGCCATGCAAGAACTAACTAGGATTATGAGATGCTGGCTGCTTTTCTGTGATGAAGCTTTTTGCTAATAGGATCTTCTTCCAGAAATGAAGACCTTTGGTTTGCTAAGGTGTCCCAGTTCAGGTAAGTACAGTTACTAATTTCACCCACAATTGAAGTGTATTTACAACAGTGCACATTACAGTTATTCTACAAAGGGTAAGACTCTCTAAGTTTGTCCTAGTCCCTATCCCAACCAGGCTTTCACTCCTTCAGTATTAGAGGTGCCTTCACCTGCTCAGCCACCTCCTTGCCCAGCAGGGTCTCCACGATGGCCAGGCCGAACTCGAAGCTGGTGCCGGGCCCGCGGCTGGTGAGGATGTTGCCGTCCCTCTCCACGCGGCTCTCCGAGTACGAGTAGTGAGCTTGGGCAACAGCAACAGGGTCAGTGCCAGCACTGGGCCACAGCTGCCACAGGGGCACAGGAGCTCAGCACTGCTGCCCAACCCTGCCTGCTGTCCCCAGGGAGGAATGAGCTGCAGGGGGCTCATTCCCAAGGTGTGGGAATGCCCCTCTGACTCTAAAACCTCAAGAAGGGCTCACGGAGCCTGTCAGCTCCCATGAGGTGACTTCTGGAAGTCAGACTGCTTTTGTGGAGCTGTTCACAAATTACTTTTTTTCCTAAATGCATGCAGAAGATTTTGGGGGAAGCCATCTGCTCACCTCCAGCCCCATTAATGCTCACAGAATGACCTTCCCAGCGTTTCACCATCACTTCCCTTAGGATGGAGAAAGAAGTGTGGAGTCATCAGCTGCCACAGAACCAAAGCATTACTCACAGGAGAGTGGGAAAGATGTTCCCAGAGTTCGCTGTTGGGACCACTAAGGCATAAAACCAAAGGGGCAAGAGATGGCTCAGCCGCAAGAGGATAAAGCAATAAATGCTCCTAACATGACAGCAGCAGCAGAATTCCCCCAATGAGAATGTTAGTACAGCCCTCTATTTTCCAGTGATGTAGACTCACTTCAGAGAGAAAAATAAGAGAAAAAAGCTCTTTTCCTCTCTCTAAATTGTGGTATCAGGTAAAAAAAAAAAATCTGAGAAGGGTTTGGACAGAAACATACCTCCATTCATCATTTTGTCTTTGGCCAAAGGGTGTGTTGTGACTTTGCTTCCATACCCTATGCCATGTGCCAGAAGAGCAGTAGGACCTGTAAGAACATAAAGTTGAGGAATGCCTCCTGCTACAAACACTGACAAGAACAGACATTTGGGCATTAGGACCCCCAGGGGTCCAAGCTCACTGTGGCCAGACTAGTTTTTATAAAAACTGATGCCAGCTGTATCTCTGAAGCAAAAAGCTCTCACATTACAGTTTCCACTGATGTCCCACCCATGACTGAGCTGCCTTTGAAGGAGTGAGGAACAACCCACTTCCA
This sequence comes from Oenanthe melanoleuca, assembly GCF_029582105.1. NCBI lineage: Eukaryota > Metazoa > Chordata > Aves > Passeriformes > Muscicapidae > Oenanthe > Oenanthe melanoleuca. The sequence goes on from NC_079354.1 coordinate 3,359,916, forward strand.
GACATTTTATTTAAAATTGCTTGGCATTAAAAAACAAAAGGTCTGCATTTCAATCTGAACATTAACTACCTACAATTACTTTACAACCTTGTTAAACCTTGAATTTAGAGACTTAACAGATAGGATTTCATTTGAGCAAGTCTTTACACACTGCATAATGTGCCAAGCAGTATTTTGGACAGATCATGGACTAACTATTCTGTTTTTGGTTTCAAGAGTTTCTCTTTTCTTTTTATACTTTCTCCTTAGCCTGAATTGAGGAAAGAATTTGTGTCATGAAGTGCTAAGTCATCAGACAGGAAATCCTTATGGGAATTCCAAAAGAAACTGAAGGCAGGATTTGTCTGACATGAGTTTCATTTCTGTTCATTCATTTAATTCTGGGTTTAATACAGGAAATAACCTCTTGTGTTCAGTTGGAATGAGCTCTAAGAACCATCCTGCTTACAAGCAAAGGCCCCTGCAGGTGTCAATCTGGATTGTTCTGCAAGAGGCACAGATAAAGAAGCAGAAAAGTATCACTGCCAAGCTGAGGAACATTCACAGCTCTGTGTGCCTAGCACCTAAATGAGGAAGAAAAGCAGAAACCTCTCCCAAACTATGTACCAAAAAACAAAAGTGAAAATCCCCTCCTGGAACACACTCTGAGTGCCTTTATGCATTCAGCATCTCTCTCCTCACTCTCAGCTTCAGGTCCCTAGACCAGCCTTCAGTTGCAGTACTGGCAATTTTTCACCCTGCTTTTTAAAACACAAATCTTACAAAGTTCATGATCTGGATACCAAACTGTGCAGAATATGTAAGCAGGCAACCCTCTCCTCAAACCAAGTCCATTTTTTGCTGCAGCTCAGGAAGGGTGAGACTGTAATTCTATATTTCTGGCCTTCTTTCTGAAGCTAAAGGGCAGGAGTGGCTATGTGAGATAAATTTACAGCAATGACATTCTGCCAGTGCTGTATACTTGCAGAAAGATCATCAGAACAAGAACATGCCTTAAAAAAAATCCTAGCACACTACCTTTCACTTCTGATTTTAAAGACAAGTAACACAACTGATTGGAAGGCACTAGGTAACAAGCAGAGCTTGCAGGGTAAGTGTTCACAATTATTTTTAAGATTTCTCTGCTACTACATTTACAAAAAAATCAGATGCTGAAAGGCATATATATATATATATATATATATAGGCACAAATTCCTGGCACTAAATTACAGGAACACAGATTTCTAAGACAGGAAACAGTCTTTATGCTCCTTCAAAATACCCAAATGCTTTACAAAGCAAGTCACTTTGTTAACCCACCTGCACATATTGCAGCAATCAGGCCTTTTCTGCTTTCCTGGTCCTTCAAAATGTCTTTCACAGCAGCAGACTGAGTGAAGAAAAAAGTCATTGTTTGGAGTTGGTTATTTGAATTGTGGTTGAAACAGTTTTCACTGAAATTTCATAAACATGGTTTTGTAGTTTTGTACAGAAAACCAATTAGAATTTTCCCTCGCTGCCTCAGGAGAGAGAGCAATGAGAACATTAGGAAGGAGAAAAACTGAAACCAAGACATACTTGTTCCAGAAGGAAAGAGGAAGGATATCAGAAGGAATTGCAAGGAAGTACCTGATCCACACGAAAGCTGGTCAACCCATGGCCATAAAAAGTTGTTTGACCATACAGGACCAACAGCAAATATTATTCATAAGATACCTCCAGACAGTATCTATCATTCTTAACAAGATTTATACAGGATAGTTGTCTCACACTCCACGGCTTACAAAGTCTGTGACACCACCTAAACCTTATTTGATAGATCCATTTGTTTGTCTGCTTGCCTTCCACAAGGAATTCATACCACCACTGGAACACTTTTGCACCAGAGAGAATTCTGCAAAGGAGCAGAGTCCCTTGGGTTTGGACAGTTTTGTGTCTTAGCAATAAATCTTCATTTGCAACCATTTCATCTTCATATGAATATGAACAGAAATCTTCCCATAATGCACAACACCTTTCCATTTATATTCTGTTTTACTAGGAAGGTACCCATAGCCAAGAATTTACCCAGTTGTCCCACCTATATAATCACAAGAAGGCTTAAGACCATTACCAATTAGTTTTCTGATCCATTCAGAAGAGAATTTTTAGATGCTGAACTGAATCTGAATGATTACTAAGCAAGTGCTGACCACCCCACTACTCATGAGAATGACCATGAATTTTTAAAATGCCAGAACTTTACCTCAGACAAGTTTTGAGCTCCAAGGTTCCCTCCAGGTAGGACCACAACATCATAAGGCCCCTAAACAAAGATAAATCTGTTTGTTGAAGAGAGGCTGATACATACATTACACTGTTCACATACATTACAGTGTTTGGAGACCACTGCAGCTGATTCAACTAGCAAGCAAAGAAATCTACCTTTTCTTTCTCTAAACAACACTTTATGATCAAAAACAAGATCCAATAATGAAAAAACACTATTTCCTGTTGCAGTAAAAGCCTTTTATCAGTTAAGTCTCTCACAGAACTCAGTTTTAAGCCTAGTGCACTTAGAAGCTTCAGCAAGCAAGTGACAGCTCTTGTGTTGTAAAGACAAGTGGTTTTGCTCCAACCTTACTGTACAGGTCTAACTATAACATAACTTTTGAGTTGGCCCAAATCACAGTATTTTGTCAAGCCAACTAACAGGAAAAATAAAGCATTTTACAAAAACAAATACCTGGGCAGAATTCTGTCTGAACCTAGCAGGCTACAAAGCAGGATATCACTGAAGGGGAGCACAGTAGGATGTGCAGTTCTGTAACTCACTGCTACACAGAGTTAACACAACATGTAACATATGTCCAAAGATAATGCACAAGCTTTCCAAATTCACCTCAGAAACTGTAAGAATGACTATGCTGGCCATTATATCAGAGAAGTGATGACCAACCTCTTTCCTGGCATCTTCAAGACTGGCATCAGGACAAATGAAGACATCTCGACTGCACTGCACTGGTTCTTTTCCTGTTAGGCCTGCAACAGTCACCTTGATCTAACAGGAGAACAAATACTTGACTATAAAAAAAGAACTTTTCTTATATGTTAGTTCTTAAGTACTACACAGAACAAGCAAAGCCATACTGAGAGCTTGTTCCTCTTATGACAGCCAAAATGGGGAGCACAGTGATGGAATGACAAAGGTGGTGGGAGAAGGTAATTTTTATTTCAGTCATTTCTATGTAAGTGAAGCTGGTGTGTTTAAGTAGTTAAAGTATTATTTTCATTCCTACTGAGATGATAACAGTGTGTTACTACAACTGCAAGAGTAACAAACAGCAAGAGGAATCCCAACAGACAGAATTGTAGTTAATAAATGAATTTCAAAAGTAACTGATGAAAAGCTATGCAATGTCATGAGCTGTAATGTACTGAGCTTTTCAGACCCCTAAAAAAGAGGTATTTCCAGTTACTATACGTGAGAGTAGCTGTGTTTTCTGACAGAGTAGGATTTACTTGAAACATTTGCTCTAGTCCACATTAGACTTGTATTTTGAAAAGTCACCAAGAAATGTCAGTTGTCAGGCATGCTCATTAGGTGCACCTAACAAATATTTGCTAATCAGTAAGATGATAAGGGTAAATTTTCACTTCACCCAACAGACCACACACTGAATTCCTGGCAATGAACATCAACTTGAGACAATGATTTCCCCCTGACGAGGCACACACAAGGATTTTTCACCGTCTGCTTACTCACCCCAGCTCGTCTCATAACATCAGTGGGGATTACAGTTTCCATCTCCTCTGCCCCTTTAGCCAGAATCACCAATGCTCTCTTTGAGGCCATGTCTGGAGGGGCTGCTATTAGGGAGATGGTTGTGAAGAAAGGGGCTGAGGGAGGTAGAAAGAAAATGTGGTTACAAGGCAAATCCCCTCACATGGATCCCTCCTTATGCTGACATTGAAAAGTAATTTGTACTGTTGCATGTTCTTTCATTCAAACCACCTCAAAATGGTTCACTAGCTTAACTCAATATTCTTAGCAATCCTGTTTAACTAAGGAGCTTTTTAAAAAGAATGAATTATGATATTAAAACTAGCACTAAGGCACTTGTGCAAGTGGGAGGCACAGCACATCAGCACCACAAGAGGAAGCAGCTTGGCCTAATCAAGACCTTACAATGACCTGTGTCTGCCAGAAAGAGGGGTTCAGGGTGGGTGGCAGAGCTGTTTTCAATTTGCACACCCTCACTTATTCCGAGACGACTGACTCCTACCCAGCTCAGCACTTACGAAAAGGGCTTGCACGAGCTTTGACCTCATGTCTGGTTTTTAGTTTCCACACAGCATGCTTCATGAGGAGTTTCCTGTGACTTAACAGTGACTCCACCAGTGCCCCTGCAAAATCTCACCGATTTTCTGGGTTATTTTGCAACTTAGTGGGGGAGACGTGCACACACGTGCACATGTGTGATGGGGGAGCAAACCACAGGATTTAGTAAATGGAACAAACCAGACTTAAGACTTTTTTTTTTTTTTTTAGCTTCTAAATTCAAGTTGAGGTGAATGGCCAAATTTCCATTTGAAGGTTAAGTTAAAATAATTTACATCATATAAAATACCCACTAACTCATACGGGTCTGAGAGAGGTCTGTGAAAGCATCAGTGATGTAAGAAGGTATTTCACAGGTTACTGCCTTAGAAAACTGAGATTTTTGTCCTATGCAGGGACCTTCCATCTAGAACTGCACTGTAGTATCTGGGAGCTCTTCATAAAATGTGATGCATTTCTAGGTGTCTACACAAAATAAAATCATCCTCATCCTGCTTCAACTTCATCTGTTTTCAGGTTTGCTCCCTACTGGTAGCCTCCCTTAGAATATCACTTCTAGAATACAGTAATATATAGCACAACATCCCACAGCATGCTGAACCAGCCCAAGCAGAATAATTCACTGTGTAAAATCCTATTTTTAGGGCAGCTTTATGCACTGCCAATGCAAAAGCCACTGATCAAGTACATCCAAATCACAGGTATTAATAACTTCAGAACAATCTAGAGCTTCTTAATAGCTTGTCTTGAGGGGTATACATTGATTCTGCAAAATTTTCACATGAATTTGACTAGCAAAAAACTACTTGAGTAGCCACCATGCAGAAATGCTGCATTTGCTTTTCACTGAATAAAAATAGTCTAGATCACAGTTTGCAGCCCTGTCTTTCATTCATTCTTTAGATGAAGTCAGGCACCTGATCCTGAAACCTTTACTCTTTCTCCTAGTTTTGCAAAATGCAGTCTCTCCATAGTGCCTTTAAATATTTAGATATTTACTGTATAAGACTGCCAAATCCTCGAGCATTAGTACTGTTCTTCACGCGGGTGCATACGTAAATAGCTGTCCCACTACTATGGAAAGACAATTTTTGAGAAGGCAGAACAAAGTTACACAGACCTAACAGCAGCTTTATTTAATAAGTCATTTAACAAGCCACCTACACACAGTAAATGCGAGTCTCCCATTTGCTGCTCAGTGCCAGCTAAGGCCACCCCAAACCTATCAGCCAAACCCTGCGTGGCTACACGTGCCTTTCTGGAGACTGCGTTGGAATCAGGATAACAACTGTGGCTTTAAAAAAAAAAAAAAAAAATTACACCCTTCAGCGGCCCGCTATTCACAGGAGGGCACAGCCAGCCCGGGGGGAAAGGCCGCATCCCTGCGCTTCCATGCTCGCTCGGACACGGCGCCATTCCACGCAGCACGGACGGCACAAGGCCCGGCCCGAGCCGCCTCACGGGCCGCGGGGGGATCGCGCTCTGCAACGCGGCCGCCCGGGCACCACAACCCCGCCCGGGCACCGAACTGTCCTCCCACACCCACACCCACACCCAGCCCGCCGCAGGGCTCTGTGCTCCGGGCCCGCAGCGGCGGCGGCCACCACTCACCTCAGCGGGGCCGCGGGCGGCTCTGGGAGCTCCGCCCCGGCCCCGCCCGCGCTCGGCCCCACCGCCCGCCCGGCGCGCTCCGCTTTTCTCAGGGGCTCTGGGATCGCAGAGAGCGCTCCGGTGCCCACAGAAATCACTTCCTACGGCGGCGCGACAGCAAAAGGAGCACGTACCGAGCAGAACCGAGCCGTGCTCTTCTCCGCCCTCTGCCCGAAGCGTCTGCTCGACGCTTCTGTTTGGCGAGGCTTGCTGTGCACAGGGAATGGCTGTGGTGCGGGGATGATGTCGGGTTTCGATGTTCTGAAGGACAGACAGAGCTGTTAATGGGGACCTTTAGGACTGCAAAGCCCTGTTGTGTAAGAGCCTGCAACAACTCGCAGGTGCTGGCAGGCCCTGTCAGGCTCTGGATGCCGGGCTCACGAGAGCGCCTGCAGAGCAGCTCAGGTCCGGGTGAGGAGAGCCGGTCATAGCGAAGGACTGTGCTGAGGGCTCTGCTGGGATCGGTGCGGGGTTCAGCTCCCGGTACGGGGCGCTTTGTGTGCTGCCCACAGCGGGAGCTGCTCAGTACCCTTGACAGGCCGGTCCTTGCTCTGTTTGCACACACACACACAGACACACACACGGGAGATACGCTCCCTTCTCAGTTACAACTCCGTGCTCTCAGCGTCGGCTCCTGCCCGAGCTGCGGGCCCGGCTGAGGAACAGAGCCGCGGCCGGGGATTGGCAGCGGGGAGCTGCAGGGGGCGGGGCCAATACCTGGGATTGGCTGCGGGGATGTGATGGGGCGGGACCAGGCCCGGGGATTGGCTGCTGAGGCCGCGGGGGGCGGGGCCTCGCCGTTCCCGTGCCGGCCGGTGCGGCTCCCTCGGCCGGGGGGGATTCCACACGCTGACGGCCGGAGCGCGGCGCTCTCCGGGTCCCTGCGTGTCCCTGCCGTACCCCTATGGCTTCGGCATCTTCGCGCAGCGCTCCGCCTCTCGCCTCCTGGGGATTCCGCGCAGCGCTCACCGGGAAGCCCCAGTGGTGAAAAGGGCGAACGCTGACCGGCATCGCTGAGAGAGCTCTGCGGGCGCTGCCCGGCAGGACTGAGGGGTCGCGCCTCTGGAGGGTCCGGAAAGTCCCGACGGGCCGGGCTTTCCCCGCCGCCCCCGGGATGACGCAGCCAGAGCCCCCGGGGGCGGCCGCTAAGGGCGGGTGCCGGGTGTCCCGCGCGCAGTGCCGCCATGGCTCCGGGCCGGGCGCTGCTGCCCGCGGCGCTGCTGGCGCTGGCGCTGAGCCCGGCACCCGCGGCCGCGCTGCCGTGCACCGCTGACTGCCCGGCGGGTAAGGGCCGGGCCGGGGCGCGGTGCGGCGGCCGCCGTGTCTCGGGCCGCGGTGACCGCCGTGTCTCGGCCCGCAGGTACGTACGTAGCGAGCGAGCACTGCGGACGGGCGGCGGGCGCGGACTGCCAGCCCTGCCCGGACGGCACCTTCTCCATCGCGGCGGGACGCGGCGGCTGCAGGATGTGTCGGCAGTGCGAAGGTACCGGCGGCGACTCCGCCGGGCTGTGACCTCCCGTGGCAGCGACGAGCCCGGGCTGGCACCTGTCCGGCGAGGGGACGAGCCACTCGCCAAATAACGCTACGTGTCTGCGGGGCTACTCACTGGAGCTGCCCGCCTGATTTTTGTGAGAGCAAAGCTCCGAGCCTTTGCTGCACCATGCTGGGCACCTAAAACTCGTTTTCCCCTTGCAGGACTATTTCGGTATTTAAAAGAGTGTTCCTCAACGAGTGATGCTGAGTGCACGTGCAAGGAGGGCTATAGCTGCGGCGACGATGGCTGCACCTTCTGCACCCGCGGCTGTGGTGTGGGCAAGGAGAGCACCAGGAATGGTAGGATCACCTTCCCCAGCAGCTGAAAACCCTCTGCTTCCTGCACCGGCCACACTGCACTGCCTCTCGCACAGTGCAGCAGCAGATAGAGCGAGGACCTCGCAAGATAAAAGCTGCCACTGCTGCTAAACCTTTGCATGGTGCGTGGTGTAAGCTCAGGTGCAGACAAACCCACCACACCCTGAGCCCTACACAGCTCAAATCATGCACCAGTCAGTTCCCTTTGCATGGCAGCTCTTTGGCTGCCAGCATGAGGGAAACTGAGCTGGGAACTCTGGAATTAGGCATGGCTTGTGGCACGCTGTGCCAAATCCACTGGCTTCGTAGCCAAGTACTGTACTGGTCAGTGGCTCATAGGGAAAGACTTGCCTTGCATACTGAACAGCTTATGAAATAGCAATTCTGACATTGTACAAGCAGGCAAAAATAATATTTCATATATTGCATTTTAAATGCTTGTCTTGAACAATTTTGCCTATCCTTGTCTGTTCAAGGTTGCCAGACTTGCCGCAACGGAACCTTTAATGATCAGCCCAACGGCTCCTGTAAGAACTGGACAATGTAAGTAAACTTTTAAAAAAATAAATAAAAAATGCTACAGCTATTATGCTTGACTGGATTTTAATTTTTTTCCCCCTGTTTTGCTGGAAATGTCCTTCAGGTGCTCTGGAAACCAAGTCCTGGAGCCTGGAACTCCAGCAAAAGATGTCATATGCAAACATGCTTCAGTTAACCCCACTTCAGTCACTACTCAACCTACCACATCTCTTGAAATTCCATTTTCTATCACTGTGCCAGGTGAGTCATTGTATAATATTGCTTATGGAGGTAAAGAACTATGACCTACTTAAACATACTGTAGCTCATTCACTTTCCATTAAAGCAAAATGTCTTCTGTGCATTCCCAGTGTTGCAGACTGATCCAGACACAGAGCGAGAGACAAAGTTTTCAGCTAATTCAATGGCAGTTGAATTTTGTTTTGTTAATATTCTTAGAGAATGTTACTTATTTCCTAGGGAAGGATGTTCAGACAGACATGATCAGGATTTCTGTCGCTGTGGCTGGGCTGTCGTGCATAATCTTCTTACTGCCCTTGTGCATCTGCTTCAGTGTCTGGCATAAAAAGAAACTACACACTGTCTTCAAGAAAAGTAAGATAAATATGCTCTTCAGTTTTTCTTTTTGAAACTAGACTGAAGTTAAGAATCTATGTTAAGTGTCTGTTTCAAAGGCATTTACAATAGCTTTGGTTATTTTGGCATTGGAAGTCAGAAGCAACTGAAAGGGAAACCATTTTGGAATTTTTAGTGCAGAAAGCACTGTGGGTATTAGGTCAAGTGCATGGTCCTTAGAAGTGAAGTATTTGTGAGAAATGAAAAAACTCAGCTGAGCTTTGCTGCTCCAGTTAAAGGTCAGCTCAGTTTTTACTTCCATGCATCATCCTTGGCCTGCGTGGCTGTAACACTTTGAGTTCTCTCTGCTCACAGAGAGCACACGTGGCCTGGAGCGAGTGTCTTGGAACTCTGGCTGCAGTAGGAAAGGGGACATCAGTCAGGGTGTACTGCTACACAGGTGCAGAGTCAGCCTGTATCCAGCACTGCCCTCTGAGAGCTGATAAGTCCTGGGCAAGCTCAAGAGTTCAGCACAAAGATGAAGCTGATTCCATTCCATGTTATTTATAGTTGGTTTGTTTGGTTTTTTGGGGTGTTCTCTCTCCCTTTCTCTTCTTTTCCCCTGTCCTAAGGATAAGTTCTGAATAATCTTCTAGTGTAACTCTAAATATAGAAGACCATACCAGTGCAAAAATCTATTATCCTCATTCTGGTCTTCCTTTCATTGCCATGACAAACAGAGCACCAGAGGCCCTGTTGAATTAGGAAAAACCAAGTATGATAAATTAGTTTTACCAGATATACATGCTGTAGAGAAATAATTTCAGAATACAGAATAACTTGGAAGATTTTTTTTCTTCCTGACGTCCTGCATTTTTGACTGAGGGATGGTGAAACAAAATGGTTGAATAAATGAAACAGAAAGAGGACATTTGTCCAGTTCTGGGCCCCTCACTTCAAGAAACATTGAGGTGCTGGAGTGAGTCCAGAGAAGGGCAGCAAAGCTGGGGAAGAATCTAGGAGGTCTTTGAGGAGCAGCTGAGGGAACTGGGGTTGTTTAGTCAGGAGAAAAGGAGGATCAGGGGAGACCTTGCCCTCTACAACTCCCTGAAGGGTGGCTGTAGCCACATGGGGGTCAGGCTTTTCCCCCTGGCAACCAGTGACAGGACAAGAAGACACAGCCTTAAGCTACACCAAGAGAGGTACAGGTTGGAGATGAGGAGGAATTTCTTCCAAAAAAGGGTTGTTAAAGTTTGGAACGGGCTACCCAGGGAGGTGGTGGAGTTACTGTCCCTGGAGGTGCTCAAGAAATAACTGGACACTCAGAGCTCTGGTCTGGGTTACAACATGTATGTTTAAAGATTGGACTAAAAGGTCTCAGAGGTCTTTTCTAACCTAATTGATTCTGTGATGTTCTTTTTCTTCAGTGCACACACCTGAACAGTCAATGCAGGAAGATGATGCCTGCAGCTGCCACTTCCCTGAGGAGGAACAAGGTGAATATCAGGACCACAAATCCACAGAGTTCAGAGATCTTCTGGTGAACTAGAAATTGAACTGTCAAAGTCAGCCACATTTTAATTTTCTTTTGGAGCACAGAACAAGAACCTGTTTATACAAATAGAGCTGGTATCAGCATCTGAGTGTTAGAGTGGAAAAAAGCCTAGCCACTGAGGGAAAAATGCTTTTTTAAATTTTTCTTAATAAAATAATTAAAAAACCCTCCAAAACAGCTTGCTGATTTCCTTCCTCTAGGAGTAAGGATATTTCTAAGAAGTGGTTCTTGATCTACATGTAGACAGAAGTACTGATCTAAAAGCTCTTAACAGAAGTGCAGAATAGTTTTCTGGTCCCTGATTAATGTTACCTGAGCCATAATTTACATGCATCCCAAAAACATTTGAAGCTAAAAAGGAGATCTGTGACACATTGCAGAGTCACTGGTGACACTCATGGTCTCTTACTACCAACCATCCTCTTGAGTCTGGAACTGCAGCTCCTCCTAAAGTCTGGCTCAAGCCCAGCAGTCTTGGGGTTTGTGTGCAAATACAGATGGAGCTCACTTGATCCCATCAGCTCTGGAAACAGAAACAGATCCCTGGCCTCACCACTGCACCCTCCTTACACGCAGGGGAAAGGAAGCCATAAAAATCTTGGGCTGCAGAGTGTTCCACAGCAGCATCTGCTGCTGTATTTCACTGACTGGCTTGAGGGAGGCAGTGGAAACACTGAGGGAAGCTGTGGTTGACTTGAACTTAGACAGAGCTGTTACTTTGCAGCTGGACTGCACCACCTTCAGCCCTACATCATTCAGCTTTGATCTTGTAGGTGATGTAAACTTTATGTGCACTGCAGCTGTACCTGTGGTATCTTTGTGGTACTATTTTTGTAACTGAGGTTGGAAAGATTTTAACATCAGACACTGTATCTGTCTCTCTGATCAAATACTGTTAACTTTGGTCTTGTGAAAAAAGAAAATACATGTTTGAGTCACAACATTCACAACACCATTTTTAACCATTCACAAAACTCACATATTAATTCAGTAAATGTTATTCAAAAATAGAATGTAAATGCACCAATATGTGGGCTAAGGGTGATTTTTCCCTCTCTGATTTCAAGAAAGAGAAAACTTTTGCATTTGAACAATGAGAAGCCATTTCTTCATTCAGCAGGTTACAACAGTAGATTATTTTCACATTTTGATAAACTTACATACAAGTAAATATAAAATAGTAAGTTTTATATAGTGAGAAAATAAGTGCCATAGAAAGCTTGAATTGTGAAGTTTTTATTTTTAGGCCTAGCTCAAGTCTTCTTTCTGTTGATACTTTCAACCAAGAGAACTGAGTAACTATTATGTCAAAATCACAAATTTGAAGGAGTGAACAGGACCTGTGAAAAGCCACTAAACTATTTATAAAGTTATATATTTATAAATCAAAGAGTGACTTTTGCATCATTGACTATACCTAGTCACTGTTGATTGCATCTTAGAACAAGATAAAAAGAATAGTTAATCTTGGCCTTCATTTCTAATGATAAGGTAGAGAATTAATGTACACATCCTGTAACACAAAACATCTGGTGTTTTTTCCTTGGAAAAAAGAGAGATATCAGCTGGAATTTTGCATGTTGCTAGTAAATTCTACATTATTATTAGTATTTTGAAATTTATTTTGAAATGCTTCAAATAAAGTGCAAACCCCTCACTGTCCCCAATCATCTGTGGTGCCCTCAGTCCCTCTGCTGCTTTCCCAGCTGTGGTGCTGAAGGAACAGCTTTGAGGTGCTGCTGAGCCAGCAGGGCCAGGTGGCACGAGCTCAGCACCCAGCAGGGACATTTCTTCTCCTCAACAGTGGAGAAGTGGCAGCACAAGCATCTGCAGAAAACTGAGCTGAGCAAAGTGGCTACACAACTCTGACAAACAACAGCTTCTGGGGGTTGTGTGTCTCTGTTTTTTGTTGTTTTCAGGTTTGGGGGGACATTCACCATGGGAGCTCAGTTTTCTCCTGCATACAAACACTTCAGCAGGTTGAAAACAAACCAAATTTTGGAAAAAGAAAGTCAAGAGGAAGTTGTGTGGAGAGGTAAAAGAGACAATGTACCTTTAGCTACAACACGATAGACTTGAGAAATATTTTTATTTTTAAAAAATCCTTCTAGAATCCACAGTATTGATATTTTTGATACTGCCTATTCAGAACAAGCATAAACCATGTAACCTGAAGAGAGCACTAAACATGCCTGTAAGCAAGCAAAAAGACAAAAAGAAAAAAAGGTATCACACTACTTTTAGTCACCTCCATACAAACTTCAGAGCAACTTTGAAGAAGAACACAATTCTAACCTAGATGTACATGCCTAAACCAGTATTTCCTGGGGTATCTGAAGGATAATTATTTTTCTTAAACTAGATTGGAAAACACAGTGAACATGTATTTGAATGGAGTGCTGGAAAAATACATTATTGACTTCAGAGAAGCTGCACATTGCAGTTCAGCACCACTGTTGTCTGATCATGCTACAATCTCCTCACAAGGGCAAAAAGATCCAAAATCCCACACCCCCATCAACATTATCAGTGTTACAGACATGCCTAATAAAGCAACTTTTTGACTTGCAGTGGCACACCTCAGTACATGTATTACCTTAGAGAAGTAGAAGTGTAAGCACAGGAAATTCTTGATGGTTCCATCAAACTTAAGAGTTCTAATAAGAGAAAAGGAAGCTGTTTTTCTTCAACTTGAGAATTAAAGTATTTAAGAAGCTGAAGAGGAGCTGTGCTCAGGAACCCAGGGGATGTGACAGTAATATTCTCTTGTCCTTGCACCTCACTTGCACTTCTCAGTAGGGTGGGCTATGACCAGAATACTTCTCACAGGGAACAGTGAGGCTGTAACAAACACTCTGCTTTTCAACAGTGATTAAATTACAGAATAGGAAAAAGATTTACTGTGCTGTGGCAGTACTAATTAGCTAACCTTCTATAACTTTCTGCACTTTCCTCCAGTCATTCCTAAGGACACAAAGAGATGATCATATAAATAAAACATGAATATGGTGACAGAAACAAGCACTAAACAAAAGGAGCTTTGGAGGCTTCCCACTTTATCCTATTTCCACATATGGTGGTTGGCAATGGATTAATTTCTTTCTAAGCCTAAATCCTGATTGTCTTGTAGAGGATTTTTAGACATGGGCACTGGGATGGGATACTACACAGTCTAGGCTCTGTAAAATCAACTCATTTCCTCAGCTGAAAAGACCAAGAATAGAGCTGAGCAGTTACAAACAGCCAGAAACCTCCCCATCCCCCTCTTCAGCTTAAGGAAGGAGGATTGTCACAAGCACAAGGAGATATGGATGTCATGAGCAGGAACTACAGAATCATTTAGGTTGGAAAAGACCTTTAAGATCATAAAGGACATCTAAAAGCTAGTTGGAGGGTTGTTCTTTGTGAAGATCTGCAGCATTTTTTCTCCTTCACCAGAATAAAGTTCTTCTGCACATTACAGGACAAGGGCTGCACAGCAGGAAGCAGAACCATAAAGAAAAAATACAGGACTGTGCTAAAATGAGCTTATCAGATATATCTTTTCCTGGTGATACAGGTCTTAACTCTTCCAAGCACAGGTGGATCTTCCTGTGTTTCCAAATTTCTGCAGAAGAATTGCTCAGAAGTAACCAGCTGGTCCTGTCTGTTACAATCCTGACTCAAAAAAGATGCATAATAGCAAAAGAATGAGAGTGTTCAACTAAAGACTCACTGTTCTTCAGAACTCTCTTATATCATAAATATGCCTTGGGAATTGGAGAGGATTCTGATCCCATTACAGCAAGAAACATTCAACTTGCCACATCAAAAGACAAAGATCTGACCTCTGCTTCCTTCACTTTTGTTAATTCCTACTCACATTGGTCACTCCCATTCCCAGGGACAGTTTTACCCCAGTCAAGATTAGTCAGTGATCACAGAGAAATCAGTTAACACTTGCAGCAGGAATTCTTTGTTAACCTGGAACTCAGCTATTAAACAGTGAAGATCCTACACGGCTGACTGCCAAGGAACACACAGTCATTTACAAAACAACCTTGAAAGAACTGTTTTAAACCTCAAGTTGCCCAGTGAGACCCATGCCAACCCTCCCCCGTTAAATACACTTATTTGCCCTGAAATGTGAATCACTGAGCCTGCAGAGATTCCATTTAATTAATAAAAAAACTCTGATAGGGAAGGATTAAAGGGATTATGCAGCCAGAAAACAAAGTAAAAAAATTAAAGTCTGCTTTTGTGTGCCATTCATTTACTGCCTACGCTGAGTGGACGACAGCTAAATGCCAATGATTATTAACATTCCTCTTAATTAGTCAGTGGCTCCTGCCCACACACTGAACTTCTACAGAACTACCTGAAATTTGTCCTCTGATAACAACTATAAGATATCAGATATTGGAGTGATGAGTAATCCTAAGCCTCTGTGATAAAAACAGGAAGAACATGTGTACACCAAATGTGAAAAACCAGATAGAAATTTTTTTTAAAAAAGCATAAGGACACCTCTGACAAAACTGTTTTGTTCTATCATCAGTGTAGATTAAAGTCCTTATCCTCTAGCTCTTTTAGATGATGAAACAGGACAGGTAGTAAAGCAATGACCAGATAGTAAAAATATTACTAAGTTTCCAATAAAATTATTTGTAATAAGAAATGAACAAGTCAGAGCACCATGCAATTAACAGATTATGAAGTAGTCTCAGGCAGGGAAATCTGGAAGGTGATTCTTATGCCTTGTCCATCTCTTGCAATTTGCTGCTTTACTGTTTCTGCACTTCTTCACTTTGGGCCAGAAAAAGTACAAGATAACAGCCTGGCCTGCCCACTCCATCACCCAAACTACTAAGAAAAGAATCAGCAGTGAATTGCTGTTTCCCTTTTTGACATTAGTAGTACCAGTTTTTTTAAAAATTGCATTCATAGTCCTGAGAGATTGAAACATTAAGCTGGAATTCATTCCTTTAAATCCTCAGCTGAATAAATGTCTGTGTAGGCAGCCTCCAGTACAATAATTTGTTTGGAAAACCCCTCAATACCCTACTTTTAAAATAATGAGTGGTGTAAGTTTAAGAACAGGAGTGAAAAATGTCATAGTATGCAGCAATCATACTTATCTCTGCAGCAGGATTAGCTTGATAATTTTTTATTACAACCTTAATTAAACCTCAGGAAGACTGTGCTATTGTTTAAAAAAAATTACAGCATGGACTGCTGATAAAACTGTTGAGGAATACATTTAATGCAGTCAGCTTGGTGTGCAGTGTGAGCTGCAGGTTGAGCTCTGGGTAGTGGGAGCCCAAGGCAAAGGGCAGTGAACTGGCACCAACTCTTTGCAACATTGGTGATCAGACACCAAGGGATGAGACAGGAGCCCAGGAGGAAGAGACAGGAAAGGTAAATTAGTACATTAAACGGAATAAGGCATAAGTACAAAGGGGCTGCTACATAAAAGCCCTGTAAAGGGCAGAAGCCTGCACAAATTGCTTTAGCTCTGATTTCAGAGATTTAAATTACATAAAGACCAAGCTTCTTATGGTGAGAACAAGCCTTGATTGCTCCTAAAAAACCCAAGACAGCAAAGGTGATGGCAGAAGGAAGTTGATGGCAGTAAAGGGGAAAGCAGAGCAGATCACAGCACTCTTCATGCAAGACCCACTCCTGGATAACAACTCTGTCCTGACCTGTCTGCTTTGCTTTGGTCCATTGCTGGGGTGTTCCTCAGCAGGCTGAGCCTCCCATACAGTTCCAGTGCCTGCAGTGATGCTGACTCCTACCAGTGAAGCTACTCAAGAAAAACCAGTGCCTAAGGAATACATGGTATGGGTACTTCCTCCACAGTAAGAAGCCTCTTGATCATACTAAATCATTCTTCAAAAAACCAAATAATAGTCACTTAGCTGAGAAACACATGCTTATGCAAAAAGGCAACAGAGATATAACCTTTTTCAGAAGAGAAAAATTAACAGAAAAAAAAACCCAAACAGAAACACAGCAACCACCCTCAAATCCAACCACAAACACATCAACTCCCCCAAACACAAACACACACACCAATCCCCCAAACCCAACCACACACTGACCCCTCACAAACCCAACCCAAACACACACATACTGATACCCCAACATAAGTACATACACACCCAACTGCCCCCAAAATCCAGCCAAACACACACACAAACACACAGACCTCCCAAACCTATGCCCTCCCAAATGCAGCCACACAAACACACCAACCTCCCCAAACACACACACACACCAACCCCAAACCCAATGAAACACATACACACAAACTGCCCAGACACAAACACACCAAAACCCCCAACCCAACCACACACAAACACATTGAACCCCCAAATCCAACCACACATCAACCCCTCCAACAATCACATTGACCCTCCCAAACCCAAACACACTAACACTCCTAAACCCAAACACACACACAAATACACTGAACCCCCAAACCCAAACACACCAACACCTCCAAACCCAACCAAACACACATCTTCATCACACAGGGCTGCATGTTCAGGTAAGCACATAGTCATCTACACACCTTCAACCAACCTCAGAACAAGAGTCTAGGTTAGAACCCCTCAGAGGTATTAAACAACATTGAAAGAAATTCTTAAGATTAAATACTCCTATGCATACCCAAATATATCCTCTGTAGTGCTACCCACATGTGCTGCAATACAGCTCAAACACAGTGAACAGAGGAAGCATCTTCAAAAAGAAAGTTAACAGCAGGATATAGTTAGATTTTCCTTTGGTTTCCTAATTCTCCAAACAGGCTATTTTCAGCACACATTAAAAAACATAGTATAGATAGGGCAATATAATTTGTTAGCAGAAAAAACCACTTTATTCCATATATGACCTAATGAGGTAGCTATTTCAGTATGCAAAAGAGATCTAATAATCATGTTATGTAGGTGAATAATTAGCTAAAATGTTAAACTTTAAGTCAAAATAATTTAGGTGTTAATGAGAAAAGATATCTGCAGTGACAGAAACACAAAAACCCTCAAACCCCTATAGAATAGACCCTACCAGAAAAAATAAAAACAGGACAAATATTTTTCCAGCCAACATGTATAACTCATTGAAATAACACGTTAAGTTAAAAATGGTAGTAAAATTCAAGGAAGAGATGGGTATTCATGCAATAACAAGCTCATCTGCAATTCTAGTGCCAATACAAAAAAATCAATCTACTGCACACCTCTCTCCTTGTAAACTAAATTCAAGCCAAAGTTTTACACTAGAAGTTATATCCTCTGAAGAAGTCCCTCATACAAATGCTACTGATAAATCACACCTTCTCAAATTCCTGGTTTTGCCAACTGTCACAATATTTGACTAATAACAACTCATGCTTGCTTGCCATAAAGCATTTAGCAACAGGGGAAAGAACTGTTGCATTAGAGATTACATTTCATCCACACTATTTTACACAGAAGTAGATAATTTTGGGGATGTTTGTGATTGGTTTCATTGAGTCTTATTTTTTTTTCAAAGTTGTCTTGGCTTCACTAGAAACTTGTTGTTCATGAGCCATCATATTAAACTAGGAATTGTTGTTTCTTCTCACAATGAAGGATAATCTTTTATGATAGGTTAACATATATTTATTGCTTAGAATTTGCTCAGTAATTTATCTGACCATACTACTGTAATTTATCCATCTACTGCTGCCCTGAGGCACTTGAAAGACTAAATAAGCATCAATGAGAACTTTGAAAACTTTCCCCAGAAAATATTGCAGAAGAGTTTCAAATCAATTTCCAAGTTCTCAAAGTGCCATTCCCATTGACTCCCCTCTGCCACGGATCCAGGGGTTTGTACCTTTGTTTAGCATGAGCTGTTTCTTGGCTTGGCACGATGACGTTGGCAGGATGACGCCCGAGGGAGATGCCTTTGACATTCTGGGAGAGGAAAGAGTGTCTAAGTGACAACTTCCAACCTAAGCAGAGGCAATAAGCCATGGGCAAGTTGCCCAACTCGAGCATGACGCACTTCATGATGGATCTGAGAGGCTGAGTCTTCCTTGAGAAAAGACAAAGGACAGCACTGCTGGTAAGAGTGCTTCATTAGCTTTCCTTGCAGGATGTGGAGAGTGAATATTGATAATACCATTGTCATTGATAGTTCACTGAAGGAGAAGCATTTGTACAGAGCATCCAGCACCAACAGTGAGATCATGCATCAAATCAGACCTAATTACTGTCTGCAGTTTTGGAACTAAGAGCTGCATGACTCAGATCAGGAGAGAGAATTCCTCTCTTGCTACTTGCCACATAGGGAAGCACAGGGAAAGGGGAATAAAACATATTAGGTTAATTCTGTAGAGAAATTCTTTTGTCATAAACATTCAGTTCAGCAAAGAGAAGTCCAGAGGAAATAGGATTTGTAGTTCAGATACCTGAAGCATATGTTCAATAGTCAAGGAAGTCAAATTCCAGCCCTCTCTGTGCACACAGGGAAGTCCAGAGAAGTTTAGGCTGGCAGGACCTCTGCAGGTCCCTTCCCACCTCTCTGACACCCCACCAGTGCACTCAGACCAGAGCATTTGAACTCACATGGGGATGCAAAGTGCCTTATCAAGCTTAGTTTGGAAATTCTGCCCCATTCCATCCTTGGATCTGTTCAGACCTGACTAGGCACACTCCTGGACCAACTGTTCTGGCTGACCCTGCTTGGAGGAGGGGGATTAGAGTATGAGATTTGCAGAGGTGCTTCCTGACCCCAACCTCACTTGGAGCCCACTGTGTTTCTGGACTCCCTGTTAGCCCACCCATGGGGGGCCTGCTCCCTTGAGTTAGCCCTGCAGCAGAAATACTTTTGTTCTATGCACTGATGTAGCCAACTTGAAATTAGTCTTAGGAGTCATAGGATGCACAATATAAAAATTAATCTTTGTCAGGAAATGCTAATAAAGGAAAAAGATGAGAAGCAGGTAAGTTCACACCTTTTGTAACTTAAACTTATTACAAAATTCAGCATAAGGAAACAATTTTAGTAACATTAGTTGGATTTCATAGTATTTTGAAGATCACTTGCAGACAAAAGCATTTGAGACAGAAAAGTAACAAACTTCAACTTGTTACAAGTAGACATTATCTTCTCACCATTAAAAGGAAAGAATATTTATTTATTTATTATTATATAACTTTATATATAATATGTACTATTATTTATTGCCTTAAAAAACCTTACCTTTTTTGTTATTTTCAGGGCTCTATACAGTTGGATATGACACTGCATAGAGAATGGAGGTGAGGAACCAGTCCAGTCAGTCCTTGCTCTGTGGTATGATAAATCAAATTGTAAGTAAAGAAGACAAAATAACACCAGATGGAGGGAAACAAGGACTAAAGTGATGAGATTATATGAGGCAACTCCTGTGTTACTATTAGGCAAAAGCAAAAGGCAAACAGGGGAAAAACCTTGCTAACATACTCAGAATTAAGTAGCTAGTTCCAACTGAAAGAGAAGATAAGTGAAATGGAAAATGGTCTTCCAGTCTACAGAGGGACCTGTGTTTAATATCAACCAAGATAGTTGATATGTACCAAGAAGTCTCCAGATGGAAGTACTTTCTCTAGCAAGACAATTCTCTAGGGCACCATTGGATGAGGTCTTCCCAAAGAAATAGATGTGAAATTCTGCAAGGGGGAGCAAAACAAATAAAAAATTGAGTTCTCCTAATATTATCTTTGTAAGCAACAATTTTTTTTAACTCTCTATCTTTTTTACTTTTTCTGGCACAACAAATACAACACAACACATCCATCCATCTCACAAAAGAGAGGGGGAAAAAAAGTGCATTTCATATCAGATGCTTTGCGTCAAGCCTGCTGAGGCTCATAAATCAGCTGTCTATTGCCCTGGTCATTTCAACCAACGTCTGACCCTTTTGTTAACTCATGATTTATAACTGAAAGTTACTTTTTTTTAAATGCCAGATTTATAAACTTTACTGTGCTTGGTTTGATATAATATCCATTTTGTACACCAAGCTATAAGACAGTAAATTTATTGTCTATGAACTGTTACCTTGAAAAATTACATCAATGCAAAGTGGTTTCCATTTAGAATCAATGGGCAATAAATTCATTGGATTTTTTTTTGAAGGGGGGAGAGAACATGATGATATTTATGAGGTCATGAGTGGCTATATAATGGGTGAAACTGGGAGCTGAGGCTACAGTTAGACAGGAGTTCTGAGTTACAGGGTTGGACATAACGAAACGTCCAACACAGCAACGATGCATAAACTGATACTCTGCTGTCTCATTATCATCAGTGTCTCCTGTCCTCTCCTGTCTCTCCCCATCATCAATGCCAGTGAGATGTCTTATCAACACTCAGGTAAGAGTCTTTTGATTTTCATGGTTATCATGCAGGGGCTGGAGCAGTAAAACCAGGAAAGCAGCAGGTGTGCTTTCCAAGGGGCCTGTCTGTGCTGCTCAGCTGCAGGAAAAGCAGGAATGCCTTCAGGACACCAGCAGCACAAGGGACATCCAGATCAGTGGCTGCTGGTCTTGTACAATGGGGAGCTTGAGTGCCTTAAATAGTTACCCCTGTTGCTTTGATGTCCAGAAAATAAAAGTATGCATTGAGGAGAAAAAGGTATCTGAGTCTTACAGCACTGGATGTGAGCTGGTATTCAGTGCCTGAGCATCCATAGGCATTGGGTAACTTGAAGAAACTTGGCTGTACAGTCTCTCCCTTTTTCTACCCTTTGAAATGAGCTATTTTGTGATTAAAAAACATCAAGAACAGGCAGATCTCTCTTGCACTCCTCTGTATTTAGAATGCTATTTGTTTGTACTAATTCAGATTCCATTCAGCCCAGGGAAAGAATAAACCTTTGCTTGAGAAAGCAATGCTCAAAGTTTGAAATGGCTCAACAAAAATGCACAGCAGAGTTGGAAGGTTACTGTCACCAGACATGACTGGTATTGGAAGACTTTCTGAAATGAGTTCTGAAAGAACAGGCAAATCAACCCAGAAATTATTGCATAAAGCTGACTATTAAAAAGTGGCTGTTCTTACCTCTTTGCAACAGCTGTTGTGCTGGTTTATAGGTATCAGCAGTCCCCAGTCTGCTTTGAAAATCTTGGACTCACTACACCAGCATCTTCTCAATGTAATTTGCATTTACAGGTAGCTGTGATTCAATATGAGTAATATCTGTCACATCATAGCTGGCTCTAACCATTATTGCATTAGGTTCAAGACACTGTGCTTTTAGATCTTCCTTGCTAATATAAAGAGTCTCTGGGAGTGAGAAGACAGAAAAGGAACTCTCTTAAAGAGGGGTTAGTTTTGTGGTTTTCTTGTTTTGTTTTTTTTTTAAATCTCAAAGCAAATTTACCTGCTAGCACTGCTCTGATTTAAAGAATAATCCATTGCCAGAGAGACAGATTGTCTCCACATAGCACTGGGAGTTCTTTGTATTCTTATACTGAGTCCTATAATGAAATCCCTGCTGTCCTTTGCAAATGTCCTTTTATGCAGTGAATAAACCAATAACACACATGTCCAATGTCTTCATGTTCCTGATCTTTGTGGTAGTTTTTGAAATGTTGGGAGATTATTTTCAGTTTATTTTCTTACATATCCATGTGAGGAGCTAGACAGTCACACCTATCCCTGCAGGTCAGAGCAACTGAAACTCCATAGGTCACCTACAAGAATATAATTTTGTAATTGTACATCTACACAAATAGAGTTTGATAATGATACCCTCTGGTTGCCCACAATTTTGGATGTCTGCTATATATTAGCAAAGATTAAATTTACTGCTCAGATAAAAAAAACCCAAGTTACCTGGAATATAGCAGTGCTAAGGGCTTCTGCTGGCAACCTGCCTCAGGGCACAGTTTAGCCAAAGAATTCTAAATTCTCTATGCATAGACAAATTAATTCTATCAGCTACCAGCAAGCTGCTGTGTTGGAAAAAGTAGGAACATCTGTACTGGTACATACATGAAATGAGAGATGACTGGAAGACACCAAGAAGCACAGCTGCTAAAATAAGTTGTAAGATCTCCTACCTTTATTTCTGCCCTTCCACATCTTCTATTGCATTTAGTAATTGCAAAATGAAGCAGGTTAATAGATCTTGAACAGAAAGTTTTGTCTTTATTCATAGAAATGCTGCAGCATAGAAACTAGTTGATAAAGAAATGAACTAAATTTTTTAAAAATTACATACAAGTCTGGGCTGTGTACTGAAGGATGAGGTTGAGTACCTCAAGTGACAGGAGGGGCTGCTGTAGGTCAAAAACTTTTGCAACAAAACATCTGCCAGAGAAATGAGAATCTGAGATGAACATCAGGAAGGTGTCTTTTCTCAAAGCTTTGGAAGGAAAGGAATACAAAACCAATTATCCATGTTCAATAATTAAATAAGGATGGATGGTTGGTGCTTTCATGAAAGTGTTCAACAGCTGGGGCCAACAGACCTGATCAGAAATCACCTGACACAGACTGAAACAGGGATGCAAAGCAAAAGACTCACCTTATGCCTGTTTCTGTCATCTTCATGCTTCCAGCTGATGAAGATTCAAGGTTAAACCTGGAGAGGCTGGGCAGCCTTGGAAGCACCTCCCTGCTCCAGTTCCTGCCAGAGCTCCTGGGCACACTGACTGAGGACAACAAAGCAGGTGAGGATTTACCACAGCAGTGGGAGGGTGCCCATGGTTTGCACCTCCAGCTCCCACAGATATCACACCCCAGTTCCCAGGTATTTGCTAAAATACAGTGTTATGCATAAGCAGCAAACTGCTGTCATTCAGTTAACAGGGACTCTGGGGAAACCTGCTGAGCAGCCATGCCTGCAGCTCAACACCACCTCAAAGTCTCCAAATGAGTGTTGCAAAATTTCCAGATGGCTAAACCAGGGCAAGGAGAAGACTGGCCTAAGAGGAGCTGGCAGACAGAAAAAAATAGCAGTTCTACAAAACATCAATACTTGCAAAAAGTGCAGAATCAGTAGCAATGGATGGTTTGGGAAGCAACAGATGTTACCCTTCTACATTCCAGTCCAAGACCTCTGTCAGCTATAGCATTATGGCACATGAGAATTACTTGCCTAAATCATGATTTCTAAATGGTAAAACATTTCATTGTGTCTCCCCTCTAACAGGTCTTACCCCCAGCAACTACAACCCAGGGGAAAATATCAAAGAGGTGAGTAAATAACCATCTGTCATTGAAACAAGAAAAACTACACAGAATTGTTACCAAGACATCACTTCAGATCCACAGACTTCATGGAAGTATAGACTGAAGTAATATGCCACAGTGTTCTCTAAGCTGGAATCACTTAGGCAGGGGAGGGAGGAAAAAATGGAAAAGAGAGCAAGTAATCCAGACCATTTAATTCTAAACCCTACTCTTTTTTGTTGTTTTTTGTGAGGTTTTTTTATTTTCTTTTTTCCCTAGAAAAACAGCTAAGTAAAGGCAAATAAAGCAAATTTCCAGCTTCATCAGCCTAGGCACCAGTATTTCCACCACCACCACCCTCACAGGCAACACAGTATTATCAGATTTTGTTATCAACCATTACATACACAGAGAACATCATCCCTGTTCACTTCCTGCTGAATTAAATGTAAATACAGAACACAGGGATGAGTTTTAGTGCAACATCTAAAGCAGAGGTCACACTGGGCAGTCCCCTCATTTCCCCTGTGTCAGAACACAGGGCTGGGTGATCAGGAAGGGTGGGGGCAGTGGCAAGTGTACTTTCCCCTGGGAACCACCTGCCAGTAACCTCTCTAACGCTGTTGGATTTCAGACTTTCTATGGGAATCATCCTCGAATTGCTTTGCTGGGACGCTTCTTGACCAAGGACAGGAAACAGTACAAGAAACGTGGGAATCTTTCTGAATGCTTCTGGAAATATTGTGTGTAAACAGGAAACTCCCTGACTGGTTGCATAATTTATACAGATGTCTGAAAACATGTATATAGATTCGCTTGATTTAAAATGAGAATGAAGAAACACGAAGGCAGCGCCTAACTTTAGACTCTATGCTACTTGGAAATAAATAAATTCTTGATGTTTTGCAATTATGTTGTGACCAATGTAGTAATTTCTTAGAGCTCAGCACAAAAGGAAGGAAGTAATGAGAGAAAGAGACAATTACACAGCCCAAAGAGAACTTGGGCAGGGGAAGCAAAATTCCCATGGGGTTCTGTGAAAACTCCCAGAAGGGCTCAACTGTGTCTAAATCCAGAGGCAAGGGGATTTTCTCCTTTGTCACTTGATGTAGATGCGGGGGTCAGGATAAAGGAATATTGCTGCATTCCCTGAAGATGTTGAGCAGGTTAGGGATGGCAGCTTAATAATTTTTTGCATCACAAAAACAATCAGCACGTGTCAGGATGAAGCAGCTGCTCCCACTACTGCTGGACAAGATTGTTCCTCTCAGTCACTTGTAAAAAGACCCAAAAATCAATTCCTTAGCCCAGCCCCCAGCTACCCATCACAGGGCTGCCTGTGCATATGATGGGTTTAAAGAATTGTGTGTGATTATCATCAAGCACAGTATGGAAGGTAAACATGATTGTCAATGTCCAAACCTTACACACAGATTTGGACAATCAGTGGAGGCAGGAATGACACCATGTGAAAGATTCTGTGGCTGTGACCTGCACACAGGAAGGTGATACATGGACAGAGATAATCTCTGTTACCTCCTGCTTTGAGACTCAAGGGCAGTGACATTTGCTCCCCTGAGCTACCACTCATTGATAATGCTGCTGTATCTTGGCATGTAATGTAAATAAAGGAGAGGACAAAACAGTAGCTACAAGAAGCTTCTAGCCTGACTCCCCTGTACGCAGAGCACCTCCAGACTCTCTCAGTCCTGGGTACCTTCTGAGAGTAACTACAAGAAATAAAGCTAAATGGTCTCTGGGGGATGCCATTTTTGATAATATCACAAACTGTCTGAGCTGTGAACCCCTGCTCAATACATACTTTGTACAAACCTCACCCCAATCAAGGATCACAGAAAGCTTCAAGAAAACACCTAACAGTGATCCACAGGCTACATTGATCTCAATAGTGCACACCATAAATCTCTGCCTGTGCTGTTTAAACAAAGCCTACAGGTTTAAAACAGCTTGCTCACCTCACGTAAATTCTAAGACAGATGATGCCAGCTGTAATAGAGAAAAATGTCCCCAAAGAGCAGCAGGATGCACTGTGCAGCTATTTGAAATCTTCTAAACATTCATCCTTCTCTCTTACACACTGGAGCAAGTCAGTGGCTCTCTGGAAACTACTTTTTTTCTGCTACCTCAGCCAATAGAAATTTGTCAGAAAAGACTTTATATTTATCTAAATGAATAATCAGCTAAGATAAACATACAGACAGGGAGAAGTGTTGAACCTAAAAAGTCTGGGGGAAAAATATTTTCAAAATCTACAAGCATAATGCTAAATAAAGAAAACCAGAGTGAAGGCTAATAGAAAAAAATTACAAGTATTAAAAAGTTCACTTGCCATCTACCTGAGAGGGGAAAGAAACGCAGAGCTGTCAGGTATTGAGGATGGGGTCAAGACAAGGTAATCAAGCTATAAAAAGTGAAACCTTAGCTTTTAAAACTACAAAACACTTTCTAGTATTTCTGGCATCTAAAGAAGCAATATCAAATCAATTTGTTATTCCATTTAGCCAGCTTGCAGCAGCAGGGGCTGAGGGGGAATTCAGTTAATTCTAATATACCAGAATTTCATCAGAGCCTGAAATTTTGTCAGTCACAGTCTTTGCCTCTGGAAAGGAAGGAGTTCAGACTGTGTTTGGACATCACTGGTACTTCTCAAAGAGACAACTGTTTGAGACACTGTTGAGTACTGAAGTGCTTCCTTCCTGAAGGACATTCCTGGCAGGTGCCAGATAAACTCAGGCCCAGGGCCCAAGAGCAGAGCCTGGCCAGTTCATGACACATGAGAGCAAACTCCACTTCTCCCCCATCCTGCTGTGACATCCAGCTCCTGCCAGCTCTCAGCTCAGAGCTTTTCCTCACTCCTGCAGACCACAGACAGGAACTGCAGAGAACTAACCAGATGTAGAAAGTCTGGAAGCCAGGCAGGTTTTTGCCTTTGCATGGGAAGGTGTGGCTGGGGAAGTCAGCCAGGAGCATCCCAGGGGCACTGGGAGCAGGGGGCTGACAGGCAGAGCTGCACAGCAGCAGTGTGTGATGGATGCCCTGACAGGGACAATGCTGCTGTGAAGCAAAATATACTACAGAAAATGAAATGCAGGTCCATTACTTCTGAGAATGGGATGATTGAGCATCACAGGTCCAGTTGCTCACCATCTGCCAAAAATACAGCAGTACATCATGCAGCTCACCTCTGACATCCACACAAATGTGTAACTGCAGGTCTTCAGCTCTGAGCCAGAACTTGAGCTGGCAGGACGATGACTGCTATTGACAAAGCAGAAATATGGAGAGGCTGACAGATCCTAGATCTCTGAATAAAAACACAGATTTACCCTGAACATTTTTCATTTCACAAGCCTATTCATTTATCCTCATTTTTTGGGATAGGTAATTTAACTCACATTTTTAAGAATGCTTAAAATGACCAACTAACCCTTAAAAAGAATAATCAATAAACTCTCAGCAATGACATATCCAATGTTACTTTCAAGATGCCTGTATTTCAAGGCACTGTATCACTTACCTTATCAGAAGCAATTCAGTTACATACTCATCTAAGATTACTTATTTCCTTTCCAATTTCAGTATGATGCTACTTTTGTTCTGTATCTTGTACTCCCTGCAGTCTTTTTGCCTTTCTCCTGCAGGCTTCTTTAAGCACTATCAATCATACCTCTGTTAAGTCCCTTAAAGCAGAAAAAAATTAACAAATTGTTGCTCTGCAATTAGTTAAGAACTTCCTTGCTCTATGAGATATGCTCATTAATTAAAGCTATGATTTTTTTTCTCTGTACTTCCTCTAGGACAAAATTTTCTTTGGAAAAGTCATCATAGGCAGAAGCTTTAACTCCTGCATGCCAAAGTCCAGCAGTTCAGAAATACAGATGTAATATTTCACACACAAAAAGTGCTTTCCCTTGTGGGATACAGTCAGAAAAGAAAAAACAAAACATAAATGGCCACTAAATGGCCATTTTCATTTACCCACGACGCCATGGACACTGTATCCAAACCCATACACAATCAAAAAAGGTACTAAGCATTCTGTTAAAAGTCTATTTTCTATACATTATCAAGAACAAAATAAACACACATTTGAACGGTTTTTTGCAGCATATTTTTTTTAGTTTTATTTATAAAATCAGATGCTCCTTTAAAGTGTACAGTTAAAATCACAACTGTAAATTCAACCACAGCTGAATATTGTTTCAATAAAATACTCCTAGCAACAGATGTAAAAATTCATTCAATTGTGATTCAAAACTCGATTCAGCTGGAAGATAAACTTACCAATACATTACTCATTCAGCAAGTATTTACCACACTGTAAAAATACATAAGGGTCCCTTCTGTTCATAGCAATGCCATGAAAATACCTGCACAACAACTCATCTTTTAAAAACATAATTCTACATTTATGAATACAACAACAACAAAAAAAATTGCCAGCGAAATCCTCCGAGGGTTTCCAAACTGCTGACACCCCCACAGGGGGCAGTAACTGCATCAGTGCTGTACCAGCATGTTTTCCCTCTGACCACTAAATAAGTGATTTTCCAAGCAGCTCTAAACTGCAATATTTTTTTCCAGGCAAAACAAAGCCACAGAAACAAAGCAGCAGGTAAAATCCATCTGCAACACTCACTCCACTGGCCTTTCTGATCAGAACTGAATCTTGCTGTGATCACTCCAGCACACTACAAGGACTGAAAATTAGTACAAGCTGAAGAAAAAACTGCCAGCTCCTGAAAACTTAAGGAAATGAGGTCAAAGGCTTAATAAGGCATTTCATGAAGTTGCGGTTCTAGCAGGGTACCTTGGGAAAGTTTGGGGTGTTTTTTATCCTAAGGGGATAAAACCTGCTGATTTTGCAGCCAAGACCATTTGATTTTTGGGCAAATAATTGTCTCAACATCACACAGGGAACTGCTTCATCTGTTCATTCCTCTTACACTATTCTCCCACATCACAATTTTTTCCTAACCCAGGATGTGTGTAGCCCCAGAGAAGGGATCCTGCACCTAAGATTTAGCCAGGATTACAAACTTGGAATTCAAACTCCTAGGCACAGGAATTTTCATTATATATGGCCAGAGAGTCTATGATATTCACAGCAATTAGAAAACTGCCTGGGCTTTCCATTGCTCAATGATTCTACTGGGCACAAATTCACAGCAGTAGGGGTACAAGAAAGGTTAACATCTCCAAACAAAGGTAACATGATCAGGTTTCTACATACAGAATCTTGATCACTTGTAGCAAAGACAGCACAGAATACAGCAAGTGAAGACTCCCAAATTCTACTCCTGAATTTAGAATGAACTGCAGGTATGCACCTTTGTGTCTCTGCCTCTTTTTCTACAGCTGGGATAATAAAAGTCATCTTTTGGACATGTTCACAGACCTATGGATTGAAAACATTATTCAAGTGTTAGGTATATATTGCCATTTTCCTGAACTAAGTCTCACTGTTTTACAAGAGAGATGGCATGTCTGCCTGCTAAGACATTGCAAATCAGCTCATTTTCATACTTGGGAAATAAATGAACACTTTCAAACTCAGGAAATAAAAAACATACACAAAAGAGTCTACTGTTATCATAACTTTCCTTCTGGCTTAGGGTTCCAAACTATTTTGAAGGAGACAGCTGTCCTTACCTGAAATATTCAATTTAATCTATTTCACCAAGTTTCAAAATGCATTGAAGCAAACATTTTAATTTAAACATAGGTAAGCAGAATGGATTCTAGTGCATAAGTCTAATTGGACAGATAACTTAAGAAGTTTCCCAATTAAGAAAGAACCTTTACACAAAGTATCTGATTACATGTTTTAGAGCAAATATTTTGGCATTGTAGTTATAAAGCAGAATACCATGTTTGGAAAATGCTCTAAAAAGACTAGGAAATGTGTAAGATCTTGCCCACATCTTCCTTCTTGAATACATAACCTGCTACATGTAAACACCTACTGAAGTCTCTTATTTTAAGAGCTGTTTGAAGTTTGAGCATGTGTGGA
The DNA here is from genome assembly GCF_029582105.1 of Oenanthe melanoleuca. Classification (NCBI taxonomy): domain Eukaryota; kingdom Metazoa; phylum Chordata; class Aves; order Passeriformes; family Muscicapidae; genus Oenanthe; species Oenanthe melanoleuca. The sequence continues at coordinate 3,389,582 of NC_079354.1, forward strand.
CCTCTGCTGATTTACAACACAAGAAAAAACCGAAAGACAAAAAAAATGTAGCTTAAGAATAGAATCCAACAAGTATAAACAGAGCAGGCAAAAACACTGAAAAACCCCCAAACCCATAAGAAGAACTCTGCCTGAGTCAAATTAGCCTTGAAAACTCAATTCTGTAAAAGTAACTTTCCTTAAAATAAACTTTAACAAGAAAGATTGTCACTGGATTGACTTTTACAAGTAAAGAAACCTTTAGATAAATATAATCTTCTTTCAATGACCTGCAGATCACAGTATTTTACTTGAAGCTTACCAGTAACTGAAACTAGAGAAATGAAAATATTTCACACACCAGCAAAAGGATTACACAGAACAAAAGGAGAAATAATGTGTTACATTCTAAAACTCTTTGCTAAGAAAGCTAAGGTGATTAATAACACCACAAGGAAAATCTGATTACATCCAGCCTTTGATAAACACAGGGGAAATCAGACAAAATTTGCCAGGTTTTTAGCCAAACATGTCCTGTTTGAAGAGCACTTTGAGACATTAATGAGAACAAATCCTTTTACATACTGAAAGTGGTTATCACATTCTGAACTATAAACTCCTTTTTCATCCATGGATTTCAACAGCCAGAGACTCCCTTACAATCAAAGAGGTTAAATGTTATGCAGGAAGTCAGCAGTGCTCAGAAATAATGAATATGTAGTTTGATGTTCAAGTTTAGTTCCACAACATATGAGTTTTGAAAGCAGAAGAAATGAAATTAATTCTTTTTTTGTTTTGGCATCACCACAACGAAAGCAAATCAGAGAAACTGCTTAGATAATTTCCTAGCTTGTTATGTCTGGATTCAACTCTTCTAACCACTCAACAATGAAAACATTAAGATACAAACCCACCTTCCCACGCACTACCAAAGTAAGATAAGATTGCATGTAACTACTTTAATTAATAACTACTTGCCTTGATAGAGAAAATTTTCCATGGGTCTGTTTTTAAAAAGCAGAGCCTGTGGATTCATACTTCTGGGTTGGCTGGGTTTTTTTAATTTCTGTATGTAATTTCATCTCTGGTGTATTTGCAAACCAGTTATCCTCAATTAATTTATATATCTATCTTGATAAATAGAGCTTTAAAATTAAAAGCTGCAGAACAACTTGACTCCAAAACACACATCACAAAAAACATAGGGAAAAATTTGCTTCTTTTCATGTCCGTTTACTTTTTTCAATGGGCACAAGCTAGCAAAAGGCATTTGATGCAGAATAACCTGGCTGTTTCAGCTGCTCTTTAAAAAGCCTATGGATTCTCAAACCAGCTACCACAGTTTCAGAGCCTCAGGATATTTGGATCTTTAGCTCACTTTAAATAGTGAACATAAATGAAGAGTACTGTAGCTTGGCTTCAATACATCCACCTTACTTGGAGAGTAAACATGCTCTGATCAGCAGGTTCACCACCATAGGTTCTTAAACACTGCATCTTTTCACACTTATTTGCCAACTTCAAAAAACAAACACTCAAACAAAAAAAAAAAAAATCTTGTTATTTTGCTCATCATTGAGCAGTTAAAGGTTACAAACATAACCCATCCTGTGTCAAGTCTGTGAGGTCAGAAAGTGAAACAGCCTCCCACTGAAAGATTGTCTTCAGAGTCATGCCAGGAGCAGAGGGGTAACAGAGGAAGATTGAGTTTCATGTGTGACTGAAATATTTCATATTGGTAAGAGATGGCCATGGAGATTCACTGCTGGTATGGAGCAAAGCCAGAGGGAAAGAGGGTGGGAATTACATCAAGCAGTTGCACTGACACAGGTGCTGATGCCCTCAGCGTGGCAGGACTGGAGGTGGCTCTCCCTTGTTTTCCATGCTGTCATCAGGCACTGCAGCCTCACAGCTTGCTTCCCTGCTGTCACACGTAACACAGCCCTTTGAAAAGGAGCAAAAAATAGTAGATTAAATTCTTTTTATATTTCAAAGGGTCAAATCCTATGGAATGATACATTACAGTCTCTTGAAACCTCTCACCAATGGGGTGAGATCTCTCTAAAAGCAGAGATTAGATCTTGCAGATACTTGCACCAGCCACTCACCTTGCCTCTGAGATTAGTTAATTTGGTTAGTGGAACATACAGTTCTACCTTTGAGATAAAATGGCATGTGACTTTCTTGAATTTGAAGACCTTATCATTCAGCTTTATAAGAAAGCTCCTTATTGAAGATTTGGACTGCAGCCTGAACAGCAGCAACACTGACCAACACAAAACAGCTGAAATGCCTGAGTGTATTGATATTTCTATTGTTCTTGAGAAAGGGTCCAATACTAAACAAAGTCTCCAAACAGTCCTGTATTTCTTGCTACTGTCATAAGCCTGGTTGTTTTTGCAAAATCACAATCTGCACTGGAAACAGGACTTTCTGCTTAGGAACAGTTTCATAACCACAGACAGAAAATAGTGATATTTACATACCAATACATTTCCTAACATTTGAGATTATAAACACTCAACAGAATTTTCTACAAGATCACTGGGCACAATTTTGCTATCTCAATCAAACACAGTGTTCTTAACTACAACAGGACACATGTTATCAATGAGGTATTAGGAAAACAAAGACTAGTTTTCTGGTCTTGTTCCATAGCCAAGGACATACATGTCTTAGTTTTTCTTCTCTAAGAATAAATACCACGTCTCAGAATGCCACACTTGACAACCCCAACCCAACATGCAGTGCTAAAATAGACAAGAAATTTTTCTGGTATGCAAGTACATGAACACAGCCTTTAAGTTTTCTGTACAACTCAACACTGAAGCTCTAGGTCTTTGTGGAACTAGATGTGTCTTGCCATTCTCCATAGCACCTGGGAGCACTTTAAGCTGATTAGGACATTCTTTAATATACACCAATGTAATCCAGAAGCAGTTTAGCAGAGTGCTCAAGAGTTATACCAGCTAAAATAAGGAAGTATAAGATTGAATGAATGAATACACCTACAAAAAACTGGCTATTTCTGTGTTTCTTATAATACACCTGACCTTCCTCTGTGACTGAAGATTTTTCAGCTTCCAGAACACCCTAGATCTATTTTTTACTGAAATCCAAGAATTATACGCTATTCAATTATAGCATTTTTACAAGAAAGATAGCAAAGGACTTAATACCAAGAGAAAGAAAACTACTCTAGATGCCTTACTAGAGATCATGACACCCATAACCCAGCACTGTAAGATGGCCCTGGTTGGAAATGCCTGGGCTGGCCAAGGCAGGGAAGACCTGCAGCTCCTTTCCCACTGCTCACCTGGGTGCTGATTTGCAGGGGGACAGTCTGGGTCCGGATCCATGAGTGCACCTCTGCAAGCTCCTTCTTCTGCCCATCTGTAAACCAAGGCTGCTGCTTTTGCATGACTGCCAGCTTCTCCAGATCCTGCTTTAGAACTTCCTCTTTGACTCTGAAGGGAAGAGACACCTGTGAGCACAGCTGTACTACACAAGCAAGGCAGGCACTGACATCGTGAGAGTCTCCTCACCACAATCTATGGCTGAAACCTAGACAGCATCAGCTGTTCAAAGGGAACTTTGTACCTTGTTTGCTTTGTACCTTATTTGCTTTGTAAGGCTGCTTTCAACACTGGGCTAACAGTCTGGGGTTTGTTTGCTGTTGATATTGTTGGGAGTTTATGGTTGTTTGGTGTGGATTTTATTTGTTTTATGGCTTTATTTTAATGTGGAATCCAATTACAAATTATATATATAAGCTAATTACAAGGAACGTGCAAATAACCTGTAGTTTTACCCCTTTATGTATTCCAAGTACAGGACAATAACCAATCCCATTAATACCTCAGCAAAAAAAGCTACACGTTACCTTATTTTAACAGATGGGGGAATGGGAAAAAAGTAGACAAAAGTAAGTAAATAACCAGGCCTAAACTGCACAAAAATACTCTAAGACACCTGGAAGTTTCATTGGTTTGCATGCTGTTTCCACAGTCTCACTTCAATCCTATAGTTCCATGCACAATTCCAAATGACATGTCAGAAATTGTTGATGTTTTCCAACCTGTTTGGCATTTGGTAATTCATTAGAACTCTCTCAGGTGTGTAATCCATCATCACCCAGGCTGACTCATGTTTCGATTTATAAGCTGTCCCTTTTTCTTCTGCTTCCTGATTCTTCTCTTCTTTGGAAGCTTCAGAAGAATAATTACTGGCAAAATTGTTGCTGCTTTTCCCACTACCTGCTGAGAATGACCATGGAAGGAAAAAAAAAAAAAGGCAGATGCCTGGAAAATCCCAGTAATTCAACAAGAAAAGTACACCACCCCCAGTGTACTCTTGCAAGCTAGTTCTGTAATGCAAACACAGGTATTCTCCCAAATGATTGCTCTAGCAATTACTACCTGTTGAGAATTCAAAGATAAAGTGCATTCTCTCAAATTATTCCAGATCTCCAAAGCTTAATTCACATTTCTCAAAATTAATTGGCTCAACTTCTCTGCTTCTGAGAGGTCTTGCTCTAAGCAGATTTACCTTTAGTCAAGTAAGATGTAAAGCAGTATCTAATGTAGAGAAAAGTGATAATGAGAAAAATGAAGAGTGACTTCTAGGTCAAAAGAGTAGCTTCTTAGACTCACATTTCCAGCTACAGTGACTGAAATAAACTTGGCTTCAAACACAAAGCTGGTGAAAAGTAAAGGCCATGGATCTTCTTATATGGATTTCCCATCCCCACTTGAGTATCCTGCTATTAATTATATGTTAGCAAGCCATCTAGCACCAGATACCTAAATCTTGGCCTTCCCTACCTGTGCCATGACCAGAAGTCTCGTTGAAGCTAGAACTTAAAGAACCAGATAAAGCTGATCCACTGCCTGATGCTGCTGAACCTGAACCCAACTGTGAGTCCTCGTACAACGAGCGGTCAGGAAATTCAAGAGCAGCATTGTTACCATTATCTTCTGGATCATTATCCTGGAGACAAAAAGCAGATCCAACACATCCACAGAAGTTACATTTAAGTATGCAAAAGGAAGTTAATGCAGTTACTGAATTTGTCACACGCTGACCAAGTTCTCATATCAATTCAACAGGTTTGGAGTTTTTAGCTCTGAAAATGGCTGGCGGTTTAGAACTCAGGATAACACTCTTCATGGGTGAAAATCAACAAGCATCTGAACTCTAGTTTACTGGTTTCTGCTGCAGATCCTTCCCCAATTTGTCAGGATATTGTGCAGTTGCATAAAGTTAACAATTTCTACTGACAAGAGAGGAGTGAGTTCCCTTCACACCCTGTTAGATGGCATGAAGCAGCCATACACATCAAGCAAAGGTGCACTACAGGGAAAATGAGAGTCTTCCCCTGGTTCACTATGCGAAGCAACTGCTTCTGCAGCTCCAGGTACACCAGCTCCCCTTTCAGGACCCTACCCTGCAGTTTCAGCTGATCCAGCCTTTCCAGCCCAATCTGGATTCAGGAGGCAACATTTTTTTCCTTGCCTGCAGAGCTCAGATTCCTGCCTCTGAGTTTACCGCGGAAGTTGGAGAGGCCTTTTCTATGCCCATGTATGGAAACCGACCCACACGGATCCCTGTTCTTCTTTCATTAGCTGCATCCCTGGGAGACAGAGGGAGTAATTAGAAGAGTATCTTCCCTTTGTTTTGGTTCTCCACAGAGACTGTGGGACTGGGTGAAAAAGGATGCAAATTGCGCAGCACTAACCAAGTTCCACATGCATAAAAGCCCCAAACCCCAAATTCTAGCTGGCAGTTCCATTGAAAAAGCTGCTGCCAGAATGCTGAGCAGAAGCAGCTTGTGGCAGCCTAGACCAGAAGATCTCATATTTCTGTCATTTACTAAGTGCTCATACTGTACTGGTACAAGTTCCCATAAGCACAAGTATAAACTGCTTTCTCTACTTCCTGTGCTATTCGTGACCTGCAGCCTACATAGCACAGCCAAGAGAAAAAGCCAACAAAAAAAAAAAAAAGCCAACAAAACCTGTGTCCCTGATACACAGACCATCACCACCAGTTTTGGTGACACAACACTGTGAAAGTCAGTTTCTCCTCTACATGAAAAATCTTTGTTACTTACACATTTATCCTCTGCCTGTGGCTTAACATCAGCACTAACGGAAAGCTCCATAGGTTTTGGCAGCTCTTCTTGAAGCAAATTCAGCTGAAGTGGGGAGCTGCTCCGTGAGCTGCTCAGCAGTAGGGCCTGGTCACATGGGCCCTCTTGCTGGTCCTCCACAGATGAGTGAGGAGAGGCTGGAAAGGGCTGATCCACTGAGTGTGGTGCTGCTGGTGATGGAGCACAAGGAGGGGGTGCTGGAGGTAGTGTGGTGCATGGGTATGAAGAAGGGGGATAAACACACTGAGGGCTAGGGAGAAAGACATGTTGAGGCATCTGAGCATACATGGGGAAACCCTGAAAAAATACAGCCATGAATGTGCCTATGTTTGGGGGATAAAAGACTGGGTATGACTGTGTTCCACAGTATAGCTGTGATGAGGACATGGACTGAGGCTGTAATGAGCGAAGGGCAAGCTGCTCTCCTCCAGAAGAGGCTGGAAAAGTAGACACTGGATTCAAAAAGGCAGGAAATCCCACAGGAGGATGAACATTCAGACCGGAGGAGCTCAGATAGGACACTTCTGAGGGAGAGAACAACTGTTTCTGATTTGTTCTCTTCTCACATGGAAGACTATTTCTGTTTTTACTAGAAGAGTGGTTATCTGAGCACTGTCTCTGAGGTTTCTGGCGCTTGAATTTTCCATGTTTTCCTTTTTTACAGCTAGCTGGGCTCATCTGCTTTGCAGGGGAATCACCTGAGAAAAAAAATAAACATATTTACTGAAATGACAGACTCAGAAAATAACAGAGAAAAAAAAAAAAAAAAAAGAAAAACACCCAGATAAATGAGTGTGGCTTAGTCAGAGCTGACTTTCCTTTAGATATTTCTTCCATAAAAAAGTGATGGATTTGCTGACATCTACAATATTTTCCTTCATGTCATCAATTTTCTTATCGATCCCTTTGGCTTATCAGATCTTTTACGTTCTTTCAAGGGGATGCAACAAACTACCTGGGATTTGCAGGCTTTCTTGCAATAACTAACTATCTGCTTTGTGAAAAGTCTAAGATAAAAAGATCCAAGATGGAGCAGACATTCTGTGTGGGCAATGCTGCTGTCAAATCTTGGCAATCCAAAGGAAGAATTCTGTAAGCAGCCACAATAAGACACTTACTAAATTACACAAAGGAGAACCAGACTTCACAGCTAGGTTGGTCTTGTAAATCATCTAACAAGTCTTTATCTCTCAAAGCTGCTGCATACCTTGGCCACAGGAATGTCTGTTGTTACTTCTGCTTCCTTGTTGAAGGTAAGTCCTAAATGGAGAGAGCAAGACCCTCTGTCGGAACTTGTCAACATAGTTCTGCTCCTCCTTTTGAGTGTGGGCTGACAATGTCTCTTTTGTTAGCCCAACTGGCTTTAAGTCCTCAGGCAGCACTGCAAGACTCTGAGCATTGACAGGAGGCAGCTCGATTTGTTCACTTCCAACAGCAGCATCCTCCATTGTAGTCACTTCTTTGAAGAGGGAAGAAAACAAATCACTCTTTGCTCTGCCCTTCTGGTGTCAACCACCACAAAACCCAGAGTGTTACACAGAAAACACCCTCATCTGAGCTACTGAGCAGAGGCATGGGGAGAAAACAGCCTTTCAACTCAAATATACTTACACTAACATCAACTGCATCAAACAGCAGATTATCTGCATGGTCTGGAAAACTTCAAATTCACTTTGAAGTTAGAGGCACTTCTTCATATTTTTTTAGTACTATAGCAGCTACATATATATATTTTTTTTTCTTCTTTCTGCATTAAAATGAAGTAAAATTGGCCCCATAGTAATTTTTATTTGACTCCTCAATGGCCAAAAGCACATTGTTGTGTTTTGAGGCATATGCAATGAAGTTCAAGGGGAAAGGAAACTGTGTAGTCTATTAAACCTATTTTACTAAAATACCATAAAAACTTCCAGGCTCAAGCTTTTCTTCACAGCACCCTGAGAAATACCTTAATATTTCAGAATTCACATTCATGGAGGACGTATCTTAAATGAACAAAACTTTCTCACCGTGTACTTCAGGCTGGAAACATTGTGTAAACTTAAATATCAGTCAGTGTTTTGTGAGTGTGAACAGTACCTGATTCAGGGTGTGGGACATGCACTATAGTGCTGCTGTAGCTGCACTGGCTGGTGACAGATATGACACTTGGAGCCTTGTTGGACAGGGTCAGGTCTGCCAGAGGAGCTCCCACCATGCCTGCAGTTGTCTGGTCTTTCAGCGTCTCTTCCAGACCAGCAGATATTGGCGTGTGGGACTCAACTGCTGACAGCATAGCAGTATCTATTGGCAAATGACAAAGTTTCTACATGGAATTCCAAGCTCCCAATTCATCAAGTCTCACTGGTTCAGAAATAACCAGTAAGTATGCAGACTATTAAATAAGACAGTCTTATATACTAAAAAAAAAAACAATTTACATGCCAGTGCAAAGGCAGCACATACTAAATGTGGCATAAAATGAGTGAGCAACAGAAGGTCCATTTAACAACAATAAGGAGTTCCTTTGATGCATTCAAAGACTTAACATTTTAGCTTATGTTTAATTGGGAGATCTAGACAATTTAGGCAAATATTTACTAAATATTTACTAAAATACTGTTAGCAACACAACAGTTTAAAAAGTGGACAAACCTTGGAACACAAAGTGACATACAAAAAAATCCCAAATCAGTTTTTGTGGTTCTAACATGATTGTCAGTACACTTTGTGTTACCTTCCAGCGCCCTGACTTCCTGCTGACTTTGCTGGACTTGTTTGTCATCTTCTGAAGATGACGATGATGTATTTGCAGAAGATTTACATTTCCTTTTCAGTGCTGGAATACTGCAGCTCTCTAGATATCTGAAATGAAAGCATATCACAGGAAGCTCTCTCTACTTTGAGGGGGTGTTTTTCTCCATTTGGAGATACAAACATTTGAACAATCCAAACTGGAGATCCAGAGGTTGTTAACTAGTATTTTAAATTCACTGCAGAAGGTTCTGGACACGCATCTGCTTTCCAAGGAGTATTTTAAATAAAATCTATCACTCTTTGAGGGGAAAAAAAAAAAGAAAAAAAGAAAAAAGATTACATTATCCACTGGGTTAAAAAATACTGGCATTTTATAAATTATATCAACTTTCTGTTTTATAGGGATGTTTGCTGAGTGATGAGTAATGAGAAGACACTTACACATTAGGACCATCAAAATTCACTTAAATTCCTACTGCACCAATGACAAATGTCAACAAATAGATGCAAACAGAATCTTAGGTCCTGAACTTTTCATTATTCTGTAATTCAGATTGGGCAATCCATTCCAATGCTCAGAGAGGCAGAAAACTTTACAAAGAATCCCAAATTTATCTCACAGCTCAAGCCCCAGACAGTTTAAGGCAAATGCAAACTGCTTGGATATCCAATTAATCTTAAATTTGTGTCACTAAAATTGTTTCAGAGTTTATTACCTGATGATACTATCAACACAATTGATCTGCTGATAGGAAGGAACATGTGGAGTCTTCTTTGGATCATCATAAAAAGTGTTGCCTGGTTCATCTGTGCTATCCCCTCTCAGCGTCTGAAGAAAACAGGAAGCAGTGTGCCTCTTCCCTGGAACAGAGGAAATCTTTAAAGATTCCTCTCAAGGGCATTTAAACACTACCCTCACACAGATATAAATACACACACAGATAAATATATACTGGAACCCACATAATGGTACAGGGACATATGGCCTACACATTCGCATCTCGATTTATATGTTTTGAAGCAAGGAAAGGAAAGGGGGAAAGATGCCTGAAAATAGCCAATTCCCCACACACCACCTTAAACATCCACTCAAAAAAGCAAGCAAACGAAGAAAACAGTATTTAAAACCCCCTGCATTCAAGTTGCAAATAAAGCTGCAATTAATATTACTCTTTTTTCAGTTTATACATTACAGAATCCAACCCATTCTTTAACAGTAATTTACAGCTTTGTATACCACGGATACAGTGTCTAGAGTTTAGCAATATTGACAGTACAGTCCTCTAGGACAATACCAGCAGTTATCTTTAACAGAGAGTATCACAGAGCAAAATGTTTTAATACAGATTATATGATATTTAAGGGAGCATCCAGGTTTCTCTATATATTTGTGCTACATACAAACTGCAAATTATGTGCAATAATACAACATGAAGCACTCAGTAACTAAACCCCTACTCCAGTGGGAAGTAGGGCCATATTGTCCAGCCTATGATAGCTTCTAGGAGCTCACAAAGTAACCAAGAGGACCCTCCACACTACTTGCTACAAGCAAGTGTGCATTTTCACTAGAAAAATCTTAAAGTATAGAAAAGGAGAAGTCTGCAAACCTAGAAAGAGACATATGTTCCTCCATATTTCACGGAGGAGTTAAAACGTTATTCATCTGCTGAGGTTATTTTTAGGGGTGAATTGGGGGGAGGGTGGGGGAACTTGTTTGGGTTTTAAACAAAACAAACCTCTTCTCATGTCCAAGCCATGCTGAAAAATGCTATCTAAAGTCCTTCAGTGTAACACCAGGCAGCCAAACACATGGCTACAGATCTACAGGAGTTCATGTCACCTTCAGGATCATAACTACATTAAACTTACCTCCCAAAACTTCTGAGCTCACAGACTGTTCATTTGCATTCTGTGGCTTGCTCCTAGATGCAATGTACATCTGCTGCCCCAAGTTCTTTATTCGGTTGACATCTGCACAAACTTGTTGTAATGTCATCTTGAGACATGCAAAAAAGGCAAAGTCAGAATAAAATGAGCACAAAGAGGCCACAGGAGCCAACTTAGCCAACTTGGGTTCTTGTATTTTTCAAATTGAAAGGGAATAGACTATCAGCCTAAGCCTGGTATCTATTGGTATTTGTAAACTTAATTAATCCAGTTATCATGGCTAACTTAAGTAAACTAACTATAATAAAGCTCAAACAGCCTCAGCACTTGAATGTTTTAATGCCCATGCCAAACCTTGAAAGTGAGAATAAGGTGATGACTTACAGGAGCCTAACAAGGAAATTAGGTAATTCTATTGTTTGTTTTAGGACAGCAATACTCCTTGGTTTTAGGAAGCACTACTTCCACTCTCTTCTATAGCAGTCAGCAAAATTAAGAGCAAAAATCAAAAGCCAGCACTCTGTAATTAACCTATTTAGCTTGAACATGGCTTTATTCTTCCCACTTCAGTAAAATTTATTATGAGAAGCACATATGTACACAGTAAACATTTTCATTTTTACAGATGTATTTTCACTACTCTGCAGGCAATGACACATTTATAGACTTACTGGTTCCTGTGTTTCCTCTGCACAGTTCCCATTAGAGTCACTTGAAGATGCTATGCTGATGTAGTGCTCGTAAGAGCCACTGCTTCCAAGGCTTCCATAACCACTGGAAACATTGCTGTGAACTGGCTGTATTGAGAAGGGAAAATAAAATTTTTAAAATCATCCTCTGAGAGAACAAAATGAAGGAAACAACATATTTTGCAACACAACTTCAAATAAAGACAATCAAGTGAAAAGTCAGTATTTGTTTGGGCTCTACCACTTGCTTATGAAAAATTCTCTACCATGCCTCAAACTGTTTCAAGATGCAGATGTACCTTTCAACATAAAGACATGGCAAGAATGTCAAACAGGTGGGTTTTTTTTGGTAATAAGACGGGCTTGTATCTATGCAGAACTTTCCTTTCAGACCTTTTAAAAGACCATCCTCAAAACAGCCCACTAATCAGACTCAAGTCTCTTTAGCCTCTCACTCAGAAGATCAGCCTGTGTTCTGAAATTCTTTTGCCTTCTTTACCTGCAGAAGCAGTTTGTAAATTTGGCCTTGTAATTCTCTTATCTCTTTCTCCACGCTGCTCATTTCTTTACTTCTTGGGGCAAAGACATCTTCATTCAGAGGGCTTCTGCAGAGAGCCAACAGTATTTCACTTTTCATTTTCATTTGATGAAGAAAAGACAGCTATAAACACTTAGAACAGATGCTTAATTGATTGCCATTACTCTATTTTGACTGTTCTGCTGAGACAACACAGAGGAATGTCATCTGTCCCAACAGCTGCTCTGCTGGTGCAGTGCTATGAGAGCAGGGAAACTCCAGAGAAGTCAATATACCAGCAGAGACACCAGTTAAGGCTGACAAGCATCTACCCCTCTGTCTACTTCACTCAGAAGGCAAACTCATACCCCATAAAATCTTGTATAAAAGATCATTTTGAAAAGTCAGAAGATGACTCCCAAAAGCCATTTCCTCTAAGAGAAATCAGGTAAGAAGGCAGTCAGTCATTTTCAAATTTCTTGAAAACTAAGGAGAAACATCTGAAAAATTATATATAAGTATATTCAATACTGACTGCATTTTAAAAAGATGTTGCCTTAGTAAATATTTAAAAGCTGTATCAAGTAAATATGCCAAAAAAAGGTCAACAAATTGGGTTTTTCTAGTGAGTCAACCATGAATTAATTTCAGGTAATTATTTGTTAAAGTGATCTAATTTTATGCTACTTTTTAGCTTCTGCTCATCTAAAACTGGAACTTTGATTTAGACATCAACCATATGCAAAAACCTGCTAAAATAAAAAGCTGGCTTAGCCTCTTACTTCAAAGTAATTCACTTATTCTCACACTTAATAAACAAGAGGAAGGCTGTTCTGAAGGAACAGTCTGAAGACAGATGCTAGGCTGTTGTCATATCTACAAGAGCAAATTATGTCTCTAGTTCAGTACTTAAGACTGTTTTGTTTTGCAGAGTAATCAATGAAAAGCATTTTATTTGATCAATTCTACAACTGACTTACGTCCGGACTTTGTGTCGACCAATGATGAACACAATCTTCCTGCTCCAAGGATTCACAAAACTGGACCAGCTGGTGTCCAGTATGACATAATCCCCATTTTGAGTACAAAATCTAATAGGTAAATGCTCAAAAGGGGGCTGGCCAGCAAATTTCAGTACTGAAAAATACACAGTCAAGAAACAAGGTTTAGCTTACATTATGACACAGTAGTGCAAGCACAAACACTAATGACTGAGGTTGTTAGAACTTTGGCAATGAATTTACTTTGATCTCAAACTGACTGCATGAGTTAATTAGTTAATTTTTGTCTAGATTGCAGATCAGTCACGTGTCAAGCAATATGATAAAGGTATGATAAAGGTATGATAAAGAATCGTAAAACCAACCGAAATCCCTCTAAAAGCAGCTCTTACTTTTCCGGTGAATAGTGATCATCAAAGGACGATCTTCTGGGTGCAAATACATCAGAATGGATGTTCCAATTAAATCCTGAGGTAAGTAACCCAACAAAGGCACTGCTCTGAAACCCAAGCACATTATCACAGCTTACAATATAGTTTTGACTACTTCCATCCTTAACCCTTTGCTGGTCAGTGAAGTACCCATGCACAATCTACAGTGAAATGAACTACAGCTACAGAACATTTCCCAACCCATCTCACAATCCTGCACTGTAATATTGACATAAATACCCACGATAAACACTTCTGTGCCTGGATATTTAACAGATTCACATTTGCAGGCAGTTGTTTGTTTGTTTACATGCAAAGGGGAAAAAAATGCAGATCTTGAAGTCAATGGATCATAGGCAAAATGTCAGTAATTATCCTCATTTTTCACTGCTGATGCAACCACAGCTTCCCATTGCCCTGGATAAAGAAAACTGACTGCAGTTCTGTTTAACATGTGTTTTAAACCAACAAAAAAGATTATATCTGTGGAGTGTGAGATGTTTTCTATGAGTGGACTAACACAAAACTGTTTTGTTTAATTACATATTAACAATCATACAGTTCAGCTGCTTTACTTGGGTCTCCAGCTGCATCACTAAATTATTATTTTCTACCTGTCCATATATACCTCATAGATCTTAAAAACTCAAATCTCTCACCTGTCATCTATGTCCAGAAAAACACATCCAGGGGTGTGTGTGGTGGTGAATATTCTTTTATCCATAGGAATTCGAGGAGCTAATGGAAACAAAATATGTACTAAGACAGAAAACTTGGGCATTACTATTGCTAATGATACCAGTTCCTGAACTTAGTAATTGTTTGCTGCTTTCTAACCAGTAACTCATAGAAACATTACAGATTTTTAGGTACTACAGACTTCTCTCAAAAATAACAAGTAGAGGTCAAATGCTTTGGGGCCTGGCAAAGGCAGCACAGATATTCTGGATTTACATGCATGCACACACAAGCTGCAACTTACACAGGTGACACTACCCAAGCACAGGTTCTAAACAAAGGAAGGAGACTTTCATACACTGCATTTTTCTATTGGCTTGGATTTTTCTCCATTGGAGCCTCCTGACTTGCCTTCATATCCAGAGTGGATTTTCTCAGCCACAGCTAAGCAGCAGGACTCTGCATCCACACGGACAGAAGTGCACACATGGACCAAGTACGGGGTGATTCGGAAGGGGTAACAACGTGCTTCTTGTTCTTGATCTTTCCCACCCCTGAGGAAAAGCAAAAGGGATTAACACCCTGGTTTCAAGACTCATAGTGCCAGGGCAGTGGACCCTGCACAGAGAAGTTATGCTAAGCACAAACCCAAATAATCAGGTCCTACGCACACTCCTTTGAGTCAACTCCAAGGTCAACACATTCAGCAACACTGACCTCCCTCCTGTTGAAGTCAAGTAAATGTTTTGTCTACAGCACTTACATTCAGAGGCTGTCTAGAAATACTCTTACTCTAGTTGATTAAAGACTACCTTCTAATTCTCAGTCCAAGCATATTCACAACAACTGCCCACTTGATTCTGTGCTGTCCTTCAAGGTAAGTAGTTCTTTTTCTGCTTGTTACTTATTCTGTACCAATTTTATGAAAAATAATTAAAATCTTTGTCTCCCTCAAGGTTAGTTTTCACAGACCTACATATGAAAGACCACTCCAGACCTGGTGCACTGTCGTTCTTCGACTGTCTTCCATAAGAATTTGTCTTCCTAGAATGTGTTTGAACTGTAGTAGCACACAATGTTCTTGATGAGATCTTAACCAAGGCTTTGCAACAGCTGCCACAACGATTGGCACTTTCTATTGCAAGTGCTTTCCCACCTGTTATAATTTCAATTTCATACCCAGCTCTTACAAAAAGAGCTAAGGAGCTAAATTTTTGAAGATTATAATTTACACTAAAAGTTACTTTCTTATTCCACAATTAGTTTTGCAAAATGTTTCTAGAGAAAAGCAAGTGTCATAAAACCTACTTCTGACACTTCTATCTTTGGGAAAACAAAAGATAGAAATGGAAATTGGATATTGCAGAAATCTCACTCATAAAAAAAACATTTTCTTACTTAAGCCTAGAGTGTGTGTTTGTGAAAAAATATTTTTACTCAAAGCCAACATAGTCAAGAGATCTGTTACATAAGGGGAGACAGATGTTGTACAAAAACACAGAGAAAAACTGTAGTAAAATGTGGATGTATCCAACTAACAGTTCCCCCAACCAAACATTGATATCTGTCCTGCTACATTCATTTCAGGTGCCCTTACACAATTCAAGAGACAAAGGTGATTTAAGAGCTAAGGTTGTTCAAACACATATGAATGAATAAATGATCAACTGAAAGATGAGTAAGTGTTGTATCTGCTCAGAAGCAGAGTTCTTACTGAAATCCAGAGATCACCTGAGTCTAGGACAGAACTGCACTCAAGATTGAAGGTCAAACTCAATTTTTTTTTTCTCTTCTAGCTCTAAGATTAGTCAGGTACTGAGCAACAAACAGCATTCACAGCAGCAGCAAGTCAGGCTTCACACTGGGACTTAAGTGACCTGAGTTTCCCTTAAGGCTTCTGCCCCAATCTCTCAAGAAGTCTTAATCTCAAGCAAAACACTCTTTGCCTCCACTCTCAAACAGAAAAAGAGGGAGCAGCATTTTTTTCACAAGATCACTCTCCTGCATGACAGTACTTAAGGAAACCAATAGGTCCAGGAGAAAAATGTATAAACATTTCCTTCTGTCCCAGTGCAAGTTTATGCATCACTCTGGGAAAGATGTTCAAAACATGCTACTGGATGACAATATTAAACACACAAAGCCCATTTTGTAATGGAGTTTCACAAGCTCACACTGGTCAGCTGTAACAATAGAACAGTTTCTGCTAGTACTGTACCCCTTGTAAGCCTTCACAAAAATAAAACTGTAATAATGCACTTACCTGATCCTGCAGAAAAAGGATTTCACCTGGGCATATTCATATGGAGAAGCTAATAAGATGAACACATTGAAAGCATCAGTTAATATCCTTAAAAAGGTCACACCTATCATAACTATGTTAAACTCTGCATTCTCCAGACTTTCTGAGCAAGTCTCACATCTTTATTAGATACTGAACAGTCTGCTCCCACCTCAAATGTTATCTCTAGTCCACTCACTCTTAGAGAAATGGAACTAAATTCAGAGGAAATGCATATGGGAAAAAAACCAACCAAACAAATCAACCAACCAATCAACACACCAAAAAAAAAAAAAAAACTTTCGCCAGTGAATCACTGCAAAAAAGAAAGGTGATATTTCCTGGCTTTATGAACCAATTACCAAAAAGTATATACAGACAAGAAAACCACAGCTCCACTGGAATGCAACTGCTCTGCTGGATAGGCACATCATTGGCATCCAAATTATGGAATCCCTGGCATTCAAACCTCCAAATGTCTCACATCCTTTGTTACCAAGGACTTTGGACTTGTCAGAACTGGTGCCAGAACAGCCCATGTCAAGGTGGGCAAAAGACACAGCCTTGGCCTGCAAGCTATGTTTGAACTGCTGACAAATAACACAGGACTCAAATATCTCAGTTTAGACACATCCAGCACTAAACAGCAAATCAGTTTAAAACTTGGGTTATGAGCTGTGCTCACAGCAGGCAGTGAGCAGACCATAAAGACAAAGCACCTAAGCAACCATAAGATTAAACAACTTCAAGCTCACAATCAGACTTATTTTCTTTTCAATAAGCAGCAGTATTTGGAATGAGTAAGATGATACATAAACAATGAAGTATGCACCTTTTATTTACCCCAAGTAAGAGTTAAGCCTTTAGGAGACTAGCTAGGACTGCTCCCACAGCCACTCCAGTTTTCAAAGTGGAAAGGAACAAATGAGACTGATGTATATTGCTAGTGTAAGCATTTAAAATGAACTACTACTCTGCCCTTATTCTGCAAGGACAGAAAGAGACAGAGCATTTAAGAGCATTGCCATGTCCCACCTGTTTGACTTTCCATGTTCCAAAGGGGCAGGTGAGACTGATCAGTGTGTGTGTAGAACACACTCACATCCTGAGGGACAAGCAACTCCACAAACCGGGAAGAGTCCAACACTTTCTTCTTACAGTTCAGAATGGATGCTGCCTGCTCAGAAATATGCACTATGCGTCCAGACAGCAAAGAAAATACAGCCACAAATGTGTCCTGGAAAGCAAACATTAAAGATGATCATTGCCTGAAACATGGTAGTGATAACATAAGGATAAAAAGCCAAACAACCCCAAAACAAACCAACCAACCCCAAACCACAACATCAGGCTGAGGTTCAAAAATGTATTGGGTACTGTGTGTGATCTAGTACACTCTCCAGTGCTACAAATGCTAGTAAGACTGCATTAGTCTTCTCAAAACAGATTAATGCTTGTCTTTTCTCTGAATGATTGGTTATCACCCCACACACTCCTCCACAGATTTCAGAGGATTCATTACAATTCCACACACAAAAACATTCTGAGAAGAAACACTTCTTTAAAGCAGAGCCAGAAAGCACGACATATATTGCAAAACAAAAAAAAAAAAACAAAAAACAACCTAAATGAGGAATACAAATAGAAACCAGAAGTCCCTCACAATTATGGATCTGATCGGTTTCAAAAGCCTTCTGCTGTCTTAAGAAATTACTCTGCTGTAAATGAATTCTCAAAGAGCTATTTGTTGCTTCTGGCCAAGAAAAAAAAAAAAAAAAAAAAAAAAGTATTTCTTCACTCACGATCACTGGGTACTGACACAGGACAGATAAGATGTAATCTTGATTTATCTTTAAAAAAGTAAATGTCTGTCTGGCTAAAATTTAAAGGCCTTTCAATTTTACACATTCTATTTCCACAAAACAATGCTAGGAGACTAAATACAGTGATATTGAACAAAATCCTTGAGCGTGCCTGAATTCTTACAGTGTTTTTTGGAGTGTGTTCAGATGCAACCGCCACCAACTCTTCTATGCTGTATGTCACCACATCTGCCTGAAACGCTCTTCGGTCATTCAGAGCCTGGAAAAAGTCATTGTTTGCTAATTGGAAAAAAAACAAAACAAAACAGAAAAAGCAAAACAAAGACAAGGAAGTCAGTAAGGAGACAACTTTGAAAGTAATTCTTACAGCCCTTGTACTTTTGTCATCTTTTTGGTGAAGTCCAAGGTGAGATGAGAAGGTCTGCATTGTGACAAAGGGAAAAGGAATACCAATTATACTATTTGAGTAATCTCATTTTGTTACAAAAACAAGCATGAAGAAGTAGTACAATTTTAGCTACTTAGTTCTGTGGGAAAACACAAACTAACCAATAATGTTTCAAAGTGGGATGGGAACACTGTTTTCTCAACATACGTAGAAAGTTACTATTGGGTGTCTCTTAGCTATGGGACTCTGAAGAGAAGCACTACGGGGGCAACTCAACAAAAAAGATAACGGGGTTGTTTAACAAAAAAAACTGGCAACAAAATCATAGTGCTTCAGAAAGACAACCCTTTGCAGGATAACTGGAATGCATTATTTTAATGCTACTTGTTGCCAGACACATCCATGCAAACTCTGGTGTTGTTCTTCCACATTGTCTCCACACGTACCTTGGACCTGCTGGACACACTGCAGGGCATAGTTGAGAGCACTAATGGTACTGGGCTTGTTAGAACTCCTTTTCTCTTCAGGCAAACACCTTTTCATTTCTTGGATCATCATCATCATATCTTTGTGGGACTGGCTCCAATTCAGTTGCTCGCTGTGAAACAGAGGCTAAACTTTACCAGAGAATTCTGGTGTAGGAGATTTTTTTTACCTATCACCCAATTAAAATTACTCCCTAAATTAACATTTTATGGGAATGGCTGCAGAGTCATGCAATATCCAGGAACATCCTAATGCACAGTCACTAGATTTCCTGCTGTATCTTTCTGACTTCTTGGCAATTGAAGCTTTTCTCCTCCACCTTCCTCCTTCCCAATTCCAGTACCATGGATGGCAAAGTCACACCAAAACCACTCTGCTTGCTAAGATGCCTAGCAACTAAAAATAAGACGATGTTTACTCTAGATTTTCTAAATATCACAGGTATTAAAATAATCAATAAACGCTGATTCTTGATTCAGGTTTTTCTAGCCCTGAAAGCTGCACCTGGTTAAAAAGCATCTCAGGGAACCATGAGGTCCTCAAAATACACCTGATGCAAAGATTTTATTCCTTGTGACTTCAATCTTCATCATACTTTTTATCTGTTAACTTCAATAGCTGCAGAACTGTTAACAGATAAAACCTCCCTCTCCTTACATTCTCTTATTTCACTGACTAGAAAACAAGCAGTCAAACCCTCAAATCACAGATGACATATGAACACCGTTTTTAATAACGTTTTTCCAGTTGACAAAGTCATTAGTATTGTACTCTTACTATATAAGCCATTACATAAGTGTAAGTATTGCGTGGTAACTTTACATTCCGGTTTAACGCTGCACACGTTACAGCTATTAAACTCTTTTTCGAACTAAAAAAAATAACTACTCAATTTCTAAACTTTGACGAAAAATGTTATTTCGGTAATTTCTGCTTTGGTACTGCTAAATAGCCTCTAGCTGAAGCACACATCTAAGCTACCCGAGGGCGGCTGACGTGCGCGGCTCAGGCGATCTCCGAATGAGGCACAGCTTTACCGGAGCCGCGAGCAGCTCCGCGCTGCCAGCACCGGCACCCGCCGCGGCCCGTGACCCCCGCAGCCCCGGGCCCGAGCAGCGCCCCGGCTCCCCGCCCCTCGCCCGCCCCCGCCCAGCGCTGCCCGGGTACCTGTTGGCTTTTTCGGCCGAGCCGCCGCTGGACTCGGGGCTGTGCAGCTCGGTGCCGCCCGGGCCGCTTCCCGCGCACGCCGCGCACCGAGCGCCCGCAGCCCCCCCGGGCGCCGCCGCCGCCTCCCGCCCGGGCCCGGCCCAGGCAGCTCCGTGCTCCGCGCTGCCGCCTCGGCGCTCGCTCGCGTCCATCGCGGATCCGCTGAGCGCCACAGCGCGGGGGGCATCGGCTGCCACGGCTCCTCGGCGCGGCCGGACCCGGGTCCTGCGCTTCGGGCGCCGGCGCTGCAGGAGAGCACGCGCCGCCTCACGGGACTGTGGGAGGAGCGGAGCCCCCCTCGCCGCCGAGCCGAGTGGTCACCGGCGCCGCTCCCGCGCCGCTCCCCGCCGCGCGCCCCCTCAGCTCGCAGCTGCCAGGGCCTCAGTTCGCCTTCCCGCCCCTCCGAGGCCGCGCCTCTCCCGCCGACCCCGGGCAGTCCCCGCTCCGGGCCGGGAGCGCCCTGAGGGGCCGCGCCCCCGCCCCGCGCCGTTACGTAACGCGGCGCACGCGGCGGCCCCGCTCCCACACACCCGCGCCACGTGCGCCGCGCCCCGCGGACAGAGGAGGAGGCGGAGGCGGGGTCGGAGCCGCTTTATTGGAGGACACCGCGCGCGCGGGGCGGGGCCCCGGCGGGCGGGGGCGCCGCCCCGCCCCTCACGCGGCGCCGCACGCGGCCCCCGTGCGCGCGCATGCCCCGCCGCCACGTGCGGGGCCGGCCCCGCCCCTGGGCGTGGTCGGGCGAGGGGCGGGGCCGGGAGGGGCGGGGCCCGCCCCGGGCCATTGAGGCACTGTGCGAGTCGTGAGCTGCTCTGGTTAGTGATTAATGACAGGAGTGTCTTAAGGCGACCAGTAAAGTTAGTTAACACCTCGGTAATCAAAATAGTTTTGCTTTAAACAGCAGTAAATGGGCTGAGAAGACAGTGGGTTTGGAGTGCAAAGGCCGAAGAAGATTCTCAAAGGCACTTTCAGTTGAACTGAGTTTCTTCTTGTAACTCATGAAGACACACTCCACACTACAAAAAGAAGAAAAAGGTTGGACGATGTCCTTCAGCTCCTCACCATAACAATCCTGCATTTTAAGAACTTAGGATAATAGAGATAAATCCCTCTTAAATCTAAGAATTTAGGTTTTCTTAGCGGCATTTTTCCCTTGTGCTTGCACACCAGGACTATGTCTGTGATGTCAGTGACGATTTCTTACTGTTACAGCACAAACTTAAAACTTTCTCTTGGTGATTCCATGAGAACTCAAAGACTGAACCTACCCCAATGTTAGTCTCTCATTTCACCCAGCAGCCAATACCCTACTCAAAGCCTTCCTGGTATGGCAGTGCACTCAAAACTGCCACAAAAAAACAGGAAGCCAAGGCAGATGATAACAGTTCTCAGACAAGGACAGAGTGGAATCTCATGTTACACTTCCACAACTGGCAGCTGTAAAAAATCCCCAAGTCTGTTCCTGGTTTCCAAGTCCTTGCTATTTTCACTTTCACCTTTGCCACCCTCACTCACGGTTGAGATTCTGGTACTGGAGCTCCCACGTTATCACTGTTTGCCACTCCCTGCATGCAATTGTTGTTAAATCTATCACTGCTATTTCAAATTCATGTTGGGTATACTTCCACCTGAGTATCCTGCCTTTCCTTACACTGTACCAGTCTGCAAATTAACACCATCCATTCCAAATCTAGGAGAAATCCCCATTTTGGTCAAACTTACCAATAATGATGATGATGATAATGACAACAACAGCTATCAATATTGCCCACATCTGTGAAAAAAAGCCATACAACACTTACTACACACCATGCAACAGCACCAAGTGCCCCTCAGGGTACAGGAAAACAGTCCCTGCAAGGGATTTCTAGCACTGTTTGTCAGATCTAACACAGCAAGCAAAGGTTTTTCAATCATCAAGCTCAATCCAGTACTAGCACTCAGAGATGGCAGGCCATGCACACAGGCAAACACAGCAATATGGTTCTCTCCACATAAAGCCTGTCTCAAGTGAATGCACAAGCTATTCTGTTACTCACCAAAGATGAGTCCAGCCTTTGGCAACAGCTGCAGTACAGGAATCTGAGTGAGCTTCTTCCACTTTCTAATACTTCCTACACATTAATTCAAGCTATGCATTTTTAGCCTTTTCTTCTTGTTTCTCAAAGCCTCAGATTACTGACTTGCTTCCCCTCTGGCCATTATCTTATCTAGATCTTGCATAGGGCAGCTTGGCCAGTAATGCAGCTTGCTGTTACTTCACCCAGCCACTGTGCCATGCTTTAAAAACTACATGCTGTGACTTAAATAACGTTGGCTAAACTTTTCCTGCCTTTTGAGACACGAACTGTGATAGTGTTACAGGCAGAGTGCAAGCACACAAGCCAAGTTTACCTTGCAGTTCTTCCACCAATACTTCCTTTTCAGCTTGGCCGCGCTGGTCTCAAACTGGGAAGCCCCTGCTTGCAGGGCATCAGCACGGTCATCCAGCTCTGACAGCTTCTGATCTCGCTCCAATACCTTGTCCACATTCACTCTCATGATGTCAACAACCTACAGCAGTCAATGCTTACAGTAAGTGACCATAATCACAGACAACAGACAGCACCACGAGGCACTCAATGTTTTCTCAGAAGTAGGAGCTATTGCCTTTTAGTATGTGCAGCCATAAGATTAAAGAAAACTCTGAAATCCACCTGTGGCTAGAAGCCTTGAATGTCTACTTTAAAAAGTTGGTAGTGCTGGCATCCCTTCAAACCTGGGAAATAATTCTTGACTTGCTTCAGAGGGAGTTGAGGAATATAAACATGATAGTAAACCACGTCAAGAAATACTTGCCAGCCAGCCTGGCTTTTGGACTCCACAAAAATCACATTTGGTAGTCAGCTCTCATGGCTACTGATGAGAAAAAAAAGACTTGTTCTCTGTAAACAAAGGTTTTTGTCTTTACTTATGCCAAATCCTCAAGCACTGAGACTGCAGTTTCGGCACTGGGAACCTTTCTCTGCTTCCCCTGCATATAATGAAGGAAAAACTGCTTTGGCTAAAATATCCCTTCTAATTGCATGTGTTTCCTGCAGGAAGAGAATGACACTACTATCAGACCAGACTTTTACCTCATCTACTTGGTGTTGAGTTTGCTGAAGCCGGCGATTGCCTGCAGCCATATTTGAGCTTCCAGAGACATTGGCTGACCTGCAGTAAAGAAAGGCATCATTATACATCTGAAAACTGGGAACTTGTATCCTTGTAATAAATACAGGACAGTTTCTTACTGGAGAAATGGTGTTTGAACAGCTGATAGTGGGTGCAAGTCATGCAGTGTGCCAAACATCTTGCCAAGAAATCGCTCTCTGTGCTAAGAGCAGCAGTGGCCTGCTAACACCACACTTGCAATGAGGCAGAGGACAGCTCCAACAATGGTCCATAGGGCTCCAAGGGTGAGAAGTTTGGGCTCAGGGGTGTTCAGGGCTTTCCCATATGAACACAAGTATTAACTTTCAAGAAACAGTAGGTTACAAAAAATTAAATTTAAAAACTTAATACTTATTCTAACTATGATTTTCCAGCGATGCTTCTCTATTCTTTTGAAATGGTTGATATTGAACAAGAGAGAGCACAAGAAGGAAAAAGTATTTGGAAAATACAAGAATTTCCCTTTGGTCAGTTTTGAATTCATAAGAGTTCTTTTTACCAGCTACAGCACCCTGCATCTTTATAATGGATGCAAGAGCTTCTGAAAATATTCCTCATTACCTTTTCAACACCTGGACAGGTTTTTAATGCATATCTCTCTAGAACTATCTGCGCTCAATTTCCTTTTCATGTTCTTACTTCTTTCACATCAGATGCTTGTTTAGTGTATCCTGGCATTCCAAACAGCCAAGCCTCGCTGTTTCCTGTATTTACACATTCGCACACTGGCTTCTAACTTGCATGCAGTAAGCACAGGTACAACGCGGGAGCCAGGGTAAGGCTCAGAGCCCTGCACAGCACAGTACCACTGTTTTGGTGCCGCCGTCACCCTTTGGTGCCGCTTCAGTGCCAGTCCCAGGTGAACAGCCTCGGAAATGACAGCGCTTCCTGCGAGGTTCCGAACAGAGCAACGCCCCGGTGCTGTCCCGGCAGGGCGGGTCCCGCCCGGGGCCGGCGGGACAGCCGGGGCTGCGCAGCCCGGGCCAGCGCCCCTCCCGGTCCCGGCCCGAGCCGCGGGGCGGCCCAAGGCACGGCCGGCCCGGGCCTCGCCTCTGCCCCGGCCGCGCCCGCCCTCCGCGCACCCCTCCCGGAGCCCCCGCCCGCCCGCGGGCCGCACCGGGCCCTGCTCCCGCCAACGCCGGCCCGCCCGCTCCCCAGCCCGCCCCGCACTCACATCCTGGCGGCGGGACGGAAACGGGGCCGCGGCAGCAGCGCCCGGGCAGGTCCAGCGGGAGCTGCGGCGCCCCGCGCTGACGACTCGCGGGGCGGAGCGCGGGGCGGGCTCGGGGCGGAGGCCGTGAGCGAAGTCTGGAGCCGGGCGGGCTCGGGGCGGGGCCGAGGGGCGGGAGCCGGGCGGGCTCAGGGCGGGGACCGGGGCCGGGCTCGGGGCGCGGCCGGGGCGGCCCCGGGGCTGGGGCTGAGGCGGGGCCAGGCCATGGCCGTGCCCCGCGGGCCGCCGTGCGGGGCTGCGGCCGCTGGGCGGCGCTGTGCCGGCTCCGCCCGCCCCGGGCGGTGACGGGAACGGGAACGGGAACGGGAACAACGGAGCGGCGCGAGCGGGAGAGCGCGGACAGACGGACAGAGGGACAGACATACAGACACACGGGGACTGACATGGGCGCACACACAGACACACGCACACACGGGCGCGGACACACAGACAGGTAGATATGGACACACACATAGACACAGGGACAGGCAGACATTGACACACGCACACGGACACGCAGACACAGACGTGTGCATTTCGTGGTGTTGTCACGCGTGTCCGCGCGTTCCGTGCAGCGCCCGAGGGGGGCCGGGAGTGTCCTTGTCCTTGTCCTTGTCCCAGTTCCCCGCCCTTGTCCTCTACCCTGGCTCCAGGGGCGCCCGGCGGGATCGCCGCGCTCGCTGTCCCGGGTCCCGGGGGGCTGGAGCGGACACCGCTCCGCATCGCTCGGGGCTGGAGCGGACACCGCTCCGCATCACTCGGGGCTGGAGCGGACACCGCCCCGCATCACTCGGGGCTGGAGCGGACACCGCCCCGCATCACTCGGGGCTGGAGCGGACACCGCCCCGCATCACTCGGGGCTGTGCTGAGCAGAGCAGGGCCGGTCACACGCCGGGCTCGGTGCTGCTGGCCGTGCTCCTGGAGCCCCGGGACTGCTCCGCCAAGGGAGCATCGGCCTCCGCAAGGCACCGCTGGGAGGGAGGCACTGGCTGCCTTTAACGTGTTCTGAGTTATCTTTTATTTTTACCCCTTATTAAACTTCATCTCACCCTAGGCGTTTTTTTCCCTCATGTCTGGTCTTCCAGTTCTCTCCTGCCATGCCCCTGGGGAAAAGGGAGGAGGTGCCTTCTTTCAGGACTGGGTCAACCGGCAGGATGGTAAAGAACACAGCAATTAACAGCCATGTAAAATGGAAAAATGGGAGAGCAATTTGGAGAGTTAAATGCTGATTTATTCTAAAAGAAAAGCATAATTGAATTTTCTCTGCAGCCAAGAAGAAACTCTCAGAATGAAATCTTCCGTTGTGGAGCTAGGTTTCAGAACTTACTCATAATGCTACTAACAGTCTCTGCTAGACCACATGATTCATTTATTAAACCTGGATTCAGGTTTTGCCTGCTGGGCTGGCCATGTAGTCTGGTACAAGTTTTGTTCTTGAAGACCAGTTCATGTAAGTTATATATTTGATTAGTGCAATAGTGGTTGTGTCTCAGTTAATTGTATTATTAATTGTGACCTCTTAGGTTTCTGCCTCAGCAGCCCTCTTGAATTCAGCCCTCTTGACTCTGCTTTGTGTACACTGTAGGATTAAGCATTTTGTTTCCAGCTCTAGCTATATGGTTTCCCACAAAAAAACCCTAGAAGTGATTGTCCACTGACAAGGAACTGCAAACAAAGCTCTGGGGGCTGCACCTGCTCACGGGCAGGCTGTGGACTATCACACCATAACCTGTAAGAAATCAATTGCAATATTCTTACAAGCAGGTCATGTAGAGCAGAAACATTTTTTTTGGTGGTTCCTTAGAGTGACTAAAGGACTACTTTGCTCTCAAAGTAGGATGGAAGAGATGTGTTCAGAAGAAGGCACACACTTTATATGGGGAAATTTTCTTTTTTAATTTACAGCAGAAAGAATATAAAGCATTCAGAAAACATTTTCCATATTTTAAGGGCAATTCAAAACATTTTGCATGGTTCCAGCAGCTGAGTTCTTCAACAGATCCATTGATTCAGTGATGCTTTACATGCACAGTTACAAAAATAAAACTTACAAAAGAGAAGACATCTATACTAGTTTTACATGCAAGTCTTGGGGACCCCCCATTGGGCACCAGCTATTGTGTGGAACTGCCATAAGCGTGCAACCAGAGAGGGGGTTCATGTTATATTCTGTATTTCTTTCACACAGTATTACTGCTGTCGAATGTGTTTCACAAAGGAGCAATTCTATTATCAGAAGACAGAAGATCTGGCTCCTGGCACTTGGGAATTTGAATTTTCCTAGAAAGCTGCACTTACTTATCTTAGGTGAAAATGTTAAGTTCCACAACCAAGAAGAGGGTTCAAAGAATCACTTCACTGCGGGGGAGTGCTCCTCCCTCCCCAGTGACACACTGAAGGGTTACGGCCCGACACAACAAAGCACTTGGGAGCTGAGCTGGCTTCAAGCATGCCAGGAGTCCTGGAGCTGGGCTGCAGAACTGCCTGCATGTTTAACAGCCAGTACAGGCTTAAACGTTTGGCTGAAGCAGGATCTAGATTAGTAGATACACCACCAGGCCCATGGATCTGGAAGAGTAATTTGAAATAGCTCTGTATATTACTGAATCATTTTCTGTGTAGAACAAGGAGTTAAAACATTTCCACTGAGGTCACTACTCTTGTTAGGAACAGATCAATTCTATATTGTCACGTATTGGTTAATGGGTGCAATATTTCAGTTTCAAAATGTCAAGATTCTTCCAGTACTAATACAGAGCATTTCCAATTCATTCCAAAGGAGATTCTTCAGCGTCTCCTGATCTGTTTTGGCATGAGAGGAAAACTGAATGGTTAAGGTTCCAATTGCAGACAGTAAATCGAGGCTGAGGCTGCCCACAGGCACGGTGTGAGCGCCAGGCCATTTGTTTCACTTTTTTCCCTTTTTTTTTAAAATTGAATCAGGTCATAAAGCAGCAGTTCAGAAATGTACAAGAGAATTCTGATAATGAGCTATAGCACATCTACTGTAATTCAATGCTGGCAGTGAAAAGAAGTAATTAAAAACAGGTACAATTATAGAAAAGGCACCAAGAGCACTGACCCCAGTTTTTTTGCCACAATCTTTGTTTTTACTCTTCTTTTAAAGACACCAGTTCAAAGCTTCCTATGTGTGAATATTTTTTGGCTTCACAACAAGCCTTGCGTTTAAACTTTGCAGTTGGTGGCCGGGATCAAGCAAGAACAACTATTCCAAAACTAACAATCTCAAATTTACACAAGTTCATTCAGAAATTTTCAACTGCCACGAGTGAGACAAACAGACAGGAGCAGTTTCTGATCTCAGACACATGTACGTGACCCACAAGTAATGACACGGACTTCAGGAGTTTCTTCCCTTACATTCCTGTGTAATGAAGATCAGAACTGGTTCCCATTGTTGAGAATCTGTGACAGTTTTAAATTAGTAGTTCAATTTAAAAAAAATCTAATTTCTTTGGCTCCTCACTATGTGGAAATAGCAATATACCATGACACCCCTACAGGATCAGTTTGCATCTTTTTTTTAAGTTTTACTTAATTTTTTAAAATTTTTTGTGCAATTTTTATTACATTTTCTGACTTCCAGCAGGAGATATGAAAATGTGAAACGTATTTTCTACTTTCGTACTATTTATTTATTTTTTTTTCATTTTATGTTCATTCTAAGTGTTCTTTATTGGAGTGAGTGTATGGTGTTAAGCTAGATACGGTTTTTGTACTCTTATGATTATCTGCTTTGCAAAAGTAACTTAATTTTCTTAAGCAATATTAGCATTCACATTACTTGGCACCATTGGCAAAAATAAAAAAAGAAAAAAAAAAGACGGGGGTAAAAAAAAAGAAGGAAGGAATACATAAATTAAACCCAACTGAACCAAACTCCTGGTAGCCAAAATCAAATGTAAACATATCCTTTTTTTCTTTTTTTTTTTTTTTTTTTTTTTAAAGTAATGTTGCTCTGCCTTTTTTTCCTAAGTCTAAATACAGTAGCTCTTTTTTGCCATTTAGTCATGCTTTAGCAAAAATGTTCTTCTAAAGAACATTTAAAATAAAGTTTCTTATAGTGAAATAAAGTTTTTGTTTCATTTTACAGACCATAGCCACTAATGCTTTGCTTTGTTCATTTCTTTTTCTTGAATTCATGCACATATCTCTTTAATATATACAATATGTACAAACAATACATCCACACTCTCCTCGTTCATTCAGACAAAACTATACAAATAATAATTTTATCTTGCCAAGTTATTGACCCTTTGTGAATAAAATATTTAGTAATTAATCAATATATTCCCTTTCAAATATTTTTTCTCATTTTCCATTTCTACCTTCTATATATACAGAAACTGCCCAGATTTTGATGAAGTAGCCAAAATAAGAAATTTACTGGCCAGAATGCAGCACCACTGATCTTTAGGTGGCATAAAATGTCCAGGCAACATATGTACGTGACTCTGCAAAATGACAAGAGGTTTGACAAGTACATAAGAGAAAAAGCTACATGTTTTAAAAATTATTTGAGAACTTAATTAAACAATAGTACATGAAGGTAAGGCTAGAAAATAAAGTGCTGAATATGAGAGAAAGTACATGACAGTTGATATGTTTGCAGGTTCTACTAAAAATACAAAAAAAAGTGTAACATTTGCTTAAGCTGCTCTCTCCATTCCTCATGCAATACCCGTGTCTCTCATACACCAAACCCCTCCTGTAAGTTCCCACGGGATGTATTAAAAACCTGCAGATTTAAAAAGTTGCATTAAGTGTGCTGTAGAGGTTTAAATAAAACACAAAGGACAGGAGTGCGAAGGAAATGAGGATGCATGGACCCAATAAAGATGTACTGATCTAAGCCCCTCCACTGAGACTCTCAAAGCTTCAGTTTCTTGGAGATGACTGACAGGTGCAGGAACAGCATTCTTGTGTTGCTTGTGCATTCCCACCTTTTCTGAACAATATTTTTGGTATAATATTTGTACAGTTCCACATGTTGTTTAATACAGCCCTATATGAAAAGGATAATTAATCGCTTCTTCCTTCCTTCTCGGAGAATGAAGCAACTCACGATTTCCTCCCGGTGTCTTGTTTTCCCCACGATCCAACAGAAGATTGAGTTCCAAGATGTCTTGCTGAACAAATTAAAAGTTGTCCATGAAAGTGCAAATGCAATGACCAAAACATTACTGTTAAAATCCTGCAGCTGGTATTTCCAGAACTGCAGTGGGTATTTTTGTTGTTGTTGCATGTCTCTGCTAAAAACAGAAAATGAAAACAGTCTGAAAAGCAATGTCACATTGCTACGGGATGCTGCTGCGTATCTTCAAGTTCCTTGGCCTTTTTCAATTCTTTCACTCTGAAAAAACAAAGAGGAGCTATGTAACACTTCTATTACAAATCTCTTGAAGACAGAACAATCAAAAGGATTCATCACTCCAACCTCCTGTGCAGAAGAGGGGCTCCCAGAGACACGACAGGAGGGTGACACCTTCCCAACACCATAAACAGTTGGAAGTGCAAGAATGGGCCACTGGAGAGCCCAGACATGTGCATTTGGGACACACACTTGGTTCCAGCTACTGCTTTTCTCCAGAACTGCCAACTACAGCTGGGCTCTTTCTGGTGTTGGCCTCATTGCTTGGGGTTTCCTGGACTGCTGTTCCCTGCCTGGCCCTGCAGCTGCTCCCTACTGTCACAGCAAAGGGGCTGTTCAGTGCTGACCCCTTTCTCCACACAGTGCTGAGGCAGGACAGCCCACTGGGGGAAAATCCATCTGTCCAGCTTGGAAAGGAAGCCTGGTGTTGATAGAGAACCTCACATAAGAAAGTGTTTATGTACAAGCAGAAGAACTGGTATGGGAGTGAAGAAAGGTGCTTTGTTGCTCAAGTACTCCAGCTGCTGTTCCTGTGTGTTTATCATGCCCTTGGCACTATGTTCATGTGTTTTCCCAGCAGTGCAGCATGTTGGATGCTGTGTGCCAAGGGAGATGAGCCTAGTGAGGAAGTCACTCTTCCCATTCGTGGCCTGATGCCCCAGTCTCAACTTTCTCAAATGCATGCCATACATTACCTTCTCTAACTCATCAGCACAAGAACTAAACCATCACTGAAAGCTGACAAAATTAAAAATTAAAGGATGAAGAGAAGGGAATAATTTCAATCCCATCAAGTGAAACAGAGCTCTGCACTGGAGCTGGGGCAGCAGGAAACCTGCTCAGGCTGAGAACCTGGCTGTGTGTCAGTGCAGGCTCCCTGCAAAGGAGCCAGAGCAGATCCAGAGGCATTCCTGTGCTGCCCCAAAGGTGCCCAGCTGTGCTTGGGGCTGGCCCTGTCTCCACTTGCAGGGAGTTCCTCTGCAGTGACATCCCTTTGCCACCTGCCTCCACCTCTTCCCTCTGCTCCTGCAAGGGGAAGTCCCCTGCAAAAGGAGCAGATTACAGAAAAAAAAAAAAAAAAAAAAAAAAAAAAGTGATTTAGCTAAGTGTGTATAGGCTCAAGTGCTCACGTGATGTTGCAAAAACTTGAAAGGACAAGTAACAAAGGCATAGTACAAAAAACAGTGTCAGAGATGCAAGTTTGTGTAATGCAACCAGCTGCAAGTAAAATAATTTAACAAAGCCCAAGTAAATAAAAGAAAAGAAAAGTGACAGGAGAGCTGAGCAGCAGCAGTGACAGTTTGTAACTACTGTGCATAGACTTACACCCACACATCTTTTGGCTCTTACACCAGCCTGCTAATAAAAGAATACAATGAAGGCTATAAATTGATCTCTATAAATATACCTCCATTTCACTGTTTATTAATTTTTCTGCATGTACTATTAGTCAGAACCACAGTGAAAAGGAGCTGGCTGCTTTTACCTCTATTTTAGCTGACTCACAGGCTCTAGTGCTCAAATGCATTCTCAGTATTTGTGAAATGAGACCAACAGGGGTCAAATGCATGTTAGACCTTTGTTAATTATCCTAATCCCACCACTGGAGAATATCATGTATGGAAAGACAGAGGGCTCTGCTGGGCCAAATGCACACTGTGTGTTCAGAGTGTGAAGGCCACTGCTGGAGGGGCCCTGGCACTCCTGAAATGAGCCCAGCAGCTCTCCCAGTGCCAGCAGTGCTCTGGTCCCCAGGCTGAGGAAGGGACAAGGTGGCCAACAGCACCAGGGGTTCTCAGCTCCTGCTAGGACAGTGCTTTGCTGAGCCTGACTGCCTGCTACAACTTTACAGAGAAATCTTCCACAGGAAGGTTTTGGCTCTCCACAAACTGGTGTCTAAAAGAGCCTGTTGACATCAAGGGAGGCTTCAGCACTGCACAGAAGGGAGCAGCAAGCCTCTACTCAGGCTGACAGCCCGAATTTTAAGTTTACTGGGGTTCTTCTTGCTGGGTACAGCTAGATCCCCTTTTAACTGCAGGAAACATAGGAGGGCTGACACAATAAGCCAAAACAGTTACAAATGGCAAGTTACTCATCTCCAGTATATCTAGTTTTATTTTCTTGGAGCAGAAAGCAGCCTCTCCCTTGAATTTTAATTAATATTTCTAGTAGTGCACCATTTAGAAGCAGGAGAGCCAGGATCCCTGGTGCTGTGCCTTTGTGCAATGGACAATTTTTAAGGCTTAGATTAGCTGTGTTTAAGACAGCATCAATTAATGCATGATTTGCAGTGCAACTTCCAAGTGTTTTCTGTTGCACTTCAGTACTGTAATGTAAAATTAACCTGGTATTATAGATCTCTCACTGAGAACATGCACATTAAATAAGCTGGTGGCTCTTTCACTGAGACATGCTATTCCTTATTTTAGCACTTCACATGCAAGGGCTACACTAACAAAGCACTTTTACTGGAAGAATGCAAGACATGCTTTGCTGCAAACTTCAACCTACAGCATGCAATATCTGTACTGGTGCAGAACTATTGCATCTATTTGTCTGGAACACACATGCCAACAGAAGTTAATTACTGCAGCACTCAACATTTGCACTAAACAGGTCCTGTTCAGAAATAGAGTAATCACAGAATCAAAAAATGCAAAGGGTTGGAAGGGACCTTAAATCATCTAGCCCCAACTCCCCTGCCTTGGGCAAGGACACCTTCCACTATCCCAGGTTGCTCAAGGCCATATCCAGCCTGGCCTTGAAAGTTCCAGGGACAGGGCAGCCACAGCTTCTCTGGGTAACTTGTTCCAGTGTCTCATAATACTCCCAGAAAGAAAAAAAAAAAAAAAAAGTCTTCTTAATATCCAGCCTTAATATCCTGCCCTCTTTCTATTTGTATCAAATACCCCTCACCCTATCACTACAGTTCTGGATGTAGAGTCCCTTTTCAGCTTCCCTGCAGCACCCTCCACACACTGAAAGGTGCTGTGAGGTCTCCACACAACCTTTTCTTCTCCAGGCTGAGCAGCCCCAACTTTCTAAGCCTGTCTTTGTAGGAGAGGTACTCTAGTCCTCTTATCAACTTTATGGCATCCCTTGGACTTGCTCCAACAGTTCCATGTCCTTCTTATGCTGGGGACACCAGAACTGTGTGCAGGACTCTGACAAGAGCAGAGAGTGAGAATCCCCTCCTCCCCTGCTGCCCACATTCCTTTGTGTGCAGGCCAGGACACAACTGGTTTCTGGGCTGGGAGCACTCAGTGCCAGCTCAGGGGGAGTTTTTCATCAACCATGACCCAAGTCTTTCTCCTCGAGGCTGTTTTCAATCACTTCTCCACCCAAGCTGTCTGTGTGGCAGTGCCCTGACCCAGCTGTAGCAGACTGCAGTGTAGACTTGTGCTTTATTTTGCTGAACTTGCTGAGGGTCACACAGTCCCACCTCTCCAGGTCCCTCTGGATCCATCCCTTCCCTCCCCTGGGGGACTGCACCACACAGCTCAGTGGTGTCAGTAAACCTGCTGAGGGAGCCCCAGGTCCCATTGACCAGGGCACTGACAAAGATGTTGAACAGTATCAGCCCCACCACTGACCCCACTCAGCACTGGCCTCCACGTGGACCATGAGCACTGACCACAGCACTCTGCATGTGGCCAGCCAGGCAGTTCTTCATCCCCCCAGTGGTCCATCCTCAAAACCATGTCCCTCCAATAAAGAGACAAGAATGCAATATGGGACAGTGTCAAGTTTGTATGTGCAACATTTTCCTTGGTCAGGTGGGATTTACATCACTGACATGCAGGTGTAATAATTACTGCCAAAAAACACAGACACAAAATACAGAATTTCCCTAAAGGTATACAACTCAAATCTGCCATGGGTACATTACTGAAAGATGCTATTTAGTATTCAATGGCTTAAAACAAATCCTGCAGTCCACAGCATTTACACACTTAGGCCTCAAGATGATAACCATCCAAATTAACTAAGGTACCGTATTTTTTTAATTAACTAATCTCTTTGTTCAGTGTAATAGCGTGTGTCCCACTGAAGATGGGAGTGCAGGTAGGTACTGAGAGTCCTTTATTCCATTAACACTCTGCCTGGTGGATATGGAAACTTGCAGTCTGCAGCTGTCAGTCTCTTCTCTTCTGAGAGCTGGCCCTGGGATGCCAGGGAATTTCTCCTGGTACAAGACAGCCCTACTCACCACGGGCTCTGCAGCAGGCACAGGCAAGTGAACTGAAATACCTCCAAATGTTACCAAAAATGGAACCAATCCATGGCCAGAGTGTCACTGGGGATGCTCTGAGGTGTTGTTGTGAACACTGGTCTGCTTCTTCAAACCATGATAAACAGAGGGGCCAGAACCAGTGCATGCACCAAGGTAATACATTTACTTATCTGAAATGCTTTGTCAAGAGAATCTAAAACTAAATGTCTTCAACCAATTAATTCTTTCTTGGATAGTCTGCACTGAAGCCTTTCCTGTCTCTTGGAAGTCCTTTCAGTCTTTTCTTAACTCTTCTTGAGTTCCTCACACAATGGCACTTGATTTGATTACAAGACCATAAAGTCCAATAGCAGGGACTGGTATTTCCTCTCCATTAATACCTGGCATAATAAACCCTCAAAATTTTCAACTACAGTTAAAAAACACAGGTTGACCAGGGAAGAATTTTGGACAAATCAGGACACTTGAGAATAGAAATCCTCTGAGGAAGTGCTGCTAGGAGAGATTTTAAGTCAACAACATAGCAATGCCTTCATGCTATAAGGCAATCTTCTTTAGTTAACATTTTTCCAGTCTGAAACTGAGGCAGGGAAGAGAACCAAAGCATAGCATTAATAAACTGCTTTAAGGAAAAGAACACTACTGGGATTTATAGAATTGAACAGCAGAAAGAATGTTCTTAGAAAAGATGTTTCAATCCAGTTTGGTAGATTTGCAGTGTGACTATTTTTTTAAAACAACAGAGGAAATGAGGGCAATGAAAGTGACAGCAGCAGGCCAGGTGCTGCTGGATGGTGTGCAAACCTCTCCAGGAGTCTGCAAGCACTGTCATGCTGGCTTGGATCACTTCTGGGAGTGCCTCCCTGAGCTGAATGGGCTGGAGTGAGGACAGCTCAAGTGATGCTCAGAATGGGAAACGAGCCCTGGCTTTTGCAGGTCTCTGAACAAAAAGCACCACCCTATGCCAGCAGCTCTGACACCATGCACAAAACTGCAAGGACTGTACATCTGAGTTTGCACTGATGAAGCCTTGAACAAACACCTCCCCAAACAACATATTCTCCAGACAGTAAGCACTTCTAAGGCACAAAGTTATTCCCTCTGCAAGTGCTGAAGAGCAGATGGAAGGAAAAAGCACGTGCAATAGAGATGACCACTGCTAAAGTGTCTGAGATCACAGCCGTGATGATGACATACAGAAAGGGAAGAGAAGATGATTTCAAACATGAGCTTTCAACCCTGACTCTTGGGAGACACATCCTACTTCCCAAACTGCTCCAGCCAGCCAAAATTTCTGCCCCTCACACCATGTTACTCACTTGGACAGTGTACAGGGGGTGCATCAGTGTGTGCTGAAGCAATGTAGAAAGCAACAGCCCCAGCGAGTGGCAGCTCCTCTCCCTGTGCCCTCCCCAGTCCTGTACAGGCTGTCAGCAAATGAGGCAGCCCTACTCAGAACAAGCCACAGCAAACGATGGCTTCATGGGTAAAGCGTATCACAAAGCTGCTGTGTCAGAGTGACTCCAAATGCCCAGCCAGGAAAATGCTGAATGAGTCCCAGTGCTGAAGATCAGTTTACAGGACAGGGTGCAAGAGCCAGAGAAGGCTGGCTGGCAAGTTACCTGTTGCTCTGAGAGCTGAAATGGCCTGTGGAATATTTAAGACAAGGGAGATCTTGCCTTTTTCCAGATACCTCATTTAGGCAGCAAAACAAAAAAGACAGAAAGGCCCAATAAGAACGACACCCCAAAGCACACGGTCTGCAATTTAACACACACATCTGAGCTCCAAATACTTTCAGCCCCTGCAAGAGGTAAATGAAAAAAAGAAATTACTTTGAAAACTTTTGTTGCAGGTACAGAGACGCACACCCCAATATTCCATTTTCATACATTGCCCTGAACTCAAACAAGCAGGACTTTCCTACCCCTCGAAATGTTCCCCCCATTCTCTATCTTACTAAGAGAGGCAAGAAACCAGGTACCTCAATGCAAAGTCTGCTGCATGGCACAGATTAAATCCACATAAAAAATACATCCTAGATGCACAGGAATAGGAAAAGGTTTGTTGCTAAAATGCCGAGAGAGGGAAGAGTATGCAGAGAACAACAAAACACAGCAGATGTTGTTTATTCAGGTATGAAATGCAGCTGTACTTACCAGAGAAATGACTTCAGATGCTACACACTTACTCCCCAAAACTGGAGAGCAGCATTTAATCAAACCATGAGACTGTGGTGGGGTAAGGGGGCCTATCTGTACATGAAAGTTGAATGAAGACAGTTTTTATTACTGATGATCACAGGTAAGGAGTGCACTTGTTCTGCCCAGAGAGGACAGAAGGTTTGCTGTGGGCAGAAGGTGCCTGACTGGTCATCCCCTTGAGATGGGAGACTCACTCCTTGTGATCTCCTCCAGATCATCTCCTGCCAAATGCAGGGCAGAGAGGGTAACACTGCAGGCAGCTGTGCAATTTGAGCAATTTCTTCACCTCTACACCTGGACTGGGACCAAAGCTCTCTTTTGCAGGAGGCTACGAGGATGCTTTGACTGATATGAAGGCAAACATTTCTGTAGGGGGGCATGGTGAATAGCTGAAATCCCTCTACTGAAGCAGGTTTCCTTGAGATGTTACTTAAAGACAACAGCAACGGGATAGGGTTTTTTCCCCCTAAAATGTATTTTAATTTCTACTGCAGAAGGACACCAAGTCTTGTCTCACTCAAGAGTCAGCCAGTAAAACCTCCTGCCTCTCCCTCTTTATGATCCTGATGTAATGTCACCCAAATAAATCCAGAAAAAAAAAAAAATCACTCAATTTGGAAAGGTTTTAAAACTGAAACCCAGTAGCAAATGCTGCGATCATTTATCTGCACACTCCAACAGCACAGAAAACTCCCAGTTTGTGCATTCCAGACACCCTGTTTGCAGGCATTCCTTCAGCTCCAGGGGCTGTGCCAGCCTGGGCACAGCAGCCAAGCTGGGAATACTCTTGGTGTTTGTGCACTACAGCAGCAGACACACCCAGGGTGTTACCAGAATGCAAAGCAGCAAAGAACATCTTATTACATCCATTACAGACTTACTTCGGCAGAACAGCAGCCAGTACATTTTGAGACAGCTCACAGTTTACTTTTTCCAGACAGAGAGCCACCCCATTTCCCCATCAATCACACAGCACTGGTCATTCCTGGCAAAACCTGAAAATGCTACCAAACTTCCAGAATCTGCTTCCTGCTCATTTCTCATATGCTGTCACACACAAAAAGCCTTAGAAGTGCAACAACTGTTTCTCCTCAAACACTGACAACTGGCCTCTGCTGAAGCAGCCCCTGTGGAGCCTGCCCTCAGGGCACATCTGGCCCTTTGCCCTAATTTCAATCAATTCCTACTTCATCTGTTATTAGTAAAAACCTCAAATTTTAACTTGTAAAAAAAACGTGGACTTAAACAAAAAATGGTAGCATCGAAGTCATCATTTGGCAACAAATGTCATTAGCTGCTACTCCTTTGTCAGCCTAAATAGTTAAACAAATAATGGTGTCTCCAGGCTCAGGCTCTATTCATGCTTTCAGCTCTTGAGTGTTGAAAATGATCTCTGCAATTCCAAGTCAATAAAACTCTGTCATCAACAATGCAGTTTTCTTTTTACAACATTACATGGAAGCAGGGGTGCAGGCCACCCCTGCCTTGCTGAAAACAGGAGCAATAAGCACACAAACAGTGATATTTCTGGTAGCAGACTTTTACAAAAACCTTGCTGTCCCAACAACCTCTCAGGTGTGAGATGGAACAGAGCAGCCTGCTGGCAGCTGAGGCACATGCTTTGAGAGACCTGCCATGGCAATTCTACCTCTGATAACTAAAGATTTTTAGCTTTTCCATGTATTTTGTAGCTTTGTAGGTTTCTAATATATAGTTTTATAGTTTCTATCACCTTCTTACCATTTTTCACACTTTAAAACAATAGCTAACCCTTTTAAATACATTATGTCACACTCTTGAAATTCTCTTTACCCTTATAGAAAATAAGTTCTAACAAGGAAATCTTGTTTTGCACCAGCATTTGAGAGTCAAAACAAGATATAGGGCAAAGAACCTCTTGGAGACACTCCAAGGGGCAGGCCCAAGAGATGAACTATTGGATTTACCTGCTAGATACACTAATTAATTAACCTTGAAAAATTGTAGAAATCCTACACCATACGTGCTTATACGTATGTTTTCTGCACCTGAATGCTTTTGTTAAAGAACTGCTCTTTATATCAGCACTTTAATATTATTCAGAAAGCTTTTCTTTTGATTCCAGGCAGCACCACCTCTTGCCACTCTGCTGTCTCTCAGCCAATCACCACTAATGTGACTGAGCACACAGGTGAGTGGGCTCTTCATGAGAATGACACTCCTGACAGATGCTCTCTTGGCACTTACTGTAACACAGTTATAGCATCTTCACCTTTTTTTGTTCTTCTTCCCAATATGTGGATTAATAAAAGAGAAACAGCTGTCAAAAAGCTGGCCCTACAACATGTAACTTACCAAAGATCAACTTTATAGAAGATAAATACTGGTGCTTAACCACCTTTGGGAGTAAAAAGCAGTGTGAGGAGCTCTTCTGCTTCCATCTGGCTCAGGCAGAAATAAATATCCATTTAAAGTAGGCTGCAACCTGCAGTGCAGCTTCCTATGATCTACCCTGAATGCTGCTGCAGTCCATGACAATGGAACTCATTGAGTGTGTGTGAGTGCAGATCCTGTCAAATTCCAACATCTACTCACAGCCATTTTGGATACTGAAAAAATACCCCAGCAACAAGGCCATCTAAGCATGCCCATGATGAATATACATGTCCTTTTTCACACATTCATGCACTGGTAACATCTACTGCAGAGCTCTGTCCTGTTACAAAAGCAGCAGTGTTAGTCATTGCAGTAGGGTTAGTTTATACAAGATTCTTTCATAGAATTAATGGAGGTGAAACTTACTGGCATATCTCGGCCACAGCCCCATGCAAGCAAGCAGAAAGCAAATATATTTAAAATGGAAGAGAGGAACTGGCTAGCAGGCAGCTACACTCACCCTTTTGTACAGCCTATGGTCCACCAGAGGGCTTCAGAGTGCAAAACAATACCAAAGAGCCATTAGACACACATGGCAACAACTGTACCTTACCCAGAGCTTCACTTCAGGGAGGAGGAGACAGCACTTCTGCTTGCCTGGAGAGAAAGAACCCTTCCCACTCCTGCCTAGGGACTCCTCTTTACCAGGGAAGGGCAGTCCTGTGTTTAGGTGCTTTAGGGCAGAACGTTATAAGCAAGTAGAAAAATCCCAACACTGTCACCCCCATGGCTTCCTGCCTTCCCTGGCAGCAATCACCTCTTTTCTATCTCATTCCAAATACTACTCCATGGAAAACACTGCAGATCACAATTCCATCTTAGCAATGGTCTAGATATCCCCCAAAAGAGTAAAAGTTTCCTACAAATCAGAGAAAGAACAGGAAATAGGAGGTTACCTTCCCAGAGCAAGCTGACTGTACCAAACATGAATTCAGCTCAGCAAATCCAAACCCCTTCGGAGCTCCCGGATTTCCTTGCAGCTCTAGATGTGTCACATCTGGGGATCACTAAGTAGGTGGAGTCTTCCCAAGATCATTAACTATGCAAAGCTTTGGTTCTGCCTCAGGACAGTGAGACTGGAGGCAGCTCAGCCCACAGGAGGTGTTAGGGGCAAGCTTTAGGCCGGAAGTTCATCAAGTACAAGCTAACAGGTTTGGGTGCCATGGGAAGATGGGTGAAGCTCTCCTGGGAGGCCAGGAAGCTTCTGCTCCTCATTCTCAACAAACAACACTTCTGTGACAGATCATGTTGATACTGTGTTATGCTGATGCATGTTTTTCACCAGATTTTTGAGAATATGACAATAGATGGATAAATATGGGGAGTTCTGTCCAAAGTCAAAAGGAAACAAATACATGTCTGACAGTCAGAATGACTCCTGCTGATGAATGATCCCTTTTGTCTCCATGACAGCTACTAGAGCCCCATAGCTTCTCTAACAGTATATTCAACTAAGACTTATATATTTTCTGATTTTCATCTACATCATGCATCCACTACTGAGAGCTCCAACTGCAGAACCCTCTCATTAACTCTCACAAAATCCCTGAAATACCTTCTGGTGAGGCAACAAACATTAAGTTCAGGAGAACAGAACCTCAAGATATCTCAAAATCACATTTGAGATATTAAGCCTTTGTGCCAAAATGTTATTAAGCAAAATAGCACAAGATGACCATTTAAGCTGTTCTGAATGCAAGCAAGAGTTCTCATAATTGCCTGAAAGCAGACTTAGATCAATTTTAAGCAGGAAAAAAACCCCACCAAGCAGACAGTTGCCAGGGGAATAAATCTCACCTAAACCCTACAGAATAAGCTCTTGAGAGTAAGTTTTTGGCTCAGCAACAGAATCTACTCATGGACAAAAATCTAGGTTAAACCATTCAGTTTCTCAAAGGTTGAATTTCTGAACTTTAAGCATTTACTGCCCTCTCACTTAGCTCACTCTCCTTACAATAGACTGCAACTGGCTTTTGCAGCCTCTTCCCCCAGATCTATCAACTGGCAGAAATCTGCTACAAGATCCTGGTTGACATTCCTGTGCATGCTCTCTTTTCTCTCACTCCCTCAGATTTTCCAAAAATATTTGTCATTTCTATTCCTTGCACTGTCAAGGCACTGTGGTTTTAAAAGTGGCTTCATAGTGCCATTTTTATACTACAGAGCATTAACTAACACTAGGTATTAGCTGTTATGGCTCACCTCTGGATGTCTGGGAGCTTGGGTGGCTGAAGTGTTTCTTTCTGGACACTGGGGCTTTCTTAAATTCTTGTTTATGGAAGTGTGCTAATTTTGAGTAATACAGGAGGAGACTGCAAGGAGATTTCAACAATCAGAAAGAGTGTGTGGGGCTCTTAGCCCAAGTACCAGTCCCATCCTCATGAGCTGCACCCTGTGTGAGTGTCACATGGGAGACTGAAGGGATGTAATTAGGAGGCTTACAGAGGTGATCTGAAACTTACTTAGCATCCTAAGCTTTATTACTCTACCCTTAGGAAGAGGTAAGCAAGAAAAGTCAAGCAGGGAGGAATAATTAATAATTGAAATTATTGAGACACAAAGAAAATTCAGAAAGCTTGAGGAAGAGCAGGTGAGAAAGAAGCAATTCCACTTGGTACCCCAGTGTGCCTGCACCACAAGGCAGCAAAGAAAGAGGATTGCAGAGCCAGGTTTGGGAAGGAATGGATGTGAGTGCTCTCAGCAGAATATGGCTGGTCCAGGGAAAGTGCAGGGATCTGCCCCTCAGGACAGGGAGCAAAGAAGCAAACAGGTCAGCCTGAGTCAGCTGAGATGCGGAGCAAGTGAAGCTCTGTTCTATTAAGTAGATGATCTGTGCAATTTCCAGTATTATATTTTCCTTTACAGTTGTTTACACAAGCAAAAGGCTTCTAATTTGTCTTCAAAATCTTGTGTGGTAGTTCTAAGAACCTGATTTGCCTGCTCTTTGTCACTGACTGCAGAGAGCAGAGGCACCAGATCTGTGTGGCTCCAGCAGCCAGAGAAGCCTGGGGATCTGTGAGACACTAGAGCAGTGTGACCCCAGGACCACGGATGCAGCATGGGGACTGAAATCTGTCACATTTCTAAACAGTTCTATAAATCTGGTAAATTTATGTCTTTTTCAAGCAGATTCTGAATGCTGGTCATTTTGTTAAGTCTTGCTTTCACTTTTAGTATTTACCAATGTCACAATGCTCCTCTTCAAATTTGTCAATTACTAATAACAGTTACACTAACACAGTTTTAAACTCTTATGACTGCTTGGAGAAAATATGCAACCACAACACTGTGATAATTTCTATTTTAGAAGGAAAAGCAAGGAAGTTTTGAAACACAGTTAACATATTCAGTGGAGGTAAGTCACTTTTTCCTTTTGTTGCATCCCAGCCAAGAACCACGGACAAATTCCTAAGCAACAATGGGTACAAAGTGCCTGTGGACATGGGACAGGACAAGCCCTGTGCATTGTGATGTCAGCCAGAGAGCCTAATGACAGTGCATCCCCCCTATCCTGAATTTCTGTCTGGAATTCCCCAAGAGCTAAACCCATCCTGCAGGGATGCCCAGAGCAGCGACCATGCTGCTGGAGAGAGGAGACTGACCCTGGGTCTGGCCTGCAAACTTCAGTGGTGCAAATGAGCTCTACAAGGGGAAGAGGAGACA
This sequence comes from Oenanthe melanoleuca, assembly GCF_029582105.1. Classification (NCBI taxonomy): domain Eukaryota; kingdom Metazoa; phylum Chordata; class Aves; order Passeriformes; family Muscicapidae; genus Oenanthe; species Oenanthe melanoleuca. Next base: position 3,432,148 of record NC_079354.1, read on the forward strand.
CTGAGAAAGAGGAAGGCAAGCTGAAGTCAAGAACTGCTGGAATCATGGGCAATTTAAGCCCTGCAGAGTCTGTGTTATTTAGGCTGGAGTCTTACTGAGCCCTGTTTGGAGTGCATGGCACATCCTGGTGTTGGTGGGAACCCCAGGGACACAGGCAGACTAGAGGCATTCTCTGGGCCTGGGTCTGAGCTGGCTCTAAGAGCCTCTCAGGCTGACCCCAGAGAACCTTACCGATGGAAACTTGGCATGTGGCTCCCCCAGGGACTGCCTGCATCTCAAGCAGATCTGGGAGGATACTGAAATTCTGAACCTCCAGGACATGCTGCACAACAAACACAACAAAAAAACCTTTTTGGTCTCTTCCATATGCCCTGCCAAAATTCGAGAAATCGCTTGTGCTTCTTCATCAATGACTGGCTGTTTCAAGAGCACTTGGAATCAGCCTAAGAACTACAAAGCCCTTCTTCTTGTCCCCACGTTACTTCCCACTGAACCTGCAGCTAAGATGTACTTCCATAGCATAAGACACACTGACCTCCTGCAAAGTGCAGCTTTGAAATCCTGCAATAAAGACTGAGTCTGTTTCTAAAATCAGGTGCCTATCACATGCCTCTAAGAGCTCTCCTTGTTAAATGTCACTGGACTGAACTAAACATGCTTCAAAATGCATCAGGTGTGACCAGCTCCTGAGTGAATGAAATGCATGGGTAGTGAGAATGGAGGGGGCAGAGTCAGAAACATCAGGATTCACCATTGTCTAGGCAAAGTCCCAGTTTGCAACTTGATCATGGAGGGGATTCTTTCAGCTAAAAACCACAGCAAACACCCTGCTGATATGGCAGGGCTGGCTGCCACAGGGGAGCACTCTGGCGAGCCTGTGCTGCTCCCATGCTGGCAGGAGCTGGTTCATCTTCATGTCTGTGGAGTGGCTGACGTGACTGAACCTGTGCTGCTCTGCTGCCACATGCCACCTACCCACACTGGAGAGAACACACACTTGAGGAGAGCCACCCAAATGATTCTGTGACCAAACTAAAGGCATTTCCAGCACACACCAGATGTCGTCACTTTTTTTCACTTTCCCACATACCATGAATGTTTTGGGCGGCACTCAGAAGCTGCAGCTATGATTTAACAGATTGTTTTTAGACATTCTCAAGTCCAGCTTTTAAAGTCAAATGACCTGGGCTGTTTTACATTATAAGTGATGGAGCAATTCTCTTTCAGCAAGTCCTAAGTTAAAGATTTCATTTTTGACAGTGCATCTTGGAAACAGCTCAGCTTTGTTCTTTGATTAAAAGATCTGTAGTGAGCTGCTTCTATGACATCTACATTGCAGACACACTTGAATATTGTCACATTGCTCTAAGGAAAGGCAGATACCAAAAGATAGTGTCATACCTGTGGCGGCAGCGTCGTAAAAACCGCATAATCTTGCGAGCAGCTTGATCCTGCTTCTTGGTAAGCAGACTGCTTCTAAACACAAAAAACCCCAACACTGAAGTGCAGGCAAAACTGGGGAGAATACTACTAAATGCAAGAAAAATTATCCTACAAACCACAGTCCTTTCCCCACTGGCTTTTGTCTGTGAAGCACAGCACAGCCTCGAAGAGCATAAAAACAATACACACAGATCCAAATGGCATCAGCAGCCCTGGGCTCACCTGAGTTTCTGCTGGACGATGGTGGCTGCCCGGCGGTTCTGCCTCCTCTTGCCGCACTCCTTGTAGCTGCGGTAGTACTGCTGGATCAGCATCGCCGCTCGCCGGCTCTGCTGGAATTTTTTCTGCTCATAGTAACTTCGGAATTTGCTCTGGATAAGAATGGCAGCTTGCGTCATCTTTTTATAAAGTGCATACTACAACAGAAACAAAGAGAAGCTGAGGCACCCCAGTAAGACCAGTAAGAAGCAGGTTCCCTATGGTGAAAGACTCTTGAGCCACTAAGACGTGGTGAGAAGCAAATGAGTATCTGTTCCCTGACTGGGAATTGTGTAAGAAAATGGTGACAGCAAACTAGAACAACTGTAAGATTAGGGGCAAAACTTATTCTGTATCAAGGAAACAACTATCTGTTTTTCTGCCTGTGGAACAGTTTGACTGGATTAATGGAATCCTAGAGTAGTTTGCCCTGGGAGGAATCTTTAAAGGTCCAACCTCCCCAACATGAACAGGGACATCTCCAAGGAAATCAGGTTGCTCAGAGCCCCATCCAGCCTGCTCCTGAATAGGGCATCTGCCACATCTCTGGGCAACCTGTGCCAGTGACTCACCAGCCCCACTGTAAAAGCTTTCTTCCTTGTATCTAATCTGAACCTACCCTCTTTTAGCTTGAAACTATTACCTCATCTTATTGCAACAAATGTCTGTCCCCATCTTTCTTAAAAGCCTAACAACCCCAACAAACTTCCAAAATCACAATAGTTATACGTCTAATACTGAGCCTAAGACACAGGCAAAAGTAAATTTCATTAGAAATCTGTAATAAGCATCCAATGAACTCACAAATTTGCACTTCCCAAACTCCACCTAGCACTGTATTATTTCTAGCCCTGTGATTCCAAGTAAAGAAGGCACTAAATCTTAAAAAGAAAATTTTTATTCTACATCCTTTTCCTCTGAAAGCATGCAAGGTGATGACCACTTAACAGAAACCATGTGCATTCATGCATATTTTTAAGTCCTTTCTAAGATGGAAATATAGAATAATCTATAGAAGTTGTTATAGAAGTATGAGTATGCACTCATACTACTATAACAGAGGTTTTCAGTGTTTACTCTTATTTCGGCAAGTTTTAATACTTTCATGTCTATTGTTCTTGGATATTTTATCAGATTTGACTTCTGCTTACTTTATCAGATAGATGAGTAGCAGCTACTGCCCTGTACAGGGCAATGTCCTAATATATCACAGTATTTTCCACTCTACTGGAATCAAAAACCCCAAAAGCAAACAAACAACCCTCCCAACACAGCCCCAAAGCAAAAAACCCTCCAATATCATCACAGACCACCATTTACCAAATTTCACTTTTTGGAATTGAAGCAGTCATTAGGAACAGTTATATTTTGCCATTATTAATTTCTATTGGGTTTTTTGTTTCCTTCTTTTTTCTTTTTAATATTTTTTAGTTAATGGATCAGATTGTGGTTTTAAACTCATTGTTTTAAGTAAGTCCACTCATGGGCTGGTTTTCCTTCAAAGCTCTAGCCCAGATGGGACTTCTGTGGCTGAGTTACAAACCCCTGAACAGAAGGGTTCAAAAACTGTTCAAAACTGTGCCATGAGCTGTGATTGTTCCAATCCAGTCACAAACCTCAGTGCAGTAACAGATCAGAGGAACAGACATGTGGAAGAGAAATTAGCAGTCACTGTATAGACCAGACACCAATATGTTTGCATGCAACTCTAAGACCTGAGTAGCTGCACCTGTCCTCCTCTTGTTCCCTTCTTCCTTCTGGGAAGGGGATCAGTGGAGATGTCACCTAAACTCCTCCCCAAAGAGGAAAGCCTTGACAAGCTCAGTGTCCCAGAGCTCAACACACTTGTGCTGACAGAACAGTCCTCAGCCTGACACAAAACCACATGGCAGGGGGAAGCTGTGGATGGAATATCACCCAAGGACACATTCTCTCCAGGAAAAGCACACCTTGCCTCCTGGTAGTCCTATGAAAAGCTCAGCTGACTCTAGAATCTGATGAGAACAAGATGTTGCACAGCTGGAAAACCCATCTTTTCAGCAGAGAATTATTGACTGTGAACAGTTTAAGATTGGCATCAACAGTTGTGCCTCCAGCATGAGCAGCAATGTACTGAGATGTTGGTCTCAGGAATTCAGCACACAGGTATTTCAAAGATGAATGGTCAAAATACTTCAGCAAGCAGAATGCAGAGGACATTGGCTCACAGGTGGGATAAAAGTTCTGTGCTCCCCAAATGCCAAGGCAAAGGTCATCAAGTGACAGCTAATCAGGAGCACTAAAGGAAAGCCTGTCCTCTGGAAACTGGCTGTAAAATCCTCCCATCAGCTCAGCCCATCCCTGCTCATGGGAGCTGATGCAATTGTGGCACAGCAGTCCCTACACAACTCCCAGAAAGTCTGGTTTGACAGTGACTTCTCAACCACAGGCATTTATTAGTGGACAGTATTAAAACATTTCTCTAAAATGCCAGGTTCTCCTTGTTTATACTGAGAGTGAAAGTAGTGACCCAGGGGGAACTGTTTCCACAATAGTGTTTGTATTTGTATTACCTTCAAGGCTATCCAAGTAAGCTTGGGGAGAAACAGAAAAATACATAGTTAATGTTAGTTCTGCAAATAAAGAATGAAAAAAAAAAAAAAAAAAAAGAAAAAAAAGAAACCAAACCAAAAAGACCCAAATAATCTTCTTTCAAAAAGAAGCAATTCCAGGATCCAAGTCAAAGCAATTTGTCAAGCAGTTTTTGAAAGGAATTAAGTTTCCCTACCACAGGAAGCATCACTCCAGAAGGAAACCCATGTGATGGGCTGGATGTGAATCACCATACAGTCACCTAACACTAGAAAGGCTTCCCAAATAAACGTTTCTGAGGGTTGTAAAAGAGCACAGGTGCCTTGTCTCACCTTCTGTGAACATGATGCCAAGCATTAAACAGACTGTGTCTAGCAGGGTAGAGTGCAAAGAGAGATATGGTCCTCACCAAAGAAACCCAAAAGCAAACAACAACAGCAAAAAACCAAAACAAAAATCCCAACCAAAAACTAAAAAGGAAAGGTATCTTCTTTTCCTGGGGTTGAGAACTCAGCCTGAAAACATGCCTCCACACCAGAGTCTGGAGAACAGTCTCAGTCCTGGAAAAACTCACATCAAGCTACAACATGTGATGTCCCATAGTTTAAAAGTTTAGTATGTGCAAAATAAAACAACCTGTTTTTCATCTTCACCTTTATCAAAGGCAAAACCGACTTCAATTTCACAATGAAATTTGGCAAGCAACTAGTCAGAGAATAGTCTCCTCAAACTGTAGCATGCATAAAGGCCAATATGGAATACATCACAGCCTTCCATCTCACAGCAAAAACAAATTTGGGGATTCCCTCCAAAACTACGATTCAGAACACGAATCTTCTTCCCTTTTCAATTTTGCCTGAGCAGGGTATTTCATTACAGCAGGCTGAAAAGCATAGGACAGGAACAGTGGGACAATGCCCACTACAGCAGGGTGTGTTCACAGCACTTAGATGTGCTTCTGAAAACGTCACTTTCTCAATTACCTGTTTGTACTTTCGGTAGCAACGCTGGATAACAGCAGCAGCCACCTCCTGCTGTTCCCGGAGAGGACGACCCTGTGTGGACAAAGAAAGGAGCAGCATCAGTCAGAGTGCACCAAAACCCAGGACAGGTGATGTGGCTCTTTGCTGCTTGCAGGGCAAACCTCTCCTGTCAATGCTTCCTGGTCCAACTGAGGCCCAGGCACTTCCTGGAGATGCCTCTGCTGTCAACTCACATAAGGAACAAACCTTCAAAATGCATCTTTACACCAAATGGGCACCTAAGCAGAACATGTGGGGTACATTTTGAGGATGTGCTTTGTGAGTGCTGCTCTGGCACAGCAGGTGTGCCACGGCATGGCATGTACTCTCCATTTGTTGGACAAACATCAACAAGCAAACATCAGAAGCACTGGAAAGGTTATGATAGAAACTGCACCCTGGAGTGGGTATTACCCACATTTTGGTTTGTAACAAATTACATGCTGTCTCACACACCCATTAAGGAAGACACTGGACATTTGGGCCACATACCTTGTATTTCCTGAATACTGTCTGGACGAGTTTGGCAGCTTCATAGAGTTCTCTCTGCTCATGATCAGACAGAGTTAACTGTGCAAACTCATTTTCTACCTTCTCGCTGGTGGATGCACTCAGAAATTCAGACCAGTCTGCTGCCGAGGGAAGGCTGGGTTTCTCAAAAGCTATTTCACTGATTGGTGAGCCTGCAGGGCTCAAGCTGGTGTTCGAAGAAGGGGTCAGGGGTTCACTATACAGACTTCTGAAACACCAATCACAGTAGGAATTATTGGCTTACAAAGCATGTGGGCTGGCATCACAGATAAGGACAACAACATTTTTGAGCTCAAGACAGAAGTTTATGCTCCCCCCACATCTCTCCAAGCAACATCCCACACCCCTGAGCCTGCCTGTCCTGCACTGCACAGATGTGGTGCTGGAATGATATTTCATGAGTTTGTAGCTGTGCTGGCAACAATATATCTGAGCACAAGATGGGCCTGAAAGACCAGAACTGAGCCTCACTGAGAACTGGCACCTGCAGGCTCTAGAGTCAGAACATGCTGCCCAGCATACACACCACATCAAAACCCAGAGCAACTCACAGCTCCCACTGACCTGATCTGTGCAGCACTGGGCAAGTGATCGACATCAGCAAGGTAACTGGCCAGCCAGCTCATGGTGGTGCTCATGGCAGCACTGTCTGTCCTCTCCGCCAGCAGCGATTCCATTGGCACAAAATTCTCCCGCTTGATCCTGTCAGGTGTAGCTTCAATAATGTGCTCTGCAAGTGTCATCATGTTCACCTGTCAAGGGGGAAAGAACAGCAAACTTTAGCTGCCTGGTAGAAGGTGCCTTGTTCTTCCATGTTACAGCTCAGCTTTAGACAGAATTCCCCATTTCGCCCAAACCTGTGGAAGCTGGAGTCTACAGTTTGTCTCTGCAGTGAAGAGAAATCCATTAACCAGTACTCATTTGCTTTTCTGCCTCTTCATACCAAGCACTGCAGGGTTTCATATTCCCCAAAGTTCTTATTTTCCTTTATGGGAAGGCCAAGAGATCTGGTGAAAGGTCTCTAAGCCCTCCCTCTACAGCTGTCACTAGTATGTTATTTCCAAAGGGAAAGTGACTTTGCTGCTCTTTTGCTGAGATGTCTTTGTAGGGACTGCTGCCCAGTTCCCACAGGTACTGGGCCACCTGAGTCACATGCACTGCTGTGATCAGCCTCTCCTTTTTCCTTTTTCCTTGCACAACTGCAAACAATTTTGTGCATTCTGTATGCTGTTGAAGTGTATGCCAGTATACAACCCTAAATGCTAAGCATTAGCCTTTATGTCTGTGTTGAAATTGGAATGTGTGACCACCTCCCTCCTCAAAGCACAATTCAGAGTCTCTAGGGGCCTCCACGGGAGTTTCTCACTGTCAGGATTCTCTTTGCAGCCTTTGTGCTCTACAAGACTGCTGATCTTGGTGCTGTGGGTGTGTTTACCTGCAGTTCATCCATGTGGTGCAAGCAGTCCTCATCCCCTGCACTGTCCCTGTAGGACAAGAGTTCTGCATCCACCATCTCCCTGTCAGCCATCATCAACACATTCATCTGCTCCCGCTGGCGCAGCCGATGGGCCACAGCTTCCTTCCCCAGGCCAGTGCCCTTCTGGCTCCCTGCCACCTGCACTGCAGACACACCAATATAAATGTCTTTTGGGTTCCATTTGATGCCTGCTTGGCTGCCAGAGCCTCGGTACCCAGTAACTTCTGGGATGTGCTGGGAGAGCTCCCGGCCATAGTCCCTCAGCCCTTCACTGGGGCTGATTGTCTCAGTGGAGGATTGCTTGGAGCTGGAGTTCTGCTTCCTAACGCTTGGCTGTTCCAGGCTCAGTGCAGTGGAAAGCAGCTTCTCTTGCCGGGCTTGAAAATACTCAGGGCTCAGCTTATGCTTTTTGGGTGCAGGGTAATCTTTCTGAGTCTCACTGCTGTAATAGCTGGAAGGTTCTGATCTTGGCCGCCTCAGCTCTGTAAACAAACAGATCAATGGTCAAAACTAAACATGCAACTCAGGACTGCTATAGGAACATCAACAGCTTCTGCCTCAGGCCAAAGTTTGTGCCGTGCTCTATGGACACCTGAGGGAATGTGCAAAGGGAGTAACAACCACCCAGGGAGGATACTGTCTCAACCACTCCTAAGATACATAAGTCTTTCCAGGCATTTACTCCTCTTCCTGATGCTTATGCAAGTGTATGGAGCACAAGAAAAGAATTAAGCACGGACAGCAAGGCTACAGGTGGCACCCGCTGCCCAGGTGAGCTCCTTGCCCCCACATTTTCACATGTTAAATGTCAGCAAAACAGAGCACGCCCTCCAGGACGTTTTACCTGTGTTTGTACTGGAAATCACTGTGACTCCCTTCTGAGGCTCCTGAGAGGCGACAAGCTCACTGTGCCATTGGGACACCCAGTTCTCTGTGTTGGAGTCTGTGCTCGAGGGGCACTGAATCCTGGGGTTTTGCCCAAGCTGAGTTTGCTCATCTCGCTGTAGCTGCTCCAAGCACTCTGCCAGCTTCACGTGGCCCCGGGAGCGCGCAATGGCCAGCGGCAACCTCCCGAGGGAGTCGGGAATGGAGATGGCTCGGCGGTCCCACTTGTACAGCACAACTGCTGCATCCATGTGGCCCAGGGCACATGCCCACATCTAAAGAAGAAAAGGTAATTGACCCACTGGGAGAGCTGCCTTCTCCTTTCTTATTAATGCAGTGGAGTCTGGTCCCAGCTCAAGGAAAATCTCTTCTGATAAACAAAACTATTACATGCTCAAAGTCAGCAGATTACTTTTATAAATGTCCTAACCCAGAAAAAGGCCAGTACAGAGGACTGAATACATGCTATTCTCTCCTACAACAGAGAAACCTCCAATTGACAAAGCTGACAGTTTTCTTTTGTTTTGGGTTGGTTTTTTTTGTGACACTGACATCACTGCCAAGACAGAACAGCTTCATACACAAAGAATGTCTGAGGTCAGAAACATGCAGGCAGGACCAAAGGTTGGGAACAATAAAATCAATACTCTGAGTTGTAAACTGGCAGTTCTGGTTCCATCTGTTTTGGCTTTTTGCTTGTCTAAGCTCTCAGTTGAGATTTCATGGCTCCAGTGACCAAGACAGCTTATAACTTTACAACCTCTACATTAAACAGTCACAGAGGACAATGTGAAAGAAGGCATGTAAAGTCCTTTTCACACCATGATAGTGGAAACTAGATTCTGTGTAAAACACTGACCAGAACCATCTGTCTGTTCCCTTTTCTCATGTTTCTCAATGACAAAGTTTTGTTCTGTGTGCTCTTTCTCAACAAAATTACAGGAAGCTGATAGTACCATGTCTTACCATGTACGCAGAAGGAACACAAAGGAACATCTACTCCCCAGAGAGTGAAACACTTTAGGAAAGTAACACATCAGAAATAATTCCCCAAAGACTCAGACTCTCTTAGAAGCTTCAGACCATGCTCTTACCAGAGGAGTGCAGGAGAAATGATCCACATTCAAAGGGTCAACTTCCAGCTCCAGATCAATGCTGTCTGCATGTTTGGTGCTGCAGGGGAAACAAGAGAAGGAATGATGCTCTGTAGATATGTCAGGATCATTGTCTGTACCACAGAGAAGAGGCCACATACATGCCCACAATGCATGTATTTACTACAGACAGTGCCCCCACCACAGACATAAAGAGCATGATACATCTAGTGACTGGATTCACTCTCGAGAGACAGGTCCCATCAGATCAGGGGATAGGAACAAGTTCAGGGGCTTGGCTCTTTGCACACAACAACCAGAAGTGTGGACTGAGCAGTTTTCATATGCTCTTGCCATGCCTGCACTGACACCCCAGAGTCCAGCAGGCTGGGTCTTACCGCCATTTGATGAGGGTCTGGATGAGAGTGGCATAGCCCTGGGCAGCAGCCAGATGGAGCAGTGTCATTCCTCGGAAAGTCTTCGAATGGATCAAGTGTTTGGACTTTGCCCAGCACGCACGACTCATCATCTTCTCGCACACCACCACCACGCGGCTCTCAAAGCAGCTGCCCAGGGTCCCAGTCCCAGAAACGCACTGAAACACCACACACATCCCGGTTTAACCATGGAGAGGAGCTGCAGCTTGTCCTGAACAGGCAGCCTTCCACTTCTACAAGTACTGAGACAGTGGCAAATGCGACTGAAAACCGGCTGCTGTTAGACACCCACAAACCAGACTTGTTACTTAGGACAAACTATAACCCTTTCCAAACCCCATCCCCTCAAGAAAACCTCTGCTAAGCAAGCATAAAGCTGTGCCTGAACACAGAAGGGCTCATACCTGCACCTGTGTTCCACTGTTCCCATTCCCATTGCTCCCGCCTCCTACTCCTTGTTTGTGTTGCTGGGAGCCAGTCATTTCAGCCATTCTCCTCTCCATCTGCTCGAGTCGCTCCAATATGGACATCCTGAACTGGTTATCTAGGTTGGAGAAAGCCAGAGTAAGGACATTTCCATGGAAAGGAAGCTCAGGTTTTGACAGCCAATTATAGTTACACACAGCTAGCTTGGAAGTGATAAGAGGAGATTTGCTCTGCTTGCAAACGTACACACACACTTGCCCTGCAGTGTCTTAGCTCTTCAACTCCCTGCAGCAACCCTTTGACTGCGATTCCAGAGAACTTCCTCACAGAAAAATGAAAAATGCAGGCAGAAGACAAATCCCTTTCCTTGTGAGTCCAGCCGTATGCATACAATACTAGGAATAATGCAGAGTCTTTCAAAACACAAACAAAACAAATATACCCATTCAGAGAGCATTTCAGTAGGATCACATCTGCCATTTTAGAGTCACCCCCTACTTCACAATAGTCCTGAATTCAGCTTGGCTTACCTCCTGGAATCATGCAATAATGGTACCTGGAAGAAAAAGACTGCTCTGCTTCCTTCTGTGCTTAGGAAAAGGAGCCTTTGACAGGGCATTTGTTCCTTCCCTGGCAGGCTCCTTTTCTTGAAAAACAGCTTCCACCATGTGCCACAAACAGAACTACCAGAAACTGGCATATGGGCACTGACAATCTTGTAACACCACTCTGGAAAGCTGTGCAAATCTGGAGCCCTCTGTTCCCTGCAGAGGTCTCAGGGCTGTGCTGCTGATTTTCCTCTCATTGCACTGTAACATAGCACTATTCTAGAGCTACTAAGGCTTGAATGGTGGAGCAGGGAGGCTCAGACAGATTAACAAATCATGGCTGAACCTGATGCCATAGAGATCAGCTGAGACAATGATTCTCTGCATAGGGCCAGTCAGTGAAGAGGGAATGGCTGCAAATGCAAAGCTCCTACTGTCCTGTGACCCATAAGGGATAAGTTTCATGCAGCTCATGCGAAGCTGGGCAGTACTATTTTGTGGATAGGGAACATTTAATGAATCTTGGTATCATGTTAAGAGCATAGGTAGTAAACTGTAAGGGAGAGACAGCCCTTATACTGTTCAGTTTCATGCATCCATACAGATGGTGTGGTGGTGCAGAACACTCACAAACCCAGAACCAAGCCCACTGACAGCAAAAGGAGTATGTGCACTAAAATAGACAAGCTCTGATGACGTTTTAAGCATGTCAGTCTTCTCCAAGAACAACACTGAGCCCTCCCTGGAAGGCTGTAGGAGTATTCATGCTACACTCAGAGGCACAGCTCTCAGTAGAGGGTACTGGAGAGATGTGGATCCCTGCAATAAAGTCCATTCTGCAGACCATCGATACAAGACAGCTCAGGTCCACTGGTGCCTGGAGACATCCCCTTCTCACCAAGAGGATGCTGAGGTCTGACAGCAGGCAAGAGCTCCAGTCCCTTCTGGCCAGCTTCAGCATCCCACTCTGGCTGCTCAAGAGCCAGGGACAAAGGACTGTGGCCAGCACCTCCCATCTAACCTCATGTCAGAGGTGATCTCACTAGTCCAAAAGATTTATTATTAGCGCCTTACTAATCCTTCAGTTGTCCTGTTGATTGCAAAGCCCCTGGGAAAGGAGTGGCAGCTGTATCATGAAACGCCCACGGCGCTGATGCCGGGTCAGGACCCCGTCCCCCAGCTGCGGTCAGCACACGGCAGCGCCACAAGCCCTGTTTGCCCAGCAGATCTTTGTTCCAGGAGTGCTGCAGTGTGCTGCAGTGCAGTCCACACCGCTGTCTCCTCCCTCCCATTGCCAGGCGGAGCACGTCCACTGCAGAGCCCGGCAGAGCCCCGGCCCCGAAACAGCTGCGAGCTCGGGCACTGCACCAGGGCCAGGGCTCTGCTCCACACAGGTAATGCCACCCTCCCCAGCGGGGCACCAGCACCTGCATTTGTTACAGCTGAGAGCAGAAAGCCACGCTGGGTATCACAGCCCTCAGCCTTGCACAGGCAGAAACGGCATCTTTTTAAAAGAAGAAATTTTGCTTGAACTGAAGTAATAAACCAACAAGCTCAGGGCTGCAAGATTCTGGGATTTACTCCTACTCATTTAGGGGTCATAATTCTGTACATTTGGAAACAAAAGGAGAAAATTCCAGTGAAATGCAGAAGTACAAAGTGCTAGCTCCCCCTCCTTTTTTTTTTTTTTTTTTTTTTTTTTTTTAATTCCAATCTGAAACCACTCTGGAACAGAAATGGAGGATCCTATGTTTGTGACTGTCTTCCAGGCTCTTCTCTCCTGACTTTATGATCTGTAATGAGTGAAGCCTCCACCTTTCCTGATCCCAAGCTAAAGATACTGAAAACTTCCTGTCAGTTTTTGTCAGAAGACTGAACCCATCAATGTCCCCAGACAGAAACACTAAACCAAACAAATGAAAGCAGGGAATTTTTCTTAGGAAGCAGAATTCAGAACAGCATCTGGTGTTCCCAGATATTCCTGTTCAGACACCTGACAGTGCTCTTGGAAAATACTAAGGGCAGGACTAACTGGTTCTGACCAAATCAGTCACTTTAGAAATACCCTGCTATTAATAAAATGGGAAGTAGAAACAAACATTCTGGAGTGCCAGCACAGCACAGCCAGAGCCTCCTCTCTGTGTCTAGAAGAGACCACCTGAATTTACCCAGATCAGGGTGTGCCCCTAGATGAGAAATCTCCAGGCAGCAAATGAAGTAAGTGGGGCAGCAGTTCAGGGAAGGTGCCCCTATGCTGCCCATTTTATAGGTGACCAAAATTGGCCTAAGCAAGCTACAGCCAAGAACAATTCCAAAATTATTTATTAATTGTGCTTTCATTATTCTGTAACATCAATAGCACCAAGATGTTCCTTTCAAAAGGAACTGGTCACTTGAAGTGCATGCACTGCACTAGTCTACAAAACAAACAAACAAACACCCCCAATAAACTAACAATAAAAAAAACCTACAACAAAGAAAACCCAACCAAACAAAAAAAAAACCCCAAAAATTATACTAAACCACAAGAAAGAAAAAACAGGAGGCAGGGAGGGAATAGGAGAAAGAACACCTTCCCCCAAGGTTTCTCCTGAACTCAGCAATGAGGCAAAAGGCTCCTCTTCCATCCCAGCCCTGAGCACACACCAGATTAGCAGCATTTTGGACCTTGTCCAGCCATTTTACATTTCTGTTGCTGATGAGCCAACAGATGTACCTTGCAATACCTGAGAGAAGGGCTACCAGAGCCACAGAGCTGAATGTTACAGCTACCCCTCTGAGAAGTTCAAGACCTTTAATCCTGTGTTATTTCTCATTTTTCTAGTCACAGTCTTATCTCTCTTGCTTACTTCAGGGGTCTCTGCAGGGCCACCTGCTTAACGAGCACTGAAGTTACAGGAACAGTTTCCACATTCTTGTCTTTTCCAGCCAGCACAGGATCTAATGACAAGCAAGTCTCTTGCAGTGCACTGAAGATGAGAGCTCAACAGCACAAAAATCACTGTCCAAATAAGTTTTTCTCCTGCTACATTGTACAGGAAATCTAAAGAGCCCAAGCAAATGCCACACACCAGAAGAACCCTCACTCCATCCAAAAGCAACAAAGATCCATATGGATACAAACATATCCACATATTTAAGGTTTTGCCCAAAAATTATGCTTTTGATGATAGAACTCAGTATCTTTTTGAAAGCTAAAAAGTTAGACATGCAAATTTGTGCATTTGTTGAGTTTTTCCATTACATATCAATCTAAGAAAAGTCTTAATGCTCTTTAGTAAATTACAGAGACTGTTTTGAAGGTGTTCTTCAAGGCTTCCTCCACCAAAGGCGATAAAAATAACTACATCTCCAAGATACAGAGTAATTTCACAGAACATATTCTGAACACTGTATCTTTCATGGAAATTATTCTTCTTCAAACTTAACAGTATCAATGTAACACCAAAATTACTTCTTGCTATCTTTCCCCTAGCATAACAAGGAGAGGTGGTGGCAACCTGAGGGGAGCTGAACTATCCCAGCAGGGAGGGACTGGGAGGAGCTGCCTGGTCAGATTTTGACCAGTACTAAGAAACTGGTTTGAGTTTCATACTCATTTCCCTAAAACATGAACATGAATCAGTGCAGAACAAGCTTCATTTTCATCTGCATTGTGTCAGAGAGCCTTCTACTGATCACAGTAATGACAGAAGTATATGCACTGAATCCATCTAAAGATGCAGAAAAATTCTGATATAAATTCTCTAAGGATACATGGCTGTTTACATCAGCTAACATCTTACAGAGTTACAGCCTGTATGCTTGCACAGTTACATCCAGGCAACCTGGATATTGTTTAATGTTACCTTTTTTCTTTTCTTTTTTTTTTTTTTCCCCAGGGTTGGTTTAATCCAGTGGTGTTTTCTTAACCCAGATCCCTTTACAATGAATTTAAAGTACCAACAGCTGTACCAACAGCTCAATAAGCCACCATGGCAGGCACAGAGAGTGGAAAATACAGAGAGCAGAGGAGTTAGTTTCATCTCCAAGATTCTGGAAGCCACACCTCCATTTTCTCCCTGAGTGTTCTCCAATAAACACTGAATTTCCTCAGTAAGAAGCTGAACAGATGCCAGCCATTTACGTGACACAAGTTTTCACTGGAGGCTGCAGAAGCACGTGCCTTGTGCAGCCTGGTAACAGCTCCTGACTGCACAGAGCCTGTATTGACACAGGAGCTGAAAGACAGCACTTGCACATATTTCACCTGCACCCCCTCCACAGCCCAACCCAAATCCACTTCCAACAGCAGGATTTCTGGTTTTGAGCTGTGCATGCAGTGTCCCCCATGGGTGGCCACAGCTCAGAGCATTGCCTCTGCCCACACTTGATTACAACAGGTACTAAAGGCACACCTTCATCAAACATCAGCTCTGCTCTTCAACGTGTGGTACCCAAAACACCACATGGAGCTAAGAGAACAGCAAGGCACAGCACTAAGTGACAAGCCCTCCTCTGCTTAACAGGCCAATTTTAAGAAATGAGCAGAGAGAGCTGCTTTTATAATCTCTGCACACTGCTGTACTGGCCAAGAACACATCCCAAAGGATCTTCAGTCCTTTTGCCAAGCAAGTTTCAAACAGCAAGAAACTAACTGTGCTACACACGACTTGAAAGTGCAGCCAGAACCATCACAGGGAAATACTGCTGAAAATACAGATGAAAAATAAACTGGCAGTTCTTAGTAGCAAGCAGTGTTAACAACACTTACTCTTTTTTCACACTCTCCCCTGGAGGTCTGGAGGTTTTTGCCATGCTGCACAATCAAAATGACAGACAGATAAAATGACAGTGTCTGGATGGAAGGACTAAAGCAGGAGGGTCCATGATCTGCACATTCCACTGGGGCTGCATCTGCCCAGCATATAATTATCCCCCCACAGAATTCTAAACACTGAGCTAACAGTGGTGTGCAAGAGCTGCATCTGCACGTGTTCCCAAGCACTGTGCTTAGATAGTCTGGTGGAGGAACCACTCTGAGGGCTTTGACTTCTCAGCCTGTGCTGTTTCCTTACTGGCAGTTTCTGTGTTAAATTATTCCCTGCATGAGAACACACAGACTGAAGTGAACAAGTGTGACAGCTGAGCACTGTAAAAAAAGCCATGCAGCATGAAGACATTTTTCTGTTTTGCAGAGCAAGCCAGAATTCTCTCACCAAATTCTCTCATCCAGCACAAGCTGTGGGTGGGGATGGAAGCAGTCTAAGGCCACGTCACTCACAGTGCCACTGCTCTGTTTCTATTTTGCAAATCATCTGTCACTGGTCCCTAAAATCTTGCTCAATTCTTCTGTACAGTACAAATACTGAATATCTTTAATGTTGCAGTAATAATCTGATCATTTATTGCTGTTTTCTGAGGTGGCATTGTTCCAGGAGCACCTATTTCTGAAATTAAACTGCAATTACATCCTCAACCCTTACATTACAATCTTTATGAGAACCTCTCTTTAGCACTAAGTTGTTACAGGTCATGGTCTCTACCAGAAAATGAAAGCATTTAAAATTCATATTCAAGGACAAATGCATATCTATGTTAATGAAGCAGGTCACTTCCAGGGCTTTTGATCAGTGAGAAATGCCACAACTACCAAGGTATGAGATGAGGAAAACATTGTATTGAACAATCTGAGCTTAAGCAGCAGCTGAAGAAACCCCATGCTTTCACCCAAGAAATGAACACTACTGGGCATGAGCAGGAATGATGAAGTCATCCTGACTTCCACACACAGGTAGTCTCAGTGATTTTAAGCCATTAATTCATCTGCCAAGGCATGATTTCTTACTGTCAACACTTTCCCCATAGCTCTTCCAGTGCTGCAGGACTTCAGCTATTACCCCCATGCCCTGTGGGATTACTCTGTTCCTCTCTGTCACTCCCAGTAGCCAGTGCTCCCTCAAAACAGGGTACTTCTCTACTTTAACATGCCATTACTAGAAAATAGAAGCAGGAGGGCTGCTCAGGCTGACTTTTTCCCCAAGTGACAGTCTCTATACCAACAGCAATAAAGCACTTGCTGCCCCACTTTTCAGGCTGCTCTTCCCCAGGGCTTAGAGAGGGCAAGATTTTAATGCTATCCAGGAACAGTTGCTTCAGGAATCCAAGGAAAGTTTTAAACATGCTATGTGTAGTTTATATATTTTAGAGGTAGGGCACACAGCTAAAGACATCACTTCTTGTGCTCTTTAGTAATTTGTATAAAAATTTAGCTGCCTAAAGTCAGTCTCTGCATCTCAGGTCAGAAACTGACCTGACAGGTGCCAATACTAAGAAAAATGTACAGTACTATGAAAAATGCTCTTGGATATATGCAAAGAGCAACAGCCTGGGAGAACATGCTGTGCTGCTGCTCACCTGCCCAGTGCCCCTGGAGATTTCCTCCTCCAAGGGCTACATGCTACAGGGGCTACAGAAAGGAAAAAAGCATCTCGTGCCACACTATGCAGTATCTGTGCTTACAGTATAGTGTATGGTATATATGTATGCATATAGTAACAAATCTGACCCAAGTTTTCTCATTATATCTGCAATCTCAACAGTCAAAATACTCACTCCGAAATCACCAGACTGAAGAGCAGCATGCTATAAAATGGCCTCTATTTGCTGCCAAGTTAGATAAATAGGAATTGCTGCGAGCTACAAAACTCTGAAGCACTGGAACAGGTCAGCAAGCGAGACAGAGAGCTCCTTTGCTGGACGGAAGCTTTCATGAAGTCTGACATCAGTCACGTTTACCCCATCTAAACTGCACGCAGTCCACACAGTCTCCTGAACTCCTCTTCCTAGTCCCACTCTTCCTGGCTAAGCACGCTGCAAAACAAGTTTTCCAATAACGTGGTCCGGAGCAGGCGTGTGCTTCCAGCATCCCCAAGATCCCCAAAAAGGTCTGGGCTACCGACCTCCTCCTGTGCCGTACCAGCTCAGAACACGAGGCTGTGAGCTGGAGGCGCTCCGATGAAATGTGTCCTGCTGTACACGTGATGCTACAATTAAAGTGCTGTCACAACTCTGAGCCTGCATCGCAACATCACTCGGGAGGGGCTGGGGACCAACACGGGAGGGCGAGTACATGAAAACAAGACCGTGTCCCACGGCTGGGGGCACGGCGAAGAGGGCACAGCGAGCAGCAAGGCGTGCAGTCATCGTGGAAGTGCAGCAGAGTGAGGCACAACACAGAAGCATGCAGATTTAAACCCAAACAAGCACTGTGCGACACTTTATCCTGCAATACTTACTGAAAGCAGCACTTTGTCACATGTGCACGTCCACCTGCAACGGCTGGGGGTCCCGGACCCCTCTGTAGTCCCTCTACCTGCTTCCAGGTAAATAATGTGACAACACCTGGCACCAGAGGACTGACCTGGGAGTCTACAAGGCATCAGCGGAGGCTCCAGCCAGCATCTGGCGCAGACCCCGCAGGAGGGGCGGGCAGAGCAGGCTCCCCCCAGACCTGCTTGTCGTCTCTCGCATCCTCGCAGCCAACTGGAGCCCCGCCGTCCTGTCGCAGCGCCGGCGGCTCTCAGCGGTGCCCGCCCCGCGCCCCGGCGGCCGCAGCGCACGGGCTAATGCTGGCCGGCATAGCCGGGGCTCGGGGCGAGCTCGGGCGCCCTTCAGCCACCGCGAGCATCGCGGCCCGAGCGCCGGGGCCGCGGGGCCGGGGTCGGCAGCGGGCTCCGGGAGGCGGGGGCCGGCATGCGGGGACGGGCGGGCCGCTGCTCGCCCCGGGACCGGCGCCGCCTCAGAGCCCACAGCCGCGGCTGCCGCCCGCCCCGCGGCTCGCCCTGCGCCGTGACAAACACCCCGGGGCGGCGGCGGCGGCCAGCGAAGGCAGCGGCGTCCCGGGCGGAGGGTCAGGCGGGAGCTGGGAACCGGCGGTCACCCCCACGGAGCCATCACCGCGCCCGACACCCTGACACACCCGCTAGCCCCGGGCGGCCGGCACCTGCCCCGGGGCACTTGGCAAGGGGAGAGCGCCGAGACGGCGCCGCAGCGCGCTCCGGCTGCCCGGGCGGAGGGACAGCAGCGGCGCGGGGATCGCCACCGCCCTCAGCCCACGCCGGGGCCCCCCGCCGCCCCCATCGCGGGCCGCCGGCCGCGAACGACGGGCTCCCCGCCCCGCGCTCAGCGCCGGCCCAGTGCGGCTGCGGGCGGGCGGCCGCCGCCTCCCATTGTGTGCGCGGCCCGGCCCGGCCCGGCCCGGCCCCGCTCCGCTCCCGCCGCGGGCCCGCCCCGCCCTGACGTCACCGGGCCCCATTGGCGCCACCGCCGTGTTTACCGCGGCCCCGCGGCGCACCGAGCGCCCGCCGCCCCCGCACGGCAGCGAGGCAGCGCCGGGTCACCTTCCCGCTCACACGCGCAGCTCTCATTTCGCTACACACACAATATTTGTGCTTATTGCTCTAATCGGGCGAATTTGCACAGCGTTATAACCGGACAGAATTTCGGAGGCTGTGCGGTCCCACGATCCACGGAGGAACCGCAGACTCCTCGGGGCAGCAGGGCACGTTCAGTCATCGGCCTGAGAGCAGACACGGCCTCCCAGAGGAATCTGGTGTCTGACCATGAAGTCAGGCTGGCTCAGAAGACAACACTCAGCATAGCAAATTAGTTATTCCTTGCCTCAATTCCATCACATTATGTTCAAATGGAAAAGGACAGTCTGGGAAATGCAGTCAGAGCAGTAGGAGACTGGCTTCCTGTAACAGTGTCCTTAATAGCGTGCAAAAGGAAAAAAATCACCAAACACATCTCAGGATATATAAACAGAGCCGACAAAACCTTCACACTACAGAGGAGTCAGTCGAGGGGAGGATGAATAAAAACTTGTGAAGTTTACTGGATAGCTCCTATCAAGGGACCAGGTATCTGTGTCCTCTACCAATGCTCCCACATCCTGCAAAACTGCACCACAGCCTTGTAACAGGGTACAAAACATTCATCCCTATTCCCTGAGAGAACCCAAATAAATAATCTTTTACGGTAACATCCAAGATACAAACACCAGGCACCTCTACTCAGATGGAAAGAGGAGTGAAAAACAGTGATACTGTTCATCACCACAGACTTTTTTTCCACTGAAAGTCTCTTATGGCTGCAAAACATTCACTGATACTGAACACATCTCTCCTACCGGACTCTGCCCTGCATCTCATCACATGCTAAGAACAGCATCTGATCCAACTAAATAGACACATGGCATGGGTTTTGGTGATGAACATCACCACTGTACAGGAATCATGTACCTGTCAGACTGTGGAATGCCACAGGTAGCACACACACACTGTTTGCTCACATGATTCCACGCTGAAATGAGAGTTTGGATACCCCTGGTATGGCCACATCATAACACAAATCAGCCACCAAGCCCCCCAGTGTTTTTATGTTCTCCAGCTGGGAAAGACAGCCACATCACAAACTGAGAACCCAGCAGTAGCTGAAGACTGCCTGTCAGGTGCTCCTGCATCAGTGCCATTTACATTCAGTACCAGTCACACCCTGTCCAACCCATACACACTTGAGTCATCAGTACACACACGGCCTGCCCCTATTTTTAGGTTCTGTCCTCTTTCCTGCAGATGCATAAGTGTTATGCCAACAGCACTTACAGCCATTTCCTGGAATTTCTGATCACGTCCCATGCCAAGGCAACATCATCTCTACAGACACTTTATGAAAGCAGCAAAGGCTTCTGCAGAGGGCAAATACATGTGCTTTCCACTGGGAATCAGTTCTGAAATACCTTTATAATTTGTTATGCCATGAGAAGATCTCTGCCCTTCAGTTCAGCCTTCAGTTCTTCAAGCCTCATTTGTTTTTTGTTTTTCTTTCTTAAAAGAACCTCTCTTCAGACAGTGAATGAAAAGTGAGGTCAAATGGCTATAAAAGCACACAGTGGCTTCTGAGAACTGAGTTTCACATAGAAAACAGAAAAGGCTGCCAAGTCTATCAGCAGAGATCAGGATCACATGAGAGTGCTTCCTTTATGAAAAAAAGGTTTGTTTTGGAAAGAAAGAACACCACTATTCTAATTAACTAGGGAAAAAAAAAAAAAAGCAAGAACATCAGCAGCTGGGTCAACTGTCCTTTTGTAAAAGATCTAACTCATCCATGGTGTGAAACAAGGAAAACTCAGAATAAAACAAGCATCTCTGTATAGTTCAGAACAGGGTGCACAATCCTTCATGGCACAGCAGACAGAAGGATCCCTTCAGAAGACAGTACAGAACATGCTCCCTTCAAACTCCTTTTCTACCCATTACTACACTTGGTTCAATTTAGTCCTAGAAGCAGGAGTGTGGTGGGAGACAGTCTCACAACCCCCCCCAGTCATTAGCAGGACTGCTCCCTGATCCCAAAGGCCAGCACTTATGCTGTGCTCAAAAAAAAAATACCGTGATTTTTGTCTTAATGTAACTGAAAACATAGAGTTCACATATAGAGTGACTTTGGCTTTATTTTAAAGGGATTTGTGGAAGGGAATTGTTTATCTAAACTTAGATGAGAAGGAAATTGCTTATTCTTTTCCTAGGGTGTTCCTGGGTATGGCTGTTAACCCCATCTCTCTGGCAGTGGTCATTCCAGCTGGAATCATAAACTGTGTTTTAAAAATGCACTGCAAGCAAACTCAGAGTGTTCTACTGAATTAATTAAAAAGAATTTTAAAATTCTTGTCAACATTTTGTGACTACAAATATTCCTTGAAAGTCTTCCTCGAAAATCTTCCCTCAAGACTGTGACATTCAGTAGGGCAAGAATTTTAAGCAAGGAAATTAAAGCAAACAGAGAAGTCAGAGAATTGTGTATTTATTCAATTGATAGAATCAACTCACATTAGTTTTTACCTTGGCTAGTTAAGCTAACATTTGTTCTCTAACAGTAAATTAGAAGATGTAGCTGGTCCTTTAAATAATAGTGTAATCTGCTCCCTTTGGAGCACTGTGCATCAAGGCAGAGGCTTCTGATAAGTCATGGTTAGTATAATTATTCAGTCTTTTTCCCTGAAGGGCCTCTGCAATGCAGCGGTCCTCTTACTTTTTTTTTCCCCTCCCTGTTAGCAATGCCCTAGTTTGTTCACTGCTGCAGTCCCCCTCCCTTCCACCATCACCACAGCATAACAACCTCTAATTGAGAGCTGGGCTGCTAACCAAGAGCACCCAGAGAAACAGCAGGGACACCAGAGACAGCACCCACAGCCACCTTCTCAGCTCCCCCGAGTTCAGCAACGCTGAGGGAGCTGTCAAACAAGCGATTCAAAACCTACCCACTTGGCATTCCAGCCCTGCAGAATTGCTAACAGCTGAGTATCAATCCCCAGCACACTATCAGCTGCACTCCACCGGCAGCGGGAGGCCTCGCAGCAGATGAAAAGCACCTACAGACTCTTAGAATCCTCTCAAGTCAAGCAAATTCGATTTTGATGCTAAACATAAGACTTTGTGTAAGAGACAGTTCTATTTCTGTTTGCAACCATGCCTCTGCAGCCACGTCACAAAGTTCTCTTCACTCTGCAATACCCACAGTGCTCTGTCTCCATGCTGCTCTTTGAAAGTGGTACCATCCCAGCTTCTTTGCAATGTCCCTCTTGTACATCACTATCTCCCCATTTCCTGCTTAAATAAACACACATTTTTCTACACAAGCTAAAGTTTTAGATTTCTCAGGAAAGACAATTCCAGGGTAAATACTTTTCTCCTTCTAGAAGTTGGGCAGTATGATCAGCTTTCTATTCAGACAAAAAAAACCACCCCTTTCTCACCTTGTATAAAAGGCAGCAACATTTTGTTCACAACAGAACTAATAAGACTTTTCAGCGAGAGGACTTTGATTAACATTGCCACAGCACTTCCTGTCAGGACAAACTTGCCCCTTGACATCCCTCCCCAGCAGGAGCTGCTCTGTCATTCACAGTTCTACATTTGGTGTGCTTTCTTAAGGAATATCCCGTGTTTCTTACCGTCCAAGGACAGCCAGTCATGCTGGGAGGAAGGCAGGGTTGGCAGAGCTCTGGCTTTATATTCAAATACCACAGAGTTGGAGATGATCTGATTGTTGAAGGCAACTTGCAAAGTCACAAGCCCAGTGTCATGAGCTAAAAGGAAAGGACGTTGTAAGACAGAGAACTCCCCACAGAAACCCCCAGCTAGGAATTACCCCCATGTGCTAAGTATTGGGCTGAGAGCAGGTGAAGAGACAGGAGCTGAACAATATTTTTGTGACTATACAATTCAAAAGTCAAAAATACCAGTTGGTATATTAAAACATGGAGATGTTAAGCTTAAGAGTCATCTAATGGGTTGTTCTGGCAAAAGGCAGAATCATTTCTAAAGACTGAGCAGCCTCACTGCATTTCCAGTGGAAAGCTGGGGCCTAGCAATGAGACCAAGTTATTCTTCATCCACCTGAAATCATACACTGAGGGCCATCACTACTGAAAATCTCTGTGGAGAGGTTAGAGGGGTTTTCATGGTGTAAGTGGAAAAGGGCAAAATGTAGGCAAATCGAGTCAGCAGAGCAGTGAGTGCACCCCTGAATAACAGTTACTCCTTAATTTGCTCTTTCCAAACAAAAGGAATGCTTAGAATTATTTTAAATTATTTCAAATAATTATTTTCAAGTTATTTAAAGATTCTAAATAGCATTTGTTATGATCTGTTGTGATGTATCAAGATGTGAAATTGCTGTTCTCACACTAAATTGGTCAAAGAAAAAGGAAAATCTTCTCAAAGCCTATGCACTCTTGTACATGTATATGATGTAATGAGGCTCAGAAACCAGCAGCTTAGGAGAGCAGTGCTCCTTACCTGGGCAGTAGCAGCGCAGTACCCCTGGCTGAATTAAAGATGCAGGCACTGAGATCTGATCAAACAGACAGCTGTAATTATTGCTGGCTTCCTGCCACGGGCCGGTAATCAGGACCTTTACTCCTCCCTGTGAGGAAAAAAAGGGAGAGACCCAAGCGTGACAGGAGAGGCCACGGGGTGGAGGAGCGAGGCCGAACGCGCCCGCAGCCCCTTCCCCGCGGCCGTGCTGCCCTCGGGCGGCCACTGCGGGCAGCGACACTGCCGGGAGGGGCAGGGACACAGCGGGAACGGGCAGGGACACAGCGGGAACGGGCAGGGACACAGCCGGGCACAGGCAGGGACACAGCGGGAACGGGCAGCGACACTGCCGGGAATGGGACACAGCGGGAACGGGCAGCGACACTGCCGGGAATGGGACACAGCGGGAACGGGCAGGGACACTGCCGGGAGGGGCAGGGACACAGCGGGAACGGGCAGGGACACAGCCGGGCACAGGCAGGGACACAGCGGGAACGGGCAGGGACACAGCGGGAACGGGCAGCGACACTGCCGGGAATGGGACACAGCGGGAACGGGCAGGGACACAGCGGGAACGGGCAGGGACACTGCCGGGAGGGGCAGGGACACAACGGGAACGGGCAGGGACACTGCCGGGAATGGGACACAGCGGGAACGGGCAGGGACACTGCCGGGAATGGGACACAGCAGGAACGGGCAGGGACACAGCGGGAACGGGCAGGGACACTGCCGGGAATGGGACACAGCGGGAACGGGCAGGGACACTGCCGGGAATGGGACACAGCGGGAACGGGCAGGGACACAGCGGGAACGGGCAGGGACACTGCCGGGAGGGGCAGGGACACAACGGGAACGGGCAGGGACACTGCCGGGAATGGGACACAGCGGGACGGGCAGGGACACAGCGGGAACGGGCAGCGACACTGCCGGGAGGGGCAGGGACATAGCGGGAACGGGCAGGGACACAGCGGGAACGGGCAGGGACACTGCCGGGAATGGGACACAGCGGGAACGGGCAGGGACACAGCGGGAACGGGCAGGGACACTGCCGGGACGGGCAGCGCCACTGCCGGGAGGGGCAGGGACACAGCCGGGAATGGGCAGGGACACAACAGGAACGGGCAAGGACACAGAGGGAACGGGCAATGACACTGCCGGGCAGGGACACAGCCGGGCAGGGACACAGCGGGAACGGGAAGGGACACTGCCGGGAGGGGCAGGGACACAGCCGGGCAGAGACAGGGACACAGCGGGAACGGGCAGGGACACAGCCGGGCACAGGCAGCCCGGGGGGACGGGACCACCGGTACCGCTCCCGTCCCGGTACCGCTCCCGTCCCGGTACCGCTCTCTGCCCGGTACCGCTCTCTGCCCGCTGCGGCCCCTCCCGGTACCGGCCCGTGCCTGCCGCTCGGCGAAGGCCGGGAATGCCCGGGATGATCACCGATCACCCTCGCGGGGCCGCGTCCCCTGAGAACGGAGAGCGCTGCGCCGCGGGGAAAGGGAGAGCGGCCCTGAGCAGCTGCTGCACACCTCCGTACAGACACAACAGGGCTCCGAGGCCGGGCCTATGAAAACAAAACCCTTTCTTCTTCTTCTTCTTCTTCTTTTTCTTTTTCTTTTTTTTTTTTTTTAAGTGGCTCAGTCTCTTTCCTCACACATTCCTTCACAGCAGCAAGGTCTGTGCTACTGTGCCACACTTTCAGCTTATGGGGCATGTGACTGATTTTGGAAGTCAGTGAGATGGAGGGAAATGCTGAACTCACTAAAGCTGTGCAGGCCTTGAAATATTCTACTAGGAACATCAGTGACAAATTTAAGGCACAGCTCCAGTTTGCAAACTCTACTGCTCTACTGGGCCTAGGTAACACCATGAAGCCATCACATGGGAAAGATTCAGCTTTCAATGAAACAATGCCTTTCTGTTCAGATGCTTCCTAAGTGAAGAAAGGGCCCTGTCAGGATAATGAAGTGCTTCATTAAAAGTAAACTCAGACATGCAAGCGGCCTTGAATGCTCTGACTTGGAGAGAAATATTTAAAAAGCTTTTTCAAAGCTTTAACAAAACAGTTCCCTTATTAATAAAGCAGTAAATGTCAGTGAGTAAAAGCCCTGGACTTACCTCAGGGTAAGACCATTCTGGTGAATAATCTGTCACCATGAACAAGCGCCCACTCTGCTGCAGCAGCCCCAAAGTGCCTTGTGCTGCAGCTGCCGAGACCACCTCCGCCACGTGCATGTATGCCATGGTGCTGGCTCCGTTCTCCGTGCTGCTGAGCTGCATGTTGGCTTGCTGAGGGCTGCAACAAGGAATGCACATTTCGGCCTGGTTGTACGTCGCTCTGTTACTGTCTTCAGGCTGAGACAGTCCAGCACTGTCACCTGATACCAGCTGGTGTCCATACAGAGCATTGCTCCCACCTTCCACCGATATGAAATCATTAATTAGATCAGAAAACTGGTTGCTGAAGGAGATGTCAAAGTGGTCCAAGTTAAGCTCCATGTTGGAGGAGTTATTTAAGCTAGGATGGGCCACAGGATAGAGTCCTTGTACCATGTTTCCTTGGAGAATAGGGAGGTTATTTCCATTCCTGATACCCCCGTTGGCCTCAGGCTGCAAGTAGTGTTCTGTGTTGCAGGCTTGAAGATCCCCTGATTTAAGTAGATTTTCATTTCCTTCTGCCTGCTGGGAGGTCTCCATGGGAACTTCAGCTTCTGCAGTCATAGCCTGGAAGTTTGCTTGGAACTGCATGAGCTGGAGAGAAGAGGTGGACTCTATTCTGGTTTCCACTGTGCCATTACAGTTGGAAGTTGTTTGGGACGAGGGCTCTGTTTTCACATTGGAGATTCCTAACGTGTTCACAAATGAGCTACCTGTGTCATTCAAATTGTTGTGAGTGTTTTGCTCAAGGGGAAGAGGTTTGCTGGCATCCTGCAGAAAGAAGCTGGGGGAAGGGGTCTGATGGACGTGAGGGCTCTGGATGGTCTGATTGAAGCTGGAAGAATAGTCCTTGTTAGAGTCAATGGCACTGAAGTCCATCTGCTCCAGGGTGGTACTTGGGCTCAGACCTCCTCCAGATGGAAGTAAACCTGAACCAGTACTGAGTGTGAGAGTGTTAGATGCAGAAGTGGAGGAAAAAGCTTCTTTGGACATCTGTTGTTCAAAAGATGTGTCCTCAGTTTTAATTTCTTTTGTGAGGGTTGTATTGAAGTTGAAGCTACGCTCTGTTGTGGGTGACTGCTTTATGTTGGTATTGATGCTGTCACTTTTCATACCTCCTCCACCATAAGTCTGCCCTTGCTTGGGATTGTTAAGAAAACAGTCTGGGTCAAAATTCATGGTGGTTTCTGGAATTTTCCTACTTCCTTCTAAAGTTGTTGAGAGCACAAGTTCCTCAGAGACAGTGCTGGGTAGCATCGACAAGCTCTCTGAACTGCCAGTTGTTGGAAAAGCAAACTTGTGTCCATCTGAACTCACAGCAAGTACCAGTCCTTGTGCAGCTGCATCTGAGGACAGAAGGTGTTGATTTGGGCCAGACGTGGGTGACATGGTGTACACAGCTTCACTGGTGACTTCTGACATAAATACAGTGGCACTTTGTGACAAACTTCCCATAACTGATGCTACAGCCATACTGGACACACCCGTGACAGCTGGGCTATCTGCCATATCTGGGTCACTGTTTAACCCACTGCTGATGGACACAGGAGAATTCTGGGTCGTGTCAGGGACCTCCACCTGGTTGGTGGAAGAAACCTCAGTGCTGTTTTGATGGAGCAACACTGGTTTTGCCACTTTGCCGTTCCTCTTCTCTCGGCTGGAGGCCTTGCCATGACTGTGCTCGTTCTTGCCTTCTGAGACATCGTTATTTTGTACCTCTGAATGAGTGCTGTACCCACCTGTCCTTGGTTCAACCTTTGGTGATATGATGCGGTGTTTGGCACTGTTACACTTGTGATGCACACTGCTTCCTGCCCCTGTGCCAGAAAACAACAGTATTTGCTGTTCAGTAAATGCAAAATTAGGACAATGCTAGTTGTGTATCTCATGCCTGTATCAAGGGACAGCTATGCTTGTGCATACATGTGTGAGAGTGAGTGAGTACACACATGAGAGGGCAGGAGAGACCTTGGAAATAAATTTCTCACCAGGGCCAACAGCACAGGTCTCTCTAATGCACAGATCCACTGCATGCAATGACAGCAACCCCACAAACAGACACATAGGCACTCCTACCCACACCCCATGTAGCACCTGCCCTCTTCCTCCCTGCCCCAATCAGGCAGAGGGGAATTAGCATCTGTGGCAAAGTTTCAGAGTTATTTAAATGTGCCTAATCTCAGTGCAAGGTCTGCAGAGCAAGTGCTGCTGTTGTCAGCTCAGGGCCCTGTTCCATCTGCCCCATGGACAAGACCTCAGCCCCTGGAACACATGCTCAGCTCTCTGCTGAGCTGGATGATGTTGGCAAGTCTGGCAACCACTCTTAGGGCATGGGTGCTGACCAGTACTCTGAAAGTGACAAATGCCACATCATGCTCCTGTCCCTGGCATCACCCTGCTGCCTACATCTTCCTGTCATCACACTGTCTTACAGCTGCCAATCAAATTATTAAAGAAGTAATCCATTATCCATACAAAGCATTCTTGTCCTCCCATAAGGATGGTGATGTGTTTCTCCTGACTCTCAGCCATTCCTGTGCTGACAGACACATTGCACTCTGAGAGGAGCACACAGAGCACACGGTCAGCACTGGAGCTCCTGAAGAATGTTCAAGCAAGGGCCACCAGAAGAAAATCCTCTATGAATTAAACCAGCCAGCACCTTTACTGACCTGTAAAGGTAACATCACCTGCATTCCTGAGAGCTTGTAATCAGGCAGGATGAAGTAAACTATTCTGTCTGCAAAGGAACCTTAGTCACAAAATCGGGTGTGGGGACTGCTTTTGCTGTTTCAGAACAGCAGCCCATGAATTTTTGATGTTTCTTCCCTTAATTGATTAATTTTCCCTAGAATGAGGTAAGAACATTAACTATGGAACTGTAGAATGACTGAAGGGGGACAGAAGCCTCCTCACTATAGCTCATGGCTACAATTACAAATGACATCTTTGGGGCAACATAAAGCAACCATGTAGCCACTGCAATTTGCTAAATCGTTTGTTGCTTGCCCTTGAAGGGGAACTTCTCTATTATGTGTTCAAGATTTGAATGAGGTCACTTAAAGTAGTTCAAGACAGAGCTTTTGAGACTAAATACAATATTAAATCTCTCTATTCTCCTAGGTATAGAAATGAGAAGGAACAAGGGAAAGGCTTTCATGCTGTTGTATTTGGGGATGACAGTAAGGGATTGGGAATGTGTGTGTCAATGTGCAAGCCAGTTACAAAACAAAGCAATACTGTTATGTTAAAAAGCACTGAGCAGACTTAGCACAAGACAAAACATCAAAGGGAAGAATAAAAGGATTCATGTTCAGATCTGCAAGCCTGGATCAAATGCTGAGCCTTAAGGGGTGAATTTTAATCCATACTCAGGTATTTCAGAGGTCATCATTCTTATTTAAGCCTTGATTGTATAATGCAACTGCTCAAGAAAAAAAGAAAAAAAAACCCTTTGAAGCACTGACAACTTTCTTTTATAAGTTTTGCTAAAGACTAGTTAATGTGTCATATACTTTATTTGACCAAAGTGCTAGAAAGAAGCAGCTCTAAAGCAGATGAATTGGAAAGTGAATCACTTAGCTTCCCACTGTCTGTAGAAAATACTAACACTAAGGATTCTGTTTCTTGCTGCTGTACTATCATCCAAAACAAGGTCATCTTCTTTAACAGGAAAGAGACCTGTATTTTCATGATACCTAAATAAGACTTATCTCAGTGACACCTTGCAATTAACCACCTGAGCACTTCTCCAAAAAAGTGAGCTGCAGGGCAAGGAATTCAGAGGGTGAAGTTGGAAGAACATTAGATTTTGAGGATTTGGTAGCAGGATTGGAACATATAGAAGAGAATATACCTTTTTGAGCAGCTCATGTATGGACTACATTTATTAGAAAGCATTGACATTTTCCCCAGAATTTCCAGCTGCTTTTTCTTATGCTTGAGACTTCAATCAGCTCTGAGTTCATTGTGTCCCAGTGTTTCATGAAATAGCATTTTTATCACTTCAGCACTACAAACCCTGCCCCAGACTGGGTGAAGCTGAGTCACTCTGTGCCCCCCCGAGGCACTCACCCAAGGTACCAGTGCAGAGACAGTTGTGTGTTCGAGGCTGGGGCTTGGTCTGGTGGCTATCGAGGATCTGCTGCACGAGCTGCTCCACTGAGAACCCTGAACTGCTGTTGCCATTGCTGCATGTCCACTTGATGCCATGAACTGCAAAGAGAACAGTAAGATTTCCCATCAGAAACTTTAAAATCATGCCAGAACCATCAAAAGCCACTCCAAATTACCAGCAAAAATCCATTCCTGCTGCATTCTGTCAGAACTGAAAGGAGACCTATAAAAAACAACAGTAATGGATACTGGTTTACTATTCTCTGCTCCTTGGTATCAACAGGCTTCCAAAGGCAATTCCTGAATTAGGTATGTATAGAGGAAGAATTCCTCAGTAGAGTATCTGGCTCTATTTCAGTCTGCTGCTAACAGGGACTCTGCACCTGCAACAACTCTGTAGTGCCAGCAACCCTCCCTGAAAACCCCAAAACAACAAAACACTTGGTTCCATTGAAGTAAAGCAGTATAATTCCAAAAGGTGTTTTAGAATCTTTTTCTGTCTAATATGAAAACAAAATCAGCTTTATAGTAAAATCAGCAGCCAAAAATACACCAGAGTAAAAGCAAATGCAAACCTTCTGCCAGGTCTTCATTGTCAGATCCCAGGTGGCAGTAGTGAAGGCTGACTCATTTTTTGGGAATGACTAACAGACACTGTGTGAGTTCCTCCTCAGACTTGGATGACCTTTTAGTAATATGGGAAAATGGACAGGAGGGTGATGTTACAGAACATGTTGCAAACTGAAGCTCTTTTCTTGGGAACTCTCTGGGCCTGTTAGCTGCTAGACTGCATGCAGATACATGACTTGAATAAAGACTCCCTCTCAGAATATTTCAGTTGCAGAATTTCCTATAACAGTGATATTTGCAACCTGACTTACAATGGAAATGGCACTTATAAAATATTTTATCCATAATAACTGACTCAAAGCATCTTCTGTCTCCTATAATGTCTCTATGACAATTTATATGTGCATATTATTTATTTATCCTTTAGATGCACCACAGCTCACATGCAGGTTTTGGAAAGTGCTGATAAAGGACAACATTATTTCCAAGGTGTCCTGGCAGCTTCTTTTCAGGAGTGTCTTTGCCATAGTCTATCAAGGAATGTTCCCTGCATGTTGTGTTCTAAAATCCTTAAACCAGAATACACGAAATCAAAACTAAAAGTCCCATGGACTTAGGCTTTGTAGTAAAGACAGATCCCTGCGTGGTGAAGGTCCCTGATGTGAAGGGGTGAAATCCTGGCAACAGCAGCTTGGGCTGATGCTCCTGTACAGCCAGAGCCTGGGCACAAACCAAAAGCAGCATTGTGCAAGGAGATCAGAAGCAAATGAAGGGATGTTTGTGGCATCTAATGTCTGTGGTCACAGGGGCAGCATATCCAGTCTCCTGTTCTCCTCTTTGATGCTGCTCACTGAGTGTGTCACACACAGCTGGTGGAACAGAGCTCTTGGATCTGCTCTGGGAAGCAGTTTTATTGCTTTTTTTGTTACCTGTTGCTGTACTGCCTCATCACCCACTAATGTCACTTTGCCTAACAGCATGTCATCTTGGTCTAGTTTTATACTGCAAAATTCACATTGCTATTGGCCAGGCTGGATAACCTGCAGAAATATTGTAAATCAGGTTTTCAAGTATTGTTCCCCACATCACTATTTAAAGTGCTGCAGATAGTTTTGTAATAAGTCCCTCTATGTTTGTTTGATGACCACATTTATTGTTATCATACCCAACAGACTTTGCTTTCTAGTACATTCACAGTTTTGGATTTCCTCTTAACACTCAGTCTCTGTTATTACATCTAAGTTAGACATGCTTGCCACTTCACTACCTCTGCTCACATTCATTTTATTATTTAAGATACATTGTTCTGTCACCAGTGATATTATGTTTAATAAGTGATGCTCAAACACCAATTTTACAAAAAATATACATTGTCAGTGAGATTAGAATGCAGTCAAGTATTATGGATGCTTTCAGCTGTACAACACAAAGTTACTGAACTGTAATTATTATTGAGAAACTTTGCATTAAGTGATTTCTGGGTACTTCAGAAACACTTTACTGAAGAAGTGAACTGGTGTCCATATTGCTAGGTACAGAAAGTCTGTTTTACAGCAGGATGGCAGAGCTGCACCCTACTGCTGCTAAATCCTGGGATGAGCAGCCCATCGTGGGGGCAAGTCTGGGAAGTGAATCATGGCTCGGGGTTTGTGTATTCATGATGATGGCTCTTAAGTCTGAATCAAGCTGTGAGTGAGGAGCTAAGGCATAATGGACAGCTTTATAGCTGGGAACTCAGAGAACCATGCCTATTATTTTCAGGTCCTTCCAGCACAGCAAAGTCCTGTTGAGGATCAATTGTTGCTGAGGAAAGGTCCTTCTCTAGCCTTGCTCCAGCTGATCCTAAAGGGCACTGGCTCCAGCTTCTGTCCACGTGGTGCCACCTTTTTTTGGTACTTATGCTCCCCATATGCTATGAAGGTTATAAAATAAAAAGCCAGTGAAGGGTGACAGATTGCAAAAAAGGAATGTCTGGATGCTTAATGCAAATTATCCACTATCTTGGCACATCCAATATGCAGATTTTCTTCCTCCCTCTTTTAAAGAAAGACTCCTGTGCCTGGTGAATTGTTAGTACTGAATACCAAACACTATCAAGATGCCTTTTAACATGTCACGCTTGGCTTCCTGACACATAATGAATCAGCAGGAAAGGAGATTTCTATAGGGAAGAAAGTGCATTATGAAAGGAAGGCTAATAAAAAGCATACACACATACTCTTCCTGCTTCTTAGTGGTTTAAGAAGTGAAACCACTGTAGAACTATGTCTGATTAAATATAGCCATAATATATGAACACAAAAGGGAAAAAAAAAAAAAAGTCTGAAGCTTAGCAGAAATTCTGGAAAGGATTTTAATCCAGATTCCTGTCCAGCCTCCTACTGCATTTCCTGATAATTTAAAATGAAAGCTGTGGACTGCTTCAACACTTTCCTTTTCAGTGACAGCACGGAGGGGTCTAAAGCTGCTGCATTACAGCAGCAACACATTCCTGCTGCCACACACCCCGTGCACAGCGGCTGCAGCGTGAGGCAGCGCAGCCAGGCAGAGCCACTGCTGCTGCTCTGGGTGCTCAAAGGAGAGAAGTGAGGCTGGGGAAGGTCCACAACTCAGAGTGCTAATGCAACCTCTTTTTATGAGCTTGGGCTCTCACCTTTCTTCTCTTTCCTCCCTTTTGAAGAAAAGGCAATAAAAATGACCTGATCGTGCCCAGCAGCTCCTCGTTCATTAGCACTGCCAG
The DNA here is from genome assembly GCF_029582105.1 of Oenanthe melanoleuca. NCBI lineage: Eukaryota > Metazoa > Chordata > Aves > Passeriformes > Muscicapidae > Oenanthe > Oenanthe melanoleuca. The sequence continues at coordinate 3,465,286 of NC_079354.1, forward strand.
GACTTCGACCACCATGAGCAAAGGAATGAAAGATGATCTGAGTTACCAGCAAAAAGGCTGCCCAGTATCCAAGGAAAACTTGCACACAGAAACATATGACTGTCCAAGTTTCTTAAAACACTCTGGTTACTTCTGCCTTCTGCTGCTGCTGCTGGTACTCAGGCCTCCACAATTTCCAGACCTGCAGTCCTCCTGTCTTGCAGATATCTTCCTTCTCCCCATCACCTGAACTCTACCTCACTGTCTCATCATCACTCTAAACTTAACACCATTCCCTGTTTCCCTCCCTGTGGTTTCTCTACCCTAAGAAAAACTCGTCCCTAAAATACCCCCCCAAATTTAAATCTGATCATTTCACCCTTTTTAAATACTCTTAGACATTTCTCTTTGCCACTTGAAGCATTTTACACTTCCTGGTTTTATTCCATAGACCTTGCTCTTCCATACCACCCCCCAAAACATGTGCAGCACATGATGAAGCCATTCTCTATACCCTACATGTGGCTCCTCTGTCTCAGTTTGGTAAATCTTTTGTTACTTGAGTAACAACGATGAGATCTCCCACATGGAACTGGTAAGTTGGTTAAACTGATAGAGCTAGAACATCTTGAATCATCAAGATCAGGCTTCTGTTTGCCTCTCCCTCCCAATGTATCTCGACAGCCTGCTGCAAGCCCTGGTGTCAGAAGTCCTGCCCTCAGCCACTCCTGACCCACACAAAGCGCTTTAAAAATCCCCAAAGAGCTGCTGGGAGCGTGAGTGGGTCCTTTGTCCAACTGCCCATCCCTGCCTTGCTGCCCACATCCTGCTCCACCAAGTGCTGACGAGAGGTGTTTCCATGGCGATGGTCAATTGGAAATGGCAGCCTGGTCCCTTCAATTTCCACTGCCTTTCTGCTGACAGAAGTAAAGGCCTTGCTCTGATTTCTCAGTTTGGCTGAAGGATATTTCCATTAGATTTATCCTTTCGTACTCAGACGCCCACACACAGTTCAGCTTTGATTTTCCAGCCTTCCATTTCCAGTTGTTACTGGTTGTGAAGGACAGGTTTACCTGAGCCTCGCTGCTGGGGACAGCAGTGACACCCCCTGAATGCTAATGTCTTACACGGACTCACGGGCATTTTGCTTGCAGCTATTCTTTAAAGAGATGTCTGCCTTCCAAAACAACACTTTTCCTTGAAGGTTTGCTCAGATGCAGTGGGATGCTCTTGGGGACTGGGCAGATGTGGTGTCCAATGTCCCTTGCAGGGGACCAGCAGGGCAGGACACGACTCTTCCGAAGCTGCTCGGAGCAGCGCTCCTGCCGCTGTTTGCAGACGCGTGAAGCCCAAGGCTGCTCGCACAGGGAGGGGCAGAGTGGGAGCCGCCCGGTGCGCTCCTCGCCCTCCTCCGGCTGCGGCTCAAGGGCACCATCACCATCCTCCTCCTCCTCCTCCTCCTCCTCCTCTTCCTCCTCCTGCTGCTCAGAGCACCGGGAACGGCGCCCGGCGGCCGCCAGGTGGCGCCAGCGGATAAGGAACGGGCGGCGGGACCGGGACCGGGACCAGGGCTGGGATCAGAGCTGGGATCGGGATCAGGGCCGGGACCGGGATTAGAGCCGGGATCAGGACCGGGACCGGGACCGGGAACGGGGCTGGGATCGGAGCTGGGATCGGGATCAGGGCTGGGACCGGGATTAGAGCCGGGATCAGGACCGGGACCGGGAACGGGGCTGGGATCAGAGCTGGGATCGGGACCGGGACCGGGACCGGGACCGGGATTAGAGCCGGGATCAGGACCGGGACCGGGAACAGGGCTGGGATCAGAGCTGGGATCGGGATCAGGGCCGGGACCGGGATTAGAGCCGGGATCAGGACCGGGACCGGGAACGGGGCTGGGATCAGAGCTGGGATCGGGATCAGGACCGGGACCGGGATTAGAGCCGGGATCAGGACCGGGACCGGGAACGGGAACGGGGCTGGGATCGGTTCAGAGCTGGGATCGGGATCAGGGCCGGGACCGGGATCGGGATCAGAGCTGGGACCGGGATCAGGGCCGAGACAGGGACCGGGACCAGGATCAGGACCGGGATCGGGACAGGGATCAGGACCAGAATCAGGGCTGGGATCAGGAGCAGGACCAGGATCAGGACCGGGACCGGGATCAGCACTGCGAGCAGAACCACGTACCCCGGACCCACATGAAGCCCAGAAATGCCTCTCCATTTCTCTAGTGATAATTTTAAATTTTTTCTCCGGTTTTTTGGGGTTTTTGTTGGTTTTTTGTTGTTGTTGTTGTTGGGGTTTTTTTTGTGTTTGTTTGTTTGTTTGTTTGTGGGTGTTTTTTTTGTTGTTGTTTTTTTGGGGTTTTTTTAGTTTGTTTGTTTTGTTGGGGTCTTTTTTAGCAAAAAACTTGCTTGGCATATTTAGGGGAAAGAAATTCCTTGTAAGCACGGCTGGTACAGAGAGGGCCTTGAGCCTTTCCCAAGGTTCCCAGCCCTTCTCCCCACGGCTCCTCCCGGGGCTCCAGCCCTCCTTCCCCAGCCTTTCACTCTTCGGTGGCACTGCCAGGAAAATGTGCACTGACACCTTTGCAGAGGTGTCACCTTCGCTCGAGGACTGAGTCTGCCAGTCACTACAGCCCAGTGTTAACAGGGGACACAAAATACTAAGGAAAAACAGGAAACAAAGGCTGGTGTACCTGTAACCTCCTCAGAGAGGTTCAGCAATTGCTGCATCTGGTTTAATAGCCAAGTTTTAAGGGGTCAGGAAACTATTTGGTTTAGGTTTCCACTGTTGATAATGGTGGGTTCCTACTGGATTGCTGTCAGCTGGATTGCTGTCACTTTGGTGTCTCCAAATGCAGCTGAAAGGCACCAGCTGAGACACAGCTCCTAATTCTGTTCTTTTGGCAAAGTAGGACTATCTAAGGTTGGTAAAACTCAACCACAAGGGAAACTATGTTTCCCTACAGTGTAGCCCATATAGGCAGGGAATCAAGCTTCCTCTGGGGACATAAAGGCCACTGCAGATCTCAGAGGAAAAGTGTATCCTTGCATGGGATTCCTTTTTAGAGCTGCACACCTGCAGTAGTGAAGGGGTTGGGTGAAGATGAGAAGCTGAGCAGGAGTCTGATGAGCAGGAGGCTGATGAGCAGGAGGCTGATGCTGGCCACATAGACGATGTGAACAGGGGTACTCAAAGTCCAAGTGGTGGGTGAGATATAAGAAGCTATCTAACACTTTCTATCGTGTTCTCTTTTTAATAAAAACTCAAGATTATTGCAGTGAAAGTGGATGTCAGCATTACTAAGCCCAATGTCTTTTTGAAGAATCCACGTTGCTTTCTATGTGGTCAGCTGAGCTAAGCTGGCAAGCTTCAGTTTTCATTGAGGGGTACTTTGGAGCTCAGACAAACTGCCTGGGGAATTGTAAAATTCATCCCATGTAGCATGTTTGTACAGCTGATCTCTTAAGATGAAATATAACCCCAATCCTTAAACAGAGTTACTGAAATTGAATATAAATTGAAGCCAAGACAAAACTCCCAACAACTCAATTCTTCAAACTGCATTAATGCCAATTGCTGCTCTCTGAGTTTTGTTCTGAGCTCCATGAGTTTGATGCCTTCTCCAGTGATGACACTGCAGGGATGCAGGTTGAGGTCACCTCCAAGAGGGCTGGTGGCTTCACTGACACAGAATTAGGGACTCTGGGAAAAGGCAAGAGCAGCCCATGCCCACTGACTGATGAGCACACATGGAACTTTCAGCTTGCCCAGCTGTGGCTGCGTGCAGGCAGCACAAACAGGAGCCCTCAGTTCCTACACAGCAGAGAAATGCAAAAAGCTTTTCCTCTGAAAAGAAGATAGCTCTTAATTATAGTGGACCTGGAACAAGGATTGCAACGTAGCACCAGCTGTGAGCTTCTAAGTCATACTTTGCCAGCTGAAGGATGAGAGAGCCAAAAGGGGATAATTTGGAGAAACCCCCAACATGAGCTGGCCCACAATTTGCTGATCATATGGAGTTTATATACAGAATTCTGCTGTGATGGATTCTGCCACTGAATTTGCTTTTACCACCAGATGCCTCTAAGGACATCTGCTAATCTGTTCAGAGAAATCTCAAAGCAAGACTGTAATGGGACATGGAGTGGGGGGGGAATTGAAAGCTATGCCAAATTGAGACTCATTCTTCACACCAGGCATCCTGAAATGACTTACAGGTGCCTCGGACAACATTCCTGCAGAATTTTCATGTATTATAGCTATTCACTTTACACAAATGCACCCAAAAGTTGCATTCATACCAAAGCAACAAACACACAACAACCCTTTTGATTGAGACATCCAGTTGAGATGCTCCCAACAGTTGGATTATCCCAGGTCTGTCATCTGTGGAGGTGTCACAGCCTTCCCTGAGCTCCCTGACCCTGCTGGTATCTCTGAGACAAGGGGCCTCATCTCCAAGCCTGCAAGAAAAAAGGAATCATCCTGTGGGAGGTCAGGAATGTGTATGAGGTCTTCCAGGCTCACATGCCTCAGTCTTGAGGACTGCCAAATTGAGGTCTGACAAGCCAGGAGTGATGGTCCAGAGAAGGTGATCAGGAGGTCATGGACGTTCCAGTGTGAAGGCAGGTGACAAAAAGATCAGAACTAAAGCAAAAATCTAAAGCCATGAAAGCTGAAGTCAGGCTGATTAATTAATTATTTACAGTCTCAACTCAGCTGGAGGTGTTGAGAAAACCCCAAATCCTTAGAGCATCTGCAGCATTTACCTTTCATGGATGTTCAGATGGGTTCATTTCAGTCTCTTAATTAGTGCACACAGCAGCCATGTTAGAACAAGTTAATGCTGTTTCCACAAAGCTCTCAGAGCTCTATGGCCACTCCACAAAGGTGTTTTTTTAATCCATAACCACCAGTGCAAACACAGTCACAGAATGAGCGAACATCCCCCCTGCAGCCAGCCAAGAAGCTCTCTCTGGGTTCAGAGGTCTCCTTTGGGAGCAGGGCAGTCTCAGTACCCAGACTCCAGTGCCCTGCTCTGCTCACAGGGGTGACAAGGCTGGCACCAGGAGCTGGTGCCTGTCCCTGATGCTGCTGAAGACTTGCTGAAGCCTGGACTGACTTTGGGATGATGCAGCAGGGAAGGAAGAGAGAGCTGAACAAATTATGGATGCAAGAAATGTAAACAAACTCCCTGATCATCCCAGCCAGGGTCTCTTTGCATTTCAGGAAAAACAGTTTGATGCATTTGTCTGGCTTGGACTCCAGGACCGATGCTGCTCACCCTGCCAGCCATCTGCCACATTGCTTTTAGTTCTCCACATTGCTTTTAGCTCTCCAGGCACACATGGCCAAGAGAACATGCTCCCACACCAATGGCTGCCACACCACTGACTGTCTGCTACCCTCCATTCTGATAGAAAAGCTTTAATACCTGGCAGAGGTCAACAGCTTTAACACCTGACTCCAGACCAGGCTGAGTAGGACTTAAACAAACAGCACTTGTCAGTGAGTCAAGAGCTGGACACTGCCACCAACCTCTGACCAGGAGGAAGCATTTTCCCCAAAGGCAGAACTAGTATTAGCTTCTCTCCCTTTATCCTGAATGACATCAGTGGTCTGAAATGGGAACCCCCCTGCAGGGACAGGACCTCCACACACACCCTGTCTGTAATCATCACTAATTTGTCTTAAATGAGAAATTCTCATGGAAAACAGCAACCAAGAAAACAAAATAATCAACAAAGCCTCCACACAGCTTCCAAGTCCAGAGGAATAAAACACAACAAACCCTGACAAAGAGCAGGTAAAAGGGTGAGACTGTCACTGCACCAGCGACACCATGCACAATGCTTTGATTAAGCCATTGACAAATCTGCTTTAGGGCAGAGAAATTTGGAAACATCAGGCAATCAAACTGTGAAGTCTGTGAAAGAATGTGATTAATGCAAAAATGTGATGAAACTAATGTGCTTGGCTCCAGAATTTCATGGCACACCCTATACTGGAACCAAATCTGATGGCTTCTTGGCGGGCAGTGCCCCTCTGTGCTCCCTGAACATGGTTATCCGTGTCCTCTTTGTTTTCTAGGTCTGATCAGAATCCAAAGCTTTTACTGTAGCCACGTTTCTAAGGATGTGTTTCCCAGGATATGTACCCATAAACAGAGACGTGTACATGCATATATACTCTGAATAATTGCACAGAATTTCACTCTTCCCTCCCGGGACATAAAAGAGCCAAGTGTTATTAAATTTACAGCGAGTTCGTTGTAGTTTTCACATAATTTTCTTGATGCACTGCAGATTTTTTAACAGGCGGCTGCTTCCTTTCCTGTTTAATGTTAAGGTACTTGTCCAGTCTCAGCTACACCAACATCCTGGATTTCTAAATTTATCAGCCCCAGGGGCAAATGTGTTATTTTCTCTATCCTCCTTTGCCCTCCAGCTTTGTGTAGAAAAGGAATACAAGGGCCTGCACAGCTCAGGATGCAACAAAGGACTGCAAACTCAGATCACCAACGCTGCAGTCAGCACAAGGCTGATCTTTCACGGATGGCAGAGACACATCAGGATGCACTCCATGGCTGAGACCTCCAATTACAGGAGGCTGGGCATGACACTAGCATCCAGTCAGGGGCAGAGGGCAGGGACAGCAGCAGACCTGGTATTTGTTAACTCACATTTAGTATTGTGGCTTTTGCAGTTAATTTTCTCTTGGTTGTAGACCCGCTTTATGTCTAATTTTTCTTTCATTGCAAAAAGATGTTTGTGTGCACATTGGAATGTGCTCTCCAGGGGAAGACATACAATATAGCTGTGATGCAAAGGAAAATATTACACACCAAGGCAGATGCAAAAGGGTTCAAAGACAAGCCTGTCTGCAGGCAAACTTCCCCATCACTCTGCACACCTAAGCAGCCTTCTCTTCAGGCTGCATAGTTCAAAATTGTACAAAATAACGCTCAGCTCAAAACACTCAGTTCCATGGGGCCACCTGTAAGCTACAGCAACCCACTGTGACCTGACAATGACCACCCAAACATGGAATGCCCTTGGGGGAATCCACCTGCCAGTACTGCACAGGCTCTTTGCAAGTGAGCAGGTGCCTACAAACAGCCCTAGAACATGCAAGAACATAGGTACAATTTGAGGACAGTCTGGGCAGCTCTCATACCATGCATCCCAGAAATGTAGAATATTGGAAAGGAAGTGTGTGCAGATGCAAGCTGAGTTGGATGGACAAATGACTCCTTCACAGGACGCCTGTTGGCTAAACTCTAAATATACAGCAAAGAAGCAAAACCAGCTCCAGATACTCACACATCGGCTTGAGCTGCCCGATGAGCTCCTCTTTTGTCCACTTCGCCCATTCCTTCTTGTCGGTGTTTATCGAGCACAGGATGGGGCCGCACGGTTTCCCGCAGTCCTCGATGGCCGGGACGTTCAGGTAGTGCACCAACACAATGTCTGGGTTCTGCAGGGACAGCAGCAGGAGAGTTACACCACTGGGGCCAGCACTCCCTGCATTTAACTTCCTAATTAAAACTCTGACAGCAAGGATGGTGATCAGACCTCAGATTGTACCGATTTCCCCGAGGTAAGAGCTGTTCTTTAAAAGATGTGGCAAAAGACAGCACCTGACAGTTTGCACATGGCTTCCCCCATCCTGAGGGCTCTCTGCTTGCAACTCTGCTGCTCCACTGCTGTGTTCAGCATGAACCTCTTTTCCAACCCTCACAACCAATACTTGCAATAGTCCTGTGACCACCACTGACAATGAACATTGGGTAACATGCTTTGGTTTAAGGGACCTTTTGTTTATTTGAGACAATGCTTCCATCAGTTCTGGTCCACATCAGTGTTTTTTGAAATAGAGAAAATCACCTGAGAACACCAGAACAGCCACACTCTCCACACAGTGACAGAAAGCAGGAGGGAAGAGCCGAGGAGGCTCACAAGCAGTATTACAGAGCACCCCAAACGTGGGCTCTTTACAGACAGAATTACAAGCCTGTAATTTCTTGTCTTTTGAAGAGGTTTGCAAACTGCAGAAGGCTGGGACTGGAAGAGCTCTTTGCAGGACAGCTGCAGGAGGACAGAGCGGCTGGCTCCTGCAGGCAGATCCTGCAGCTGATCCTGCAGCTGATCCCACAGCTGATCCTGCAGGAGGATCCCACTGCTGACCCCACAGCTGATCCCACATTTGATCCCGCAGCTGATCCCGCAGCTGATCCCACAGCTGATCCCACAGCTGATCCCGCAGCTGACCCCACAGCTGATCCCACAGCTGATCCCACAGCTGACCCCACAGCTGATCCCACAGCTGACCCCGCAGCTGATCCCAAAGCTGACCCCGCAGCTGATCCCACAGCTGACCCCACAGCTGATCCTGCAGGAGGATCCCACTGCTGACCCCACAGCTGATCCCACATTTGATCCCACAGCTGACCCCACAGCTGATCCCACAGCTGACCCCACAGCTGACCCCACAGCTGACCCCACAGCTGATCCCACAGCTGACCCCACAGCTGACCCCACAGCTGATCCCAAAGCTGACCCCGCAGCTGATCCCACAGCTGACCCCACAGCTGATCCTGCAGGAGGATCCCACTGCTGACCCCACAGCTGATCCCACATTTGATCCCACAGCTGACCCCACAGCTGATCCCACAGCTGACCCCACAGCTGACCCCGCAGCTGATCCCACAGCTGATCCCACAGCTGATCCCGCAGCTGACCCCACAGCTGACCCCACAGCTGATCCCACAGCTGATCCCACAGCTGACCCCACAGCTGATCCCGCAGCTGTCCCCGCAGCTGATCCCACAGCTGATCCCGCAGCTGATCCCACAGCTGACCCCACAGCTGATCCCGCAGCTGTCCCCGCTCCCCTCTCCGTTCCCGGACTGCGGGAGGACCCTGCTCTGACGCACTGCGGTGCGGTCCCACCGACACCTGGAGCAGGAGCCGAGCTCTGCGCTACCACCCCGCGAGTGAATGAATCATCTTAACAACAGCAGCAGCAACAACTCCGCCAGCTCCCCAACAGCGTCCCAGGGAGATTGTTCAATAGATAATAACAAGATTGAGGAGATGATTTCTTTCCCTTAAGTAATTTACTCCGAAGTTCGCAAACTTTAATGACTGCTTTGGAATTATTTATAAAAATAAATAGGATAATGGTGTAATTAAAACTCTAATGTTTCATTAATGCTGTTAGAGCCCTGTTCCGAGGGGGAGCGGGAGCACAACCCATCAACTGTGTGCACAGGTTGTGCTGATGGGAGCACTTGCTTATGAAACCAGGGGAGAGCTGGAGCAGGACACAGACACCTGCACCAGGGAGACCTGGGGAGGGATTTCTGATGGGCAAAGCACAGCACTGCAGCCCAGCACAGCAGCCCAGGGCCGGGGCTGGGCGTGGGGTGACCGCGACCCTCTCGTGTGCCCCGCACACAGGGACCATCCTGCACATCCCCAAGATCCTGATCTTGGGCGGCTGCTCATGTCTCCCAGCTCCTCCAGGCTGCCTGAGAAAGTGCTGGCAGTGGGGAGGCCACTGGTGCCCATGTACAGCAACATGAAAAGCAGAGCAGCCCTGCAGGGCATCCCCTTGGTAAGCAGATTCATCCCTCTGTCTTGGAGGAAAAGCTCTTTTAGGTTAGGAAAATATGCAAGCAGGAATGTCTCCTGCATTTTCTCCCTCTATGGACAGAACTGCAAGCAGGGGATTCTCAGTGAAGATTCAGTGAGAAAGCAGTATCACATTCTTAGCCAGTGCTAAAAGAGTTGTACTGCACAGCAAAGAGGCAAAGAAACCTTGTAAGGAACAGCTAAGAATTTATTTCAGAGAGCTTTTGGGAAGTGCTAAAGCAAAGAGAACCATTGGCTCTTTTATTCCCAAGATTCTTCTGAGACAAATAAATGGACCTTTTGTGTTCAGTCGTGAGGTGTTCAAAACCTTCCTTTTCACAGGGCACATCTGCCCCAGACAGAGACAGCCAGAGGACACAGAAAATCATCACAACCTCTCATTCTACAAAGGGGAGGTCTGAAACATCACTGTTCTTGTGCATAATTCAGAAGAGGTTCAGATAGTAAAAATGATTACCCATACACCCAAATAGTCTCCAGCAGCTAATTTAACATAATTAGTGATCTAGATGATGAAGTAATAAAAAGTAATATGCTTCAGAGATTTCATGTAAATACACCTCTTGCTCGCAGGGAAGTTTCAAAGAAGGGACCAAGGACACAGCAGGTAATGTGGCAGTTCTTCAGGTGCTTCTACCTTCCTCTCAGGTAAGCTGTGTTTTTCACAGCCTGACAGTGCTGATTTGTCATCAAGCAGGTCAGGATTTTATGGGCCTTCCTGGCTTCAGTGCAGCACAAGCAAGTGGATCTCAGCAATGGACATGCACTAGAATTTATACTTCTTACATACAAAAGCATATAAAATAAATGCAAACCAAACAGGTTTGTTCCTTATGCCTGTATCTAAAAGTTGACCTCAGACTGACAAATCTCATGAATGCCAATCTACTTGCTGAACTGAAATGTTTTGACACAAATGAAGAGAATACATATGTTTCAAGAAAACTCATAATTGGCAGTGAATCCCTATCTGTGATAACCTACCAGGAGAGCAAGACAGATGTGAAAGACTGAAAAAAAATACAAATGTAACTTCCACACAGGAAAGGTGTCAGGACAGTGGACACACCAGAGCAGAAGCCCTTCTAGGGTGGCAAGGGGGAACAAGGGGAGCCCTGCACTGGGCTGCAGATGGCTCTGGAAACATTCCTGCTGGAAATCTGCCCTTCATTCCAGTGCCTGGAGCCTCAGCAGAGCTGCTCTGCTTCCCCCACACCCGAGCTGAAGGCACTGCCATCTGTCCCTGACCTGCTCAAGGCTCCTTGGCTTCTCCTGCCTCCTCAGTGTGGCAGAGCACCTGCCTCCACTGCTGCTGGGGGGTTTAGCAGGAGATGGTGCAACAAGTGGTTAACACAAAAAGTGGTTGGTTTTGATGAAGAAAAATGCAACTGCAACATCTGTCTGACTCTTGTTTGAAGTTTCATCAGCACTAAGTGGTCAATAAATCAGACTGGCATGGCGTTACATTTCTTCCATGGCTTAACCATTAATCTAATGCCAGTTCTCATGAGAAATGAAGGAGAAAAACTATGTGATGGTGAAAATGTACACATTATCCAGAAAGTGATAATGGCATGTAATGGTGCTGGAGCCCTCCATCCCAGTGTCTGGAGCAGCCTGGCAGCCTCCTCTGCTGCCCACCACACACTGTGGAAATTATCTGACTAAAACAGGAATTGTTTGTTCCACCAGCCTGCTCCATGTGGGGATTTTTCACAGGAGCAGAAACACCAAACTGGAACAGTTCTGGCAGATGGGGTGCCATGGGCAGCCAGCAAAGGGCTGACTAATGCTGGGGTGAAGGAATGGTCAGTTCCTCCAGAGCTGCACATGGCTCAGCCACAGGGGAAATTCTCATTTCAGCAACCACCTTTTGCTTCTTCTTCACTTCCCAGAATCAGTCCCCTCCATGGGGAAGTCTTCCTTCTCAGGGAGAATAATCACAAAAACCCTCTGCCTTACCAAAGCATGCTGCTTTGGCTCTCTTCTTCTATTTCTTTTTCTTTTAAAAGCAAAAATCAAAAGCCATTTCTGGCCAGCTTCCAGCTGCTCTTCAGTTGCTCAGCCAAGGCAATCAGCTCAAGGCAAAATCTCACTGGCAGGGGCTCCCAAATCACCGATGACCACAGCTGAAGATAATTTTATTTGGAAAAATACCTCTGAGCTGAAAGTTTTGCATTTGTACTCCCTGCTGGAAGGATGGAAGGAAGTAAATTATCCTCAGGGGTTATGAGATCAGTGAATTTAATCTCAGCCAAGGAATTACCCCCCAAATGCAGCCACTTGCCCTGGCTGGCACTGGACATGTGTGTCAGTTCTGTTGTGTCAAATCTGTGAAGCCCTACACTGGTGAAACCAGCCTGGCTGCCACAAAGCAGAAGGGTAGGAGGAGTGGAGCATTACAGAGGGATGCACAGGCAGCTCCTGTGCCCCCCTCCCTCCCTCTTCACCCCCAAAATTGTAACAGGTTTTTTCTTTTCCAGCAGCTATTCATTCACAAAGTTTACTCTGTATTTCTCAAACAATCCAAAAGGCTGAAAAGGAAATCTCAGCTTTCTGGGAAGATAATTCACATCCATCAGTGTGAGGTGACTGGATTAATATCTGACAGATTATCACTCCCAAAAGAAGATAATATAAAGAGGTGCCAAAAAAGATAATATACAGAGGTTTCTGTGGTTTTGAGGGGCTACTGTTACATGATGCTTCAGTACCCACAAGTAACTCAGGGACAGGTACTGGGAGTGCCTGTGTATCATCTGTATGTTATCTAAAAATCAAACCAGTAAAGAAACTATTCCCAGACACATGGATGACAGAAACTTCTACTATTTATAGCAGTGTCTTTCTGGATGGTTTCCTCTGGATTTTCAAAGGTGTGAGAGCAGAGTCTGAGGTACCTGAAGAAAAACGTACAAATACATAACAGAGACACTGAAGTAATGGAATTTTTTCAGAGACCAAATGCTAGCTTTGGGCAAGATTATTGGTTTGAATCCCAGCAATTTCTTTATCCTTGAACTAATTTCTAATTGAGGTCATGCTATGGAAGGCAACCTGGTGGCTGATGCCTTAGAATATATTAATCTTCCACACTAACTGTGAAAACAAAAAAAAAAAAAAAAAATCCACTGCCTTTGAGCACACAACCTACTGCCTTAATTTATCTAGAGCTGGGCATGTTTAATTAGGGAGAACGAGACAATTACCAGACACAGCACAGCTCTGGCACCCGAGCTGCAGCACTGGAGCACAGGGAAGAGAGTGGGACCCAGAGCCAGACACAAAAGCAGTTGTTGTGCTGCAGAGCAGGACTCCTTCTGCTGGAAAATCCCTTTCAGCTAGCACAGCACCTTGAATTAACCTTGTCCCCTATGGCTCCAGCTGACAAAAGAGCTGCTGGAACTTCTGGCCCTCCAATAGCTTCCTCAGGAAGAGAAGATGCTTGGAGTCAGCCAGGCAGAGACACTGGTGCATGTGTGGTTTTAATTGCACTTAGATCAGCATGCTGGCACACACTCAGGAACTCGTGCTAGCTGTCACTGTCCTTGCCTGGGCACAGGAGCTTTGGGCCCCCTCTGGGGTGGTGCCATCCCCATCATCCTCACCATCACCACATCCCAGCCATGGCTGGGGTCTGCAGATTTATACCCTGTGGATACACTGCTTGTCTCAAAAGGTCAGCCAGCCCACAGCTCCAACACAGAGTCATCTTCCCAGTTTTTCAGCCCAAATTATTTTGAGTTTTTTTGTTTGTTTAAGTTCAAGAATTTTTGAGACGAGAGACTTGGCTACAGGACAATATAGCTCCACATACTGCAATATTGAAAGCCTTGGAAAGCAAAAATTATTTTGAGATTATGTGATTTCTTGCAATTGCTTTAAAAAGAATCAAGATTTCATCTGGCTGTATACTTTATAACATGTTCCCTAGCTCCTCTTCAATACCTTGGTAAGGGCACAGCACACAGCAGGCAGCATTTAAATGGCATGAGCAGCAAAGTAAGAGTGTTAATATAGAAAAAAACCAAAACACTCACTAATACATTGTCAAATGTGATACATTTGAAGATATTTTACACAGAAAGAGCTGCCTCTAAATACTCCTGAGGATCATGTTTACTTAAAGTACACTTTGAAAGACACAGAGAAATAACATGCAGTAATTCCTGGCCTCCAAAGTTCCAAAAGAAATTGATTTCTGGGATGTTTTTTATCTTTCATAGCAATACCTCTAGTGCTAGTAAAAGATGTAACAGGAAAATGATGCTACACAACCAGAAGCATGCAGCAAAATAAAACAAAAGGCATTTCTCACACAGGTATTATTCTTACAGACAATGGAGATTTCTTTTCATCTGTGTCACCTGTCCCAGCTGGAAGCTTTAACTTACACAGGCAGCTGATAGGGACAAGATAATTCTGCCATGAGCTGGAACTATGTTTATTTATCTAGGAACATGCAGGGAGCTTTGCTGCTGACACAGAGGTCCCAGGGATGGAGATGCAGTAGGGAAGTCTCCTATCCTGCTTTTTGCCCCAGAGACCATGGAAGTGGTTTCATGGGAAGGTCTGAGGACACTCAAGTCCGTGGCACTTGTGCTGTTGGTACTGCCCAGCATGCAGGGCATCAATGGCAGTGCATTCCTCAGCACAGCCTGGCTCCCACCCACGTCTCCAAAGGGTTTTCTCTGAAAACCACGGTGGGCTCCAGGCTGCCACCCACAGAGCAAGGCTCTTTTTCACACCCATGGTTGTTACTGTTTGTCTGGATTCTTGAAAGACCAGCCTGAAACTTTCATAGCTTTGAGCTGTTGGTCAGAGGCAGCTGACTCAGTTAACAGCTGTCTACAGCTATGCCATTGCTTGTGTATAAAAGCACAACCTCATTAAAGCATGAAGAGAAAACTTAGAGAAAGCAACCTGCCTCACTTCAGCTTACTCAGAGATACTCCTTCTTCATATCCCCTGCTCAGGAAAAGTGTGAAACAGCAGCAACAGCTGCCTCCAGCTGCCTCTAACCCAGCTGCTGCATGCAGCACTGACTGCCTCTGCAAGGAGACAGATTTGCCATGGAAATCACCAAGGCATCTCCTCCTCCTCCCTGTCACTTGCTCTCTGCAGTTTTACAATTCATTCTGCAAAAGCCTTGAGGATTTTCAAATAATAGTGCTGAGGGCAAAGCAAAGGTTTCCTTGGGTTTGAACTCCTCCGAGATACTCTTCCTGACAAATGAGGCTCATTATAGCACACACATCTCTTGCTATACTGAGTATATTCTGCTACCCCAGCTCTCCACCTCTGAAGACTTTGCACAGTGTCTCTGTATTTTTTTATGTTAAACTTGTGTATTGCAACCATTTCCAGATTAGTGGAATTTCTTCTGCAAGGAAAGTGGTGCAGAGAACATCAAAGCTACATGATATTTCAGTGTCCTATACTTGAATTGTGTTTTTCATTTTCAAAACATCACAAAAAAATTGCCAGCTTATGCAGCCCAATTTATGCACAGGGATTATTCAATTTAACAGCAAAACATGGCTCTTTATAGGGTAACACAAAGCAAAGGCTTGATTGCCAATAAAGCACCCAAGAATCTTCCAGCCACCAACACTGCAGATGTGGAGCAGAGTTCTGCCCTGCAGCTGCATGAATACTTGGAAATTGTGCTTGAAATCATGCTGCCCATGCACACATGGGCAAAGTCCCAACAAATCACAGACACAAATGTAAATATTGAGGTGCTGCATATGCTGTAACAGTGCTGCTCTCTTTGCAGGCTGCTGCTCTGTAAAAGATTTGCTACTGCATTTGGACTATTTTTCCCCACAAGTGTGAGCCAGAGATCCCTCAGCTGACATTTGTGAGGACTCTTTATTTTTTTTTTTTTATTCTGAAGTACAGAATCTCTTCTCCCTCTTTCTGTTTTTATTGCAACCTTTACATGGGAATTCTGTCATTGCATTTCAAACGAGCTCAGGCAGAGCTCAGCTTGGAACACTTCCATCCCCATCACCGGCCAGAAATGCCAGCATTATAAATCATGCCCCAAGTGGCTTCTGCCCTTTCCCAGCTCACCCAAGCCAGAGATACAATAATAGTTGGTCTGAAATAAGAAGAAATTTTAATTTCAAAGCTCCACTGACATTCACCAAGTGCTTTCAAAGTTTCTATCAACAGAATGCGCTGCTTCCAATTCTAGTTGGAATGAAGATGGTGCAAGTTTTTCTCTCAAGCTGATGGCCTAGTTTGCCTCAATAACACTATTATCTGTTAAATATTAATGCATTTCTGTGAATTAAGAGCAGTTCTGTGGGCACTTGCAGATGCATCACTTCTTACTTTTTTAATTGGTATTGTTGTAGGTGGACCAAGTAATAGAAAGCTGACATTTCCAAATACCAAACAAGAAAAGCCCAGGAGATTGTACTGAGAGCTCGTGATAAGCTTTCCCTACAGAGACATGCTGTCCTTCAGCACTACTCCTAAAGCTTCACCAAGCTCCAAGCTACATTTGTACATATAAAAATGATTTAAAACCATTTGGAAGAGGATTGTCCCTCACACCCCTGTACACTCCCCACAGCAGCAGCACTGAGGATGTGTCCAAGCCTTGGCCCATCTGCACAAGGCAGCAGAGCAGCAGCTCAGCACTGCCCAGCCCCACACATCCCCCTGCCCAGCAGGAAGGGAGCTCTCTGCAGTGACAGAAGGTGACAGCAGCTCCAGCAGCATCCCAGGGGCTGGAGCTGTGCTCACAGTGCTCACCCCAGCCCTGACCCCTTTCCCTACACCTGCACAGACACAGTGCAGGGGCTCCAGGAAAGGAGGCACATGTGAGCCTGATGCCTGCCTGAAGGAATAGCAGATAAATGCTATTTAATGTTCCACACAGCCTATACAGGATGTGGTAAGCCAACAAGTTCTTTTTATTTCTATTCTTTGCTCTTGCTCTGAGGGCTCTATCATTTATAGCTTCTTTAAATTTGTTACTTTTGATATCAGTGACTGGTAATACGATTCCCGGAGGAATAACATCAATAACCTTCAAAACACTTTCATAATGTTGCCTTTGATAGTCTTGCAACACGTTTGTTCCTATGGCAAAACCATTATGACACTGCTATACAGCACACAGGTTACTCACTGAAGGTTTTGTTGTGCCTGGATAACCCTTCCAGACACGAGTAATGCCAGTGCCAGCAAATCCAAGGTTCTTCTTTTGGAGTCCAATTTTACTTCTGCATTGCATGTGAGGGTTCACAAAGTGGAGGGTCCAAAAACAGATGCACAAAAGCTATGCAACACAGGGCTGTGCCCAGTGGAAGAGATGGGCAGGTACCAGGGACACCCCAAACTGCCATATCAAGGACATGCCTCCCTCCATTCTTCCTACAGCTGCTGGCTCTGACTCATTAGCCATGGTGCCCTTAGAGGGATCCACAGCAGCCAGCTGGGAACTAAGGCAGCACCTTAAACCAGAAACATCAAATCCTAAAGCAAAAAAAGGAGTATCAGACTTGAATTTCTTCTGAACTGAAAGCAAAAGATTACTAGACAACCTTCTTTCTTCTTCAGTACCACTCAGAAGTCTCCTGCATACAATGGGATTAACAAACAGGGATTAGCATCTCAGCACTCCTGCTGCAGGCTGGGAGACAGCCCAGCTCTCTGGGCCTCCTCCTCACACACTTCCAGACTCCCATGGGGATGCCTTGGAATCTTAAAAGGAAATGTGACCCCCAACACTGCTACTGTGCAGCTCAGACAGGCTTCTCTGACCTGCTGATAAAGAGGAATTATCTCCTTATCAGACCTTTCCAAGGACTCTGACTCCTCTCTGGCTGCATAGGCATTCAGGTTTCTCTTGGGGAGATCTGACAAATGGATTTTGTTTCTCTGTTTCATTATGTCAGAGCAAGCACAGAAGCACTCCCAGGGTGGACAAACAGCTCTGGTCAGTGCCAGCACAACTCTGAACTCAAGGCAGGGGCACACATTCCTTCCTGGCTCCTTTTTGTCCCAAATCAAGTCTCTCTTTCACACACTAAGAGCAAAGAATTGTAAATTGGACAGTGAGCCCATCCTGCCTCAAACTGCCAAGTCAGAGCAAGCGACCTGGCTGCTAAGGGAGATGTTATCAGGGATGAGCAGAAGTTGCTACAGCAAAGCAAACTGCCCTTCAGCCTGATCCATCAGTCTCAAATTTGCTGCACAGGAGCAGCCTGGCAATCTCCCAGCACACGACAGTGCCCTGATAACCTCCAAAGCTGTGTTATTTAAGCAGAGAAAGGTGAGCTTTGTTTAGCCCTTGGGCTCAGGCTGAGCTGATGACAGATGCTGACACTTCATCCAATTAGATTTTTAAGCAGTGAGCGCAAATTTATCAGGCGAGCATTTGGAGATGTGGCACATGAGAAATCGATTTCTTTGGTAACTCCACGGCTGCATCTCTCCTGGAGAATCTCCCTCATCTTTTTATTTCACAGTATGCTCCAAGAAAAAGAGTGAAGTTTTGGCAATGCCTTCTGAAGAATACAACAAACAGCAATGCAGTTGCTGTTAAATGCAGAAACTCTCCCTCCCTTTTTCTTTTTCTCTACTTGCCAAATGTGACTATGAAGCTGAGATATTTTATACACTAAGTGCTGCTGCCTGTGGTGTACATTCACATCAGCAAGAGAAAAGAACACACAAAGCATATGACATTGTATGCCTTACAAAACACAAAAAGGCAGGAAAGCTTCTGAATTTCAGTAACAGATGCAGACTATTACACGTAGCCAGTCATTGCTCATTTCACCCATCAGCTATTTGACCCAGCTACATACACTGGTATCTTCTGAGACATCCCAAAAAAGCAGCAGTGGTTGGAACATCCAGTGCCAGACATGGGAATATTAAAGTTTAACACAGACACTTTTAAGTGGGTAAATGCTCAGCAAAGTAAGCACAGATCAAAGGGGTTTTTGAGCTTAGGCATCGATGCATCTGAAGAAGCATCTAAGAGAGAGGTAAGGCTGAGAAATGAACAGCTTATGACAAGAGTCCTTGAAACCCCAGAAACAGCAATACTCTGCACTATCCAGGCTCAAGAGTGCTCTTTGCATTTTCTAATTTACTGCTTTTTCCTTTTTTTTCCTGTCTGCACAGAACATGGAAGAGGAATGGAGACCCTTGTCTTGCTGTCCTTCAGATAAAGGACAGACTAGGTTTTGTTCTTCAGCTTGGACCTCTCAGATCTGAACTTCATCAGACAGCACAAGAACTGACCTGAGGGTCTGTTGTTAAGTATGCCACACATAACTGCTGGTAGGGCTGTTTTTGAGCAGAATATTGAGAGTCTAACACGCCCACCCACATTTCAGCCTTTGTACATGTCCCACAAACCCCATAGGTTTTCTGCCTTTTATTCCACCAGCAAAGACTGCCTGCTTGAGTCAGAGACCCTGCCCAGATGCCTCCTGTTTGTTGCTAAAGACAAGTGACTTCACTCATCCAGCCACAGACCGTTTCTGTCTGACACTGCTGGAATGGAGAGCTGGTGCTCACTCAGCAACAGCACGATTTGAGGTGACTGCAGTTGTGCCTTTGCAAACCACTCAACAATGAAGATTTTCATCTTGGCACAGACACAGGATCTGCAGCTGCCTTCTCCCCTTCATCAGGAACATTTCTGTTGCCATCAGAGGCATTTCTGTCACCTGCCACAGCTGCAGAGAGTGAGGAAACGTCAGGAATTGAAGTCACCAGGATTCCCCACATATTGCTCCTTACTTTCAGAAGGACACACACCAGAAGTGCAGGTGCCCCATGCAGGGCTGGACACTCTCACTGTGTCTGCCAGGAGCACCAGTGCCCAGCACCCCAGTGAAGTGGTTACAGCACCACCATCCTTCCTCCACTGCGTGCTCACAGCGAGAGCTGGAGCAGGGAACAGCCAAGGGGATTCTGTTCTCATTGCACATCAACAGCTGAGGACACTATTCCCAAACCCTGGGACTGGAACACAGTGCTGGAGATGCTGTGATGTGAAAGCACAAGGGAGACAACGTCCTGCTGGGCCCCCCTGAGGAACAGGCACCTCACATGGTATGTGCTGTCTGCCTGCCACTGAAGAACCTGTAAAGGAATGTGTAATGAGATGACAGGCAACAAAACCAGCGTGGGTGAACACAAGAGATTCCCTGCAGAGCCTCCTTTGACTCTGTGCTAGGAGAGCACTCTCTGAGGAATGGAGCATCCACCTCTTTAGGCAGAAATACCCATGCCAGAGGAGATCCTCTACCACCACTATTTGGAATGCTCTCCTCTCCAGGCTTCCTGATGTTTTGGTGTTATGTCAGAAACATTTTAGCTGTCTCAGTACTGCAAGAACCTGGAAAATGTCACAAAAATCTTCCATCCCAACATGCACATACAATTTGGAAATGACTGGAGCAACCATCACACCTAAGGAGATTAGAGCCTGTTTGCTGAAAACCAAAGCCCATCCCTGCCACAGCAGAAGCTGCAGCAGGACGGGTAAAATGCCCATTACTGCAGTTTGGTTGATGAGGGGATGGTGACAACAGCAGAGCCCAGAGCTTGAAGGCACGTTCCCAGCAATAGAGCAAACTCCCCACAATGTTCACCGTGTCCTCAAGTCATTCTGTTTTATAGATAGAGACACAAGCAAAAAATGAAATCTAAAAAGCATTGTCAACTTGAATGATTTTTCAGGTTCTTGTCACTAAACAACCATCATCCCTCAGAGCATACGAAAAGCAATAAACCCAATAGAGCTAATAAAGGAAAACTGTGTGGAGCTTGACAGATCTGGCTGTCCCTGGCATGTGACAGCCAATTTCCAAGCAGGCAAATTGAAGCTGCAGCAAACTTGTCCACAGGATAAGTGAGACCCTGACAAAACCAGCACCGACTCCTGTTTTTTAACACCAAGTTCTGCTAAAAAAAGGTCAGTTTTGAAAGAACATTCAAAAGGTACTTCAAGATACATTTGTGGCCAATATAAAAACTGCCCAGTAATTGCTGTTTATTGTCTCACCTCAGCTGAGCATCAGCACGAACCCAGTGGTCTGTAACACACACAAAGGGACACATCTCCCCTTGTTAACACTGGGTGTCCACTCTGGTTGTGCCAGCCCATGCCACCCTCATTACCTGTGTTCCTCTGAATGCTGAAAACCCAGCAGAAGCTGTAGTTTTGCTGGATTCCTCAGGCTGTATGGCCTGAGAGGTTTGCAGGGAGAGGCTGTGATCAAACCAAGACCTAATTTACCCAAGAACCCATTAACATTTCCTCTGTGTACTCACTGAATGAACATGCTTTTGAAGCCTCTTATTTACCAATAAATTACAATGGTCTGGAATCATTAGCAACAAAGTAAATTGTTTTAATTGATCTGAACTTTTTTGCAATGTGGGAACTTCCTTCCTGTATAATTGTACTTTCTAAAAGACTGAAACAGCAAATGAAAGCTCTCTTGGAGCTTTGTATCTGTGGAATGCTCCCTATTCTGAAAGGCTGAAATTATAGAAACTGAAAAATCAACAACTCTTCCATTTTTGCAATGAACCTTGAAGCTGCCTCATGAAGTTTATAAGGGGTCAAGGAGTTTTCTCTGTGGAGGGACACACCACAAACTACACACAGACAGCTCATGAAGGAGCTCTTGCTGCACTGTCCAAAAACAGTATTACAGAATCACAGAATATTCAACTTCTTTATTATTTTTTTTAGGGATTGGAGAAGATGAAGACCATGCAGATTTAAACAATTGCAGTACATTTGGTATAACTTCAGGCAAATGCAAAAGGGCAGAGGTCCTGTTAAAAAAGACTCGGGCCTGTCTGAGTAATGGCAGCCACTGCAAACAGAAGCAAAGCTGCAATCTAAAACAAACACAGTGCACTGCCATCAGGTATAAATACATTTCTATTCAAATTGGTTGGGGGCGTTGAGAGGAAATATTCAATTTATAAGTAGAGTATAAACGGCATCTCTCAAAATCAGAGTTTTCGGCACAGATTAGCTCTCCATCCCCACTGCTGCTGAGAGGGCTAATCACCTCCCTGAATCAGTGCTTCTGCTGAACCTGACACTGGAAATAACATGTAATTATACTGATTAATTCTGCTGAAAACATACATTGTTTTGCTATAGAATGTAAACATAATAAGGTGAAAGTGTGTTACAAACAGAAAAAGCTGCACTGCTCAGAAAAGCCCGCTCAGTTGCTACAGGCATTGGAGTGACTGCATTTATTAAAAGAGCAGCACTGATTCCCACAGCTGCCTCCTGACTTCTGAGGGGAAAAAAAAAAAAAAAAAAGCAGAACAAAACTGGTGGATATATGACCCAGGAGTATAGTTGCAGCCTACTAAAGGCATCCAATTATTTATATATACATCAGAATAAAATGGAACAGAACAATGAAAAAGGGCTGCTTCAAACAGCAGCAGTCCTGCACAGCATCTGCACATTGAAGGGCCTGATGTGGCCAAAGGACCCCAGGTTCAAACAGGGGGCTGATACACAGGGAGCTCAAGGGAGAGGCAAGAAGGAAACAGAAGGAACTCAGTCCATCTCCTGGGAGTCAGGTATTAACAGCCAATAGAAGAAATACAAAAGCGGCCACAAGACAAGGAAAAATACCCCTAAAATTAGAATTCCTCCTTGCACAGAATTACATCAACAAAGCCTGGTAATTTTGCAGAAGACAGCAGCATTAACACAGAGCACTTAAAACCAAGAGACATGCCTTTCTCCTTAGCTGCATCTTGCTGTGCAATGATCTGAGAAGTCACTGAAAGAAAATTGCTTGAGTTTCCATTTTAGAGCTGCACTTAACCAAATACTATCTGTCTTCAGACATATTGGCAAGAAAAAGCAGCAAATTACTTGTTTTTCCTGTAGCACCTAAAATCCCAACAGCCACAGAGTCAGTCCCTTGTCACCCACAACCTCCAATGCCACCACACTGCTGCCACACTCTCCCCGTGTGCTGCTTGCTCAGATTCTTTGGGTGCTACTTTAATTTATTCACGAACACAAACCCCCACCTACAGCAAAGCACCCACATCCCACAGGACAGCAGCATGGGTTCCATGGACTCAGCATTTTCCAGGACCCTTTTGCAGCACGAGCCAGCCTTGCCCTGGGATGGGGCAGCCCCCAGTACCTGGCTCCTGCAGAGCATCTGTGCCGCAGGCAGCTCCAGGAGAGGAGGACCCGGGGTCTGCCTGATGATAAACGGAAGGGAAAAGGCAAACACAAAGCTGCAGCTGAGTAAGGAACATTAAGTCTGACATGGGGAAGCTGTGATGCATTACTCAGCCTGATAAGTTTAATGTATAATTTAGAAAGATATCACCAAAATGGAAAGGAGAAGCTGCTAAGCAGCTCTGAAGGGTATTTGGCTCAGGCATCACATGCAGTTAGTGTTCACAGGAAGCTGCTTGCCCCATGGCACAGAACCACCCCTTGCCCAATAACTTGATTTAGATATGTCTCAGCACTGAAGCACTTCAGAAAGAACTTATTCCTTTCCATAGGCTTTTCACTGAATATTAGGTATTGCCTCCCTGCTTGATAAGCAAAAGTCATCAGATGGGAAAGTGCTTCTCCAACTGCTGCTCAGAGTAATAGGCTCAACCAGGCAGTTTGAACCCTTTGACACCTTGGAAGTCACTAACAATCCCAAATTACATTTAAAAGACCTTAGAGACTGCATCAGCAGAAATAAATTGAAAAAAAAAAACAAAAAAAACAAAACCCACTGCTCACATAACACATCAGCTGTTATCATATTTGTTTAAAAGAATATAAATGACAACCACCCTGCCAGAGTCCTTTGAAGAAATACTTATCTTGGGGAAAAAAAGAGCTTTGCTGGGGAGCTTAGGGAATCTTTTGCCCTTTTGCCTTCACCAGGACGTGCAGAGGAGGAATGCTGCAGCTGCTTGTAGAGGAGAGCTGTAGGCTGGTGAATGACAGCTCAGCACCTGCCTGACAGGGGAAGCATTGACAAGGAAAGGTTTAAAGGTTTATTTGCCAGCTGAACTTGCCCAAAGTGTCCCCTGGAGCCCACATTTCAGAATTAATGACTTCTGATACTGCTCATGTGATCACCAGAGGGCCTATGGAAAATATTTTGATGATGAGGGATGCCATTTGTTAACAGGATGAATATGAAGAGCAGAGGGAGGACACCCCAGGAACACCCCCAGCACAGAGCAGACCCCTGCCACCCTGCCACCGAGGATGGGACAGTGCAGGGGGCCCAGGACAGCACCTGCTCCAGCCCAGCACTGCTGTCTGCTCAGCACCACTGGAAGGATTCCAGCATCCCTGATGAATCTTCAGCTGCTGACTTGAATTATCTTAGCACAGCTCACTGCAGGGAGCTCAGTCAGGTCTCCATGCATGCCCTGGTCTTGCAGAAAACCATCACCCTAATTGGGGAGGACTGGCAGGCTGTGTTGGGAGCACAGTGCCTGCCCTTCAGTGCAAATCCACACTGTCCCACCAGGGATGCTCCTCACACATCCACGTCACGGCTGCCATGGGCGCTGACAGGCGAATGTCAAGCAAAGTAGAAATGATGGGTGGCAGCAGGTTAGACCTGAGACAGGAAGGAAATTCATCCACAGAGCCAAAACAGCATTGTGGCATGGGAGGGAAGAAGGTCACACAGCAGGACACAGACAAAAAGCTGTGAAGGGCCCCAGAAGTGCAGGCAGTCCCAGAAAGGTCCATGTTTTGATGTCCCTTCTGGCAGTCCCCCTATCAAGGGTGCTTATTATTTCCCTGTATTCTCTCACCATCCACACATTTTCATTTCATTTTTGAGTTTACCACACTCGAGAAGGGAATGACATCTTGCAGCAGTGTCACTGTATTTCTTTTCCTTAAATCAGATTTAACTTGTGTTGCTCTTTAGCAAAATTCATCGTCCTCTTATTCAGTATTACCAGATAAAAAGGACAGAACTACCTTATCTACAAATTTGGGAGCAATTCCTCATCTGACACAGTATTTGTACAAAACTGCCATTTGTCTTTTCCTAGTCTTTTAATCTCAACCTTTTCTATTTCCTCTAAACAGGACCTTTTCAGAAGTGATCTCTCCCCTTCCAGCCCCTGTTGAAGGGAACATCCAGCACCACCTGCAGCATTTTGGACAGGGCTATGACACAGGAATAGGATGCACTTGGTTTTATCCAATCCCTCTGTTCTTTATTTTTATATCAAGTTTTTGCTCTTGGCTTCAGTTCCATATTAAGAGAAACACTGACAACCCATGACTCCCTCTAATGATATCCTAACCACCCTCAAAGTGCCTGCAGGACTCAGAAACAGCTTTCCTATTTTGTCCCTTTTCCCCAACTCCATTAAAAATATATATAATGAAAGGTTTTGATTCTTGCTGGCTCATTATCCAGAGCACCCTGTGCTCCAACACCAGTTTGAACAATCCAGTGACATTCCCATCCCAGTGCAATGACTTTTCTGGCTTCCCACTCCCAACAAAGGGGGAGATGCTTTTCAGGACAGACTGTCACTGCAACTGCTCCAGGAAGTGCTTTATCACACATATATTTTAAACTCTTGACAACACTCACACAGAGATAAGGGAACAGGAACTTGGGCCACAGTTTTATAACATTTTCCCTATTTCTAGTGGTTTATCTCGAGAAAATATCAGTATGTCTCCCAAATCCTTACAAATCAGTGCAGCTGGCAATATCAGCCTCTCCTACCTCAGTCAGCACTGCCTGCAATGATTCACTCAGAATAATCAGCTCAAAGAGGGAGCCCTTGCTCCAAAAGCCTCTGCCTCCAGCACTCCAACCACCAGGCACCCACCTTTGCAGTGAGACCTGAATTTCTTGGGATAATGTGCTGCTGTTTACTCAAAGCACCAAGTGTACCTGCACCTGCCACCTTCGATGTGCAGAACAGCAGAGTGAGATCCCAAATTTCCATCCTTTCAGAGATTGTGGTGCATCACATTTTATCTTCTTTTTTCTTCTGTCAGAGTCGGGATTAGAGATGGTATTTTGTGTTTGGACTCAGATGTTTATTAATTCTGATCTGTATTACAGTGACTTTTACAGCACTTCAAGATAACAAGCTGAGAATGGTGATGTATCTCTCTCACTATAAGGCCCTTAAAGGCTGAACTGTGCAATTAAGAACAGACACCTAATTTATTTTTACTTTTAACCCAACAACCAAACACCAGTGACCCACAATGTGGACTTTCTCTATCCAATTCCAAAATACCACCCAGACCCATGAAGAAAGAAACCTCCACCCTAAAACTTCCATCTTGCCTTCTACATATTACTATATTCTAAAACCTCAAATTCCAAATTTTCCACCACGTGATATTAGACACTTCTATTCAAACTACTACTACCAGTGACCCCAGTTCTATGATTCAATTTTGGAAGCCTTCTCCATGGCCTCAGATCAAAAGCAGCGCTTTCCTGTCAGCACAGAAAGTCTAAAATTCTCAGTATCCAGGGTTCCAACATTGGTGTGGGGTGGGAATGAATGTGTGATGAGTGTCACACTGCTGCACCAGCCACAGGCCACCAAGCACCTTGAAGGAAGGTGCTGGTGGCTGCTCCAAGAAGCTGTCACACACCAGGTCCAGGCAGATCATGCAGTACACAGAAAAGGGCCTGGGACAGAGAGATACCAAGCACACAGGCAATCCCAGCCAAGTCATTTAACAGCTCACAGTTGGATCCTGTGATTCTGTATCCAGCAGGGAGCAACTGGCCCCTGGCCACCCAGACATCCTGCACTGAGCAGGAGCAGCACCTGGTGATGTGGTATAATCCCTGGCACACTGTGAATGCCCATGCTCCCTCTGGATATGGAGCAACTAATCCTTGCAGTGCTTGGTGCAGCTCTGCAAGGAGCTGGTTTACTCTGCATGGAGCAGGACCAGCAGAGCTCATGAACCAGAGCAATCTGAGGCTGCACTTTGGTGTTTTTTTTTTTTTAACAAGCACAGACTGTGCCCACAGAATCTGACATAATTTGAGTTCAGAGATGCAATAAAAAATAGCACTCCCTTCCCAGAGCTTTTAGACTCAAAAATCTCATCAAAAAGAAATGCAAGTCTATAAATTATGCAGCCCTACCCTGCCTATCACATTCAGCTGATGTGTAGAGTCTCTTCACTTTCTCAGTGGGTTTGAATTACGAGAGTTGGTAAAAATGCTGAGGGCTCCTGCCTCAGGCTGTGGGAGGGCAGCCCTTGCTGGGCTGCTGCCTGAGCTGCTGGATAATCTCATAGCCAAAGACAATGATTGCTTTTGCTGCAAATGCTCCTAGACATGAGGTTATCTGGCTCAGAGGGGTAACACACTCAGGCAGGAATATCCCAGCCAAAGCATCCTCCTCCCACTGCTCAGCAGCTTTCTCTGAAGACATCCCCTGAAGGACACTGGCCCAGAAGCACAGCAGGGAACACCTGTGCCAGTGCTGGGCACTGCCTGTGCTACCTGTGCTCACACACAAGAACAGTGCAGCACTTCTCACTGTAGTCAGATCTTGGCACAGCATGTGATGAAAGACTTTCAGCATTGCCAGTGTGCTGAATTTAGCAGAGAAGGGAGCTGGGGAGATGGGATTCCTACAGACAAAAATAGAAAGTTTTAAAGCTGCAGCAAAGAGAAAAACTGCTGGAACATGGAGTCCTCTAGCAGCATCCAGCCAAGCAGCAAGAACCAAAAGGAAACCTATAAATAATATAGAGCAGATCTGCTCTGATCCACTAACCTACTTTAGGACAGGTTTACAGTGAAGAATAAAAAGAATTTAAGCTTGATTGTGGTGATTTAGAATGTGTACAGTGTTGATGTATACTCCTAGCCCTGGTTTCTCAGCTGGAATTAAACCAGGTAACTGACTCCATGCACAGGGAAAGCAGTCTGTGTTCTCTGGTTCTGTTTTTGGAGAGGAGAGGGCAGGGAGTGCCTTGCACTGCCAGCTCTGTGTGCTTCTGTATGCTCTGCTGGTGGCCTGGAGCTGTGCCCTTGGGGCAGGTAAGATCCCAGATGCTGTGAAAAAAGCACAGCAGGATTAGAGCACCCTTGTGGGAAAGGAAAGCAAACACATGGACGTCACCATTTATCAGTTTCTCAGAGCTGTCCTGGGACAGCAGCATGTGTAATATTTGTGTACTGACAGGACACAACATCACACACAACACGGGTGGTTAATTGTCACTGCAGAATAACTGTTTATGGTTATTTGATGGTGGGTGAATGGAGGCAGTAAAATGAGCCCAGCTTTCCTACAGGGTGTGTGGCAAGACTCTCAGCAACCCCAGGGAACAGTCCTACCTTTACTTAAACAATGGTGAGCAGTAATGTCTTTTAGATCTGGACTGAATACAGCAGGTGCTGCTGGATTCCTCAGCCAAGAATTCATGGCATGGGACCCCTCAGTTTTGTGCTACAACCTCCTGCCCTCCCCTGTCCTGAGACACCTGAATGAGGTTCCAGAGGCCATTTCATCTCTGGCTAAAGAGTACTTCAAAGAACATCTCCATGCTGCCCCTGGCCCAGGGCCTTCTGAGCTTCTCTCTCTCCTTTTTCCATTCATCAGCACCATCTTAATTTCAAGCACACTCTGCTGAGGCAGACAGAGCCATAAATAGCTCCTAGCCCACTGTCCCTGCTCTCTGGGAGTGCTGTGGCTGGCACAGGCCAGGGCAGCCAGCCCTGCTCCTCTCTGGGTGTGTGCTGTGCTTTGCCCAGGGGGGTTTCAGAAATGCATCCCACGTGTGAGGAACATCCATCCAGAGCAGGGCTGGGGCCACATGCACCCTTCTGCAACAGGAAACCTCAGCATGAATGGCACTTGCACAAACTTTAAATACTATTAATTACTGTTACTTACCTGAAAATGCTTTGAAAAATAATTGTGAACATGATTTGGGCTTAATGAGCAAATGTGTTTATGCTTTTGATACAGGCACGGCCTGGACAGGTGAATTGATAGCCTGCAATCTGCTAATTTATAATTCCAGACTCTACTCATGTTCTTAGTGTCCTACTCTTCCTATTTCCCATCTATTTCCATTTCCTTTTGGCCCAAAGGAGATCATCCAGTTTTGCAGGTGTATGTTCCCATTTTGCCAGTCTTTTAACAGAGTGGAAGCAGACCCCACTGTTTGGGTGAGGGGGTTTTGTCAGTGCCACCAGAGCACCTCTCCCAGTGCCAGTGCCTGTTGGTTCATGAGGAATAAACACCAATCTCCTCCAGGAACCTTTGCTGGTTCCCACCTGCAGCAAACCAGCTCTGAGACTTCCACTCCTCCACCAGCCACGAGCACCAGCAGGCAAAGGATCAGGAGCTGCTCTGTCACAGACCACCCCTCCTGCCCCTAAAACTCAAACCTGCTCTGCAAAGCACAGCCCAGGGCACCTGGAGAGCAGTGCCTTGGGAAGTCACACACTGCTGCCACCAAGCTCTCATGCACTTCTGTGCAAGTAAGCCTGCTGTGTTTTGCCTACATGACATGCAAATTCACACATTTGTGTGGGTAGATAATTTCCATAAAAGATTTCCAGGGATCATACACAAAGTCTGGCACTTCAGAACAGGTTTCTATCCTGTGTCAGCACCTGAATTTTTTTTTTGCTTGTTTTTTGGGTTTTTTTTGGAGGACCTCAGTATGGCACCCACGGCCCACCCTGAGAACAACACAACCCAAACAGTTCCAGCACACCTCAAAGCCAAGCAGTACTTCATAGAAAACAAAAAAAGCTGAATTTTAGCACTGTGCTCCTGGACTTTTCCGATTAGAGAAGCCCATGTTAAACACTTTTAAAAGCTCTTTTGGCCCCAGGTAATTCCTGGCATAATGTCCTTCCCAGTAAATTGGTTTTGGGGGCGGGGGACTTGGTGCAGACTAATTCCCTGTGTTTTGCTGCCAGGTCTGTGACAAAGAACTGCTCCATTGTTCCAGAATAAGGTAATCTCTTGCTCTCAATCAAACACAAAAACACAAAAATACATTCCCCCCTTAATTCAGTTGAAACCCTGAGCTGTTCCCCAGGTAATTAATAATGTTTGCAAATGTGCCTCCTTTGAAGGAATATTATCGTAGTTTAGGTGACAAGCTCAGACTTGGATTCCTCTTTATAATTCCTAACATCTACTCAGGTAGCATTAATTGGATTCAAAGCAATTACAAAGGAGTCGGGTTAGCCACTTTATATCCAATTCTTGAAGAAATTTTGCTTTGGGCTGCTGTGAGCTGTGCTGGTGTGTCCCAGCCTCTCCACCTCCAGTGCCCAGCAGCACCAGCACAGGGCACTGGGCAGGTCGTGCTTGGGCTCAGCAGAGCAGAGCAGCTGAATTTACTGATGCAGAGCAGTGTGGGGGTTTACTAGTGTGGGGTTTATTATTGCATAAGGAAGGATCAGGAGATGGTGGGTGGGTCATCCCACCCTGGTGGGGCACTGGCACTGTGCCACATTTGAGAGAAATCCCTTGGCATGGAGGGTCCCAAAGCCTCTGTGGACACCCCAGGAACAGCTGTGGCTCCAGAAGGGAAAAAACCTAAAAGGGATGCCTGTGTCTGTGCAGTGCTGACCCATCTCCCTGGGCTCAAACAAGGAAGTTTCATCCTGCACAGACCCACGCATGCAGACAAGCAAAATAAACTGAACCCAAGGGCCTGATGGAAGCATGCCGAGGAAGTGTCCCCAGCAAAAACTGCTGAGAAGTGCCTAACACTGGAAAAACACCAGTGTGATTCACTTATTTCATAATCATTTAAGATACCCAATACATAATTCAACAGAATTTGAGGATCCTGGCTGGAACCAGAACCAAGGTCTCATAAAACTCTGCTGTAGAATTTCTGAGTGGCTGAACATGTTGGGAGGTTTTTTCCTGAAAAATATAAGCTTTGAATTTAATTCCCCTGTCTGTAAACAAGATGCACCATTTTGCTCAGGAGTATTTTCTCTTTACTCATTAGAGACTATTAAACAACAGAGATTATTTTAATAGCAAATCCAACACAAAGTCCATTTACTCCCAGACCTGCTGGGCAAGCCATGCTGACAGCTCTGGCTGGGTCCTGGGTCCTGAACCTCTTCCAGGAAAGGGCTGAGACTGACCCAGTGCATGGGATGGGGATGAGGGCTGGGAAGAAAGCACAAAGCAATCCTCGAGCAGGCAAGGGCTGTTCCTGGGGCCCCTGCCAAGAGGGCTCCACACCCAAAGCCAAAGCAGCCAAAGTCTTAGGCACACCAACAGCAACTCCAAGGAGCAGAAGGGCTGTCAGGAGGATGAGGAAGAAATGGCTGGGATCAGAGATTCCAGCAGATCTGCCAGGGATGGAGCAGAGCAACCTGGAAAGGTGCCAGTGGGCTTGCCAGAGCAGAGCCAGAGGCTCAGCAAGGGACCAGGGGCACAGAGGTCATGGCAGTAAGACAGTATTAAGCCCAAGAAATTGCAAAACGATTTGGTGAGACGTTTGCACCACACCTTTTGTTGAAGCAGAGCAAATTAAGCCCAGCTCTGAGCCATGTGCTGGCGACTTTCAAAATTTTAATATACTGACTCTAACATCAGCACTCCAGTTATCCCTGGGAACATGCAAACAATCCAGTTCTGCAGTGGTTCCCAGTCACATCGTGTGCCTGTGGAGGAGGCATCTGCAGAACCTGCTCTGATAGAGTTAATGGACTGCTCTGCCAGAGACTATTTAGAATTCCAGGCAGCACCAATTTAGTTTTAATGGGCACAAATTCAATTCCAATGGCTAAAGTATGCAAATAACAAATAAAAGGGAACCACTGCTCCAGCAGCTGCTGGAGAGAAAATGAAGGGGTGCCCAGCTGCCCACCTTGCCCCGAGCTGCTCCCTCCTGAACCCATCCTCTCCAGCAGCAGCAGCCCAGAGGCTGCACGGGCAGCTGGCAGGGACAGGGCTCACCCCCCGGCCTCCAGCTGATGTATTTATTTGCCAATGAGTGCAGAAATGACACTAAAGGGCCCTCAATAATACCAAGCCTCATTAAATTTTAATCAGGGCAGCCTCACACTCCCTCTTCAAACACCAAAGCTTTGCAAGGGAGGGGATTCAATGTGGAGCCTCCAACAATTCAGGGTAACATCTTGGGAGAGCCTTCCCAAAGCACCACCACACCTGGAGGAGACAGGCTGCTGCTGTGAGATGTGGCACTGGCTTCACTCTGACCCTCCTGATTCACCACACCACTGCCCCTCCTCTCAGGGGACCCCACACTGGTGGCAGGTCTGTCCTACAGGGTCATACAGGAACCAGCAGAATTGGATTTCTGCTTTGAGCAATACCATAAAGGGCTTTGGCTTCAAGTATGAGCTCTGAGCTACAACTGAGGCACATTTTGTCAACACAACATGTGGTCACCTCTGTACAACTCAGGAACAGCACTGTCACCAATGTCTTCCCACCTGGGAGCCACTGGCACTAGGATTCACTCATGGGTAAGCAGCTTACATTCATCTGTACACATTTGTGCCTTTAACCCAAGGGCTGGAAACACCTGAGAATAAAGAAGTGGGTGAGCAAAGAATCCTTTCCTTGCTAAATATCATACTGGCACAACATGGTGGATGCAATACAGTCAGTGACTCACACTCCTGAAGGTGCTTTCATTGCTTGCCATGGGGAGGAGGTGAAAAATAAAGACATCAGAGACAACTAACAAGCTGAGAACAGAACAGAGGAACAAACACCTGGCACATCCCAAGCTATTCCTCAGGTTGGGCACCAGAAAGGAGCTGGAAAAGGCCAAGTCTCAGGTTTGCCACAGCACAACATATCAGAGTGGCTGAGGAAACCTGTCAGGAGTTCCATGGCACCAACCAAAGACCAAGTTTCCCCAACCTAGCGTCCCCTTTTTTACTCAGCTGCTACAGAAGCTGAACTCTGAGTTATGTCACCCAGCTACACAGGAAATGTGCTGAATTTAACAGCTTAGTAACTTTACACACTCAAACCAGGGCAAAATACCATAAAACATACTGAACAATGGCTGCCTAATGTAGATTTCTTTCTTAAAAACAGCTAAGGCAGCAGAAACTAAGAAGGCAATCACCAAGAGTTTATGTCCTCTGTAGCTGTGGCAGATCTGGTCCCTCTTTGCAGCATCATCTCTGCAGCCTCTCCTGAGATCACAGTGGCTGCAAGGACACCAAAGGGAAACCAGATGTCAGCAGCTGGGAAACAGAGAAACCTAGCTTTATCCAGGGGAACTGAAGATGCTTCTCCATGTCAATAATTTCTACCTGTATTCAGCAGGAAAAGGCTGCAGCAATTCCCTGACTCCCATCCTCTTCCTGCACTGACTGCTTGCTTCCCAGCCATGGCAATGAAAGACTGGCCAGGGCATTGGGATTCTGGAAATGCCAGCCCTGTTTGGCACCTGCAGGCACCCCCTGCTCCACTCCAGGCAGCATCACTCACCACTGACCACCTGGGCCAAGCTATTCCTCCTCTGAACAGATTTACTCCTTGACAAAGGCTCATTATGTCACCAGAGCAGCACCAGAAAAAACACTGGGGGATGAAGGACTCTGAAGGACACTCTCAGAGCACTCACAGGAAGCTGCCAGCCCAGGAAGGAGACAGCAGGGTGACATGCCACTGGCATGAAGAAGGGATGCAAGAATCTGCAGCACAGGGATGAGTGTATCCTGCCCCAGACCTGAGACTCTTCCATGGGCTCTGCAGCTGTGCCATGCAAAAAGCTGCTGGTTGCAGCACAGATGCACCCTTGACTCCAGCATGGCACTGCAGGGAAAAGGGCACCCACAGTGCACAGTGGCTGGTGTGACACAGCACAGCTGGCTCTGTGGGGTGACACTGTCCCCAGCAGTGTCCCCAGTGCTGCAGTGCCACTCCAAGGGCCAAGCCCAGGTGAGACACAGCACCTCTGCCCAGGGCAGGCAGCACCTGCGGGCACACGGGTGGGGCACGCTGCCAAGCCCAGCACCCTCCTGCTCCAAAAATCCTCCTCGCCCTGCCAAGAAGCAAGGACTCCTGGAAGGATTTTTCCAGCAATTGCCTCAGCAGACGTAGAAGGCATTAATATTACTGTCTGCTCCCTGCAGGTGCACTGAGTCCTGTGCTGCCCATATGCTGCACTGCTCCCATCAGAGGAACACCAGCATTCTCCCGCCGTGGCTTACAGTCGCTCTCACGTGTTTCTAGATGGGGTTTTCCCTTAAAAAAAAAAGAATTCCAAGTGGGAAGTGGTTTCTAGGAATCTCTCCAGTTTGGCACTGAAGGGCTGGCACTGAGGGCCCACAGCTCCAGCAAGCAGGAGCCTGCATCATGCTGCCTTCACTAGCTCCAGATCCAGCGATGCCCCAGCTGCTGTGCTGCAGCTGCCAGCCCAGGGCTGCCTCCTCCACTGGCCTTTCTCCTTGGCCTGGCTGTACCTGACTCTGGCTGTCAGCACAAGCTCTCAGGGAAGGAGCCACAGGTAAGGATCAGGCTCTGGTAGCAGCAGCAAAACCGAGAAGTTTCTCCCTTCTGCTCTGGGAACAGCAGCCAAAACTTTCTGGACCTCAGCTGCTGTAAATACTTATTGTGGGATTCACACACATTTACAGTAGCACAACAGAAATGGAAATTGGAGCGAAATATTGAGATGAAGCACAGGAAGCCTGGGACCTCTTCCTCCAGACACAAGAACCAGTGCAGGTGTTCCTCAGCCCACTCAAAGAATCCAAGCTGTGTTGTGCACCACATGCAGGCATCCCCTTCTGTCCCCTGTGACCTCAGCAGAGCCCTCCAGCACACTCCAGACACTCCACTGGAGGAGTTCCAGCTGCAGCTGGACTCCTGCAGGACCTGCCAGGCACCCAGCACACCTCATCTGCCTTCTGCACCCTTGGCCTGTCCCTCGTGTCCAGTTAGCCAGGACAGAATGAATGTGTCCTCTTTTACAAGTAAGGATAACAATTTGTGAGGTGCAAAGAGCTTTCTAAGTCAGGAAATTGAATCTTATTCAAATTCAACAAAGATAATGGGAGCAGAAGAAATGCACATCATCAGGGCACAGCAGACAGAGAATGGGCTGGGTGAGCCTGATCAATGGCTGCACTTACTGCAGCTGAAAAAAGGAGAGCCTGGCTCTTTTCAAACCTTGGGCTGCACAATATAATTTTAACACCATAGGATTATCACAATCAGACGTTTTTCAAAGACTGTATCTTGAGTACATTATATCAGTGATTTCAGTTTAAATCTGAATTCACAATATGATTTCTATTTATAGGCCCACATTCTATTTTTGAGAAAAAGAGGAGTTTATTTCACAAGTAATACATAGTGTGATGAAAGATGGTATTTCCAGAAGAATTAATCTCTAAAACGATGAGCACTGTTCACCTGAAATGTAATTTTATAATTAATTGCTGCAATATTGCCTTCCAATGGCAGAAGACCTCTTTAAAAAGTCTCTTCAAATCAGGGCAATAACTCTGGACTTTTTATTGTAGCACATCTAATTTTGGAAAGCATCAACTACATTGGCAAATGCTAATACAGCGAGGAACAATAACATGTGCATTCTCCCCAGAAAGAAAGTGCCCAGGAAAGCAGAAGGTCAATGCTCAAAGCATGGCTGAGAAGGCAAAACTGAGAGGAAGGATCCAAAAACTCAGCAGCGTGCAAAGCTCCATCTCCTGTCCCAGGGATTCTGAGCAAAGGGCCCATCACACATCTGCTCATCTTCATCAGACAGGGAAACACACCCAGCATTCCTCTCGTTCAGTGCTTCCCCAGCAAAGACACCTCACTCCTTTGTTTTGGAGATTGCTGTCCCCTTGGCTCTGGGGTGGGTATGACAGTGGTATTTCACCTGTTTCCTCATATTGGAAAATGGCACAGCATGACCCCTCTCTCCTGGCTGCACAGTCTCAGTCCCTCAGCAAGGACAGGGTCAGTGCTGCATGTGGCAGCAGTCACTTGGGGCATCACATTTTCACACAGACCACAAGGAGTAAATAGAAGAAAAATCAGCTACTGCTAATTACATCTTGACGTTTTCACCTTCAAGCTTTTAAATCACAAGTGACATTTCCAAATCAATCCTATTCTTTTTTGGAGAGTTTAACAAGAAACATTCAGTCTCCAAGAGCACTTGGATTTATTTCTTCAGTAATTTGACAAGAACCCATTAAAATCTACTGGAGGTTGCTTTACCCCCCATAGAGAGAGTTTAGTCCAAGGGCTTTTTCACAGTTGCCTTTTGGTAAAAAATGGAAATAGAAACTCATTGTAACAGGGCAAGTACTGGTAATGAGCAACTCCAAAATGCTAATCCAAGAATCCTTTCCAATCTGCACCTGATGCTGAGCTGTACCAGGCAGTGCTGAAGCACCTGTAGCAGCTTCACCCCACGCTGCAGTGCAGAGCACCTGACCTGTTTCCTGGGGTGAGTCCTAAACTGGGAATGCCTTCCTTGTCAGCCTAAGAGGAGAATAACCTCTGGCTCCCAGGTTTTCTCCTGTCAAGAAGGGAAATGTTCCATTCCCCAACAGGTTAAAGATGATGTCCTGCTGCAGCTTTTCCACTGGTGTTTGACTCAATGCTGCACACTTAATTTACAATTCAGCTTTACAGAGCAGGGCTTAACTAAGGTTGATTAGCACCAATTTGGGCCTGCAGCTGAAAAAAGCAACCATCTCCAGAAAAGGGGCAAACCTTTTCTAAAAGGTCTTCTGATTAGCAATATTTACCAGAGAAAATAATTGGGAGATGTGCTGGTTTTGCAACACCCTGAGTCTACAAGGAGATCAAAGTGCAGATACAGTCACAAACCATCAGCTGATTGTGAGCTTTCTTTAATTGCTGCCAGTGGATCCCCAGCAATTAATTCCTTATCATGATGCCCCCAGCTTTATGCCTAGCCAAGGAACATACAAAGTGAGTGTCAGACACAGGATAATTATGGGATGAAACAGGCACCACTCTTCCTGCTCTGAGCCGTGGCACCCTTCAGCAGGAACAGCCTGTGTTGAGTCAGCTTCATTAGGTATTGTCTAGAGCCCCAATCCTCATTTGTTTGCATCAATAATACATTCAAAGGGTTTATCTAACTTGCAAATGTGAATTCATTTATTGGTCCCATAAGCAAGAAAGATCTGTGACCAGAGGAGTGTTTCATGTTACAGGTTGGGCACTAAACTGGAATGACTTGCTGAAATTTAAACTATTACACCCTAACATAAATGTTTATATTAGTGTAATTTCCCTGTGCACATTGTAATAATGAATTTTACCATAACATTGCCTGCAATTTTAAAGACACATATTCTTTATAAGAGTGGTGCAAGCATGTGACTATTGAGAGATTTGTTTCTACAGAATTAACTTAGAAATAAAGTTAAGCAACAGAGTCAATAGAGTGCAATTTGCAGAGGCTTGGCAAACCACCTGTGTTGACCCTCAATTCCTCCTCAGAGTACCACTATTTTTCTACACAGCAAATCTCAATTACAGTTGCCTTTTCTGATCTCACTTTTTACAATGACACATCCAACTTTGGTATTCCTAGTCAGTAAAAATGGTCCTCCCTGCATTTTCTGCCCTGGCTGTACAGTATGCAGCAATACTGAATGCTCCTGTTCCACCTGAGATTACAAGTGGTCCCACATCCTGGATTTTCTTCTTGCTATCTTGCTGAAAACTTGTGCAAGGATGCAGCAAACCCTCACAAAGATGGAAAAAGCCTAGAGAGAAAAAAACATCTGGGACTGGTGAGATTCAGATTCTGCTGTTAACTGGGATTACTTCCTATAAAAAGTATCTAAAAATAGTGACAAATCTGTCTGAAATGGCCAACACCCATAGCAAAAGCTGCCTGCCATTGCCACGGCTGTCACCAGCTCTGAGGAGCTTCTGAAAGCTTTTTTGTAGCAATGAGACTTAAATGAAGATGGCAGGGCAATAATCTGCCATAACAACACGCTCAGAGGTTTCTGCCTGTTCACTGAGACATGGGAAAGCTCGGGGATGTTCTGTCAGAAGGGTCAAAGTCCTCCAGGCCTTACTGGCTGCACATTGAAGAAAATCAAGAACCTGCTATTTGCTTTAAGGAAAATGAACAGAGGAAGTGGGGACTAAGAGAAGATAAATTTCTTTGACAATTCATGCATCACTGTGATGGCAGTCCCTGTGTCAGCAGAGCTTTCTTCAACACCTGCTTGGAGGGGCAGGAGGGGGCTCAGCCAGTTCAGTCGTGTTGGATTGAAAATTAATGCTCTGAACTGGACAGCAGTGTAAACCAAAAGCAGTGGCAGAGCCTGTGCTGGTGGGAGCCCATCAGCCACATGTGCTGAGCAGAATTTCAATGTGATTCTCCCTAAAGAGAGGACCACTCAACTTCTTCCTTGAGGGAATTAAAAAGTGATCTGGCTCAGGGCAAGGTGCCCAGCTTTGTGCTCCCCACCTGCTGGAGCTGATGGCTGGAGTGGACTCATCCTGGAGTGGGTCTGGGTGCCAGTGCTGGACACCCCCACACCCCAGGGTCACCTCAGAGAGATGCCCCCATGGCAGCAGGACCCTGAGCCTTCGGAAGATGCTGACTCACATCTTACCCACTACCTACCTCTTCCAGGCAGCGATGCACTTGGGACTTTGGAATGAATTCTGATGATATTTCTGAATAATTATGAGAACCAGCTGAAGGATGGATTTAAAAAGAGGCTCCCCAAATTCAAATGAATCCCCAAAAAGATGGAGCAATAGCTGAATGCAGAGACAGAGCAAACTTTGCCTCCTCTATCTCCCCTTCTCCCACCATTTCAAACCCTTTGATTTCCCTCCAGGCTTCCAGCACATCAAACATTAAAGGACTAACGTTATTTTGAGCACACAACAACCCTAAAGTTCAAGATATTCTGCAGATGGATTTTAAAATCTTTTAATCCATTGTGAAGCCAAAATCCTGCTGTAAACACTCTCTGGCATGCTCCAGTTAGCTGCTCATGCAGAGAGAAAAAAAGCCTTTCCAGCTTACTCTGCAGATGACCTTGCAGTCCCCCCATCCCATGTTTCATGAACCTCAGGGGACCAGCGAGGAATCAGATAAAAGGATTTCATTTATTTTTGTTGGCATTGTTTTATGAAGCTTTCATTTTATCGACACCTTAACTTCAAACCATTTTCAAACACCCAGCAAGGCACCAGAGATCAGCAGATATTCAAGGGACATGCTGAAGGTGTCTTGTCTTTGTTCCCATCAACTCTTCCTGTGAAGGGAACTCTATCTTGCACGTGTGCTGAGCTTTAACCTAAATACTGGTGGCCCCATGTTGCTGCTCTCCTGCTGTGCTGCCCACGCCAGTGACACCCTTTGCTGAGGAATGAGCCATGCTGGATAGCTAATTAAAGATCTGCAATTAAGCCTCACAGGGTCCTGAAAGCTGTTTCATCAGAAGGCTAAACTCTGACCTCATTTCCACAACAGAAGTCATAGCAAAAATTGTATCAGATGCTTTTTCCCAGCTTTCCAGACAAGTAATGGTCATTCCTAACATGTTGCATGTTCACACATGTAATCATTTTCCTGGCTTTTCAGGCAGGGAAAATGGAGGAGGCATGGCTGGTACTGCTGGAAATGGAAGGCAGCTGTTTTCCCAGGGGTTAGAGATGCTGAGGATGCAGAGTGTGTGGGGGTGGTTGCTGGTTACCTGCTTCCCACACCACAGTATGCAAACACTTCATTTAAGAGGCTCATATATCACCAGTTTCCCAAGCTCCTGCTGATCTGCTCTCCTCTGCATGACAGGAACACGTGGATCTCTCTGGAAGCCAGGCAGGAGGTAAATCCATGACCTCTTGGCTCCAGGCAAGGGAATAATTTTGTGTGGCACACCTCCCTACAGCACACCCTTTGCTGCCACAATCAGGGATCTTTCTTTGTCCCCAACAGACTGATTTCCCAATTACCAATACACTGCCAATCACTCAGACCAGTTAAATCCCACAAGAAAATACAAACGTCTTTAAAAACATCAGGTTCTTTTAACACCCCATCCCCTTCAAATACAAAACCATAAAAGCAAAGTGCTTCTGGGGCACCTGCTGCTGCTGCAGCACTTGCCCTTCTCAGCCCCTCAACCCTCCCCTGGGCTGACACCAGGCTCCATTGATGCCTGAAGTTTTAGCTTTTATATTTTTCACATTTTGTACTGCCTTAGGACGTGACTCTGAACTTCATATAAAGTGTTAGCAAGTTCTCTCCACAGTTTAGTCAGACAAAACAATCCTTTTCCAGCCCAGAACCAAGGACACCATTGCAGCTTCAGGCCCAAAGAGTGTCAACAACAGCAAATTGAGGAGAGCAATCTGGGAGCTGTAACTGGACAATTAACCCCAATATGGAAATGGAGCAAAACTTATAAGGTGTGAAAATTTGTGACCCATTGTCAATCTTGGGTGTAGCCAAGGCTGGGCTCTTGTACTGCCCAAGGTGAATCCTTTAAAGGCCTTTTAATAAATACCTGTTTTTTTCCTTTAACACTGTCTAGCCTCTGTTCCAGGTCAGCCTCTCAAGGCATCACCATGGGCATGGTGTCCTCCCCATGCTGGCAGCCCCAGCCCCAGCCCAGGCCCCCAGCCCTGCCTGTGACAGGCTCAGCTGGGGCTGCCTCCTCTGCCAGTGTGTCCCCCTCTACAGAGAGGGGCACTCCATGCTGGGTCTCACAGTTTCCTTCTGCTTTTCATTCACAGTTCAGCTGGCCATGCTCCTCCCCAGCAACTCTGCATGTGTCTGTCTGTGCAGCCACATCTGCCCTGTGTTTCTTCCACCTTTGGACAGCACTCTCAGAGTTTTCTGAGATCCATCAGAAAAAAACAGAATGCTGAGATTTGCTCCAAAAAGCCATCCAAGCCTTCTTAGAACTATATTCAGGTCCAGAAAGCTCCAACTGAAACTCATACACAGCAAAATGCACTGGGTTTATCCTTGTTCCTAATGGGTATTTAGCCATTTAATAAATACAGTTGCTACTCAATGAAGTTATTGAAGCCTGAGGCATCTGGGAGCTCTTCCTGCAAATCTGGGACAAGGAGAAAGAGAGGCCTTGCAAAGGATGTCTGCTGGGAGGTTGGGTCTGCTACCAACCAGCCAGTGAGGGTCCAGGGAAGGGCTCTCCTTTCCTTGCACTTGACCCTCGCACCCTCCCTGTCACTGTGTCACACATCAGTGCCAAAATAGCATCAGGAGAGTGCTCAGATAATGGTGCATTTACAATTATAATTGCTCATGTCCAGGAGTAATCCAGTTTAAGCCCTTTACCGTCTCAAATATTTAGAGAAATCCTGCCAGCTGCCTGGAGGGGAGAAAGTTAGGAGCCTTGGGAGAGCACAACAGATTTTCATCTTTCCAGCCCTGACAGCCTTTCACACATAAATATCCTCTCAGCTCTGCTTCCCCCCTCTTCATGACAGAGCCACTGTCCTGCCTGCTGACTGGCAGTCCCAAGTCTCATTGCCTCCCAAATCTGGCCCCCACCTCACTGAGCCCCAAACCACCACAGCAGCCCTGCCCTGGCAGCATCCTCCAGAGAGAGGTTTCCATTTGGCTGGGATATGCACTTTTCCTTTTTTTTTTTTTTTTTTTTTTTTTTTTTTCAGAATTAGGCAGCATGTGTTCATCTCCTGGACTCATTGATTTGAGGAATCTACCACCTCCCCACCTCCACCAGCATCCCAGATGTGCAATTCCAGAAGTTTTCCTTCTTTCACAAAGGCCCCTCCTGCCATGCAGGATCTTTGGGCACAGGCCCTGCAGACCTGCATGTTCTGAAAGCCGCAGAGTTCATCCCGTGAATTTCTCTCTTTTCCTGTTTTTCTAGCTTTTAAGGCCAGGGAACAGCAATGCTCACACCAATCCTGCTGCCCAGCACAGTGACACAGAGGGTGTATTCCAGTCCTCAGCAGGGACCCTGGCTGAGCAGGATCCCCATCTCCCCAAACACAGCACAGTCCAGAGGGACAGACTCAGAGACTCAGAACAGCTCCCACTCTCTTGGTAGCTACATTCACCATTCACATAGCAAACACATGTGCAAGTTTTTATTTTGTTGACTTGGGCCCTTTGAGGTCTGTCTCTTGTTGAGCTTTTATCTGCTGCAACTGCCTCAATGCAAGTGAAGTTAATAGTGTGGCTGCCTCTGTGAGCTGCTCTGTCCTCTCACCAGAGTCTCTTCTCTAAACCTGTCATTTCCCACCTTTAAAGCAAAAGGACCATGGCTGGCTGCATGCTGCCACTGCTCATCACAGAACTGAACAGTGTCCCCATGTCCCCAGATCTGGACATTCATCACCCTGCAAGCCTTCTTCTCTCACCTTCTTTTCATGCAAAAGCTTGCTTTTCAACTCAAACATGTACTGACAGCTCTGCCCATCTCTAATCACCATGTTCAGATTAATTTCTGTGACCAATGTTCATCAATATTTATTACCCTGCAAAACTTCACAAATCAAAGTGGTGATGAAACTTGCAGGTAATGATTTTATAATTCCTTTCAGACGATTGATAAAATATTGAATACTACTCCAAAGCAACTTCAAAGGGACACTGCCAGAACTGCCATGACAAACTGAGAAGATTCCCATTTGCAAGGAAGTGGCAAGATCCACCAGTGGCTACTGGAAACCACAGCTAATTGTCCTTGCATATGGGGTTATGTTCATGGCAAAGAAGACCATGGCTCCAAATCAAATGCTTAATCCTCTCCCAGCCTGAGGTTCCCAGCAGGACAGGCCTGTGTGTGAGGCATGAATGTCACACCCAGACACTGACAGTGACACACTCTCCACAAGTGACAGGACAGTCCCTACAAGGAGCAACAGATGCTCTTGCAGACAGTAACTCCTGAGGGGTGGCAGAGGAGATCATGGATATTCTCCACTTCTGAATCCATGCAATGGATGCTCAGTGGGGCCTGAGGCTCCTTCCAAGGACTGCTCCATGTTCCTGCAGCATGCCCACCCCAGGGTCTGTGCAAGACCTGGGCAGGAGAGCTGTGAGGGGGTTTTTAGCACTGCAGCTGGACACAAACATAATATTGAAAAACACATTTCTACATACATCACTAAAATGACATCCAGCATTCCTCCACTTTGCATCACAACTCCCAGTCATCAGAGCACCAGCGACTCCCTGGTACAGGGGATTAGATTAAAAAATTATCATACTGGCTTCCTACACTTTCTCCATTTGCTGTCTAATGCTATTCTGGAGCCCAACAGGACGGAAAACTTTTGCATCTGATGAATGCAGACAGGCTGATATTAAGAACTGTGGCAGTTTTGTCAGCAAGAAACCATCAGGCCATCAATGCAATATTAAAGAGAGAACACTTGGAGCTCTCCTGAGCTTTTGTGTGAGCACAACCATGGCAGAGTGAATTGCCCCATCAATATTGCACTGCCAAAGAGAACCATTCATCACTGCTGCTTCAGACTGGTAGGACGGAGCACTGTTGAGAACACAGGTCTTGTCCAACTTGCAAATCTCAGACTCAGTCACAGAATAGTTGGGGTTGGAATTGGCCTCTGGAGATCTACCCATCCAACCCCCCTGAGCAGGTGACACAGGAAGGCATCCAGGTGGGTTTGGAATGTCTCCAGAGAGGGAGACTCCACACTCTCCCTGGAAAGCTGCTCCAGTGCTCTGCCACCCTCCATGGAAAGGAATTCTTCCTCATGTTGAGGTGGAACTTCTTGTGGTTTAGTTTATGGCCATTACTCCTTGTCCTGTCACTGAGCACCACTGAAAGCAGACTGGCACCATTCTTTGACATCCCCCTTTGAGACATTTATGCTCATAACTGTGATAACCTCTCAGTCTTCTCTTCTCTAGACTAAACAGGTTCCCAAGTCTCATGTCATAAGAGAGATGCTCCAGACCCCTCTCATCTCTATCAGTGTCTGCCATCAGCCATGGTGATACGAGCTATCAGCACCAAGGAAGCTCTCTTGAATCTTTTCTCATCTCCCACTTTATTGAAGATGTTTTCTTCACAATGGAGTTGCACTTTTTTTTTACAGAAGTGGTAACAAAGCATCCCAGACTAAGTGCAAATGGCTTGGGGAAAGGATGTGCAGTCTGG
This sequence comes from Oenanthe melanoleuca, assembly GCF_029582105.1. Lineage (NCBI taxonomy): Eukaryota > Metazoa > Chordata > Aves > Passeriformes > Muscicapidae > Oenanthe > Oenanthe melanoleuca. Next base: position 3,509,096 of record NC_079354.1, read on the forward strand.
TTTCAGCACGTCACCTGTGCACCAGAGGGAGCAGCCATGGGAGCCCAGAGCCCCATCCCTCCTGCAGCATCTGCTTCTCCCCTTGCCATGGCAGTTGTTTTCACCAGGAAAACAACATTTGAGGTGCTGGCTCTGTGTGTGATGTAAGGGAAGTGGGGAGAAGCATTCATCAGCAAAACCCAAAACAGCCAGAATCATGGTGGGTTTGTCAGATGGGTCTGGTGAGCTGAACTCACGCCTGTCTCTCAGCAGACATTTATCTAAATCAAACATAACAGGTTGCCATGCAATGGGAAAAGGAGAACACTACATTCCACTCATCCCTGGTGTGTTGCCAGGTGTGTGCTGGCACTGCTAGGGGGGAAGGGGCAGCAGGGAAGGTGCTCCATGGTAACAGGCTCCAAAGGGACCAGAAGGTATGGCGCAGAGAGAGAGCCACTCTTCATCCTGGTGCACCTTCTGCTTCCTAGCAGGATGATGAAGAGCTTGCATACCTAGAGCTGGCTGAGATGTTGCTGCAACAAGAAGATCCTATGACTGTCCTTATAGTCCTGATTACAGAAGAACTTCCTAAATGCAAAAAGATTTGCGACCAGCAGCCTCCGCTTCACAGTCCCCATCCAAAAGCACCTGATGTATTACCCTCTTCCTTGCTTAATGCTCCTACAAATTCCTCCAGGCCTGCCACTGTTATTCTGCATTATTTTTACACTCCTCTCCTGCAGCACCAGTTTAATGAGAGTGCAGCTTCAATTAATGTGTTCCCCAGAGGGAAAGGGTCAACCCACGTACGTGAGGAATTTCTGATCTGGTTACGCAGGAAGGGAAGGATCTCCTTTGACAACTTCTAACAGCACAGAAAAATTAATTCCCTTTTCCCACAGAAGTTTATAATGAGAAAGCCACTATATCAAATTGTTAATAATTTTACAGGCACAAATTAGCGTTGCTGAGTGAAATCTCACTCCTGTAACTTCACTTTTAATGAAAGGCCACAGATGTTGTACTGTATTTACATTACAACTTGAGAAATATTTCATAGTTTAGACCTCATCTGTGTGGTTCTATTAGCTCCATATCTGAGCTAACCTGCATAAATTTTCCCTTGTGCCCATTCCCAGTGGCCAGGACAGTTTCAGTGCCAAAACCCAAACAAGTTTGATTGACCACATTCTCACACAAGCTCTTGTGTCCTGCTGCTGCTTTAGGCTGCTCAGAGCCCAGTACAGGTCCCACAGCTCCACTATGACAGCCATAGTTCACAAGGATCCATTCAGCTTCCAACTGACATGAACTTTCCAGTTAAATTATTTGTTTGGTCTGCCCTTAAGAGCAACCAAAGGATTCCATTATTCCAAGTAAAATGAGTTTTCCTTTCCTACTTACATACTGAACTGATAAAAGTTAAAACCATTCTTCTGAAAAACATGAACTCAGCTTCTCTCTCATTTAACTTGTGCAAACCTGAGGCAATGCTGATATTATTGCAGACATCATTTGCATAGGAAGAAATTTTTCTTTTGATTAAAGACAAAAAATCCTTTCTATATTTCTTGGTCTGCCTGTGCTGGAGACAACTGTGGCAGCTTCATCACTGTGCAGTTATCTCAAGATCTGAGCCATCACATCATGGGAGTCTATGGGAAGTCTGGTGAATGCATGAGTCAACCCCCTACTCTGCATCCTCAGATGCATAAAAAGCACCAAAAAGACACCCAAATTGGATGTTCTTACTGAACTCCTCAATGACAATGTCTTCAGATGTGAAAGAAGCTCTGACTTTAGCAGGTGAGTGACAGCAGAGGTTGAGTCTCCATGGCCAGGATGCCACAGGTGCCTGGAGGAGCAAAGAGAAGAGAACAGCCCAGCCCTGCTCCTGCTCCCTGCAGGACTGAGGTCCTGGTGCATGCCATGCTGCCCAGGGAATCCTCAGCTCCAGGGCATGTCCACTGCCTCAGGCTTGGATTCCATCACCATTTTAGGAAGTGCTCACTCCAACTGTTTTGCTGAGCCTCTCTATAATAATCACATCTCCCTCCCGCTACTCAGATGATTAATGGGTGGATTTGATAGAAAACCTGGTGCTGTGCCCCTTTTTCCCAAACCTCACTGACAAGAAACCTTATTCTGCTATTTTGAGAGGAGACCTCACCCTGCTGCCCATGCCATTAATTGAATAACTATCAGTTCCAATTTATTCCACTTGGCTACAAATTAGATTTCAGCTGGCTACTTCCAAGCCTGCTTCAACACAAACTTATAAAGCTGAGTCCCTTGGCTGATGCCACTTGTCAACCTGCATCTGTTCTTGGGGTATTAAAAGACAACAAAGCCAGAAACCCGCCAGTCTCTGATGAACAGAACCCAAAATGTTTGGCTTTGCTTTTTTTGAGTTTGTAGTTACTTTAATGGAGCCAACTAGGCTTAGTATTTCAGAGGCTCAGTCTGCATCCTGCAGCCCTCCACTGAAAACAGAGATACAACAGGAAGTCAAGAACTGATGTCAGGAAACCCAGCAGCCCCAATGCTCCCTCAGAGCTGGGCAGGACTGCAGGAGCATCCTCCAGTTCCACTTCCAACTGTTGTTCTGTGAGTGCAGCCTGATTTAATTCCTATTGGGGTATAAAAATTAATAACAGTAAAATGTCATGATCATCTCACACTAATTACGCATCTAATGAATAATTAGCTGCGGACACATTTGACATTTTTGGTCATTAATCTGAGCAAGTGTTTTAAGCCTTGAACAAAACTCTGCAATGCAAACTTGGTGCTGAGCAGCTCAGACCCGCAGCATCGATGCTCCCTGTGCCAGACAGAGACAGGAACCCACCGGTTCCTGCCCTTTTCCCTGGAAACAGGGGAGCTCCTTGGGGAGCACCCACCAGCTCCTGTCCCCTTCCCTGCTAACAAAGAAGCTCCTCAGACTTCGTGGAGCAGCAGAGCAGATCTGTGTCTGCCACTACGATACCAGTTGGTGGAAAAAATAGGATTTAGGAAGGAAATTTCTGCATGCCACCTCTCTCTCTTTGCACTAAACCTGGCTATTTATACATGCAGCTGTGAGAAATACTTTTTCCTGAACATGCCATGAATTTTGTATAAACCATCAAGGCTTAAAATTTTTGTTATAAACTGTCATTTTTTAATGATAAAATCATTATACAAATGGTAGAAGAAGGCCTAACTTTTCATCTTATATATCCATGCACATGTATACACACATCTTTCTCTGCCTGGCTCAGCCTTTTACTGCCCCTCCCTCCATCTCTAACATTTTGCCTGCAAGGTCTTGAGAAGGAAGGAAAATAAGAAGGAAACAAGTCTCTCCACAAGGGTAGAGATGAACTCTATTCAAAGGTGCAACACACATCCACAGCTAATGAACAAAACATGTCTCATATTTAGGATGAGGGGACATACAAAAAGGTCACAAAAGGCCAGGATTAGCATCAGATTGAGCACTAAAACCAAAACAGAAAGCAACAGATGTTTCCCTCCTAATTTACTCCATTAGGATCTTCTCCAGCTAGCATGCACTGCTGCTTGCTAATGAAGCATTTCCATCTCCTTGCTGCACAGCTCGTAAATAAGCATCCCTGAGGTTGGCAGCAGGAACTCAACCGCCCCTCCCAGGCTTCTCTCTTTTTACAAACCCTAGGTTTTTTGTCAAAGAGAAGATAAAAATCTGTTCCCAAATTCTCAAGTAATTCTGAAACAGCTTCATTGCCTCCTCTTGCTGAACTGCATTTCTTGAACAGGGATGCTCTAACCCCACGGTGAACCCCTGTTACCTCGTGCTCATCAAAGCAACTCTCCCCATTATGAACAGCTGTGGATGCACCAGGTGTATTGATTTTTAAACTGCAGGAGCAAGGCACAACAGACCTAAAATAACAAAGTATTTCACCTCCTGCCACTCCTGGTGTTTTACACTAAACTGAAGAAACGCCCCAAAGTTGTTCCCTGTGGCAGACCCCTCACTGCTCCATCCCCACTGGAAACAGTCCCCAGCTCCAGCCTATGGTAAATAAATCACCTGCAGAACCAACCTCAGCACTGAAACCTGCTTCCTGTTGCTGCCCTAGTCACCATGGGCAGTCTGCAATTGTCCAGTGAGTCAAAAACTGGGGAACTGCTGCCTTGGAGAGGATGTTTTCCATCTCTCCAGCCTGTGAAGTATGACCTGAGGCTGAAACAGTACCCAGGGGCAGAAGTCCCCTGAGGCATAAGGCAGGTATTCTGCTGTTGAGACATTTAAGACAGACATTTCCCAAGCAAGACACACATAACCACAGAATCACAGAATGTTAAGTGCCTGGAACTTTGAAGACCATCCAGTCCTAACCCCTCCCTGCCACAGGCAGGGTCAGCCATCCCAGATTGTTCCAATGTCCAGTCCAACCTGCCTTTGAACACCTCCAGGGTTGGGGCACACACTACCTCCCTGGGCAACCAGTTCCAGTGTCTCACCACCCCCCCAGTAAAGAATTTCCTCCATTAACCTAAATTTCTCCTCTTTCAATTTGTACCCATACACACATCCCTACCCATTGCGCTACAGCTTAATTATAATGCTCTTGCAAAGAATTTCAATTTATCCTATCATGGGAACAAGCTCTATAATGAAAAGGCTTTATTAAAATAGAATGTAAAACATGTTATTAATTAAAGAGGCTGTGCAGGTGTGTTCATGAACGTGGCTGAGCTCTGTTCACATTGAAGGGAGGTGGAGTCGGGGTCAGCTATGGCACAACACCCCCATGACCACAATGCCACATGTCCTGTGTGACATCTTAGCCAACACAATGCTGCTGCTGAGGTTTGAATTCAGATGGGAAATACCATGGAGCATCTGGGGAGAAGATGATAAAACTGTGCTCCTGGCAGGAATTAATGAGACTTTTAAAGCAGAACCAGCCTGTGCTGTGCTCTCCACCACAGCACCTGAGAGATCTGACCAGGCAGAATTTCGAGGTGAGAATTAACACGGACCAACAGCACTTAAGGTCAGAATGCCTTATCACACAGAAAAACACGAGCTTAAAGACAGGCCTGTCTGACACTGACATAAAACTCCTGCAGATGGAAAGCCAAGCAGAGCCAAAATGTCACGGAAGACGCATCTAGCTGCAGTGAGGTTCTCAACGACTTGCAGACTGTGTGGGGTTGGTTTTTTTTTTTTTGTTTTTGACATTCAGCTCAAATCTGTGTCCTTCATTATCTGGGTGTTTGCAAACCCAAAGCACCCCTATGTGGCTGCTGGAGCTGCAGTAGAAAGACCCTCACAGTTGTGTGATGGCTGCACACGGTGCTGGGCCACAAACAGCCCCAGATTTTCTCCTTTAACAGGAGCTCAGGGCACTGTGGGATGATATTCCTCACTCCCTTCAGCCAGCTTATTTGCAGAAATGCAGCAAATTATACTGCAGCAGGTGTGAGCATTATGCAGGGCTATTAAAAGGAGGCTGTTGGTATCTTACTCATACGTCAGGATAAGAAAACCACCGATGGCATACGTTCACAGCCACGTAGGCTTGTAGATATTATCAGAGGTACAGCCTGGTGCAATTCTGTTCTCTGAGTCTCTTTTGGTAGAACAGAAATATTTATGGCCAATTTTTATTGTGTGGGCTAGATATACTTTGGTGAGTAAGCTAATCACTCCAGGTACACAAAAACCATCAGCACTGAGAAAGGCTGTGTCCTGTCTCACAGCTCTGCTTCAAGGAAACCTGACCCAGCCCCAACAGATCAGAACCCCCTGGGACCCAGCACCCCTCTGGCAACTCTCCCACATCCTTGCCAAAGGGATGCATTTCCTGACTTCCAAACAATTAACTTTGAAATAAAAACTTAGCACAATGTTACACTGGGCTTTAATACAAATATTCAGAGCTCTATGTATAAATGCATGTAGGCAGTGTGATTTGTTCTGCTTGCAGGAACTACATGTGAGCACCCCCTCTGCATAGCAGAGCTGCAGCTTTTATACATACACATAGCCAATTTTTATGGCTCAGCTCTAAACCTCTGAAAAATAAGGTTTATAATAGAAACCCTGACACCATCTAAAATATGGCAGCACTACTGGGTGCTGCTGGAATATGGCCCTAATTTATAAACCAGTGAGAAATCCTGTTCCATTTTGAAACCTAGAGACAGTAATCTAGAAAAAGGGTAAACCACAGGGAAAAATGGTAGTGTTGTCCATGAGCTATAGTGTCTAGTCCATCCAACAATTCAAAAATAAAATAGGATGCCACAATATCTAGGCCACGCACTGAATCTTGGACTGTCACAAAATAAAAACATGGTGTATCCTAGGACAAGGGTATATTTCATAGAGCCATATGCCATTTTCCATGCTTCTGGGTAGTATTTTTCCACTGAAAATCTGATATGAGAACACTAGAAGTAAAGAAAAAAAATTTACGAGAAAAGTAGAACCCAAACCCTCCAGTTTTGCTCGATACAATAAATGTTTTTGCAAGAGGGTTTCAGTGTACTCCCTTCTAAATTGAAAGAAGTGGTGAAGCAGCAGATTGCTCACTCACAGGAGACACATGTTTATCACTAAACCTCAGGAAAAAGCTCTCAGTTGCCTTGAGGCTCCAGCTTTGCATTAAAATGCATTGAGGAGGTGGTGATTCAGGGGGCAGTGGACCAGAAACCTGTTTGAGGTATTTCTGGAGCCCCTGAAACACTGAGCAAAGGATTCTGCCTTGGGATTTGTGTTTGAAGAGTGACTCTGTGCCTGCTCGGGCACCACAGCCCTGGGACACCACGCCCAGAGGTGGGAGGAGGCAGTGGGACAAACACTGTCCCAGGAGGTGCTGCTCACTGGCAATCTTGGGAAAGAAACAGGAACCATTTGGAACAGGGGCTGGAAATTAGGAGGCTACTCATCACTACCATTGCTCCAAAGCCTGGAAAGAACTCTGTCTTTTCTCCCCTACATGCCAACACTAACCCATCCCAGATACTGGGGTTACATCCAGGTACAGCCCAAAGGAACATTATTCCCCTGCAAGGAGCAGTGCTTTAGAGGCTCACAGGTCTACCCTGCAATTTTCATTGTGGCCATCCTGGATTCCTTTCCTACTTTCCCTAAACTGCCTCCTTTTGCAAGCTGAGCATCAAAGGAGAATAAATCCAGATTTATTGCACTTTTCCTGCTAAAACTGTCTCCCAGCAGACTTGTAACAAACCAAGCACATCACACTCTTGTTGGCCACATCACTGTCCATCAGCCTGGCAACATTTCACTCACCTCAGGCTCAGCCCCCCTGTTCAACTGAGCCCTGAGGCTCCTGCATTCCTCATGAACAAAAAGCAGGATTTGCTTTTGGAAAAAGCCAACAGCAGCAGCTCTAAGCACTCTACACAGCTGTGCTTCCCCCCAAACCTTCCCACAGGCGCTGCAGGAATGCCCAGAATGAGGGCAGGAGAGGGGCTGAACTCTTCATGAGCTGTTAGCAGGCTAACGAGGGCATCTGCAGGAGGAATAGGCACTAAAACTGAAACTAGATACAAAATAAATATCCCAGAGCTGGATTTCTTAAAAAAGATTCTGCTGAGCTATGGTTCCACATCAAATTTTTATTGAATACATTTTCTTCTGAGAATTTGTGCACTAAAACCAGTCAGAATCATATGAGAGGAGTATAAATTTCACGTACAGTTTTCACTGCAAACATTCTTCAGGAGAAAAAGCAAAAGCACTCTTTAATCAGGCTCCCTCCAAATCCTCTCCCTCCTCCCATGGAACCCAAGTGGGAGGGTGGGAATTGGAGCCCACACAGTCCCAGTCCCTTCACTGGGGCAGTTGGGAGCTCAGGGGAGGGATGAAGGTTATTATGGGCTGGGGGACACATTATCTCCCCTTTGCCATGCCTGAAGGCAATACCTTGGTCTGCTTCATGTAGAGTAAAGCTGTGAAGAAGGTGACATTTTAAAGCAATTGATATTCTTAGATGACAATGTGAATTCACACAATTTCAGCAAACTGTTGTTAAAACCCAAACGTGAAACCGCCTCTTCTCCCAAATTCAGAACTGCCCCTCCAAAACTGACTTGGTCACATTATTTTCTGAATCTGCAATAGATTTCCTATTTGATTCTACAAAACCCAGAAATGAGGGGCTAGCTCCCTGGAAGGACGATGTTTCTCACTGTACAAATGATTTTGGGTCAGTTTGAGTTTGAAAAGGCTCTAGGATCTGAAATGCTATTAGAAACAGAAAAGCTATTTTAGACAACTCCTTTTAGCAGAATCCCAGCACCCAACACTTCTGACTTCAACAACAAGGTGAACTCAGAAAAAAAACTTCTTCTCTCAGAGGTTTTGAGATTTCTCACTATACTGTAAACTTTAAACAAGTCTAAAATTGAGCACCTTCCAGCACTTGAGCAGGTCTTGGTGGCTGTGTTGCCCAGATACTCACATGGCAGTTCTTCCCTGGATATTGAGCTGTCTGGACCCCTGAGAAGAAAATTACACTGAAGAAAAGGTCAATAAATGGCAGAGAGGAAATGACATCCCATAATAGTTATAATTACTGTTTATCAGAGTGCTGCACTGCATAGGTAGCAGGTTACAAGATGTATTTGCTATATTTTTTGTATTAAAAAAGGACACAGCTACAGGACTCGAAGTCGATCCCATGACACGTGTGTCTGCTGTGTCACAGGACGTGCCACACAGTCACATCTCACTGGAACCAGTGACCTTGAGAGATGTTGCATTCATTTTACTTTCTGCATATTTTTGTGATGGATTTATTGTTCAATAAACCCAGAAGAACAACAGCATTTGACGCTGGAGCTCTTTGTGCCAGTGCCAAGAGCTGTGGGAGGAGCTGAGGCTGGATCTGCATCTCACTCAGACTGCTCATGGCAGAATTGATGTTGTGGCTCCATTCTCCACTGCAGGCCAAGAAGGGGATGAATCTTCCATGAGGATTTTCTGTGAAGTTTTACACTAGGCATGTAAAGCAAATTCCCAGCAGGGCAGCTCCAGGAAATGCAAAAGCGTGAGATGAGCAACATTTGACTGGTACACTTCAGAAAGTCATTATGTATCTGTATGGGGACACTGTAAAACCAGACAGAGACAGTGTGTCTGTGCTGTTCAACAGGGGTTGAAAGACTCTGAGATGCTTGGCTGAACCAACCTGACAAGGTCCTTGCACCCCAGAACACTCAGACACCAGGGCTGTGTCTTGAAAACAGCAAAATCTCTACAGAAAGTGACTCAAGTCTAAGTTATAGAGAGGAATGAACACCAGTGCTCTGCATTCAGAAATAAAGAGTGTGATTATGGAGCTGTTGATGCTTTTGATGAGTGCCACAAAGAAAGACAGTTGAAGAATGGTGAAAATCCCAGCAGCCTCCTCTCTCCCTTCTCCAGCAGAAAGTGACTGTGATGGCTCAGCTGAATGGTGACTGTGATGAGAGGTCAGCAGAAGGTCAATGCTCTGTGTGCCATGGCTCTGGCCAGGGCAGCACCAGGTACTGTGGGAGCAGCCATTCCCTTCTGCCATACAGCAAGGGCAACAATATGAAGATGCATTGCATCCAACAGACTTATTTTGTCCTGGTTACATTATTGGGAAATCTACTTTCCTGGGAAGAAGAGATTTTACAGCGACTTAAACTGATAAAAACTTCAACCTCTATTTCACTCTGTCATGCCTTCTGTGCTGCCCATGGCCAGTAAGCAGTGTGAGCCAGCAGACAGTTGTACAATAAATGCCCCACAGCAGTATGAGGAACAGAGGCAAAGCTGATGTTTAATGGAAAAAAAAGTATGGTGATAAAAATTGTGCACTTTTTCCTTGACACAGAAAATTATCCCCTTAGGAACACCGCCTGCTCAGAAGCAAAAGCCATTTAGGTTGGTCCTTCTCCTCTGGCTTTTGCCCCTTCATGCCAAGACTATTGTGTGATCTGACACAGGACTAAGGCTGTGGTCCCTACACACCATTTCCACAGCCTTGGAGTGTGCAGACCATGAACTTGGGGGTCCTTTTAACAATCTTTACTGCCCTTCACTAAGGGTACTGCACCATGTACACATTCATGGGTCTAAGAGCCGCTCTGCCACCCGCTGCTCTGGCCCAAGATATCACCATGGCTGTGCAGAGAGGGATGCAGTGACGCATCCCAGGTGGGATCAGGTGGCAGGATGCAGGTGGCAGCTGTGGGAAGTGACAGGGATGGAGAGTCTTCACTTCACACCTCTGAGGCAGTGCCAGACACAAGAGGCATCACAGCTTCATTAACCCAGGGCAGCGCAGACATCAGTGACAGCTGAGTCAGTCGGCTGATAGAAAGGGAGTAGAGACTCCTTCAGAAATGAAAGATTATTTTGAGAATAAAAGCAACCTGGGTAATAAGCAAGACACTTACAAAAGCAGAGGTTAGAAGGAAGAGCATTCAAACCTTCAGGCACCTGGGAAGTGATTTATCCAAAACACTTACAGAAGTGTTCCATAACAGATAAAATACAAGGGTAACTCACTGCAGGCCAAAACACTGTGTATTAAAGGAAAAAATATCCCACATTAGAAAGAGAGACTTCAGCCTTGGCAGCATCTGCTCCAAGTCCTCTGCTGCCCATGCCAGAACAAACTCCGGATCTCTAAACTCAAACTGTAATTTGCTTCACTACAGAATTCCCACCTCAAGCCCCAATTATAACTCTCCAGTTAGGGTGAAACTCCAGCCAATGGGATAATACATTCACTGACACCTGCAGACCTAATAATTGACCAGGGAGGATGTGGATGAGCTCAGCAGAATTGCTGCATTGCTCCTGCAAGGCTTGGTGTCCTACACCAGGAAACAGCTTTGCTACTGCAAGGTCCATAATTTAATAAACCATTAACTCAAACCTGAGGTGAAGTAAATTCAGCATATTATATATTTCAAAATAGCATTAGAATTCAATTTAAGCGTCACCAAAAGCCTAATCCTCAGTATACAGAGCATATTAATAAGTGTCTTGGAGCCTGTGGTTTGATTTCATTTCCAGCTGAGCTGTGCTGCTGCATGGCTGCAATCCCTGCTGCGAGGATGTCTCGGTGACAGCATCACTGGCCTGAAGCAGAGCAGATCACAGGGATGCCAGCCTCACTCTGTGGGGTCTTCCTGGGAGAACACAGGGGTGGGCGCTGAAGCAAAAGTAATCCAGCTTCCAGTTGTGTCAGTTCTTGGTGTCCCTACTGAGATGCTGATGTTCCCCACTGACAGCAGCTTCCCACAGAGTCCTCAGGTGCCCCCAACTCCCCCCTGCTCTGGGGTCTCTTTGCAGCCACAGGGGCAGCACTCATTTCAGGTAAGGCAGGGGCTCCTGTTCACACTGAGATGCTGGATGAGGCACAAGAAGCCACTCTGTGCCTGCCCCCAACTGTGCCATGGTGCATGACAGGGCTGCAGCCCCCAGGGAGGGACAGAGCCAATGCCTCCTCTTCCCTGGGTCAAGCATCCAGGGCAAATGGGGCATCATTTCCACCAAGAGCTGAGAGCACAAAACCTACTCTCCCTTTCTGTGGGAGTTGGACATGTTTTGGCCTTTCCTCTGTCGCCCCTGCCAGAACTTCTCTCGATCAGCAGCCCAGGCACATCCCCCAGCAGTTTGGGAAATGCATCTCTTCTATAAATGACAACAGATTATTTAAGCAACAACTAAAGCACTCTGACTGCTTTTTAGTTTGCTCGCATTAACGTCAGTCTCCTCATATATCTAGGGAACAGATCCGGGATTTTCTTTAAAATGGTGGAGAGCAGTACAAAAATAGAAGCCTGCTTGTCTAAAATAAAGTTATGTGTTTGAAAGGGCTGGAAATTGTTTTTTAATCACAGGCGTCTTTCTTCTGGAATATAGTCTGCCGTCTATACATTCTGCTCTTCCACCCAATTTCTCAGGAAAATGCAGCAAGTGTGTTAATAAATAATTTATAAAAACATTACAAAAGATAAAGCACTCCTGCTAAAATGTTTCCAGCCTTTGACACACCAGTTCATTTGTAATCCTCTTTGCCTCCCCTTCACTGGAACATCAGCAGAGGGTTCACTGCTGCTCTTGCAGCCCCACTTCACCCACCCTGCAGTCTCTGGTTCATAGGGGTCCAGGCAGATATGGGCACAGTCCAGCCCAAGCCACAGCTCAGTGTTATATACTGTAGATTTCTCTCATGGAAGATGTTTTTAACGGAAGCAACAACTTCATTTATTTTTGCCATCTTGCTGCAAATGCAGGCGTCTGTCCCAACAACCAGCAGCACACAAGCTGTGCTCTCTGTGACAATCCATAGCATGGCTGGGAGTATGATGCACAGGACCCTTTGCTTCTCTTACACAGTTTCTCCAAAATTCACTTTCAGGAGTCAGTATGTTAGGCAAAAAAAAAAAAAAAAAAAAAAAAAGAAAAAAAGAAAAATCAAAATAATGAAACTGGACAATGATTACAACAGAGTTCACAGAACCCTTGGAATTTCAGTTGGACTAAGCAATAGATTTTGCACAGCTCCACCAATTCCATGACTATTACAGATCTTTAATGAATCCTGAAAAACATGATGGGAAGTCTTGAGACATGGCTGTTCCAGTTATTGCACAACAGCAGCAACGAGCACAGTGCCTTCAGAAGAGCAGGTGAGAAGATGAAAGGAGGGAAAGAAGAGCACATCCTTCAGAGAGATCAAGTCAAAGACATATTAAGGAAGCATGAAAAGGGTATCCACAACTTCCTCATCCTCTGAAAATGCCTGTGCATCATGAAGCCAAGTGGACTGATTGCTGCATCCTGCCAATGGCTGGTACCAAAAGCACCTCTGCTGCTGCAGCTCACAGCTAAGTCAACACAGGAGACAATTCTGCTCTCCTGAAGCTGCTGTTTGGCCTCCCCACACACAGTGTCCTCTCCAGCACAGCTCCACATGCATGTAAGGACACTGAGAACAGGAACCAAGGCAGGTAAAGCACAGCTGCTGCACAACTGTATCCCGAGCGTGCTTGGGACGTGCAGCCACACTGGTGGTGGTTTGGTACCACACACCATGCTCTGCTGTATTTCTACACCACTTAATTTCATCACACAGGCTAAAATACACTTTGGGAAAATGTGCCACCATAGCAGCAACAGTTTATAATCCTGTTAGCAGCAATGCACAGGCTCGTTGTGCCGAGGCCTCGCTCACACCCTACCCCGAACACAGAGGACCCAGCTAAGTGCCCATGTGCAGCACAGCATCCTCTGTGCTTTATTGCCCAGCCACTTTTATTTCACCCAAATGAAAAATAAAAACCCATTACTACGCAAAAGTCTTGATAAATTTTATGAGATTGTAATGCTTCCAATTTATCTTGAAAAAGCCCCAAATCCTCAAGCTGTCTGTCAGCTCCAGCCAGGGACATGCAAGATGCTGCTGACACAGCACAGCTCAAGTGATCAGAGAGGGAAATGCTACTCTGATGGGGTGCTACCAAAATGAAATGGAAAGGGCTTCCTCTTTTTTAGGGCATAATGGAAAACCAAGGCAAAAAAATATTTAAAAAAACACTAGATGTATGCAGGACAGTGACAGATGTCATGTAAAACATTTAAAATTATTTTTAGGTCTCAATACTTTCTGTACACAGCTTTCAGACAAAATGCATTTTAGGAAGGGAACACACTCAGGGGGCATTAAGCATCAGTGCAGACATTCATAGTAACAAACTGCTGAATATTCAAGTGTATCAGAGGGAAGAATTCAGGAAGAAACAGAGTAAAGACAGAATATTGCAAAAAACCTTCGACATTGTACCAGTGCTTACACACACTCTGCCAGGCACAGCTGGTGCACACAGAACAACAGGAACAGTAATTAAAGACCACTACCCAAATACTGCCCACCACCAGTGTCCCCTCAGCATCTCCCACTTGCTCCTTCCGTGACTGACATCCTGCCTGGATATTACATCTGGCATGACTGCTGATGTCCCTGACCTTTCCAACCCTACAGAAAAGTATTCCATGACTGCCATGGCTGCTGGGAGCATCCTGTGAGAACAATAAAGATGAAATGCAGTTTTCCCCCAGGCTCCCAACGAACTGGATTATCACATTTCAGCAATTACTGCAAACACTGGATTTACAACAGGGCTCTGTGGAGTTCTGGTGTGTCCCTGTGCCTGCCTAGCTCAGCCTGCATCCCACTCTGCTTCCTTGGCTCACCTGCCAGAACAGTGCCACTGACACTGCTCTGCACCAATTCTGAATTATTCAGCGAGCAGCTAACGCATGTGCAATGTGAAACAGCTCTCTGACAACACACCTCTCTCCAAGGCTTGTTAGCCTTAATTTGCTCGACAGGCCAAGAGGTCTAAATTTACAAGTTTTTAGCATGATCCTATAGCACAGTTTACATACTTCTTAATTAAGAAAAAGGGCAATACTTTTAAAATATGTATTCCCTCCCATCCCCATAGCACCTGAAGCACTAAAGGAGACATCAGCAGCTGCTACAGGTGGAACAGGATGAGCATCCAATGAGCTCAGCACCTCCAGCTGTGCAGCACAGGAGCAGGAGGAAGCCAGGGGCCCATCACAGCCCATGGGTGAAGGCAAAGCCTGCCTCTGTAACCCTGGCAAGCAGCAGCTCGCCCAGAAGCCTGGCAGCCAGATTAATTTTCAGTTCCTGAGGTGCCAATTTCCAACACACAGAAGGGAACACTCCATTTCTCTGCTCAGCTGTGCCAATGTTTGAAAATTGTCTGTGTCTGAGAATCCACATTTTCCTTCCATTAGTCAGCACGAGTACAAACAGGGAGTTTTCTTCTTTTTCCATTGACACAAAATCTGGTACTATGCTGAAAGTCTAACAGGGGCAGCCTGAGTCCTGCCAGTGACAAACCAGAGTCACAGCTGCACCAAAGCCTCTGCAGGAGGGTGGGACCATGCTATTACCACATCTCAAAAAGGGTTTCAGCAGCTCTGCTCCATGCTCAGTGAACTGTGGATGGCCAGGGCTCTGCATCTTCTCAGAAGTGAACAGATAATGTAAACCAATAAAAACTGAAGTTCTACTGAGGTGTCTTCCCCAGTAACCAGTGAAGAGGCCACTGGTGTTGTCACCCCCATCTTCTTCTCTGCCTGTGCCACTCAGAGCATGATCTCATATTTCTATAGATCAGATAATCAAAAGAAAAATATGAGAACCAAATGCAGGAAACCACCACCTCGGGCATGCTTTCTTCATTCAGGCCCAAGACTGAGTGTCCAAAAGAGAATCCATGCAAGAGCCTGCCAGTGCCCAGGTCTGGGCAAGGGTCTTTAGGCTAAGGCAGCACTTACAATCTGTTATCAAGAAAGCTTGAAATACATCAAAACAGTGAAACCCCTTCAGAAGAGAGAGGAAGTGGAGCCACAGCTGCCAGCACCACAGTCTCTGCTGACAGTCTGAGAACTTCTAGCAGAGACCCAGAAAACTGCATCATACAGCTCCAGATGATTGGCTCTCATTTCTCAACCAGTCTGCAGGGAGCAGGCACATCATGTCAATCATAAATGACAACACAAAGTTGTTTAAGTAAGAAATCAGACATCACCATAAAATTGATGGCTACGGCGCCATATAAATGCATGGGAAAGGCTGTGAGTCCCTATGGCTGGCTTGAGTCCTGGCCTTTATGCTAAAAATGAGAGGCAGAAAAGATCAAGAACAATTGTGTGGGGATTTTTAATCGATATCTAACCTGACAATAGGATTTGGAGGAAGATCATCCCATAAAACACAGATGGCATCACAGACTAATTGTATTTACTCCCTTTTGACCAGAGAGACTCACTGCATGTCCCAGGAAAGTGCTGAATGTCTCCCCAAAAAAGGGAATGTCACCCATGTGCCTCTGTGAACTATAAAGTCAGACATATTGCTGGAGGTTAATGTCACACATTGCCCCTGGCTATACCTATTTTTGAATACCAAACTCATTTACCAGGGCTGTTGAAGTGAAAGCTCCTGAAGGAGATGCACAACGCACCTTCTGTCTCTCTGGTGTCCCTGCTCCTGAATTCACCATGGAGAGCTGAACACAAACACCGTGCAGACGATGGAAAAGCGTCATCTATTCTTGGCCAGCTCCTTTCTGCCAGCTGCATAACCTTGAGCTCGTGACTGAAGGATGCCCGTTTATGCCTGGGAGATGCTGCCATGAATCACAGACCCCTCTCCCTCCCACAGCAAAGGCACAGCGTGTCCTTGTTGAGGAATACCAGTCTACCACAGCCACAGTGAGACATCCTGCAGCACATTTTATAAATAGGCTTCTAAGAACTGTACTTCCCATCCTCTTGACAAAAAGTGATTACCAGAGCAAAGAAAATGACTAAACATTGATGCACACCCTATGAACGTGAAGGAGCCAGACCCTGGGGAACAGCTCAGAGATCCTACAGTGCTGCAGTGCAACCCATCAGGGAGATGCTGGCTAAGTGCCACAGCCAGGGCCAGCAGCACTTCTAGGGAGCACACCACAACGAGAAAAAGTAATACAGAGCTCAAAAATGAAGAGAAAAGAGGTGGCCTGTGGGGCCAGGAGCTCTTGAGGAGAACAAGCACAGCCTGGGCAGCCCATTAGAGAACAGGATCAATGCAGTCACACTGTGTTTTCAGAGGAGCCACAATTCTGCTCTGCTGCAGTGCTGCTCCCACCATTGCAGCCAAGCATCTCCTCTTATCTCCTCTTTCCTTGCACACAGCATTTATATGCCACAGATGCAAATGGAGCTGGGAACACACAGGTATCACAGAGGAGGGTGACATCTGATTAATGTTTTCTTTGATTATATCCGTGGTGTGGGCACCATCTGTGGGTTGTGAGGGGTCTGTCCTGCCCCACTGACAGCAGCACTGTTGGTTTTTTTTTAATATGGAAGTGAAAACCAGGGAGAAACGGGAATTATTTTCCATTTGCTTCTAGAAACAGATGTCACTTTCCTCAGACTTGTTTGTTTTCAGGACCATGGGAGTTCAATCTTTAAAACAATATTTTTACAGTATGTGTCAAGTGCCATTTCATAATGAAAGAAAACAAATTGCTTCCACTTTGTACACCATGGTAACCAGTCAAGAATGTGAACAGCTCCTCAAAGGTGGGGTCAGCAAACACCCCCCAGGCAAACCACATGAGATCCTTCACACACCCCCACAGACCCAGGGGAGCTGCCCAAACCCTGTGTAAGTAAGAGGAAAATTTGGCTTGACTCCTCCTGGGACTTTGCTGTTCCCACAACAGCCCGAAGAAAAATCATTGAGTGACTTCAAAATGCTCCCTGGAGACTAAACATCTCACTGGAGGAAAGCAGATCTACCGCAGGGCCAGCTTCAAGGCTCACCCCAAACTCAAACACAGCCCTAGGGTTCTTTTCAAAGTCAAGCACAGCCCAGGGCTGAATCAGTCCCACACCATGGTATGCCTGTGCAGCATTTGCTTCTCTGGCTCCTGCCTTGCTTCAGGATGGAACCACACAACCAGAAAACTCCAGAAGGTCTCACTTGAGCCAGCTCCATGTTTAGAGAAGATATGAGCTGGCATCAGCTCTGTATTGCTAGAGAAAATACATAATCCCTCCAAACAGAGACATACAACTAGGAAGACCTATTTTCCTTTCAGACAAACAAAATCCCCCAGACAGTGAAACACAGGACGCTGACCCTCCCGGCAGCAGCTGAACATGGCTGCAGCAGCTCGAGCAGGCAACCCCAGAGAGAGAACTCATTGTCATCCTACCTGCAGAAGCCAGTAGCACCTTCTGTGAAACGTGGGGATGATGGAGGAATGGACATAGCAGCCATACAGGCACTGGGGACACAAAAAGAGAGAAAGCAGAGTCAGGTTAGTGGAGGAAGCATCCCGAGATGGGCAGGGGATGGGGCAGCAGCGCGTGACCCACGAATGGAGGACATTGCTCTGCCCTTGGTCTGAGGCTGGTGACACAAAACACAGCATCGTGGAACCCCAGAGTGAGCACTGCAAGCATTGCTAAAGGTCACAGAACCCCCTCCCTAACAGCCCCTCTTGCCCAAGAGAGGCCACCCTGGAGTGGCCAGAGCCCACAGGGGCTCCCGTGGTGCTCAGCACCACAACACAGACAGGGCTGGTCTGGGGGCTGCCTTCAAATCTTTGCTTCATCGTAGTTTTATTTTTTAGCAAATAGAACATGTTAATCTCTTTTTCCATGGTTTATCTCCTGGGTATTTCAACTGAAAACTTTGTGTTTGTAAAGTGAAAAAATTGCTGTCAGATATTTTAGACAGCAAAATGCCAAAATACAGTTTGTTTCTTTTCCTCCTTTTTTTTTTTAAAATGAATCCTGCTTCTCTGATTAACTGAAATCAGCAAGGCCAAGGAATTTTTTCTGCAGGAAAAAACGCCACATTTCCAGTATATTAGAACTTTTTTTGGTTGGAAACCAAGCCCAGTGCCAACCCAAACACACAAAAGTGGTTTTAACTGCAAAGATCCCGAGCGCAGAGGGGTGCCCGTGCTGCTGGAGGCTGCAGCAGTCCCCCCTCCCCAGGATCACTGCTCACAAGGTCAGCCTGAATTAAACAGGATTTAAGGACTGGCTGCTATCACCGAGTTATTTTTAAAACGCAAATGACAAAGATTAATAATGTTTTTAAAATGTGTCAAGGGTAGATTCTACACACTGAAATGCGGGGAGGAAAAACAGAGGAGGAAAAAAGCCCTGCAGAAAATAATCCAAAGAAAAGCTTAACATTTAAATCCCTCCTGAGGGCTGGGGAACAGCTGCCCTGACAGTGACTCCTGGCACATGGCACTGGGGGCTGCATGGAAAGGTCTGCAGTGCTCAGTTCTGCTGACTCAGAGCTGATCCCCCCACTCCAGAAAGCAGCTTGTGAGGTCCAGCATCTCCCAGCCCAACCTGCTCCCCACTGAGGGTGGGAAAGCTGGTCTGGAGCTGCTGGAACAGCCTCCACTGCAGCCAGGGACATTCATAGCACCTTGTGAGATATATGTATTAATCTATTCCAGCACCCCCTGACTTGCTTCCCACCCCAATTTGCTGTGGAGTCGATCGAAACTTTGCCCTGATTAAAAGTAAGCCCAGCACTGGGCTCTGTGCAGCTCGTGGTGCACAACAGGCAGGAGTGCTGCCCTCCCTCTCCAGAGCTGTCTTGTGGATAATTCTAGAGCTGTCAATAATGAATCACACAAAAGCCTCCCACCTCCATGAAACTGGTTCTCAACATTTCAGCAAATCATTAAAAAAATTCTAACAGCTCACAGAATCCAAAAAGCACACAGAACACAAAAAGAATTTCTTAAATTGTTTTCTTTTTTTTTCCCCATGGCAGCAGGACATGGGAATCTGACTCTGGATGGATGTTTTGAGACTGGATGTCCAACTTGGGCAGCTGGGATGAAGGAGAACCCACACACTGAGCAAGCTCCTGGCCTCAGAGAGACAGCAGGGACTGTCCCCACGGGCACTGAGAGGTACCACAGTGGCAGAGAAACGCTGCAGGGGGGAAACAGACCCTAGAAGCCCAGCATGTGCAGTGCAGGCAAAATGAGTGATGACAGCAATAAAAACTACATTAATTTCTGGATTAAAAGGCATAAGAAAAAGTTGAGGATATAAATAGCAACTTAGGAAATCTGTGTGTCACTGTTTTGGAGGATTTTCAAGATTAATGGGTTAAGCACTGTGGATGACACAAAATCTGCAGCCAGATGGCTCAGCACAGGGGGGTTGTGGGGAGGTGGGTGTAGGGTGTCCCTACACCTGGATCTGCTGACCCCTGCCTTTGGCCCAGGGCTGCCAAGCATTGGCCAGCTCAACACCTCCCTGCAGTTAATGAGGAGAGTGGAATTACCATCCTGCCTGGCCAGAGCAGACAGGTAACCAGGGCAGGAGTAATACCTTTAGCTAAAGCAGTCTTTAAAATGAATTCTCACTCAAAATAGGCAAGGGGGGTTTCATTAGCTGTGTTTTCTTTTATTTTTTTTAATTATTTTTTAGTGGGAAGGTAAAAGCTGCAGAGGCCTGTGTGTCTGTGGAGATGTTAATGCCAGGCTGGGCGCTCAGCCAATGCATTAAGTGAAATCGAATTCCTGAAACCAGCTTTAATCAGCAGATTTTTAAGGTTAGAAAGACTCTCTCCTCTGCAAGGCTTGCCAAGGTTAATTCTGTCCTGAGCAGGCTGAATTAATGGGCTGGACGGAGGAGAACATTTTTTTTCATGATTCTCTTTTAAGTTTACAAAATCTCCAGGAGAAGAGAAAAGGCATTTCTGAGCAGTCTGAGGAGAAATGCCACCTCAGCAGCTCATTGACTGCTGTGGAGAGCACGGTGGGGGCTGGAATCAGCCTGACCCCACAGGAGCCCTGAGCAGAGGGACACCCAGGGCATGTGGGGATGCTGTGACCCAGCCATGGGGATGCTGTGACCCACTGCTGGGTGCCCATGGAGATGGTCCTGTGGTCCCATCACCTATCAGGGAGTGTGTCCTGGTCCCTGGAGATGACCCTGTGCATGTGGCCAAGGATGCCCTGAGCACAGACTGTGCCCTGCCACCATGGGGGATCCCTCCTGTGCAGCTCCCTGTGATGAGACCCCTGCACCTGCCCCAGGAACCAACTACAGGCACCTCCTGTGCAGCCCCCACACTGACCCTGCCAGCTCTGCTGCAGCTCATCCCTTCACAATTTCAGGGGTAATTAAAAAGAAAAGGCTTTCTCTGGGCAGCAGGGGAGAGTGTGCAATTACAGCTGCCCACCCTGCCATTTGTATGCAGTGCACACTTGGCATTACCAAACTTTCGAAAACTGGAAGCAGGGGGGGGAATATAAAATCAAATTATTAGTGGATTTTCTTTTTATCCTGAGCTCCTTAAAGTGATTGTGGCTTATTTAAAAATAATACAATAATGCTGAGGTATTCTTCCTTAACAAGCATACCTTGGGAATGGAAACAAGAAAGCAGGAGAATCAAAAATTCAAGATAGGGTTGGACAGGCTTTGAAATTCTTCTCCCTGGTGAGTTACACTAGTGGATATTTAAAAAACTCTAAAAATCGCCTAGATTTTGTTCAGATTTTCACGCTGAATTCCCAATTCCCTTAATAAGAAGCTAAATCAATCTTTAGAGAACAAATCACGTAAGACCTGTGGCTGTACATTATTAAAATATACTTGAGTACTTTTCTGGTGGCAAGGCTTCAGCTTTCAACACCCCAGCAGCCTCTGGACACCAGGAGAAGGATCTGTGCACATTACTGTGGGAAAAGGACAGTGCCCAGTGCTCCTGGCTCCACGGGGGTATTGGATAACACGTGCTCAGCCCAGCAGCTGATGGGCTCTCTGGTACATCCCTGTGCTGTTGGATCTCCCTCTGTAATTACTGAACATTTCAGAGCTTCCTCACCAATTTCCATGAGGGAGCAGCACGCTGCTGGCAGCAGCAGCACTGCTGCCATGGATCAACCCTCCATGGAAAGCCAGGAGAGGCACTGGCTGCATTCCTCCCATCATCCTGATGACAGGGTACAGGTCTCCTGGAGCAGTGGCTGTTTCTGAGCCCACCCACACTCTGCTCTCACCCTTGCCTGCTGTAACACACTGGGAAGGAGCAGCAGCTGTGCAGCAGCACATATGGATTCACAAGCATGGAAGGGAAACTGGAAAAGCAGCCTGTAAGTGCTCAATGAGCATCCTTCAATGCAGCAACCTGTGTTTTGGTGATACAGTCAAAATGCAATGACAAACCCTACTCTCCCATCCCTATCATAATATACAGAATCATTCTGTGATTTTATCACAGACATCTCCATAATCTGTTCTTACACGTACCACTGCTAGTCCATTCTTTTCACCAACATTTCCATATCCCAGCAGAAACACCACCCAATCTTCCTGAAACCAATTCCTCTGGATTTCATAGAAATCATGACCAGAGGAATTTGTCAGCTACTTGTAGTGATACATTTGTTTTATATGTAGGAGCAGTTGTCCATCTGCTTTTGTAGCCAGTACCCACGAAAATCTCTGCTGACCTTCTGAGAGGGCAGAGCCCTGCTAGAAAAGTGAGGCAGCTGAAATCAGGGCTTATTGGCCACTGAATCAGCAAGCACTGGGGAAACCCCTCAAATTTTGTGTGTCACCTCTCTTCTCAAACAGACCTGAAGTGAGCATCTCCTGAGATTGGGCTATCGTACAACAGATGATCCCTCCTTCAGGACAGGGATGCTGAACCCACAGTCACATTGCAAATGCATTTAAACGTCAGATGAGGCTCGCCCCTGTCAGCTGCGGGAGCTGGGAGACAGCGGCGGCTCCCGCCCACTCCATTAATCAGGATTCAGCGAGAAAAGCCAATGTGCTGCTATAAACCCCTGACTCGATGCCAGCACCACGCAGGGAGCCACGTGCCATCAATCTTCCCTGTCCTCCTGCAGCAGCCGGGGGGGAATGATGGGGGCTTGTGACAACTCTGGTAAGGCACAGAGAGGCACAGCCACGCTGAGCAGACAGGGAGGCGACACCAGATTCTCAACATTTCCCTGTGCACGTTGGCCCCAGTTCAGCTTTCTAAAGCAGTAAACAGGGAGGGGAAACCATGTCTGAACCCTGGGGAATCCCAGGGCCAGAAGGCTGCCGCCAGAGCTCTTATTTTGACTTCAGGAGTGTCATAATATAGGAATGGATCCAAAATTTCCCATTATTGCTGCAAATCAAAACCAAAACACTGCTAACCGTGTATTCTCACTCATCATCTTGGAGAAACACAGATACGAGACAGGTTTGGATTTTCCTCTGACGTTCATAAATAGCAACTTTGATTCAGCAAAGCACAAAACCACGTGTTCAGATCTCAGCCCGGGCTGAGCCATGCTGCTGGCAAGGTTTGCCTTTTATCGATGTCAACAGAATTTAAGCAATTGCTTACAGTTTGCCAGGTTGGGCAAGGAGTGCCTGCTACTGACAGCAGATCCCAAAAACATTCCTAACATTTCTAGGCAGCTGCAAAACCCAGAGAACCTGACCCTTTGCTTTTCAGCTGTGGCATCACAGGGCTGTGCTGCCCTGGGCACTGCCCACTGTGCAGGCGTTCAGCCTGGTGCAGGGATTTCAGGTTTAATCCTGTCAGTTCTTTTCCTGACACATTTCAAACCCCCCCCATATGCCCTTGATGCCACTGGCAGCCATACCCAGATAATAGTTCCTGGACTTGAGCCCAGGGCTCTCATGTGATGGCTGATCAAGGGAGGAGAGGTTACACAGCCTGTGCATTGCAGGATCTCGTCACTTCTTGTGGCTTTTGTTAACAAATATTGTTCTGTTTACCTCGGGACTCGTTAGAAAGCAATTTTTGAAATGTTCAATATTTAATGAAATATTTAAATGTTTAATGGGTTCTTTTTCAAACTCTGTTTTCCCTTTGTGGGGTTCTGAAGTCTTTGCAAGATTTTACATTTCTCATTGCTACAAATGAATCCTCTAATGACACTGGCTTAGCGACAGAAATCGGCGTACGTGGGGACTGATGCTTCCACAGGCAGCAACACCCACTGCTGGCCCACTGCAGGATCATTGGTATGCATCCCTACACCCCCACTGCAGTGCCTGCCTCTTCATAAATGCATATTTCTTTATTAATACGGGGATACTTTAATCTCAGTCTAATTTTACCTTTAGGGAAGCTCTATCCCGAAGCTTAGACCCTCCAGATGCAGTGGTGTGATTTGTATTCAAAGCAGCAGGTCTATCTGTCAACATGTTTGTCTCCCTTTTCTGCCAGCTCTTATTTATAATCCCATTCAGATTAATGAATGACAGTAGTTCTCATCACAAGAAATTTGATTAATCAATTTAAGTGCTTAATCACCCTGGCCTGGGTGAAAAGCATACTGGAGGGATGCTGCCTGGATAAGGGCAAAGTTGTGAGATGTAGGAGGAAAACATCATCACTTTACTTCCAGAACAGCTCAAGCTAGGAATGTGCACTGGATCCTTGACGGGATTATGAGCTTTCCAAGAGCTCAAAATTTCCTTAGGGCCAGCAGTCATGGCCAATTAGTAATGAAATATCCTTTTCAACCCACCTCTTGATCTGACACAGAAGGCTTCATACCACTCACCTTATTCTCTGATACCCATGCTGCTCAAACTGAACCCAAAAACTGTCAGTCATAAAACCCCTTGCAGGGTCCTGGCTACTCCAGAATAATCTCCAGGGTTTTCTGGAGACCTGGGAGGTATTTCAGGTGAGGGACAGGAGCAAGGCTGAGCAGAAATCACTGATTTGTAGGACAGAGGCCACACAGTGTGAGGACTGCCTGAAGCTGCTCTTGCAGATACTGTGAATAACATGATAAACCCAAAAAAAACCCTGTAACACAGCTACAAGTAGGCTGTGCTCAACCAGGTGTGCAGGATATGGGAATTCTCACTAGGAAGGATTCCCACATTCACCTCCACTACCTAAACTCAGACTTGGAGGCAGGTGACCCATTTGGACCTGGGTACAAACAGGGCAGCACGAGCTCTGCAGACCATCTGATGACACCTGTGTGCCAGGGATCACTGAGGGCACATCTGGGTGACAAATGCTCCATGTGAGAGCCAGGCTCCCATACTTTAGGGTAAGGGAAGAGCATTCCCAGCATCCCTGATGTGAGTGAGCAATTAGCAGGAAAAGTGGTACAAGAGACTGCTCTGACTCCACAGGCCTGTGTTCTAAACCAGCACTGCCCAGGTGGCTCTCCAGTGGGATACAACCAACCTACAGGACAGGCATAACCTGGGTCCCTACACACCATCAACCCCCAGAGTCTCCTCAGCCTGTGCCACCCCACACCATCCCCCTGCAAGAGCTTCCTGACTGTCACCAATGGTGAGAACTGTGAGCTGGGAAATCGAGGAGCATATTAATGTCATACTGAAATATGACACAATACACACAAGTATTTTATATTTATTCTCTTTTAGAAATGTTAGAAAGACAATATAATGAGAACACTGCGAACAAGTCAAGCATTTTCCTCCTAATCTGGCAATAAAAATGTCAAAGAAATGCCTAAAATCCTAATAGGAGAACAAAAAAAATAATGGGGTGGGCTGTAACAAGGATTTAGCTGCAACTTTACTTGAAGGCTTTAATCATGTCTCCTACAACATCAATGGAAAATCAAATACACAGCTGTATGAACCATTAATGTCTGTGCTAGTTGCCTCAGCTGCTGGAGGACTGAGACTGAACAGATCAGGCAGAGGCTAAAGAAGACAGGCTAACATCAAAACACCTTTATATCTGGGGAAACTTTGCACAAAAGAAGGATTACTGAGCTGGTCTTGGTGGAAACTTGACTAAGATAGTAAAGACTGTGACAAGAGCAGCACCGCATCTCCAGCCCAGCTGCCTCCACCACGGCCATCATGGGCAGGCTGCACCTAAGTGGGAAATCTGGTTATGATCTGCCTGATTCTCATTTTTTGGGAAAGAAAAAAAAAAAAAAAATCACAGCATGGGGGAACCAAAAAATGTGACAGTGCCCTGGGGAAATGCAGGCTGAGATAGTATTTTTGCAGACACACAATAGAAACAAGCCACATCTGGAACAATCCCAGGGTGTGCAGGGCATGAGCACCACGGCACAAGGGATGTTTGTCTGACATGTTCACTGTCTGTCTGACATGGGCAGATAAGGACAAGTCTAACAAATCCAACTCATAGGAAATATATAAATATCTAAGAGAACTTTTGGGAGCTATTAATTATACATGCAGTTTTATCTTGGATTAATTTTGTGCTGGAATGGACAAGAAGCCTTTGCTGAGATCTTTTTTTGGCAACCTCCCTTGGGCAGAATCAGCCCTAGAGCTATCTGCAGACATCCCACACTGCAAAGGGCTCAGGTTCTGGGTCCTGTTCTCTTTACTCCACTTGCTTACAATGAAGAGCAGTAGGTGCTGCAGTGAGTGACTCAATGACCAACACAGGTCCATCCCTGACTTCAGGCTCTTTGCAAAGGAGCCACGGTTCCACTGCAGCTCTGCACAGCCTGAGCAGAGAGCACAGGGCTGTGGAGTGGCTGGGTGCTCTGGACATGGAGCTTCCAGTGGAAGCTGATATGGGAAGCTTCCCTTCCCACTTCAGAAAGCCATTTAAGGTTTTCAGTAGTTCTTGAATACTGAAAATTGAATCCAAGTGAATAGAAAACTCAGAACGACCTGACTTTCAAACCTCCTTCCAGAGAATCCCTTTATTAAAAAGCATTTTCACAACCTAAAACAAATTATTATGTATGGCAATACTAAATCTTTCCATTCTGATTTAAAATCCTTACAGCCTCACTATTGCTCAAGAGCAATGTCAGGAGCTACAGTAAGCAGGCATTTAAGAATGTTGTTGTAGAAATACTAAGCTTATACTGCTTACAACCAACTTATCAATATTTCATTCCTGTCCCAAAAACCCAAACAGAAAAGCATTAATTTCTCAAGGTTAGTACACCAAAATTTACTGAAGTTCACCACCAGCAAACAGCTGAGTGTTTCTGACGTTCAATAAGCAGTGAAAAGGTCAATGTTTTACTTGCATTAATTTTTTATCAGAGAAAGGAAAGCTCATTTTCATGACAGATAATGAACATTGGAAGTGGTCTGCTATGGCAAGATACACAAGATGGGGATACTCTCCATAGGAACAGTTGCTGAAACTGAGAGCCCTTCCTGGTGCCTACCTGAGGTGACATCATCACTGGGATTTACCTGAAGTGACATTATCACTGGGACTTCACCTTCTGAAGAGCCCTTCAGGGCTATTTAACAGTTATGCCACTTGGACAGCTGAGGAAGGAAAATAGAACTCTAAACACAGAAGTAAATATCTCCCATATGCCCTGAGACATTCTGGAGGGTAGAAGCAGAGATGGCAAGCTAAGAGCAAATTTTCTTCTTGCAAAATAACAGTGATTTCTATCACTAGCATTCAAAGTACAGCTGTCCAAAGAGGATCCATCTACACAGAGCCAACAAGTTATTTGTATTCTTTCAGGAATGGGACTAGGAGGCAGTGGCATCGTGGACCACTCCACCTGGAGCAGAAAGGCTACAGGGCTGCCCTGCCAAGAGCTGTCGCTGCACTCCTCTGAGTGGACTGTTCTCCAAGAGACACCTGGAGTCCTGCCATGGACAGAACACCAGCCAGCACCTGGCCCCAAGACCCTCGAGTTCACTGTGCCAAGACCCTGAACCTGCTCCTGCACTCCCCAGCTGCAATCACAGTGCCCAGACACCACTGCAAAGGTGCAGCTCCTCAGGACATCACCTGCCACGTCTCCTGCACACAAACTGACCCAGAGGGATTTGCTTTCGCTTTAACTGACTTGTCACCAGCATCTAATAACATCTGGGGGACCTTGCTGATTAATTAGATGCAAGGCTTCACACAAATGATTCTTAATGGGACCTCACACATCCCCCTCCAACCTTTTGTACTCTTTAGCTAAGAAGCTGAAAATGCTCACAAAGGATGAGTGGAATTGAAGGTTCTTTAGCAGCTCATGGGTTGAAAAGTCTCCCACAAATGCATCACTGGAGGTCACCCAAGCCTCGCTGCAGGGAGAGTGATGGTGGAACAGGGCAGTGCCTGGTTCCAGCACAGCCTCCTCCAGCTGCAGGGTCCCACCATCCCACAGCCTCTGGGGACAGTGCACAGAGAAGGGGACCTGGCAGTCACACAGCATTGACAAATGAAAGTCAAGTGATTAGCTGGCAGGTTCAACAGTTTTGCTTCTAAAGTGCTTTCTGCATATTTTCTCAATAAAAGCAAGACAGCGCTGATGAGCTATATGACAAAACAGAACGCTGAATCATTTTTAGTACATCACCTCTTCTCATGCAGAGGGAATCTTCTGTCTTCCCCATCACAACCAATTAGAGCATTCATAACATTCCTTCAAGGCTGACAGCGATTGGAAAAGATCATGAGACTCATAAGAGAGAATTCCACACTTAATGTTGTTAGATCTGTTCTCTCCATCCTCCTGGATTCAGGTGTTTCACTGGCAATGGCAGAGCAGCATTTTGCTCAACCCAAACAATATTTTCCTTGACTGTGCGTACAACATGCAGCTTTGCTGATGTCAACAGAAAAGATGGTTTTACCTCAAAGCAGCAGGGGTGTGTCTGGGGTGGCTCTGAGCCCTGTCCCCTGCTCCTGCAGAAAACAGCACCCTGGAAATCCTCTGTCCTTCTGCAGAGGACACAGCTGGCTCAGAAAAGAGAACTGCTGGAGAATGGTGCTGAGCAAGAACTGAAATGTCATTTGAACATGAAATGACTATTTCATCTATTTTCAAGACTGAAATGGTGAAATGCCAATCCTTTGAAAGGAGTCCCCTCTTACCAAACCTGGACTCATATATGGAAACTTGAAACACTTTCTAAAATGTTCACTGGCTGAATCTAGCTCAAGAGGAGATCAGTGCACTCAGGGGCAACTCACAGTGTCTAGGGGTTCACAGAGCTGATGAATCACAAGAAGATTCACAGTGACACGTGCCAATTTAAACAGTGTTTGTTACATTTTTGTAAGCAGAAATTTTTAGCATTTGGGAGAAAGGTGCAGACAGACACTCGTGTGTTTGTTCACTTCCAAGAGAAAATGCTTCACTGAGACTGAGCACTGGCTGCAGCACAAAACTGAATAGCAAGACTTTCTCTTGTAACTGAAACCAAGTTCAAGATTCACGGAAAAGCAGAAGAAAACAGAAAATTCTGGGCTGCTTGCTTCCCAACCTCCCACTGACATCACAAAACTGTCATTAGAAATGAGTCCCACGGGCAGGCAGAAATCTGTTCCCTCGGCCACACAATCCATCATCTCTATCCAATACGCTGCCTGTAGGTTTACAAATCACAAGGAATTTACCAAGTGGCTTTCATAAGGAAAAGTGGACAATAAATCATCATCACACTGAAGCCACTCATGTAACACACAGCTTCATTTTCATGCCAAATTTCATAATTGGTAGCTGCAAAAAAACTCAAAACCTACAAAACTTCCTCATCTGAGCAGTCTTCAAACATAATGATACAGTATTAAGAATGGACATTAATTAAATTATCCACCTGTTCCTTCTTCTCTAATTCCACGCTGAACCTGAAAGGGTAGGAACTTCGCCCTCACCAGAGCCAAGGCTACACTTTGCCCCAAAGAGCTTTTAAAAACAACTGGTTTCACTTGCATTAAGCTCCAGGGTCTGAAGGACAGGGACAATCCCTCTGGAACTCCTGCCACTGCTGTGCAGCTGCTACAGCACCTCCTCAAACTTTTGATAAATCCTCCTCTGAAATGGCAATTAACACCTTTTGCAGGTCACTCCACAAGATTAATTTTCCAAGCACAGATTAATGAAAACGCAGGCAGAAATGTTTAGAAAATATTTTCCTTATTAATCTTCAGCAGCAGCAGATTACCAGCAGGGCGGCTAATGAAGACATCGGCTCGTTAAGGTGAGAGCAGCAAGGGAGAAGGACAGGGCTGTTCTCCCAGGCACCATAAGCAGCTCTGTCACCACCATGTCCCACTACACTGCAAATTCAGCAGAGAAACGACTCAGGCTATCCCAAAACACTGACTGGGCCCTACCCATGTGCTGAAGGGCAGCTCAGAGGAGGGAATTGCCCAAGAATCCCAACGGTCACAAACCCCCAGAGCCAAAAGGCTTGAAGTTCCACAACAGGAGCACAGACAAACACATTTAAAAATCTTCAGTCCCTCCAAATCCACCAACAGCAAATGCTACTTCTGGTTGAAAGTTTAACCTTAGGACTGGGAGGCTCCTTTTTGACAGAACTTTTCTCTGCCACACACAAATCTCAAAGGGATGCTTAATTAAATTGGATAAGGAGTCTGAACCTAACACAAAGACAATGCTGCAGAGGAAACCTGCTCCTGACAGGAGCCCATGGTCACTAGGAGAGCTCAGGGATGATGGCTCTGGAAAGAGGATTGAGTGTGCCCACCTTCCTGAAGCTGGACTTTCTGACTCCCAGAACCTCTATATTTCCCCAAATTATCAGAGAATGTTTCACGTTTCTTTCTCTAACAACTGTGTCTCCTGCAGTTCAAGGAAACAACAGTCTCTCTCCTCATTTTATTCTCTTTTCCAGCATTAACCCTCTTTTAAATTGAAAAAAATGCTATTCTGCCCTTATTTCTCCGGGCTCATCGGTGGCAATGCTGCATTTTGATACAGCCTAGCTCAGAGCCTGGTTTGGGTTTAAAGAGTAAACGTGTCAGTTTACGAGCCTTGCCTCGGGGAAGGGAGCCCGCTCCTGCCTGGCTCACTACAGAATCAATCAAAGCCGCACTTAATGGAAGGACGGGAGGCAGTGGGAGGAGAAGCCGAAACCACATCCCCTGTCCTTTGTCAGCAGCACAAAGCTGCGCACTCCCGTACCCTTCAAAGCTCCTTGCAGGCGGGCTGAACCTGTGCTGAGGCGCTGCGGGTGCTTCCTCCCGGCAGCTCCCTCATCCTCATCCTCATCCTCATCCTTATCCTCACCCTCATCCTCCTCCTCCTCCTCCTCTGCCGACCAGCACCCAGGGCTTTTGCCAGCTCAGAACTGAAATCAACAGGACAGCTGAATGTACAGTGAGCAAAGGTGACCTTCAAACCGTTCTGGTGTTTAAATTCAGTGTGCACTCCTCACAAATTTGCCATTATCTGTTTAATATGAAGGATGCCTCACCATGCCAGCGTGTGCTGTGTAATATGAAAATATCGTTGCTTTATGTCAGAGTTTGCTTGCAAGTTTAGTTTGTTATAAAAAGGTGTATCACTAATGATGTCAAGGAAAAGACAGAGACGGACCCGGGCTAAGCTGGATCTGACCGTGACTGTCAAGACACAACTCACCTCTCCCTTGCAGAGGAGGGGAGGCCCAGTAAGTATAAAGTTTAATGCTGCCCTGTTTAATGATATTTTCACTTCAACCGAACTGTAAAATTAACTGAGAACTTACATTAAAAAAAGACTTTTATTTTATGCTGATCATTAAGTACAGAGGTTTCACACTTGAGATCTGTTATATTAAAGGGGACTGAAATTGCTTGTATCAATTACTTTATTCTAAGTGGACAGACTTCTTACGAAATATTTAAACTGTTTTGTGACTATAGAGGAGATAACAGCCAAATCCTGGGGGGGGAAGAGATCTCTGGTCTGTGCTTGTGCTGCATGGGGCAGCAGTGTCAGGGGAGCTGCTGCAGACTCCAGGCTCAGCACATGCCATGGTCCACCTGACCTTTGGTGGACCACAGGCCTTATTTTCTGCCACTGAAACAATCTTCTTCAGGTTCTACCTAAAGTAAATGAAGGTGCACTCCGCTGAAGCCTGGTAACTTTGCTGTCTATCTTGTCAGTAAATACATCTATGAGTGCAGTTCAAAAAATAAACTAAGGAGATGAGGCGAACCACCCTTAGCATCACCCAGACACTGAATTAGTGGATATATACACAGAATGAAGGGGAAAACTGGTTAAGCAGAAAAGCAGCAAGAGCATGAGCAACTGGGAAGATGTTAAGTGAATTCTGCACCAAACTGGTTGCTCCAGTGAGTGAGAGGGAAACACAGCCCCAAAAAACGGATGCACTCCCCCAATGATCTTGCTGTGGCATCTCTGATACAGCTCAGTGCCACTACAGGTATGCAATTAATTACAGACCAGCCGTAACACACTTTGCAAATGAAAATTCTATTAAAATGTGATTATTAATTCTACAAAAACATAATTATTAATTCCATTACTATTACTGCCAATGGCACAAACCCAGTTTGAAATGTAAAGCTCCCCTCGGGTAACTTTAAGACATACAAAAAATGGTGCAAGGAAACAAAGTACTTGAAGGGTCCTCAGGCCACTAAAACTTTCCAAGCCCCAAAGACCTGTGCTTGCACAATGGCACAGGCAGCTTTAGGAAAGCACTTTTTTCTGCAGGTTGTGTGTTTCACTGTGATCATCCTTGTCATCCTCTTTTAACATACAAAAAAAGGCATTTTCAGTGACAGAAGGTGCTGACTTTGCACGATTGGTCTTGCCAGTGAAGTATGGGTTATCCCTGTTTATACAACTGCAGTGTTTATTTAAACACAAGCCAAAGCTCAGCTGTGTAAGGGGGACGAGCACACAGCAGTGCCAGCCACCCAACTCTGCTGCTGGCACCCATGAGCACAACTGCTCTTTGTCATATACCCACAGCCAGGGAGGGAGGCTCCATGAAGCCAAGCCCTAAATTTAGAAGTCATCATCCCAAAGCTGTATGTGAAACGATTCATCATGGTGACAGTAGCAGCATGTGAAATGGAGCTGTTTGGAGAATAATGCAGACAGGTATTTGCACAGCGTGGTGGTGTTTGGAGTCCCATGAGTACAAAATGTGCTACTTTAGAATGGGGTGGGGCTTTTTGAGGGTCCTGTAATGACTCTGCCACAAGGCTTAACCTCAAATAACATTTCAGCCCATCTTAACACATAACAAAAATCTAATTATATTCTGAAGAGGAGAAAAAAAAAGAAATACAGTAAGAAGAAAAAGGACCCTCCTGCCCAGCAGCACCAACAACTCCTGAGCACCAAACCCAGCAGTCCCACATGTGAACACCATGGACATCCTCTGTGCTGGGCTCCTGCCTGCTTCTGTCCTCATGAGCCCTGCAGCTGGCACCTGACTCCTGTGAGAAGGCTTGGACAGAGCCTCAGACTCAACAGAAGCAGGAACAGTCTTGAATGTGCATTTACCCGAGGCCACTCTTGCTCTGGTCGTTCCTGTGCCAATGCCAGCCCTCATTTTACATGATTTTCACCTCCCCACTTTATTTCTTTGACATTTGTAGATGGAACAACTGCATCACTTTCCCAGCCCTGGTTTTGCCAGATTAAACAAGCTTTTTATTTCTGCTCATAAAACAGCCCATTTTCCTGATCCGACCTGTCGTTTTCTGTTCTGCTCTGCACCAATGTCCCCTGAACACTGCCCTCCTCCATTGTATATAGAGCTGTAAATGACACAGTGCCACCTTGCTCATGGCCCCACTGCTTCTCTGAAGCACCCAAAGGATTGCACATGCCATAAGAGCCATTAGAACACGCTGTCTGAGTTAAGGAACTCCAAATAACATTCAACAGTGTGTGCAAGCCACTCTAAATCGACTCATGAGATATCAATTTTAGCTGGAAAGTTCCTCCAGTGTGCAAAATGTTAGTAAACACAGGAAATTTAACTGAGCATGGCCTTACCTGGCCTGCAAACAGGACATCCCCAGGCTGAGCAGAGGGAAATTAGAACACACCTCCAAGAATAAAAGTGATGTAAAAGCTAATCTCTCTCTTTCTCATTGCTGTATTCCCAGTCACAAGCCACGTGTTCATTATCTTCCATTAACGTATTGTGTCCTCTTCCTTAACTAATAAAACGTTTATCTCCAAGGAAATTCTGCAGAAAAGACTAAATTTGCATATACATAATAGACATGTCAAAATGTAAGATGTGAGGACTTGGTATTCCAGCTAAGAGTGTTATATATGATTTGTATTGGTTTCCCTAAATTCCAGAACAACTCCAGTGAATCCCATCCCTGCCAGTAGCACTGTAGGAACAACTGCAGATCCAAAAGATTGCATTTACTGAGGGTACAGTGCTGAGCAGGAACTGCACATTCGGGCTACACATGTTATGGGCCAATCACTCCCATAATCTAAATGCAGCTGCTTAATTGTGCACTTCATAGAGGAAAAGCCAGGTGACAGTGAAGCATTAGGTGGGATAAAATCTGAAAAAATGAGTAGTAGGGAGCTCATGTTTCCTGAGGAGGAGGGAAGGTCTGGAGACAGGAGCAGCACAAGAGCTGGAGCAGTGGTCCAGCTGGCTGCCCCACAGCACCTCACATCACTGCCTCAACCAGCACTGCAATGGAGAGGAATCTCTGCAGATAATGATCCCCCACAATGGCTTTCTGTCAGAGCCAGAACTACCTGGAATGCTGAAGGTGAACTTCAGTTACAGATCTGTTGCGCATTTTGCTCTAGACTGTGGTAAAAATTTCTTTTCCTGGCAACAACGAAGTCTACCATGAATTTCTTTTTTTTTTTTAAACTATTTTTGAAAGCCCGCTTAGAAAGCAGATGTGCTCCAGGGGATAGAGAAGGCACACTGCAACACTGGGAGGCACAGCTTAGGATATTGACATTATAAAACCCAGTAGCAATAGGAAATAATGTTTTTATAAAGGTTACAAACAGGAATGCAAGGCCTAAGGGCAACTTTCCAGATGCTGCTTAGTAATGCAGTATTGTGCATTCCCTCTTTTCCTACCAGTGAGGCAAGAAGAGCCACACTGATCAGAGCTGTGATGCTCACCAGGCTCCCTGACCACACTGGTCAGTGTCCTGTCACCAAGAGCAGGCACAGCCTTCCCTTCCTGGGAAACAACTTCCAATTCACCAGCAGAAGGAGCATCATCCCAGCTCCAGAGCTGAGCAATACTCCAGTACATCCCCCCCACACCAATGGCTCCTGCAGTTCAGTTGCCGTCATCTCTGCATCCACAAATCAACTTTATGGAATGCACCAATTTAGGAGCAGTGCAATAAAATACACCTGTATTATTTGAATATTAACTATGTTTGCAAAGAAACCATTTTTTTTTCCTATGAGCTCCCCAGCCACCCCCCCAGTATCTGCAGAGCTGAGCACAGAACAGGACAGAGGTGACTGTACCCAGCATGGAGAGGTTGTTCACTGGCCCCCAGCCAGCTCCTCACACCCTGTGCTCTTCTGGGCATCAACACTGAGGGGGGCAAAGTGTGCACAGCCCATGGTAAAATCCTGGATAACAGAGACTTCTCACATCCATATTTTTAAAAAAAGCCCAAACTATTTCAAGTAGTGGGGCAAACATCACCCAGATGGCAAGTTTGCTGTATCCTTGATGAAAAATACTATGCAGCCAACAAACCCATATGGCCAACCAGAGGAGCCACATAAAGATAACGATATGCCTATACAGGCAAAATGTTAATGAATTAGGCCCAAAGTACATAAAAATCTGCTACCTGGTCCATTACACCTGTTTATGAAATCAGTATTGTATTTACCTTAACATTTAGTAGTTCATAAACACGGGATGGGCAGGCAGGGTCAATGCAAGGCTGCTGGCAAGAGGCCATCTCTGCAGCCCACTATGCTTCCCACACCTCAGTCTTTGCCCCCTTTCAGCTGGAAATGGGGTCTCACAGTCTTCATATTCCCCTGAAGGGGAAAGGGATCATACATACAAGCAGATGGTTTATAAATATGGTTCTGGAAAAATCTCTCAATGCCTGTGGATTTATCTCCTTTAAGAAGGTCAGCCTGTTCGCTGGAGGGTTATTAAGCTCTCTGCCACGTACGTGCAGGCAGTAAAAGAGATGCAGAAAGAGCTGCATCACCTGAACCACTGACTCAAACAAATGCCAAACACTGACGCCTTCAAGGCTCTGCCATCGTCACCACCTTCTCCATGGCTCTCATCCATGCAAGAGCCATTTCTGCTGTCTCCAAGATGACACTGAGATGAAAAAGACGTGGAAGGAGATAGCAGCATGAATCTTCTATATTAGGATTAACCAATTAAGTGGCCATTACATCAGGAACCATCAGGATGCTCGATGGCCAACAAGATCTGTATTTATGCCCTGCTGCCTGGAATCCCCCACTGTGGATGATTCAAATACCCCTTCAGGGCCCCCTTGGAATCTTCTCCCCTAGATAAGAAATCCTTCCCTAGGATGACTCATGCTAGAGAAATGTTCACCCCCCTGTAGACCCACGCGTTATCTTTCAGAGTTCTAATTGGTCTTTATCTCTTTTAAGTAATCGGTCACTTTTTACCTAAAACCTTAAAGTAATTGGATAGCTTTCAACTTGTAACTTTATTGGACACTTTTCAAGCCACCTCAACCCTATAAAACCCCTTTGATATTCGATATACTCGGATTTGCTGTTGGACCGCTTTGCAGAAATAAAATTGCCTGCAGAATTTCTGTGCAGCATTCCCAGATTTTTTTCTCTCACTGGCTAAGAGAATGAAATCACAAGCAGAAATGAAATCTGCAAGCAGAATGAAATCACAAAAGAGCTGATAGCCTAAGCCTAGGCCTTGCTTGCATTTAAGCACTCTGTAGCTGAGGTCTGCCTAAGGCAGCCAGGAGATTTGTTCTATTGGGAACGTTTACCCGGGTTTGCTGTGGCAGCCTGGGGCAAAACCCCAGCCCAGTGGGGTGAGCTTCCAGTGGGAGCCAGCCAGGATGGGTTGGGATGATGAGCAAGGAAGAACAGACCCAGAGAGGGGAGTTGTTGCATTTGGGCTACGGGAGCAGAAAAGAATATAGCAACAAACTTCTTCGTGCAATGGAGAAGCAAAAAGCCCTTTATTTAAAGAAACACTACACATATATAGAGTAGTTTGTGGTAGCAAAGATAGAAATTATTTGATTGGTGCAAGGGAGGTGACACCCCTAGTAAACATGCTTTCATTAAAACACACTGGGAAGAAGCCCAGCAGCTCAGCCTGGGACTGGGTCTCTTTTTTACCAATCCCCAAAGTACCAAGGATATTGAAGGAGTACCATCAGATTTTTTGCATTCCTGCATGTGCCAGGAAGAACACCGAGTTTGTTTTTCACTGGAGTTTAGCTCTTTTATCTCTCTTTTTCCAGCCCTAGCACTCTGTACAAACACAGGCGTTGCAAGCCCTGTGTGTTGTTTTTTTCATGGGACATGTGCTGTTTTCTAAAGGTTCTGTTCATCCTTCCTAGTTGTAGTTACACATGGGATAATTTCTCCAGGTCTCTTTCTGGGTAGGACTGTGATGGTATCAAGTATTTACCTGGGCTGTGTGGTCTCTGAGACCAACCTCAGACTGATTCCCTGGGCAGATGAGCCAGGTGCTGCTGTGCTGCTACACCCCACCAGTGATTTACACACACACACACCCCCCAAGGTTTATCCCAAGCATCCTGGTCTGAAAGGAGAGGTGAGCCATCTGACAGAGTACTGGGGAGTGTGACAATTGATAAATGATTCATGTTAATCATAGAAGTTTTGGAGTTTGTATAAACCAGAATACTTAAAATAAGAAAGAACATGGAACTAGATAAAGGGAAATATATGATTAAACCCACTCTGTTTAAACTCCCCTGTTATGAATATTGTGTATACCAGTTTGTAAAAGAAAAAAAGGGTTTTTCCATAGTCTGAAAGGTTTTTTTGTAGAATAAGATTTCCTGTCTTTGTGTAATCAATCGCAAACTATCTAAAGATCAGGCTTCCTACTTCTGGTTTTTATCTACCAAGACCAGATGGTTACATGACCAATTGTCCAAAGAGCTATCCCACAGAAGTTTGGAAGTTTCTTTGACCACCACTGCTTACCTTGCAGAATTACTACAACAAAACAATAACAATTATTGATTACTACAAAGAAAACCATAAAAAGGGAGCTGCAAACCAAGCTCGGGGGAGCATGGAGCAGGTGGTGACCCCTCACGTTTTCCCCAGCGCTGCTTGCTCTGTCTATATAAAATAAAGCAATCTAAATTTTGCTGAACATCGAGACTTTGTTTCTCATTGATGACAGAAGGAAGGGGGTTTGGCCGCCCCCAGGCCAGACGCAGGTCACGGCAGTGATGCCCGGAGTGCCGTTGGTGATGCCGGTACCCGGCCCGGGGGAGCCCGCGTGGGAACCGCCGCAGTGGTTTCCAAGGAAACCGAGCGATGTCAGCGAGGCAGGATTCCTTCCCCATCACTGAGATGGCTCGAGTATCCATTACGTTCCGCGGCGGCTTGAATAACAAACGTGAACGCCAACAAATCAATGAGACGAGCAGGATTTTAAGCCCTGCAAAATGCTTGTTTTCTTCTGT
This sequence comes from Oenanthe melanoleuca, assembly GCF_029582105.1. Taxonomy (NCBI): domain Eukaryota; kingdom Metazoa; phylum Chordata; class Aves; order Passeriformes; family Muscicapidae; genus Oenanthe; species Oenanthe melanoleuca. The sequence continues at coordinate 3,547,090 of NC_079354.1, forward strand.
ATTCCCTCGAGCCCGAGGCTCCCCAGCCAAGTTAGAGCAAAGGGATTTCAGATTTGGCAAGAATCTAGGCAACAGATCCTCCTGAAGTGCAAATTGCCACAGTTCCACTGAAGTCAGCAGAGATATGACAATTTACACCCACTTAGGTTCTGCCACTGGGTAATTAGCACATTGCAAATAACTAGAAACAGATTCCCAAATAAGAACACTCTTAAGCTAGAAGCAAGAATGTTTAAATTTAAAAAAAAACAACCCTCCACAGTTTTTTTCCAGGATTAAGGAAACTTGCAGGTTTCTCTGCTGGCTTCTGCTACTATATTACTGGATAAAGTAAAAAATTGTTACTCTTTTTGTTCTCCTGATGACTATGTTGAAACCACAGTTGTGTTACCAACTTTGCTGTACCTGATGCATTTGGCTGATATATCTCCCACCAGGTCCAGCCCAAACTCCCTTTCACTACCAACTTCCCACACACCCCTAGGGACCCAGCATCCCAACCACTTCTTCCAGTCATGCCTGGGTTTTGTCACCTACCCAATTTTACAGACTTTTATTTCAAACACAGAGGCAACAATGCACATGTTGATCATTTGCAGGATGTAATACCCAAGTTCTGTACAATTTCTCTCTTAATCAATACCCAAAAAGGTCAAGCAGAATGAACCCTTCATTCTTCCACATTGGGCTGACTAGTCTAACATCAGTCCTGGGCAAAGCAGTGGAAAAATTGCTATGAGATTCAATTAATAAGGAATTAAAGGGTGTTTTAATGCATTTAATGCTCACCAACCTGGTTCCATGGGAAATAGCTCTTGTCAAGCAAATGGGATTTGCTTCCTCCAGGAGGTTCAAATTCTGGTTGACAAAGGCCACATATTTGGAAGGCACTTAAAATTTTGTATGGCATTTGACTCCGTACCAAACACCATTTGAATGTTAAAAACAAACACACATTTAATGGATTAAAAGCTGTCTAGCAGACAGATCTTGAAAGCAGTGGTCAGTTGGGACCTAGAATTGAATTGTAAGCTTCCAGAGACAAGGCTGCACCCCAGGAAGCAATGACCCTGGAAGAGCCCAGGCTTTGGAATGGACAAATGGCTCTGCCTTTATGTGCAGGCAGCTGTGAAACCCAACTGCTGTGGGGTCAGCACTAACAGCAGAGACACGTGGTTGGTGAAGGTTCCTGCAGAACAGCTGGACAGAGATACCCACAGATCCCCTCCTTTGCCTGAGTAACTGCCTGGCTCTGTCACACTGGTTTACCCAGTTAGAACAGTTTTAAAGAGGTGACACATCTAAGCTGGCACAGCAAGGACTCTTCCCTGTCCTTTTCCCAGGACATGGATTCTCCTTGCAGCCACCCATCACACGAGCTGGTACATCACAGCAGAAGGTGCAGTGCCATGCACTGAGGCACCTCTGCCCTTACCCACTGACCATGTGCAGGCACTTCATCCATCAGCACACATGTGAGCTCTCTGGGAGGAGTCAAAAAGGCAGAGACACCCAGCAGTATGAGGTCTCCTGGATCTGGTTCCTTCTGCCACCAGCAGCAGACACTCAGGGATTCCTGAGAGCTGGAAAAGCTGCCCTGTCTGCAACTGACCTGTGCCCTCCTTAGTGACTGACCAACAGCCTGCCTTTCTTTTCAGCAGGTTACTCTAAATGCCAGAATTGCTGAGTCTGAGAAATTTAATGTCATCTCTACACCTCAACAACAAACAAAGCCACAAAAATGTCCCTGTGCTCACCTGCCAGCAAGTCATTGTCTCTCTCATCTGCACGAAGAACTGTCTGGAGGTTACACTGGTGGGGAGGGAGTGCAGGGCAGGGGATCCCTGGGAGGAGATGAGAAGCACTGATGCTCTGAGGCAAGGCATACCATGTCTGCTCAGGCCCCAACACCAGCCAAAAGAAAGCAAGGAAGAAAGCAAAGAAAGAAAAAAAAAAGAAAGAAAGCAAAGAAAGAAAGAGGAAGTCCCAAAAGTCCAAGGAAGGGGTTGGGTGGCCCCGAAGTGGCAGCACTGAGACATGATCTCCCACCCACAGCACTGTACTGGTGCCAGACTGCTCAGAAATCAAGCCTGCTCTAGCAATGTCTATGGCAGCTGATAACTCACTCTAAGGAACGTGCTGTAAGGAACACACGTGCTTTAACGCTCACAGCACAGCCATCCTTCCTGTGCTCCTCCTCACAGCAGAGCCATCCCCTCTGTCCCCTCCTCACAGCACAGCCATCCCTCCCGTGCTCCTCCTCACAGCAGAGCCATCCCCTCTGTCCCCTCCTCACAGCACAGCCATCCCCTGTCCCCTCCTCACAGCACAGCCATCCCCTCTGTCCCCTCCTCACAGCACAGCCATCCCCTCTGTCCCTCCTCACAGCACAGCCATCCCCTCTGTCCCCTCCTCACAGCACAGCCATCCCCTGTCCCCTCCTCACAGCACAGCCATCCCCTCTGTCCCCTCCTCACAGCACAGCCATCCCCTGTCCCCTCCTCACAGCACAGCCATCCCCTCTGTCCCCTCCTCACAGCACAGCCATCCCCTGTCCCCTCCTCACAGCACAGCCATCCCCTCTGTCCCCTCCTCACAGCACAGCCATCCCCTCTGTCCCCTCCTCACAGCAGAGCCATCCCTTCTGTCCTCTCCTCACAGCACAGCCATCCCCTCTGTCCCCTCCTCACAGCACAGCCATCCCCTCTGTCCCCTCCTCACAGCAGAGCCATCCCTCCCGTGCTCCTCCTCACAGCCAGGCTCGTTATTAGCCGGGGAAGCAGAGGATGTCCGATGGCAAGGGGGGAATAAATCATTATTCCCAGCTAAATGGAGTAGTGCAGATCTGCTGGAAATGCTGCCTTTGCCAGCAGTGCAAATAATGGAGATTGCACGCGCCGGGGCCAAGGCAATGAGCCACCACACTATTGATGGGGCATTTGTACAACTGCAGGAGTTGTGTTTCACAGCCAGCTTTAACAAAGGCAGTGTTGCTGCTCAGAGCTGAGGATTAATTCTGCTCCTCACCACACACAGGTTATCCCAGCCAGACCTCAGAGTAGCTGAAGGACAAGCAGCTCTTGCTGGTGTCTCCTCAGCCACTCCTGTGTTTGTGGGGTCCAACATCTGTGTGGGTGTGTGAGGGAGGATCCTTAGAATGCATTGGTAAACAAATATTCACAGAAACGCATTCTGTATTTAATCTGGGGGAGTTATCCACTGGCAGACATGAAATAGAGCCATTACCATACTGGATCCATCCCTGTTCCTGACAGCCACCAACACAAGATGCACTGGAAGAAGGTGAAAGGCTTTTGCACAAGGCATCAGGAACTCCTGAAGGCATTATCCAAAATCATAAACAACCTTCCACACTGTAGCTATTCCACTGGCAGAGAATGAGATCTATGAGAAACATGATCTATCTACACAATTATAATTTACATTTTAATGAATGATGCTGCAACAAACACGCCAAAGTATCTCATCTAATTCTGTTGATGCCAGTCAACATGTTCTACTGTTCACCATCTTTACTTGAAACTCCTGGCACCACTGGCTGTGTAACCTCTTTATTTCACTCCCCTGGTATCTGCCATCTGTATCTTTGCCTAAATTAAGAAAGGAAAGCACCCAAGTGGTTGACAGCCACTTCCCAGTGGGAACCACGATGGGGACAGTGACTGGAGAATTCCCAGAAAGCCTTTCTGGTAGAATTCCCAGAAAGCCATGCATTTAGTAACAGGACAGAAGACCTGAATGAACCCAGGGAAAGACTTATGGGCTTCATTCTGTGCAGTAGTTTGCAGAAAGTGCATAACAACATATTATTAGTGTATAAAGATGAAAGGCCTATAAATCTGTACAAGAAAGCCCAGAATCTCTACAAAAGAAATACAATGAAAAACAAAATTACAGATGAAAACTAGGCATCAGCTGTGACAGTGCTTGCTCGAGTCAGAAGCAACAACCAAGATGTCAAACTGGTGCAATAACTCACTCTTCGGGTTTACTTTTTTAACCAAAGATTCTCATTGATTTTTTCAGCATATTTAAAAATAGATTAGTACATTACTGCAATTATTGTGGGGTTTTTTTAACAGATGAAGCATAATACATTACAGATACTCCAAGCCTTTGAAATTTTTAAAAATGTCACCTGTTAGGTAGTGGTAAGCATTAGTAGATAATTTTCTATGGAACAGAAATTCAAAGAGGCTTTGCCATGAAAAACATCTCTGCCTTCATCCCACCTGCTCTGCACTGGAATCTGTTATTCCACTCTATGTGTATATGTGCCTTTACAGACATCCTGGAACCCTTGGGTTCAACTGAGCCTTATTACATTTTAAAGCCTTTGGATGGCAGCAGCAAAGTGTTCTGCACTATAAACCAGAACACAGCTGAGCTTTGATGGGTATGCTGCTTCTTTCTACCCCACAAAACACTTTCTAAATGCTATTAAAATTTAGCATACACCATAATAACCAGACTGCATTTTTTTCTACATTTAAGTCAATTGACTTTCAAGTTTTATCTTTCCACATATTTTGAATCAAATAAAGTTGTTTCTGCAGCTCAGGAGGAGGTTGTGGCTCATCTTGACGAGCAGCAGTTCCATGAGAAAAATTCTGGATAACCAAATTAAACTGCCAGTGGCCAGAAGAGAAAAATTAGAAAAGTTCTACATTTTCTGTCTTTTCCAGCTATTAGATTACTCCAGAGTGACAGGGAATGCAGAAAGGTCCTGTCAGCATATTCTCAAGGGAGGGAGACTGTGCAGGGAGGACAGGAGCAGGAGGATGCAGGCAAAGGTCACTTTTCACATAAACTGGAGGGGTACTGATGTGAAGTTGGGACCAAAAATAACTCCTGGAAATACAAACCCTGGTGCAGTAAGGGAATGGAACCAGACAGTGGGATCAGGGACCCCTGTCTCACCTGGAGGGACCCCATGCTCCCACTTCATTAAGAGAGCTGAGCACAGCCCTGGTTTCAAACTGTCTGGTTTCATACACTTTTATATTTAACCACACTGTGCTGCCCAAAAGGTAAATAATTCTGAAGGAATGTCACTCAGGGAAGACTCTTCAACTGAAGCTATTGGACTCTGTCTCTAACATTACAAATATAATTACAACCATCAGCCTGTGCTAACGAGTGGGAAGGGGAATGATTTGCATCCAAACTGCAGCCACATCAAAGCAGAAGATGCTTCTGAAATAGGACCCAGCAAGGCACTGAGATAGTAAATCCTTCCATTTAAAGTTTCAGATATGTAGGGAGTCATGCTAGAAACTCCTCTCCAGCTGAGTCAGTATGCAGAGGCTAAAATGAGCCAAATCTGAGTTATCTTCAAAATAACCAATACAGAGGATGAAAAAAAAAACCCCACCACCCACCCACCCTGCCAGAGCTGGGGCCTGTCCCACTACCTGTGTGGGTGGAAGGAGGATGTGCCTAGAAAGAGAAGAAACCATCAGACATTGGGACTAGGACTCACGTAGACTGCAGGAAATTTACAGTAGGAAGAAAAAGGAAAACTCTCCCTCAGCTCAGGCAGAACTTCACAGAAGCCTCAGTGGCATGATTTATCACGTGTCAGACTCACCTCCTGGCCCAGTGATGGAAGTTTCATCATTTGGAACATTGGAGGTTCTGCACAACATTAGGGAACACACCCCAGGGCATAATCCACCTTTGGCTCCAGCAGCAGGAGGAATCACCTGATAGATTCTCCCTGCATCTGGTTTCTAGATTCAAGGCTTTGGAATTACAAAGAAGTAAGGAAGGAAATGTTGCACAGATCACATTTGATTATCATTTCCTTCAGCTGATGGCACTGGTGCCACAGAGGGGGGTGGAAGCAAACTGGAAGGGCATTGTCCAGCGGGCAACTTACACCCTAGCCTGTGTGCTTTTCACAGGTACTTATTTATGAACAGCCTGAAAACCTGGGGCATTTATCTTCTGGTAATTTCCTCCCAAAGCAGGTGACCAGACAGACACAATGCTTACCCCACAGTGACCAGAGCATGTGCTTGCTGTGACTTATTTGCTCACCCGCGGGCAGCCTCCTGCTGTGTGCTGGATTGGCTTCTGTAGAGCATACAAGCAAGCCCTCACTTAAAATACTCAGGAAACACTTTCCCTGGATTTTGCCCCCCTTCTTAATCTTCCTATTTTCAAACAATATAGAAAGTGGCAAACACAGCACCAGGTTATGATCCAGCATCCCGGGGTGCACTAAGACACTCTTCCATCTCATGGGATCTGGGGATGTTTCCAAGCACACACAAGCACTGTGTGTCTCCTTAGCCACACACAGTTGGCTTGAGGGGGGTTGTTTATAGTCATTGGCACTTTCACAAACATGATTTAGTTCCCCAAATATTTGTCTCCCATGAAAGTCGGGAACCTCTCAATTTTACAAGAGTTGTTACAAGTCAGACAAAAGCTATTAATAAAGTGTGAAACCTACAATATCCCCCAAGGGGGATGGAAAAAGAAATCAGCGCTGGAAAGAAAGATCAAGTGCTGCTCCAGTGACAGATGGTGCTCCACAAAAGGTCAACCCTTGGCTCATTCTGCTGCTCATTATTTATTAACAATCTTTCTGACATTGGCATTACTGCAAGAGTCCAGCGTTATGCAGATAATAAAATGCTATTTTATAGTCCAAGGTCTCCTGCAGGTACAGCAAAAAGTTTGCAAAGTGATTTCAGTGTTGCAGGGCACTTTTGAGGATGCCTGTGCCAGGAGAGCACAGCCAGCCTGCAAAGTGAAGATGAAATGGAAAAGTTTCATGGCTCACCTGCCTGGCCTCTCTCTTACCCAGACTTTTCACCACTGTTTCCCACATCTCACCCAGAACAAGACAGCCAAGGTCACATACTCTCCTCTTTACTGGAACAAAGAACATGCAATTGTTTTTATTCCAGCTTCAGGTGTAAGCACTGAGGAAAACAAGCTCAAACAACAGCCATGACACTGCTACAAACTGCCCAGCCCAAGAGAACCTGAAAGATGCCACTGGCAAAATAAGAGACACTTCCATTGGAGTGAGCCCACTACTGCCTCCAAGGAATGATCAACATAAGTATGATTATATCAATAAAAAAATAAAAACATAATAAAAAGTAGTCGGGCAGAGATAAGTTTATGACTAATTATGAACAGCATGTCATGCCCTGACTCCTTGTAAAATAAAATATAGTCTATTTTTACTATCTGCTGCCATGACTTCCAGATAACAGACATGTTTACTTCCAAGGTCCTACCTTGTTTAACACAGTTTCAACCCCATGCAGAGAAACCACCAAAGGCTCCTGCATCCCACAGAACTCACAGGAGCATGACTGTGTTTGATCCTCCTTAATGTGGCTTATCAGTAAATATCAACTGAAATTATTGTAGAGACAGGTTAAGTTCTACATATACAGGATTTATAAAGTCCTAAATATTTAGGATATTTCAGTTTTTACTCAAGAATAACAGGAGCAGACACCAGCAAAAAATAAATGCAAATCAGGTACTGATGTTGGCAGCAGTTTGGGAATCAGAGCTACAAGCAGGGTGGGAATTCACATCAGTGACTCAAGTACCCAACCACTTTACTTTGACAAATTCAAAACGGTGATTTAACATTTGCACTATAGATGCAGACAAAAAACCTGCAGAATTCTCCCACCAAAATCCAGAGGGAGCTGCTGGCATTGCTTCTGTGGTGTGATGTATCCAATGTGACTGACTCTGGAACAATGACACAGTGCTGGCAGCCAACACATTTTCTGAACCCGGTGCCCTCCCAACAGAAGCCCTGCTTTGGCCATCCAAATTGTTTTGCTAAAACAAAGTCAGATCACTTGATCAGGAATGGAAAAACCTTTCATATTAGTCCCACGCTAAACTCCAGGAATTTTCTGCACTTTGAATTTATGTCTGAAAGAAGTTTAATGAACTTTCTCAAAGGATTCCAGGGAAGGAGGGAGTAATGGCAGGCATTATCTCTGGGAACTGGTCCTGCTGTAGCACAAGGGTGAACCAAGAAATAAAGAGAAACAGAGAGTTCCTTGGGCAACTCAGGAAATGCTCCAAGGTGTAAAGAGATGAATGACAATCCTTGCAGCCTCCTAATGGAGTGATAGCCATGGGACATTCCTCTTACTGGGAGCTTTTTAGAGCCTGGGTTCTGCTGACTGGGAACACAAATGTGTATAAATAAACAAAGAGCACACTGGCAATGATGTTAAATGATGCTTCATATAATTATCATTATTCTGTGGTACCATTAACAGGGAAAAGCACAGAATTTTAATGACCAGGTTTGCATGGCAGCCCAGATTTGTTGTCTGACACCATGTGGCTGTAAAACCTCCCCATGAACACAGCTGCTGATTGCACAAGACCCACAAGGCAGACAGCAAGAGTCTGCTTTAGCAACAGACAACCCATTTTGTGCATGAAACCAGCAGAGTCTTACTGCTGGAACCTGAAGTGAGGCTTTCTCCATTCACCCAACAACCTGACATGACTAGGCTCTGGTCCAGCAGCTCTGTATTCCCTGCCCTGTGCAGGAATACCATCCAGGATGTTCATGGACCAAGATGTTTGGGGTCAGGGCCTGCATGATCAAGCTGGGTCCTGCTGGCCAGGAGCTCTCCAGTGCCTCTGCCCTTACTTCAACTCTAAGAACAAATCCAGGTATTTCAGAGTTCTTGAGATTCATGTGAACGACTTGAAAGCTTCTCCACTGAGGCCAAGAGCTTCAGGCCAAATGTTTGAAGGTTTTTGTGGGCAGACTGCAATCACTTCTTGTTACTAGAGAAGCAGCAGCAGGATTGGACTAAGTCAGTGCTGAAGCACCTTCCTTACAAGAGAAGATACCCTTTACATCATGTAACTCTTAATGAAACCAAACCACAGCCACAACACAAACCCTACACAGCTCCAAGGCACAAAGCCTTTATATTTTATTTCTCAGCTGTGTACCTACCACTTAACTCTGAAAAATATTACTTACAAAAGATGATTCCTAAAAGCAAAGTTTGGAATTTTATTATGCCTCTGGGCTAGGTTGGCTGATCTTTGAAGAAATAGGGTTGTACCCTTTTCATCTGATATCCACAGGACAATATTTTAGCAGTGAGAGAGATCAAAAGAAACAGATCCACAGGGCTCTTGGCACGTGATGCACGTTTAGCCAGCAAGGCCAGCACTGCCAGGCTCAAAGGGCATCACACAGCCTTAATAACATGACACTCTGGAATTTGATGGATTATCCCTACCAAAGTGGGAAGATACCATCCAAAAGGCCATGAAGCAGATGGAGCATGTGAAAACCACTCAGAAATGCAGAAAAAAAAAAGAGAAAGTAGTGCAAGAAGGAATTCCTGTGACACTAGAATCATTAGCAGTGACACTGAGACTTCTTAACCTCAATAATCAAATGTTCCTTCCCATTTTACAGAGGCACACAAATTATAATAACCACTTCTGTTATCACTACTGTGTTTTATCTTCACTTTGCTGTGTGAGACACCACAGTTATCCCTTTCAGAGCTTTATTTATTCTCTAGAAAAGGCAGGACACCCAGGCAGAGACAGCCATGATGGATCATGAAGGAGCTGCTGGACACTGACCAAACTTCCCCAGTGCCAGCAGATAACACCTGTGGATCATGCTGGTGAGGAGAGAAGGGCAGAAGGATCCCTCAGCTGTTCTGAGCACATCCCACTTGGCTGCTGCCAACTCCCCATCTTTAATGCTCTATGGCATTGAAAATGTCACTGTGTCTTCAGGAAGGAAATGGCTTATTGAGAGGTCAATTAGCTGAGATCAAAACAAACTGGTGTTTTAAACCCCCATTAAGTTACACTTTTATTTCCTACCATTCCCCAATTTCATATCTTTCCAAGTCTAGGTCTCTGCAGGCAGTTCTTGGGTTCCAGGTGGTGAGCCATCCACCCTAGGTGCTGGAACTGCAGCAGGGACCAGCCAGGGACACCAAGGGAGCTGCATGCTGAGCTTCTTTCCCTTCCCTTCTCCCTTTGTCACAGCCAGCCATGGCTTTCTGAGCTGCCTTCCTCCTCCACCAGAGGAGCTGGGGCCTTGTCTGCATTTGGAAAAGGAGAAACGTTCCCCCAGGCAATGAGAAGGGAAAATCAACATGGACAACTGAAACAGTTTGGAATTGCTGTGTATTGAAAATTAACTTCTGTTTTAACTACAATTTAATCCATGCTTTTCTTTGGTAAATGTGCCAATAGGTGTTTGCTGCTTGCAGATTGTCACACTAAGCAAAACATCAAGTCAATTTGTTTTAAAAGAAATTGATTTGAGAGCATTAGATTCATCAGCATTCCCTTTTTCCAACTGAAAACAGGGTCTGACTAATGACTCAATATTCTACACCCAAAACAAATCTTTCATTTAACTTTTTTAAGTACCTGAATAACTTTTTTAAGCATCTGATTAACTTTTTAAAGCAACCCATGGCTGGTGGGACACTGCCCATCAATCACCACTGCATTTCCCATCTAAGCACTGCAGAAATGTTCCCAAGCAGGAGCTCTGCAGACAAAGCTGTTTGTCCTGAGCAGAACCTGCATCAGCTCCAGCGAGCAGATCCATCAGCCCAAATTGCCTGCAGATTGCCAGAGCCAAGCTTGCTCCTAAATCATGCCATGCCATGTCCTGGTTGGAGAGCAGCTCTCACGAGCACTCCAGATGCTGGCTGGTGAGAAGTGCTGATGTGTCACTGCCTCCAGAGCCACTTCCTACAGCCTGCAAGGAAGGCAGCTCTGAAATTCAGCTGTGTCCCACCAGCACCAGGAGCTGCCTGTGGAGAGGGGAAGGTTCAGCATCCCTGCCCTCGGCCTGTGCCGCTGCTCCCATCAGCAGTAGCTGCTTTTCAACAAACACCAAGTAATATTTTACTTGGTATATTTTTAAACTGCATCCAAGGTTTGAAGGAGCTGCCTCCTGGGAAGGTCAGGAGAGGATGGAGAGGCTTCCCTGGGGAATCTGGCTGTTCACTCTGTACCATGTGGCACGTGGCCATCGCCCTGTGCTGCACATCCTGTACCGGGGAGGGGCCTGGCAGCCCCACTGCTCATTCTGACTGCAAACCACCTCTTCAGCTGTGGGACCAGGCAGGTGCTCCCACCACAAGGCAGGAATCACACCAAAACTGCTTCACTGGGCAACACTGCCTGCCCTGCCAGACCCCCCCAGTACCAAACTGCCAGGAGGGCACCCATGGAGGTGAACCAGCCTCTGAGAGTATTTGTCCAAACTGTAAATGTTAGGACAAATATTCTCAAAGCTTACATACTTTTCTTAATTTTGGTTTTTAAAACAACAGTATTAAAGGTCTCCCTTTAGGCATGAAACAAAGAAATGTGACTTTCTATTTCCCACTCATTTTATTCCATGCTGACATTGCTGAAAATTCTATTTTTAAATAGAATTTCTTTCCGATGATGTATATTGGCAATCAAACGCAGGCACAGCATGGTTTTCTGACAAGTTAAAATTCTACGGTATTTTCTCCTAAATAGTCTTATGTACTGATTACTTAGAAGAGTGAATTCCCTGCAAAGCTGTACCCAGGCACTCGGTTTTTGCTCCAGCTGATAAATGTACGCAATAAAAATATGTTCCATTCTACAGCAGTGCCTATTAAAATGTAAACACCACTGGAAGATTTTGAGCAGGCTACAGAAATGCTTTATTCAAAAGCAAAAGGCTGTCTGAGGCTGCCAAAACCTGGCATGGTGTGTCCATTCATCAAGCAGCACCTTCCAGCAGTCAGTGGGACAGTGCCACAGGGGTCAGACTGGGAGCACTGGTGCTGGGACTTTCCCTACAGAAATCAGAGTTGCCATGGGAGCAGGACATGAGTTCGAGGGCTGCACAGCACCCTGTGCTCTGCTGGGCTGATGGGAGAACAATGGCACCAGGTGCTTCCCCTTGGCCATGCTCAGAAGAAGCCCCTGCCAGAGCTGTGGGGAAGCACCTTGAGACAAACTTTCCTAGCTCTGAGGTCAGAGGTGCTTCTATAGCCTGCATGAAGCAAGATGCTGATGAATCAAAATTCAAAATGTCCCTCATGAATAATTCACTGAATGTGTGTGAGTAAGCTATAGCAGTGTAAATCTATGTCTGGCTACAAACAGATATGTATATATGCAAATTAACAAAGGAATGGCTCAAGTTACCCACATGGAAAAATACCAGTCACCTGAGGATGTTTGCTTCATATGGCTCAGATAAACCAAACTGTAACTAAAGAAAAAGCCTGAAATTTATAAATCCATGACGGGTAGGACCTGTTCACTCCAGACATTACAAATCCTTCTCATTTATTTATATCTGGGTTTTTTTTTTCTCAACTCAAGTTTTACTCTCCCTACCCATCATCTCTGCCACGCTGGCTGAAGTCCCTCACTTCCCCCACTGAAGTCACCATGAGCCATCAGCTCAGCACCACTGCATCCATACTTGGCAGTGAAATCACATGAATAACCATTACCATGGTAGGCCAGCAAGTGCATTAAAACCCTGGAATTCATATAAACAACAGAAGAACATAAATGACAAACATAGGTGCAGGGTCCATCGATCATTCCCTTCTCCCTCACAGCAAGAAATGTGGGATCACATTAAAAATAGAACAGACACCTGCAACTAGACGGGTATTTATACAGAATATTGTGACAACTGTCATTTCACATTAGTCAGCAAGATCCCACAGGACTTGGAGAAATATTAACTGTGCTGCATTTTTTTTTTACTGGCAAAATATAATAAAATCCACTTTCTTGATGGCTTCCTGGTGGGGATTGCTCCTCTCCCTGAAGTCATTCATGAAATAAGGATGCTCCTGCAAGAGCCTGGATAGAAAACACTTCACTTAGGCACCAGAGTATGGAGAGAGGGGAAGGTTTTGTGATTCTTCACTTGTGACTCATCCATGCTTTTCACGATGTTTTGATGACCATAAACAACCCAAAGTCAAGGCAGACCCAATGCATAATGGTTATCTGATTAATAATTTGAATTATGACCCCCAAATTGTGAAGATCAGAGAAGGGCTGTGCACTCCTAAGAGCCCATTTCTTAACAAATTCCTAAAAGATCTGGAGGAGGAAAATTCCAAATTCCAAAGTCAGAGGTACAGAGGCACTTCTGTTTATTTACAATAACAAAAATGCTTTGCCCATACAGATGAAGCATTTCAAGGTCTTGCTTGTTACCCTGAGCCTCATGCAATAAAAACAAGACTTTTGTGAAGGTCCTAGACACTCTTGTATTTGGTGAAAGACATTTACATCACTGGAAGCAAAATGCATCCTCAACAGCAATGTAGTTCCTGTCAAAAAACACACTGTGCCCTACATTTTATCATCATCACAGTTAATCATTCATACACCATGGAGAGCACGTGGTACTCACTGAGAAACATCAAGGCCCACTGTGTGTCCCAAAGAACATGCAGCAAGTACAGGCAAGATGAAAAAGGACAAAGGAAGAAATACCTTGGATACAACCTCTGATGGACAGGGCTGGAGAGACAAGGAGACAGATTTGGAAGGGATGAAGGGAACTAGAGAAACAAGGGTGAAATCAGGACAAGAACATGTCAACAAGGCAAACCTCAGAAAACTTTATGGTGAAGAAGAGGATCTTGAAACAGATCAGAAAGGGCCAAGATGCCACCAATGGGTTCTAAAGAGAAGGTGACAGAATTAGGATGGCAGACAAAGAGGGTGCTGAGGGCATCAGTGGTTCAAGGGGAGCCACTGGAAGGGGAAGGGCATTATCAGAGCATAGGAAGGTTTTCAGCAGTAGCAGCTGAAGGAAATGGGCAAACATCTGTAGTCTTCTGGAAAGAGCCAAAAAAATGTTGTTTTAAAACAACTCACACAAGAGAAGAGGTACAACTACCCTAATCAGAAATACAAGGTAAAATATAATGTGGCACAGTGGAAAGGGAAAACTGATCTGCCTGTCATTTGATGCCACCAGAAGCATTTTATAAACACACATTAAAATTCAGGTTCTGTTTCTGAGTGCATCTTCCTGAGAGAACTGGAGAGGGCATGGCCTTGATTCATGTCCTGGCTGGCACTGAAGTCCCCAGCTGTGCCAGCTCAGACCTGTGCTCCTGACAAAGGCCATCTGCCAGTGGCCTCTGACACCCCAGTTTTCCCCTGCCTTGTCCCCATGTCCAGGGCATCTGGGCTTGTTTGTAGCAGCCACGCTCATGTTGAAGCACAGCCTGTCACACAACTCCTTGTCATCTGGGCTGGGAATTGGCTCAATGATTCAACCACGCTTCTCTCCATCCCATCAGTTTTTGGTCCAACCCCAGTTGTCACCTGCCCAGCAGAGAGGGACAGGCCACCTGTCCTAGACTCTGCAGGGCTTGGAGGGCTTGGAGTGTCATGACACTCTCAGCCAGGTGGAAGACATCCAGCTGTGGGCTCCTAAAAGAGAGGGGATAGAACCAGCATGGCCCTACACAGAATGTTTGAGCAGTACAAGTGGTCAACTCCTTGGAGCATCATTCCCAGCCTACAGCAAGCTCTCCACCTTTGCCTATCTTTACATCATGACCAACATCTTTGTGGAAGATAAAGGCACAACAACTCAATTCAGACATCAGTAGGTGGGATTTTCCAATGTGTGCAGGCCAGATGATTCTGATGCCTTAAGTTTTAGCTTTCATATTATCCAGATTCTGTGCTGCATTAGTATGTAACTCTGAACTTCATATAGAGTGTTAGCAAGTTCTCCTCACAGTTTAGGCAGACAAAACAGTCCTTTTGCAGCCCAAGAACCAAGGACAACGTTGCAACTTTGGGCCCAAAAAGTGTCAACAACAGCAAATTGAGGAGAGCAATCTGGGAGGATGGGACTTCATAACCTGGAGCTGTAATTGGACAATTAACCCCAATATGTAAATGGACCAAAACTTATAAAAGTGTGAAAACTCATAACCCATTGTCCATTTTGGGTGTATCCTTTGAAGGCCTTTTAATAAATACCTATTTTTTTCCTTTAACACTGTCTAGCCCCTCTTGTAGGTAGTCTCTCAAGGCATCAATCCCAGCTACTCCTCTTGACCTTGCAATCTGTATTTTAATTAATGCATCCTCCTGCTTACAGAATATCAAGGCTATCAAGGAACATTACAGCTAACGATCTTGTGCTTGGGGGTTTTCCTCCCACCATGGATTTTCAGCAACTGTTACACATTTTTCTTTGATTTTGATAATCTAATGTTAAAATCACGACCTATCCCAAATCCACTTCAGATTTTGTTCGTTTAATCAAGAGTTGAGCAATTTCAAGGATGTTTTTACAATTCAAATACTGGGTGGTTGCACGCTGAGCCAATCCTTTGATATCTGAAAAGTTCTCCAATGCCAACCTCACGATTTTAATCTTCCTGGCATTGCAGGCAATCTAGTTGATCTTACAGACAATTCTGATTAAATGAGTTTTTTTCTCTCTCCAGTTCTCACAAAAATACAGAAACTATTTACAAATGTGATACAATGAACTCTGTGTTCTTCTGTTAGAGCAACACTTGGTGCACAGGTGCTGACATTTCTCAGTGATTAAAGAAACTAAACCTAAAGTTCTTTAAAACTATTTGGGGTTTTCCTCTAATAGCGGTCACTGCACAGCTCTCATAGGTTATATATAAGAAGAGTTATTTTTGTGGATAAAAGACAACAAGAAGTCAATAATCTTTGGCAGACAGCCTTCACAGTTCTGCTAGCACAAGCGCATCCAACTGCTGATGAGCCTTAATGTTTCCCTGATATTGTTTTCTGCTATAAAATGGAAGATCTAATCTATGCTGAAGGTCAGTCCCCACCAAAGGCTGCAATCAGTGATAGCCTTCATAAACTCAGTGAAATTTGTACTATTGTGCAACACCCTCTGCCCTGTCACAGCAGTGGCTCTATCACTGTGTCCCCTGCCCAGGATGCTGCAGAGCTGGAAGTGCCCCCACTTCTGCAGGGTTCCTTGTGCATGAGGAAAAGCTGATCCACAGATCAAACAAGGGCACGTTCAAGCTGCTGGCACAGGCAGTATAACCCCATGCACATTTCATGAACAAGGATAAAGCCCTGCCCACACTCCCCAGTGGCCCCATCTCTGCTAGGGACACACATTTGCACTTAGGGCAACAGCAGGAGAAAATCCATCCTTTCAGTGATCAACTCTAAATGAACAACATCTTTTAGAAAAAATCATAACTAAAACTTAGACTTCTCACTATACCTTGAAGTCAGGCAATTATGAGGAACTTTTAATGAGTAATTTAGGTTATGAAAAAGTCAAATATACAATATGCAAGAAGTAGCATCAGTGTGTCACTGCTCCATGGCACGGGGCTCCTGATGCTGACCAGTGCTCATGATGGCACCAGGGCCATCTCCTGCCAACACATCATTATGGCTCCATAATGGCTGCAAAGGATTTTCCATACAAGCCTGAGCGTGGCTTATGTTGGAGCATGTTTGACACCAACATGTATAAAGTATGTTGGGTAATTGCTGCTAAAATTCAACATATGCTGTATTTCATCTAGGCGATGCAATTTGCTGGCTATATTCCAGTAAAATAACTTTATGGCTTTCTGTCATGATAAATAACTGTTAATAGCATAATGGAATTAATATTTACTTTGAAGCTATGCTGCCTATTCAAATAAAGTTGCTATATATAGAATCATCCCCATGTGGCTGGGCTTCTAAATGCTGAGAAATGACAAGACAACAGGCAAATATTAAATTCCAGTTCCCTCCAGCCATTAATAAACCTTTAGATTTTGCATTTGTGATTGAAACCCTTCTGTGTATGTTATACATCTATGATAGTTCAAGAAGTGTTAATTCAAATAGATAAGGCAGGAAGGGCTTTTGGGGTCTGGGAGCTCCCTCTGCCTGCCCTAAGAATGGAGACAGTGTAGGATGGTGGGTCTGGACCACCAAGGTTGGAGCAAGAGGCAGAAACCTCAGCAAATGTTCACAGCAAAGTTCATGACTTAACACACAAAAGGTGATCATGTTTTTATGATTATAAATGCACTTTTTATAATTCCAACAAGGAGTGACTAAAGTGACAAGTCTAACCATGTCTATTCTTCAAAGGCATGAAGGGAAGTATGCAGAAGGCAGGAAAGGAGTTGGCATTTCACCTTTTTAAGCTCAAAGATATGCTTTCTTTTAGTAAGAAAATGCTAAAATAAATTGTCCTGGCTATGGGAGGACATTACACACACAATGGCAACTGCCTGCAGGGACAAGAGTGAGCCTGACCAACAGAAGGGCAAGGAAGGACCAAGCCATTGCCCCCATCATGCACGCTCAGAAGGAAGTGCAGCAGGAGGATTAGGCAGTGCAGCAGTCACAGCTGCTGCAAATCCTCCTCACAGTGTTCCAGCATGCTGGTGTCACCTCATCCTGCTTTTATTCAAAATTTCTTCATGGCAACAAGCACACAAAAACTGCAGGGAAAGTGTAACCATCAACAGAAACGCCCACGCAGCATCAGAGAATGTCTGGGGTCAGAAGAAAGCAGAATCTCCACAAATATATTTATAGTGATCTAAGACGCTGCAGTCCTCTGGAGCACGGGGCCTTTTAATGGAAAAACACCACATATTTGTCGTGGCAAGTGACAAGGAGACACTGCAGCAGCGTGGAGCTGTCCAGCGGGGCACGCAGGGGGAATGCCGGGGTGGGAGCTGCAGCGGCCAGCGCAGGAGCAAAGAGCGGCTGGGACACCCAGCCCTGCCAGCACCGACACATCCCCCTGCAGGCACTGAGACATGCCCAAAACAGCCCGCAGGCTTCGCACTGGGCCATCACAATCTTTACTGATTGATTTGGATGCCTGAACTCTTCACCTTAGAAGAGTTCAGAGCTACTGTACCCTATTCTGAGAACTCTGCCGAACATTAAATCAAGCGCAGCTCTGCCAAGCGCTGCAGCTAGAGATGGACATGGAGCCCTCCCTGCTGCATGGAGCGGTGTCCAGCTGTGTCCGTGAAGGACAGAGGGACTCCAGCTGCGGGGGGAGCATCACCACAACACTGAGAGGGGGGCAGCAGAAGGGCTGGGGGTCCGGGCCGACGGCTGTGCTGCCGGCAGCCCCCGGGATGTGGCAGCGGGGTCTGTCCCGCACGGAGCACGCTGCTGATCCCCGGCATGGCAGCGGGTCTGTCCCGCTGCTGATCCCCGGGATGGCAGCGGGTCTGTCCCCGCTGCTGATCCCGGCATGGCAGCGGGTCTGTCCCGTTGCTGATCCCCGGGATGGCAGCGGGTCTGTCCCGCACGGAGCACGCTGCTGATCCCGGGATGGCAGCGGGTCTGTCCCGCTGCTGATCCCCGGCATGGCAGCGGGTCTGTCCCGCTGCTGATCCCCGGCATGGCAGCGGGTCTGTCCCGCTGCTGATCCCCGGGATGGCAGCGGGTCTGTCCCGCTGCTGATCCCGGCATGGCAGCGGGTCTGTCCCGTTGCTGATCCCCGGCATGGCAGCGGGTCTGTCCCGTTGCTGATATCCGGGATGGCAGCGGGTCCGTCCCCGCTGCTGATCCCCGGGATGGCAGCGGGTCTGTCCCCGCTGCTGATCCCCGGGATGGCAGCGGGTCTGTCCCGCTGCTGATCCCCGGGATGGCAGCGGGTCTGTCCCCGCTGCTGATCCCCGGGATGGCAGCGGGTCTGTCCCCGCTGCTGATCCCCGGCAGCCACGCGATGGCAGCAGAAAGATGGGAACACCGGAGCGGACGAACGCATTATCCCACCGCTCCAAGGAAAAGGAATTCTGTAAAGACGAGGCAACTGCTACGTGTAAGTCAACGTCTGCGATGGTTTTAGGACAAGCAGAGAGTTGAAAAACAGTTTTTCTCCTGAAAATACAATAATTCACACTTTCTGCGTTCCTTATATTGCCAACAGGGTCTCTCGGGCTTCCCCGCTGTAGCGCTGACACAGTAGAACCGTCTGCCCCGGCAACTTCAACCTGACCTGCAGCAGACACAGCAAGACTCGGAGCACAGCTCCTGCTGCACACTAATTCCTGGGTCAGAACCCCTTGCTGCTGGCACTGCCAAGCCCGTCCCTGCTCCTCTTCATCATGTCTCACTCTCACTTCACCCCAGGGTACTAGTGGGAAATTAATGCTTTTTATGTCCAAAAAGTGTCCAAACACCATATAATTAATCCTTGCCCCTTGCCTAAAAAAAGGGAAGTAAATAACATCGTACGAAGGGGTGGCCAACCAAACATCCCAGATATTTCCACACTCTAAAATCTCCCCTTGCCAGGTTCTATGTCTGTGTTGCCTGCTGGGGACAACACCAGATTGTGTTTAGGAAATCCAGCACCCTCAAATAAGACTCTGCTCTCCCTGCTCCCCCTCCCCATGCACACCTTGGCAAGCAATATCCCACTTTCCAACAGGAACTCAGGAAATTAAAATGTTTAATGCACCCCTGATGCACACCGAATTAGCAACAATACAGCAAATGAGGTTTGCCTTCCTGTCCAACACAGTGAAATAAATAAAGAGGCTCTTACTAAAAGCCAGGCAGGGAAGGCAGAGCCACCGAGGCCCTTATCTCTGTCACAGCCCACAATGCAATTACAAGATTACAAGGCACATGCTGCTCCAGCATCTGGATCCTCCATGCAAGCACAGGGATCCCTTCAGAACCAGGAAACCTCTTAATCTTGTGAGGAATGGCAAGGATTCTCCTCGCAGCACGGCTCTCACTGACCCCCCTCCAGGCACCACCTCCAGGGACAGACATCATCTGCAGTTCATATTTGTCCATACAGGCACAGAAAGAAACTGTGTGGACAAAAAGACAAATGCTGACTACCAGCTCTGGTCCAAAAAGCACTGATGTTTATTTTGTTTTGGTGTAAACTGTCTCATCTACATTGTAAACCCAGGGATAGACCAGTAGTCTTCCATTCCCACCCCAGGTCCCAGCATGTTAAACCCAGACCACAGAGCCAGCAATCCAATCTCCATATATTTTATTCTCAATATATTTAGTTTCTGGCCACCAATCTTTAGATCTCCTATTGGATTTTGTTTTCATAAATGGATTTTCCCACAGAGCTGGCAGAAAATAGATTTAATTTCAAATTTCACTAAACTGAAATAGTCAATATAAATGTCAATGCATGTTTGTGCCATGCAGCCAGTAAGGCGACAGAAGACTCACATTTCAGAGGGGTGCAGGGGTCTGTGAGCATGTTTTGTGTCTGTATACTTGTTCTAATGCTCTCTTTCATAAGGATGACTAAAAGTGTTCATATATTTATTAAAGTTTTTGTTTCACTGGTTTTTTTGGGGATGCAAAAAGCAGTATGATGTCTAGCACTGCTTTGCAGGCAAGATTCCTTATCAGCAGAGGATTCTGCCAACTGACATACCCAGAGACCCATCACAGAATGGTCTGGATTGGAAGGGACCTCAAGGACACCCTGCCATGTGCAGGGACACTTCCACTACTGTAGGTCCCCAGTTCCCTCTCTCCCCTCAGCATGAGGTGTAGTTGCAGCACCAATTACTCAACAATTCCAATCTAGCCTGATGTTAATGTCATTAGTCCACAGAGATCTTTTTGGAATCATTTACATGGAAACTGTCTTTTCACATCCTAAATGAAAAATGCTCAGACTTCAGTGAATGGGATTTGAATTATAACCCTACCACATGTGGCTCAGCTTTTTTTCACGCTATTTATTAAACAGGGGAAAAAACAGTGATGCAGTCAATTACAAAGCAATTACCTGAGCACTGCTGCAAACCTGTTGCCATGCACTGCAGGGATGGTGGATGCCCTTGACTTGGGCAGAACTTGCCTATGGGGCACCTGCCAGGCAGAGCATCCCCCAAGGCCCTGACCTCAGCTGAACCTTCATTCTGAGACACCCAGATACTGATGAAGTTAAATAAGCCATGACAATTAAAGGATTAGGAATGTTATGGGTCTTGTAAAGAAAAAAAAATCTTTGGGATGTGTACAGGGTATTAGGAAAAGAAGCCAAAACTCAAGAAAATTTGCTGTGACTTTATGTTACTGCAGGAGAATACATCAGGACCCTGATATACAAAAGGATTATTGATATGTATGTTCCCTTCTGAAGAGACTCCCAGGAGATCCATTCTGGATTTAACAATAATCCATACTCCCCTTCAGAAATGGCAAAACAATGCTCCCATTTCCCAGGACTGCCTCCAACACAGGAATTATTAAGATGCCATCACAACCCTGCATCCAGGTGCCATAAACACCAGCTGGAACAGGAATAAATCCCAGCTCATGAGCAGTCAACACCTCCACATTCCTGCACCAGCACCTGCCTGTGGTGCCCACTGTGGAGACGTGCACACTGCAAAGGTGTGTGTGCCACAGCAGAAGTGGGGAGATGCTCTTGGACTCCATGGTCTCTAATGAGCTACAGGGGATTAATGGTTATTAATGGGACCAGTCAAATCTCAGGAGAGGTGTCAGGAGAATGCTATTTGCAGCAATAATGAAGAACAGAAAAGTGCCCCTCCTAGTGAGCAGTTTCTCCCTTGCTCAGGGCGGCTTGTTTGTGTTAATGTCTGCCCACCTGTGTGTCATGTTTCCAGAAAGCCTCTCACATTAAACTCTCCTTTCTCCTCCAAAGCCATTCCACAGTGTTTCTCTGAAATGCATTAAGCAGACTGACTGAACAATGTGATCCTAATTAGTTTGCCAACTACACAGCTCACCTCTGAGGGCGAGCAAAGCCCGTGTAAATTAAAGTGAATTGGAGAGAATTGGCTCAGGCTGCCCAAGGAATCACTCTCCAGATCAGGGCTGCTCCAACGTGTCACCCTCCCGTGACAACCGAGTAGATTTCACCCATGACAACCGAATAGAGAGATGTAAAACCACTTTGCAGTTCAATATTCTGTGGTGGGCTATTTGGCACAATGCAGAGGAGCCCATTTAGTCATTTACCAAAAGCAAAAAGTCTGGCCCCAGGCTGCAGAGGCCACTGATGCCATCCCCACTCCGGTGACCCAGGGTGGGCACAGAGGCACTGCCAAAACCCAAATGCCACTGAAACCTGTGTAAAGTTTTGATGGTGATGTCCCAGGGTTTATGCAGTAATTGAATAATCTAAAATTTTCATTCCTGTCCTCATGGACTAATCTGCAATAGTGTTAAGGGACTGTTATGATATTAATTAAATACAAGTCCTGCATACAAAATTGATACTTCGCATCTCCACCTCCACAAGGGGGTTTCACTCTTAATAAGACTGAAAGCAAGTTTTACTTTTTTGTTGGGGTTTTTTTTAAGGAATTCATAAAGATTATCATATTGTACTGAGGTAACAAACACCCAGTCTTCAGGAGACCAAGGTATTTCAAATACAGAAGCTCTGGTGCTTGGAGTGGGACTAAGGGCACAGCTCTGCCCCAGCCTTGGGACAGCCCTTCTCTATAACCACTTCTCAGGCACTGGGGTTTGGAGAGACTAAAATATCCTCAACACAGGATAAAGAGCAGCAGGATCAGCGTCAACCTTCCAAAACACAGATGACAAGAGGGAAATTCACTATAAAAACATGACCTCGTTTTAATTTTAGCAGCAGTTTACTACGAATTCACGTGAAGGCGCAGTTACACTCTCCTGGAAAAGTTCACACACAAGAAAAGGCAGAAATGCTTCTGCTGAGCCAGGCTCTTGCAACGTGGAGCAGCACCATCCAGAATCATTGCAAAGCTATTCCAACACTCCCCTTACTATTATTTATTAGTTAAAATTTTTAATTATGTGAATTGATTAGGAACACATCACCAGGGATCCTAATTAATTAGAACTTTAAAAAGGATCACAGACCAGAGATTCCACAAAGAATTGCACAAAGAGGTGTATTAAGGGAAAGGCCAAATTAACTTCTCCTTTCTGGTTTATCCAGCCTTTTCTAACAGGACTGGGATCAGATTAACCAAGTAATACCCAAACCCTTCCTGCACAGCAAAGCTAACCAAGGCAACAGCTTGAGGATTTCAGGACATTTTCATTTAATTTCCGCTTGGTTAAGTAGTTTATTCCTCCTAATCCATATTTATTTAAATGACTGTATTCCTAGTCAAATGAGTTTATTCCTTTTTTATGTCCTAAATTTGCTTTAGCTGCCTCACCCATGCTCACCAAATTCTTCTGTATGGTTCTGAGAGACATCACCATCCCTCAGGACCTGATGTAGAATTTTGTTTCAAAACATATTTTCCTATTTACCCAAAACTTGGACAAAGGAGCCATCACACTGACAACACTTGGGAAGGAATTAATTATTAAATCTTCTAACACAAATCCCTGTTCAGAACTGGCTGGTCAGTAGTTTCAGAGGCCAGCATGTTCCTCCTCCCTGCCTCCGAGCTGCCATTTCCAGAGCAATGTTTGGATGCTATTGATGCTCTTGGCTGTCGGCTCTGCAAGTACTTTTCCATCAGTGCGACAATGATCCCTATTTATCTTCTGGCTGCAAGAGTCGCTGAGATGATCTGGCAGTGCCACAAGGCAGACAGTTATTTCATGCCCTGTTAAACCCTAATGCGCCTAACTACGGTATCACTCCAAATTTGAAAAAAGTCTTTTTTTGTTATTTTAAATCTGCTGCCTACATTGTCCAAGTTGAGAACACTGCTTCGTTTTAGAATGGTATCAGAAACTTAAACCCAAAACGTTGTGAAGTACCATGGTGTACTGATTGAGTAATTAATTAACAAGGTCATAATTACATCATTCTGCCCAATGAACACCTGGAAGTCAAGAAAACAGACTTCTGCTTCATTCAGAACAGAGACTGGCAGTGACCACCCAGGTACTGCCTGAGGATGAGAGGGTGCAAGTACCTTCCTGAAGATAGAAAATCAGGTACTAAAGTGCTCTCAAGCTGGCGAAGGATGTAGGAATGAATGGCTAAGCCCTGGTACATCCAAGTGGCAAAGCAAATAGTTTAGCACTTATTTTCCTGAGTGGTGAATGTGATCAGCCACAAGGAGAAACCCTGAAAGCTGTGCTTCCTCCAGCTCTCACAATGTGCCCATCTGTATTTGTTACTTTCCAGGAGCTACACTTCAGCAAAACAGAAATTCATGGGTTCAGTGCAGGGCTCTTTGAGCTGAACATGATCACCACTACATCCATGCAGTCAGGCACTAAAGAGCTAGATAGCTCCAGCTTTGGAATAACCCCAAGAAAGTCCCATTTATTTTCTCATGTGCTCATGTGGCAGCCAAAGGTCATCAACAATCTCTTGCTACAGGTAAAGGGACAGCACAGGGTCTGGTGTTCTGCATCGTGAAAGTTTACAGAAGTTAATTAAATCACACTCTGCAAACCCAAAACAAAAACAAGGCACCATTTCTGTGATGATGATTTTTTTTTTTGTGCTTGTCATAATAAAACATTGTTATTGGATGTAAAAATTATGGAACAAAGTTATGCCTCTCTGGTGTAATATAATGCAATCCATTTAATATTATTTTAAACCCCAAAACCTCATTAGAGCAGACAGAATGTAAGAATGACAAATGGGCTAGGAGGAAGCTGGAGCACGAGAAGAATTCTGGGCACTCCTCCCCTTCCCATTGCTGGTGCTGACTTTGGGGATGCCAGGGGAGTGTAAACCACCAGCAGCACGTGGGGAGCACAGGGTGCTCATCACCCCAACAGGAGGGAGGCTCATGCCTTGCAAAGAATCTGCCAAGGCAGGCCTGAGGTGAAGCTGGAAAACTCAGCTTAGCCCAAAGCCCAGCCTGGCAGCTGCCAGACAGGCCTGGAGACACAGGTGAAGCTCTGCCTGTCATGGACACCCCAATTACCCCAACCCTGGCCAGGCTCACAGGCTGTCAGCTGTAAAATCAGCCCAGCCTATACAAACACACACCCGGCAGCCTCACATTCCTGGGCCAAAATGACACAGCTGAACACTGCAATTAAACATTTCAACAGCCCTGGACCACCCTGGCCCCGAGTTAGGTATCCAGGGTTGGAAATACAGCCCTGCTGCCTTAGGAATGAGCTGGGCACAGCTCTGTGGGTGGGCTTCTACCAGAACAAGTAATTGCCATTTAATAAATATAAAACTTGGATAAATGCACTTGTTATCCACACCTGTGCAAACCTTTAATATCAGAAGTGAACAGAATGATCAAAACAGCTCTCTCCTCATGCAGATGGAGGTTAAGAAAGTGGTGTCAAACAACCACATATTGTAAAGAAACAGGCTTATTCCAGAAATAATGCCTCAGGTGAAATCAATTGCATGAATGTGTCTGAGTGGCTGAATACCATCAGCAGAGCAAAGGTTCTCTCAAAACACACATGGATTCTGGGCCAAATTAGACAGAAATTCTACCCTTGCAGACTGCAAGACCAACACTCCATCAGCACACAGAAATTACAGTAACTGCTACCAAAACCTAGCTGAGATTTGTGAGAATCCAACTGAACCCACTCTAGCTACCATGGTTCCAGGGCACTGTGCAGCCCACCCTGAGGTGCTGGGCTGCTCTTGGGCAGTGCCTGCTAAAAAAAACCACGGAGTCTCCCAGAAGATGCTCAGCTGGAGACCCTCTACAGTCACACAGCCCAGCCAGTCCACGCAGGTGGATGCTGAAGCTGCACTCACAGCTTGCTCAAAGGAGTGATAAAGAACAAGTGTGTTTGCTGGGGATGAGGTGAGTCATGGTTTGACCTCAGCCAGCAACTAAGACCCAGGCCAGGGGGAGCAGATGGAATTCAGCAAATAGCAGGATTTTTCTGAAGGTGTGGACAGACTTTGTTGGGTTGAGGTGTCTTGGGGAGCCATAACCTCCCAGCCCAGAACAGCCCACAGCCACCCCCACCATGTTCCTACCTCCACTCCTTGCACCTTCAGTTTCATGTGATCCTCTCTGGTGGTCTTCCCATCTTTCCTTTTTTTCCAGCAA
This sequence comes from Oenanthe melanoleuca, assembly GCF_029582105.1. Taxonomy (NCBI): domain Eukaryota; kingdom Metazoa; phylum Chordata; class Aves; order Passeriformes; family Muscicapidae; genus Oenanthe; species Oenanthe melanoleuca. The sequence goes on from NC_079354.1 coordinate 3,573,114, forward strand.
TATCCATCTTTCCTGTATTTCACTTTCTTTCTGTTGTACAGGATCATAGAACCATTCTGTGGTCTAAAAGCAAGAAACAGGTTTGGGTTACATAAAGCAACAAAATCAGACTGATGTCTGCAATCTGCAAACTCTTCCGTGAGGATCTTGTACCTAATGCAGGAAGTGCCAATGATAGGTTAAAGAAAAAAAAAGGAGAAGTCTGATAAAATAGCCAACATTTTCATGGATGTATTTTGACTCCTACATGCTGAAAATTGGAAGAAAAATTAGGGGGGAAAAGGACTGTCATTATTTAATTACAATTTCTTTCTCTTGCTAAGACATAAGCAGAATGAGATTCCAACAAGCTCTAAGGCTGCACTAGGACATGGATATTGGCTTAAAGTGACAATAAACAATCAAAAAAAAAAAAAAGGGAAAGGATAAAAGCACAAGCTTATACACTGGTTTCACTGTACTGCTTAGATCAGTGCTAGACAGTGAGTAACCTGCTCTCTTCTGAGCACCTTCTCAACATCAAAGACACAGGAAAACTTCTTCCACTCAAAAACTATGATGGCAATTTGAAATGTCCTTAAAGGCATGGTGATGCCCAGCAGACAGAAGCCAGTGTAGTTTGGGTGTAGAGAGATTTAGCTGTTTGCTAAGCCAAATCACAACCAAAGCAAGTCTGTTGTAACACTGAGAAATAACAAATACCCTCCAAGCTAGGAGGCAGCGAGCATTTTTTCCACATACACACGTATATTTATTGCTTGTGGCCAGAAACCCAAGCCCCATCCTCCCAAATTACACCTCCTCCTATCCCCCAGGTCCCAGCAGCCTGGACCCAAGGGCTCGAGGAGGCTGCTCCTCCTCTCCTCCTCCTACACATCACCCTGAAAATAAACACTTGGGTGTCAGCACAGCCACGGTATGTGTTTGACAGCATTGTAGATAATGCATTAATTCAGTGGAGGTATTGTGTATCTCATTTCAATATTTATTCAGCAAACCCCCAGTCACTGCACGTGTCAGCTCAAACCCTTCTCACAGCACCAGAGATCCCCCAGGCACTGTCGGGCTGTGTCCCATGGCTGACAAGTCACCCCCATGGTCAGGGCAGGCCATGAAAAACCAGCACAAGCTGATCTTCTGCCTGATGCCTCTGCACTCACACATGGCTCTTCACAAAACGTGCTCAAAGGACCTGGAGGCTTCTGATGCCAGGGAAATCCTGATTCCCTCACCCCCAGTGCCACATGGGCACAGGCAGGGCAGAGCTGAGCTCTGCAGCCTTGCTGCTGCTCTGCAGGGCTGGGACCAGGTTTGTTGGTTTAACTCTGCAATGAAAAAGGAACACAGTGAGAGGGCACTGGCAAAGCAGTTAACGAGATTTATAGAAAATAGAGCCCAATGAAACAAAATCTCTTAAGGATCTCTGGAGCAGTTTTCGATTTTGATAAGAGTGTATCGAGCTGCTTTAAGGCTCAGAGAAGGCAGCTGGTTTTTAAAGATAACTTCATGAGATGAGACTCAATTTTAACCTGATCTACACTGCTGCTGTATTTCTCCTGCTGTAAGAAAGAAGAGAGGAAAGCTCTGTCATGCTCATCCCTCAGCACTCAGACACAGCCCTGAGCAGACAAGGGATTGTGTGGGAAGACGCAGCAGGCGAGGCCTGGCGGGGATTCCCAGGGCATGTGACAGATGAGACTCCAGCCCGAATCTCTGGGGGTTTTGCCACTCAGCCTGAATTTGGGGATTTCCTTCTTCCCTTTGCAGATGAGAGGGACAAAGTCACAAGCCTGAACACAGGCTGCAATTCTTGATCAGCTCTGGGTTTCCTCTACTTTACAAGCCTGTGGCATTTAAAAGCTGCCTAATCTCTATTTTGGTGTCTTGTCTGTGGTCTGAGGGAAGGAGGGGGAAGGACAGGAAGAGTAATTGCAAAGCAGAAAGCCTTTTGTCTCAAGTATTGATGAGATCTGGGATGCTTTCCTCCCTTTCACCCTTCTATCCACTGCCAAGGATCTCACAAATTGCCACAACAGCCTAAGAGCTACTTTTGCCCAAATTGTTCATGCTACAGCCAGGAAGAAGATCCTAAATTCTATTTTCCTACTTAATGTGAACAACCATTCACTGCAGCCGATGTGCCTGGGAACCTGCCTGGTGATTGGGGTGACCCAGGGCTCCTGACAGTGCTCAGGAGCAATCCCAGCCACTGGATAAACCAGTTTCCCTCAGTAAAGCACAGAGGGAGGAACTGAAGAAATGGGATTTCCAGGAAAGATTTTCCAGAGATGTAATTTTGGACTTGACATCCAACTCAGCTGTGCATACTGACTGACCTCTGGTCTAAATCCTGCTCTGAGTAGATTTTGTTTCTTTTGGATTAAGTCCCTCACCTAGATCATAGGAATCTAAACCTACTTTTTGTTAACGGGAACCAGATGCAAAGAGGGAATTAAACAGAAAGCAAGTTAAAATTAGGATATTTTGGTCAACTGATGCTTCATATCTGCCTCTCCATTAGTGCTCAAATTTAGGTCCCTCTGGCCTGAAGGACAGAGATTTCCCCTAATCACATTACTTCAATATTAAAAATGCTGTTCAGTTTAACCAGTTCCCTCTAAATTGTCACATTGAGATGTGGTAAATGTCAGACATATCAGTTAATGAAAACTACATTTTACTGCCTCAGGAGCTGGGGGTGCCAAAAGAGAATTGCAAATACTGCAAATCCAAAAGAGCCTCTTTTTCAAGATAACAGAGCACGATCAGCCGGAACCATTCCTTGAGAAGGTCCAGGGCTCTAAGAGTTACTTTTTATTATATCATCTGCATTTATTCCAGTTCCAATCTAAGGAGGATATTTAAAGGACAAATATGGATGTTTAATGCAGCTGCCATAAAGCAGAGGTACCACACACCAGACCCTTCCTGTACCTCACCAGTGCATAAGCAGAAGCTGCCCCCAGTGCCTGGGTGATAAGCCCTCCCCATCCCTGCCACCCACCACACTGAGAAATGGCTCCTGCAAACAGCCTGGATGATGCTATTTTTCACCTGCATGGTATTTTCTCTGGCTATGAAGTTATCATGGAGCCAAGGGAAAACAGGAGGGGACTATTTTCCATCTTCTTCTGCATCTATGCATGATAATAATGAGAAATTAACTTCAGCTTTCCCACAGGAGCAACCTACTGATGCAGAAACTGGCTGGGAAAAGCTGAAGTCCTGGAGGAAGCCATGAAAAGAGACAGCCTTTCAAGAAAATACTGCACTGAATCCTTGTTCTCGTTTCTTTAGGAATGCAAAGAAGACCAAGTTCTTGAACCTGTCTTCATCCAGGCCAGTTTAGGAATGGGGAGAAGTGCCAAGAGCGAGTGTGGCAAGGTGCCTCCCACACAGCTAATGCCCTGCCATGCAGCAGAGCAGGCAGAGCTCTGGGGCTAGCAAACACTGCAGGTGATGAACTCCAAGTAACCATCTATTTCCTTCTTCTCTGCACTGTCTGCAGCCCTTGCACTGCAGCAGTGATGGACAAGGACTGTCATAGTCAGGAGTGCTTCCTGCCTGACATCATGCTCTCAGAAACACCTCATCTCTTATTTCTTGCTCCTGCCCAAGAAAAATATCTGATGACTGGAGTTATTTCTCCTCTGAGGAATGCTGCTCTTCAAGTCTTCATTTACCTTGACATTTGCCCCCACTGCACCTGTCGCTTATCAGAAGATTAAAGCCCAAATGGAAAACTGAAAGAGGAATCTCAAACAGTTTCAGCCCTTGCCATCTCACCTGTCCTTGGCCATGCAGATACCTGGACACTCACTGTTGCTTTAGGAGGTCACCCAGACTCATTAAGGATGGAGGCCAAGGCAGAGCCATAACCCCTGACTCAAGGGCATCACCCCACCACCCCAGGGATGCACCTGGAGGATGCTGTAACAGGTAGATCTCTTCCACGCTGACAGCTTTAAAATCATATTTACATGGGCAAATGTTTTCAAGACTGTGGGGACTTTGTCCATCACAGCTGTAACACTGGCAGATCACACAAAAATTTGTTTGACAAACATTTTTTCCCCCTCCTAAATAAATGCTTGGCTTTGACTCTTTGAATCATTGGCAATGAATCACACTTGGTCTGAAAGAAAAGAAATCCCAGCATGTGCCCAGCCTGCATCAGTGGGACCAAAAATCAAAGCCCCTCAAGAATTTAATGTAGACGTTCAGACTTCACCACAACTGCTGGAAAGCCATTGCATTTCACAGGGAGAGGCTACTGCTGTTACAACCTCTGCTCTCTTCAGTGCAAATTGGGATTATGGGCACAGCAACTGAAGGAATCACAGATTATGTGTTTGAAATTTGTCTGATCTTTGAACTCTGCAGGGATGAAATAAAGACTTCAGATAAGTCTTCATATCCATGTAGTAGGAGGTATAAATCACAAGGAAATGTAAATATGCTGCAAGTTTTTTGTATCTAGAATTAAATGCCATTTGCATTTAAGATGTAAGTGAACTTCCTTCATATCTGCAATATTTAAGAAGTTAAAGTCTAAAGTCACAGACTTAGCAATTTTATCCCGAGCTGTGGTTAACGCAATGGCTAATCCCATCAAGGGGGCGTTAATTGGTGTCTAGATGCTCCTTCTCATAGCAGCAGTAGGCCATAAAACTTAATCCTTACCTCCTCCTTCCAGCATGTAGCCTCCATGTTCATCAATAAAAGTAATGTGATTCATTAAGTATGGAAGTAATTACCTGCAGCTCCAACAAACAGGACTGAATGAGCCATGCCAGTGCCAACTTGGCTTTTGTGCCATCATACAGAAATGCCAGGGGCTGCCAAGGAAAGCCCTTCTGCAAGATCAGGATAAATGCTGATGGCTGCAACACAAGCTGCAGACCACTAAATAGCTGCTGGGCATCTCCTTGGTGTGGGCTGGGATACCCATCAACAAGCCCTTCCCCAAAGCAGCTCCTTGGGGTGATTTAAGGAGTGATCAGGATGCTGGTGCCACAAAAACACATGGTGAAGATATTCTGTTTGCATGGTGTGTTGGTACAGGAGTTAATCCCTGGAACATCTGGGCTGTGCTGACAGAGACAGGACCCTACTGTCCTCCTGCAGTGATGTCCCTGCAGGACAATGCAGGCAGGTGCCAAGCACAGCAGCTTCAGCTGTGAGTGACAGGGAAGCAGAGCCTTGCCTGTGCCCCCATGGGTGTTCCTGCCATGCTGCAGAGGCCAAGAGCAACAGGGCAGCTCCAGACACCTCGGTACAAAACCAACTCTGACCATCACTACTCCTTCTGTGCCAATAGGTGTACTCACCAATGTGTCAGAAATGAGTGTCTTTGCTCTGTGTCCTTGCACTTGAAACAGCTACAAAATAGGTAACAGTGCTACCAGCACTAATAAGAGTGATACAACTAACAACAGGATCTGACTTCTCAGTAGCCATTTACTCTGCTGCCATTTATGTTTAGGTGTATTGCAGCTGGCCTTGAAGTGCAAACCCACAGAAGATTCACACAGCACCTCTGCCTATCACGGCTACTCAGCCTGATAAATTCCACCAATATAATTTTCTTTTTAGAGCCAATTAAAAAAAAAAAAAAAAAAAAAAAGACCAAAAAAACCCCACCAAAAAACAGGTTAAAAACAAAGTAGATATGTCATTTGTAAACACAACCAGTGGGTTGTGGGTGAGCTCTGCTCTCCCAGGGAACAGTGGGTCAGAACTCAGTTCAGCACCTGTCTGGACCTCCCTAGGCAGGAAGATCCTTCCAGAAACAGCACTCTCCCTAAACTGCATATTTAGTTCAAGCAGTTAACAACAGTTTTCCACACATTTTACTCAGCAACATGATAATTCACGTGTTGATGGCTCTGAACTCTGTAAAAGATTTGAAAAAGAAATTAGAAACAATCTTTATGAACTCCTCAGCACACCGAGCAATTGAAGCCTCCTCATAAAGATGTAGGGCCAAAGACGGAATATTAAAATTGTCATTAAGTGGAATGCACATGAAATGCTAAAAAGTCTTTCTGCAAATTATTTCTTGATATAATGTCATGCTGTAGAACTAAATCTTAGTACAAGGTATGAAAAAAGCTAGTTAAATCAACTTTGTTCATTTAAATATAATTTTTAAAGAACTGGCATTCATCTCTTTATTGCTCGAAGATTTTTATCAATTTCTTTAGCCCTCATTTATTTCTCTTCCCTACTCCCATGGGGATACCATTTGATTTATTGGGAATTAATTCTTACAACTGATGAATGCTTTAAACTATTTTCAGATTAATCACCACCATCTCCACTGGTGCACCCAGGAAAGCCCCATTCCCTCTCTGTGCTCACACAGACCACAGGGCTCCAGCCCCCGGGTGCCAGCAGCCATTCTGCCTTATCAATTACTCTCTCCATGGACACAGATTATTATGGTGAGGACCAAAGGCTCCAATTAACTTTTAAAATACTTATTTGGAGGTCGCCTCCTCCTGAGGGTGGTACTTCAGTTCTGAATCTGGTCACTTCTCAGCACAGCAGGAAAACACGTGTGTGCAAACACTGCTATATTCTTATAGGGAAGGAAGAGAATGGAAGGAAAGCTCTATTTATTTAGTTAACTTACCTCATGTCCAATTCCCCCACTTGCAACAACCACCAGCTCCAAGCTAACAAGGTTTTGTCCACAACTGTGTCAAAGCAGGGTTATACCTTGGTTTTGTCCAAAACACCACATATCAGGGAAATTTGCCAGGATGCATGTGAACCATGTCCTTGGCCTCTAGCAGGTGTCACCTCTCCAGAACAGAAGCTGGTGGGAGCCACACAGGCTTTGCTGGTAATTGGGAAAAATCTCACCGGGGGATGAGAGAGAGTAGAGGTCTGAGGAAGAAAAAAGGTTCTCCCTCTGTTAGCAGCATGCAGCTTGACTCATGACTTGAGACACTATAAAAATCCGTAAATATTTGAAAATTGAATAATAATAAATTAATTATAAATTTTAATTTAGAACCACTTCAAATTGTAAATGCAGTTCAACAGCTGATGAACTTCTAACACTGGAGGCAGTGAAACAGCTAAGACTGGAGGAACTGGTGTGGTCCATTAACACATCTGTCCCCCATCAGCACAGCCAGGTCCAGCAGAAGATGGGCAGAGCACTATGGAAAGAGCTGGAGAAGGGACACAGTGCTGCTCAACAGTCACCACCAGCTTGCTCTGTCCAGGGAAAAACATCATTTGCAACATTGCAATTGAATTTAAAATGTTGATTTGCCTTGTCTGTCGATTGCTGGGACTCCATTAATTCCTGGTTAACAGTAACTATGTACATAAAATCTGGAATAACCTGGAAACCAGAGATGCTCAAACTGTCCCAGAAGCTGGGCTGATTGGGCTGCCTATCCTAAGCCCACAGCCAGGACCATCAGCTCTTTCTAGGGCTGAAGCTTAGGACTGAGCCAGCTGTTGAGGTCAGTTTTAAGATGGGGCAATGCCAGCCCTGTCCAGGCAAAGTGAGCTCCCAGGGTAGGAGGGCAGAGCTCATCCTCCAAATGGGTTCACAAGTGGTGGCACTGACCAAACCTGAGCTCTCTTTAACAGCCACAGACAAGGCACGGGCTGGAATGCCCTGCAGCAGCCTGTTCTCAGCCCTTCCTCTCTTTCAAATGAACCTCACAAATATAATCTGTTTATTTATATCAATTTAGTCCCATCAATTAATGATGACAAGGCAATTAACTAGAATGCCAGACAGTAAAAAATAACCACATAATGCCTTCTTTAGAGGAAATCTATTATGTAATTCCAATCGGTCTTCATTAACACAAAGTATTCCAGTAAAAGGTAGTAATCTAGTTATAGTCTGTGAAATATGAAGATCTGCAAAGTAATTTTTCAGAATTAAGGGTATTTTTAGTCAATAAGAAGAAAACCTGTCTGCATTTTTTTCCGCAAAAAACTTTTTTTCAAAAAACTACACAACTCCTTAACATAAGGTACCAGTAGGGAGCAGGTTGTGCAGTATCACCAGAGGCACTAAAGAGGCACATTCATCCCCTCCCCTCCACAGCATTTGGGGCCTGGATCGAGCTGAGAGCATGGCTGCACCATTTATTCCATCCCTCATCCAACACTCACTGCACAGGTGCTGGCACCAGAGAAAGGAGTCTCAAACCACCAACTGTAATGGTTTTCAAACACCCTGACAAGCAGGTATTGCACTGATTAGTGTTCAAATCAGTGTTCACAGCTCTATTTAGATGAGAATGCAATACCCCACTCATCCCAGCCATGAGCTCTCCTTCACACACTGCCACAACTGCCATTAGTGACAGGAGAATGGCACAGCATGACCTGACCTGGCTCGTTCCTACCTAACAGACTGAGCAAGTAACTTGTACACAGAATAAAGACAACATATTTGCTTCTCTATTTCATGTAAGGCACTTCAGTATTACCAGTGTTTTAATAGTACTAACCTAATTTATCAATGGTATATATTAAAGATTCAATTTTTAGGGAAAATTAGATTAAAACATGAGTCCACAAAACAATCAGCTTCACATGGAAATACACATTTTCTAATTTTCAGCCTTACTCCCCTTCAAACTTATTAATAAATTCATAGTTGATAAGAGAAAATTAACCCCAAATATAGAAAATCCTGCAAACAAAGAACACGGACAAATATAAAAGTAGTCAACCACTTCTCCAAAACATGCCCAAGCTGTTAAGTACTCTCGACTCAAAATTTGAAGCAGCTTAAAAACCCCAAATTCCTACAGGAATGTGTTTACAATACAAACTCAATTACTGTCTTATTCTGATGCTTATCTTTTCTTACACCCTCTCAGCTCATCCTACTTTGGAATCTAATTACATTCCAGTATTTTCAGTTCAGATGAAATTACACATTTTCAGATTAATTTAGCCTAAACCAACTTTTGATAACAGCCTTTTTCTATCGTGCCCTAATTTGTGACCCTACAAGTCAACATGAATTGCTCTTTTAAACCTTGCATCACCCCACCACAAAGCCACGCTCTCTGTCCCCAAACCCAGCACAGCACCCAGCATTGCTGGGTCAATGTCTGCCCAATTTCCTTTGATCAAAACCCTCCTTTTCCTCTTACCTCTGTTATTTTCTGAGCTTGGCTGACAGAGAACAGTCAAGGGGTGACTGTTCCTTCCACACTGGTGCAGGGAAGGCATGACATTTTCTCTTTAGTTAAAACCCAAGGACATTGCTCTCACAAGGACGTTTCAGCTCAGCCAGCACAGGAGAAGCACAAGATGGGAACGCTGGCCCAAAGCAGGCCTGACACTCAGCTTTCCCCAAACCAAATCCCAGGACATGAAGCATTCCCTGGTGGACACCTGATGCTTCCCACAGAACGCCCTGCCAGCATCGTGCCAGGAATCCTGGCCTCTCCCCAGCTGCCTGAATCCAGCACGGCCTCCACAGCTTTCCTCTCACCTCCTTCCCACCAGTTGTGATCTGATGCAACTGTCAAATCCTCAGCATGTTTGAAACCTACTTGTTCAGGCGCCAAGTGGAGACTCATCTAATCCCTGCAACGAGTCAGATGCTGCAATTGTGTTAATGCCATGCAAGACTTCCACTTTCCAGAACTTCACCAAATTTTTTTTAATATTATCAAGAAACTAGGATTAAATATTAGCTCCCTTATGAACTACATAATCTGAAGAAAAAAACCCCAAACCCTACTCATTTGATCCTTTTCACATGCTACCTAGACTGCCCTCATGTCCTTCCTAAGGGCAGAACCTCCTCTCACACCATTGCCTACTCTGGCACATCAACACTACAACAGTGGGACTGTGCCCACACATCACCTGCTTTGGTTGGTTTCCCACCTATACATGCCTCTGGCTGTGACCAAATACTATATCACCCAATACTAGAGATTCTGATAAAGGCAGGTGGGCAGACTGAAGGAAGCCGTAATAGATACAACAGTCCCTCCAGATCTGGGATCTGTGCAGGATTAGAAGTGACTTTTTTATAAATTTCAGTAGTTGAGGAGATGAGAGCAGGGATTGAAAAGGAAAAGAAACCAGACAAGAGCAGCAGTTAAGAAAAGCCTGGGAGTAAAACCAGTGGGAGAAGAGGAGGCAGAGCAAGCACACAAAACTGCGATTATAAAATCCCCCAAATCTTTCATATCCTAAATTTAAAGCAGAGCACAAAATGCTGCCCTGCTCTTGGCTAGCGCTGTTCTCAAAGGCCATAGTTTATCAAATAAAGTTTGTTGCACAATTTAGCACTGGTTGGGTCTTCTAAAGCTGTCTGGGATTACAAATGCCATTGAGACAGGTCCCCATGCCATGTCATTGCCAGTGATGCCTGAGGCATCTTGCCTGCATACTGCAAAGTAGAAGTAAGAAGCTGAACAGTGGAAGAGCCATGTTTCACCTTGGCACTGGGAGTTGGGACTGTGCACTATTCAGTGAACCCAACATCACCTTATGCATGGAGTATTTTCTTGGCAACTGGTCCAACAGTGTCACCCTTTCTTAGCTGTTGGCAAATCCTTAGAAAGCAAAGATTTGTACCAGAGCTTTAATTTAATCACTGTAAATAAACCCAGCAATGTGGCCGAATGGTTTCATGAGTTACCGGCCCAGTTGAGAGCCAGGACCTGTAACACACTGCCACAGCATCCACTGCTTCCAAGGGCAGAAAAAGCCTTTAAAACAACTTGGGGTTACTGCCAGAGACACAGCCCCAACCTGCACCAGCCCTCTTTGGCTCCTGGACTGTAAAGTGGTTCCAGGAGCAGCCCCACTGGTGCCCTTCAGTGCTGGTGCTCCCAAAGCCCTTGCAATTGTGTGGAGGTCACAATTCCAGCCCCTGCTGTGCTGCCATGCTGCTGTGAATGAGCTCTGTGAGGCTGCAGAGAGAACTGATGGCACCCCAGAGAAACAGGTCAAACAGAGGCTCTTAGACATGCTGCGAAAAGAGGTTTTAGAAGGTCTCTCTTAAGGAACTATGGAAAGTTTCCCGCAATCATCACTTTGCTTCCTTTGCTTGTAACCGTGTAAATCAACTCCTAATATCCTGTTTACTCACTGCGGCAGCATAAGAGCAGGGGGAAACACGGGAGCCCTTTAGCCAGAGAGAATTAAATAAAATAGTGGGAACATCCCACAAATACCAATGTCAATTAATTCATTTGTTGCAGGGCAAGAGTCCTGCATAATTTGTCCTCTGAGTAGTTTATTTTAGCTAATTGCTTATCCAGCAAGAAGATCTCCCCTGCATGACCCATTTGCTGTGCAAGAGGCTCGACTGATGAGAAATAAATGGTCACCTTCCAGAGGGCATGGAGTGACAGCAGGGACACTCCATATGCTGTTCTGGTCCTCAGACCCACATCCAAGGAGAGGAATGCACCCATACGCAGAGACCTCATAAGCAGGGTGAGCACTGGTGTCCAGGTTCTCCTGAGGAAACCAGGAGACCACAGTTCCCCTTTCCAGGACAAGCAGGAGAAGGGAAGGCTGCAGATAAGGCAGCCCCCACTACGGCTTTACTTCCACCCAGCTGCATCATTGCAACTCACAGCAATGTGTTCACCCATCACTCGCCTTTTACAACAGCACTTAAGGCAACACAACAATTTCAGTTTTGAGGATGGAGCTTTTTGTCAGCCACATCACCCTCTCAGCTTCTCTACCAGAGGCAGACAGAGCAGAGGCAGAACCAAATGGCTTAATTTGAGGCTTAGCCTCACTGCTACATCCCCTGTCTGTAAATATTCCCGGGGAACAGGTGGAACAGAGCTGTCAGACCCACAGCCACCTTCAACTGGCCAAAAGATGGAATCAGGACAGATGTTATTGGTCTCATCAAAATTTTGTAAATTGAACAGTGAAATGGAACAGCCTTATTTATCTTAATTTAGTTCATCCTTGACATTTACAAAATAAATACAGGAATAATACTGTGGGCACAATTCACTCTCACTGATGGCAGCAGGAATCACACGTGCTCTGACAAAGGACAGGGAGTGACATGGCTACTGTCTGCTGGTAGCAGAGCAGGAGGTGCCACAGGATCCCCAAGGATCCACCAGTACCCCTCAGCTCAACACCTCTCTGCAGCACCAAGTACATTCTCGCTGGACAGAGACAGGCAATGCTGAAAGGAGAAAGGGGAGGACTGCAAGGTGATGCTTTGAGATTGGCTGGGCAGCAGGTTTCGAGTCACCACCAAAGAGGTAACAGGATTTCTGTCAGGAAAGCTTCAAGCTTTCACATTCCACTGGGAGGCTTCTGATGGGCTTTTACTGATGCCTCACCTCCCTCAGAATCAATAGAAAAGAATAATCCCACAGCTAGGCATAAATCATGTTGCACAACTCGGCAAATCATCACGTGGGATGCCTCGGGATGAGGCCGCTTCTTTATTTCCAGAAACAGCACCATTAATGGTTTCTGCCTGCCAAGCAACAAGATTCCCACTTCACAGCCCTGGAAATCCCTATCCCACACTGAGCCCAGCCACTGTCTCCACTTACTGGGGAGCAAATGTGGGCACAGCTCATCTCAGCTGCTGGGTGTTGGGCTGGGGATGAGCCAAAAAGGCAGAGGGGCTGCGGAGGGACAGATCCACCTGCCCTGACACCAGTCCTGACAGGTGCCCATCTGCCTGGGGCCACAAAGCCACTCCTCACACCAGTCCCAACACACACTCACCTTTGCAGGACTGCAAAGCAGCTCCTAAAACCCCTTTTACCACCTGTCATCCTGGTGGTGCTGCTTCAGGTGCAGCAGCCCCAGGCCGGAGACTGCACTGCCTGTTTATGGGAAACAAAGCAGCCACAGCACGAGTCAGAAACTCAACACTCCCACAAACAGCAGCTCTGGAAAACCCCAGCAGCACCTTCCCTCATGTCACTTTACATCCCATCAGTAACTTACAGGAAACAAAACGGCCTGGCAGAGTTATCCAAGGGTGTGAGACTTTAGGTACATCTGTAATTAAAACACAGACACCAAAGCTGCAAAGCAGCACCATAAAGCAGATCATTTTACAGCTGGCTGGGCTCCCTCTGATGTACTTGAGAACCATTTTTAAGTGACATAAAGTTTAACATACCGGTACATCTGCCTACCCACCAGATTCTACATGGAATTTAAAATTTAATTATATTAAAGTATTGTTACAGTGCACATAGCAAGAACGCCAACCAAGTGTAACTTGAGGAGAATCTTTGCCAGATTGTTGTAAATCTGTGTTTTCAGGACTAGGAAGAAAAAAAAGAAAAATTCAGACCTGAACACCTGTATCAGTGCTCTCAGCTTCATTATTGCTCACCCACCAACTGCTCCACATTTGGGCTGAGCAGAATCACACACTTGTCCAGTGTTTCACTACAATATCAATGCACACCTACAGCACCTGTGCCTGCCAAGCAATTACTCCTCACACCACAGCAAAAGCAAAGCCTGCTCACTGCCTACACACACTTATTCAGCACCAAAAGGAAAACCTCAACGTCTGCAGGCAGCTCCTCATCTTCCAACAACCACAACACAAACCAATCTGTCCTCTCCAGGCTGAGCAGCAGGTCCTCTGGGATGCTTCCAGCTGCTCTGCATACACAGGCACAAACATCCTCCCCCCAGTTCCATGTTACCAGCACATGCTGGCTGACATTCCAATGGACAACTTAAAATAACACTGTGCTTGTCATAGAAAACACAGTCCCCATCAGGAAATCAAAGCATCAACCCCCTGGACACAGGGTACCCTCTGCCCCAGCTCAGGGGGCCCAATCTTGCTTCAGCCCTGCACTCCAACCTCAGGACCAGGTTTCCAGGAAGCAAAAATCCTTATCAGTAAATAAAGAAACCAAATAAATAGTTTATTTTTCATCAGTTGTTATTTGCAGCCATTAAGATGCAACAACTAGTTGCTGGATGGTGTTTTTGACACAGAGAATACATTGGAAGAAACAAGAGAATATCATTAAGGGTCAATTAGGAGCAACTTAAAGGTTATTTTTGCATATCTCACCTCCTGGATAAAAGAAGGTTCTTCAGTGCCATATGAGAATATAAATAAAGTTGCAAAAGTCTTTAACATGTGACAAATATTTTCATTTTGTTGCTGAAGAATAAATAGCAGGTCTCCTGCCACTCTGAAGCCTGCACGTACAACACAGGGAAGGGCAGGTCCAAGGTGGTTCCACAAGAGCCACCAAACCCTGTCCTTCAGGGCCCACTTCAACAGGAAGCACAGAATGCTGGACAATGTGGAATTGTCTGCCAGGTCGGGCTGTGACCATCAGAAGTCCCAGCCCAACACCTCTTCAGCACACTCTTTCTTTCCCTCTGTTCTACCTGGGACAAGGGCAGCTCCTCACTGATCTGCCTCACAGCCTGGGAATCCCCCAGCACAGGGGGCTCACACACTCCAGCAGCCTCCTCAACCATAAGCATCCTCCCATGTGAGATCAAGAACAGTCAGGGCCTGCCAAATACTGAATATCCATGTTGTCCAAAGCCACACTGTGCTCCTTGGCCATACCCATTGACAGAGAAACCTACCAAGCCTTGCTGCAGGCAGATGAGTTTGCTGAATGATTTCACTGCTTTGTTATCAGATAATTGCTTTTTCTGACAATTCCATGCTTTCCAGAGCTCTCCTCTCCTCCAAGGGGCAATGCTGCAGGACTCTTACGGGTCCACATGAAGAGAAGTAGGAGCCTCTGCAGCCCAGCCGTGTGTGCCTGCAAAGCCAGGCAGTGGGGGCACGTGTTCATGTGCATGGACCAGCTGTGGAGCCACCATCTCTGACACACATCCCTTTGATATGTGGGAAAGCCCAAGCCTGGTGACCATGCACAGGGACTGCAGAGCCATTGCTGGGATGGAAGAGCCAACCTTCAGTCCCTGTGCCAGGTGAGTCCACAATAGAAAACCACAATAGAAACCTCTTGCCTTGGTTGTCCAAGCTGACCAGCTACCTACAGAGGGAAACCAGCTCTCCCAGAGGACCAGCACACACCAGGCTGGATTTGCCATGGGAAGAATTTGGAAGGAATAGTTGAAGACCATTGCCAGGCATCTGGATGGCTCCCAGCAACTCTGACCTTAGGTCACTTTACATCAACACAGTGAGCTGTTAAAAGAATTCATTATTGGTATCTCAACACCCCTGGACCACAGCAGCTAAAAATCTATATGAACTTAAGGCTCTTAAAACCATCTGTGCACTGTTTATTCTCTGCAGGGAAAATAAAGAGAAGAAAATACTGAAAGCAGCGAGAAGAAAGTGTTGAGAGTCATGAAATCTATAAAGTGTTAAGAGAGATGTGCCACATTTAGCAGGGATTATGTCAAGCAGCATCCCGAGCCAGGAGTGCTGACAGCACACACACACTGCCTTCAACAAAGGAAAATAGGTCGTACACGACCCCAAACATGCTGGCAGAGCTTCCAGCAGCATGAGCAGAAAACCCAAATTTCAGCACTGCCCACAGGCAAGGTTAATGGCCCTGGATCCTATGGAGAGTACGAGCCACATGAGAGAGCAGGACCTTTAAAACGTGCCTTGGCAGTCTAAACAAGGTCTCAAGAGGACTTTTATTCGCAACAAGCACAAGGGGAGATGGACAAAACTTTTGCCACCGATCACAGCTCTGGGCAGCTGCTTTTCCACAGCTTCCAGCTCCCATAAGCTTCTCCTCCACAGGAAGCCTGTTTCATTTCCCAGCAGCCAGCACATCCTGGCAGGGGCATCTACCCCATGCAGTGGGACAGCTCTCACACAGCACTGGAAAGAAGGCTCACAAGGTAATGGCCTAGCACAGTGAATTAATTCCAAAGCACAATTGTTTTCAATCTTCATTTAAACCCAACCTTACCTAATCTCACTTTAACGACATAGGAAATGGAAATTCCCTTAATAATATAAGTTATGAATATTTATTACCCTATTTTTACCTGAAAATTGAGTAATTCAATTAATTTTACTATTAATTATTTAACACAGAATTAATATATTGCAAGATCCTAACTTTTCTTTACGATGCTGCTGATACAGATATCTCAGATAGGGGATGTTCCTCACACTGGACTGATGGACAGCAAAGGCACAGGGTGTGCTTCCTGAGCAAGGGGCACCTGCACAGAAGATGAGGAGACTCCAGGAACTGCACCCATCAAGTTCTCTGTGGTGCAGGACTGGTCCTCCCAGCAATCCCCGTGTCTCTTCCAAGACATGAAGCAGGCAGGGGCAGAAACACATCTGAACTGCATTCTCAGATGGAAAACTGACCTTGCAGCTTCTGGGCACAGCCAAGGCTTTTCCATTGCCTGGGGTCCCTTGTGAAATAGTAAAGTCACCTCAAATCGCTCAAGAATACTTCTAAAATACTGTACAAATGCTAATGGCAGAAACAAAGAAGCAAAGTATCTTGCTCCGTCAGAATGCTTCTGGACTCAGAAAATTGACTTTGTCATTGAAATTCCAAAGTAAATAACAATTAAGTTCTACTTGATATATAAATGTCAAGTAATTTTTTTTTGTCATCGTGATTTGCATTTAAACTTGGAAATGTCAGACACTTGGCCCTGCTGCATTAGCAGAACGCTTCCCCCGCCCCGCTGCCGGAACACCCGCTGCGGATTACCCGGCACATCATCAAGTAACCAAACACCATTCCAAGGCAGCCTCAAGGTCAATGCTTGTGAGGTGTACTTGCTAATTTATGTTGATCAACTGGAGTGCTCAAAAGACTATTGTAATAATGCTCCAGTACATTTATATCAGTGTATTCAATCAATTGGAGTCGTTCAACAAGAAGTTTCATTAAAAAGTAATTTTAGGGATCTTTTCCAAAGGTTTGTCAGAGCTCATTCAATGCCACCACAATGGCAAGAAGGCCTCCCCTCCATGTCCATGACTAAAGCAATACCCAACTATAAACATGGGAACCTCTGTTCAGGAAAGAGATTAAAACATTCAGAACTGCAAGGCTGGCTGTAAACCAGCTTGTTCCTCATTGCCACCCTCTGCCTTAGCTGAGTGACCTGTGAGCATCACAGCCCAGCCTGGCCTGACCCCCTGCAGCAGTTCCTTCACCAGTGGCTGAGCTGGACAGTACCAAAACCCTGTCACCAATACCAGCCCTCCGCCAATAGCTGCAGCAGCACCAGCTCCCACAGGCACTGTCCAGCTGTGCCTGCAGCCCCCATCCAGCAGTGACTCCTCACAGCACACTATACATCACTGGATTAGGAAACTCTCTGTGTGTCAGTGGTGCAATTAATTTTTATTAATTTTGTGAGATGAAATTAGTAGCACCCACAGCAGCAAACAAAGAACGGGGAGTGTTCCAGTTCAGTGCCAAATCGATGTCATTAATTCTGCAATACTGGGAGCCCTGATTGTAGCAACTCAGCATTTAACTCTTCCAATTAATTTTTATATTAAAAAAAAATAGAAAACTAACTCAATGATTTCAGAAGGACCTTGAACTCATGTCACAACTTTCCTTCTCCTGGGACATTCTTTCTTCCAAGTGTAAACACAAAAGAGGAAGGTAAGGAAATGCTCATCAGAAAATTATTTTCATACATTGTCTTTAGCAAACCAAGCTCTTAATACCAGAAGATGCTACAAAAACATCTATAATCTCATATCTTTAACGATGCCATGTAGAGACAAACTAGTTAATGCGTTTTCTGACCCTTTAAAAGGTTTCTCTGGCAAAGGCTCAGCCAGAAATTGTTTTGAATTAATTCTGAAACTGGGATTACCAACCCAGAAAAAAAACATTGCTAATATTAACTGAATTACCTGCTGTTCTGCAGCCAAGGAGAGCCTCACAGCTGCCACCAGCAGGAAAGATCCATTCAGGGCCCTTTCACCACCATGGCAGTTCCAGATCTTGGAGAACCACTGAGAAAGCAATTGGGTTTCCCACATCTCCTTCTCAGGTGCTACATGTTTTAATACCATAAGCAAATGCATTACTTACCAATGTCACAAAAATATAGTCTGGGGGGAAAAAGCCCACAAAAGTAAAACAACACAGCTCTTTGGTTCCCATATTTCTTGGAAAGCAGGTCCTCTGTGGTCCCACCTGCAGCTGCACTGCAACGGTGCAGAGAAGGCCTCCACGTCCATCCTCTCCTCAGCTGGGTGCTGTGGAACACCTGGAATCAATCTGTGCTGTTTGTTAGGGTGGCACTGCTCCCTGTGTCCCACTGTGATCTCTGTCTCTGCTCATGGCAGCAGGAGGTGATGCCAAACCTGGAGCACGCTGCTCCGGGCCCCTGCGGCACCGGCCCCTGCAACGGATGATGCTGGGATGCAGGATGCTAGAATAGGCTTTTCTCTCACCTGGGTCCCAGCAGGCTCCTTCCAATGGCCCAGCCCTCTGCAATAGGAAAGGGGTGGATTGGGAGAAAGAAAAACAGCAAAAGCACAGCAAGACCAGAAAGCAAGAGTCGTTCTCTGCGTTAGTGAGACGTATGGAGCCAGAACACAGCTGAAAGAGCAGGAAAACATCCACAGCCAAAACTCCATGTCTGGGTTCCCAGGGGAGGGAGAAGTTAAACATTTATGGCAGCACGAAGAAGACATGACATTTACTGAATAATAAACTGCAAACATGTCTGTTAATGCAGCTTTTTGGGACCTCCTCACCATCAAACACTTAACCCCAGCAAGGGAAACACCAGAACGCAAACAATCCCCGTGCCTGCCTGTGAACAGGTGGCACATGGTGGGGCTGGTGCTTTTTTATTTATTTCAAGTTAGAGGCAAGGGAGCTCTGTCAAGATAAACAGCCCATGACCTTGCTCAGAGGCTTCAGATCTGCTCATCTGAAGGGATACAATTAAATCCTGTGCAATCGGGTTAAAACTTTAAGCTGCCAAGACTGTAGCTGTTCCATTTTTAATCAATCTGATTTCATTCAATAAAATGCTCATTAAGGCAATTAATGAGAGTTTGGTGTCACAAGCCATCAGGCATGACTGGGAGTTTCCACTTGGTGGTCAAGTCATTGATCAGTGAGTCAAGTCATCAGCGCGAGAGAGTCAATGTGCTGAGCAGGAGAACATTACCTGGTTTTGGGGGAGGTTGTTAGCCACTCCTCATGCTTTTCAAACGTTATTAAATAAGCTGCAATTTCCTGAAAGAGAAACGCAGAAAGAAAACAGAGTTACTTGAATGGCTGTGCTGGCAACTGGAAAGTTTTCTAACAGAGACATGGAGCCGCCTACCCCAGGGCCAGGCTGCAGCTGAAATCGGGTTTTGACTGACAGAGAGCGCTCAGTAAATGTTCACATCCACGCCACCAAGGCCAGGCTTAAACAGGACAATGAAGAGATGCAAATGAGGAAAGGCATTAACATTTTCCAGCACAGAGAATTTGCTGGTAACTGTGGTGACCACGGCATCGCCGCGAGCCCGGTGTGACGTCAGGAAGCAAAGGGGAGGGTAGCGACAATACGGACACAGGGAGCTAAATAAAATACTTATAAATAGAACAGCATCACTGCAGAGAGAATTACTGAATTATTAATCGTTGCCATAAAAAGCCAGCGGGTGACATCAACGTAAGTCATTGCTCCCACTTGCAGGAATGATACGGGCGATTACTTCCAGATCAGAACTGATTTGTTTGCAGGAAATTATCGGCGCCAGAGAGATAATTCACGACAGTGCCTGTAAACAGGCCTGAGGAACACGGGACAGACATTCATCCATTTCCTGGATACAAACCCAGGGTAGTCACAACTGCCACCACACCAGTAGTGTCCCAATATCTAGAGATGGCCACGGATACCTGGGACTGTGCTGAAAATAAGCGCCCTGTGATATATTCAGAAAAATGTAGGGTTTTGATGGTTATCTTCCAAAATTACCTCGGAGGGGCCTGCATAGCAAAAGGTGAACAAGTGAGGCCAGTGAAACTGCCTTCAATGTACAAGTGCCTCAGATCAGACCCACAAACCACATGCAGCATTATCTCCAGAGCCACTGCAGCAGAAGTGTCCCCAGGCTGTACCTCCCAACAGCACAAGCCAGCGCCAGGGCTTTCCACCAAGAGAGGGGTTTTTATTATTTTTTTTTAGCTAGCTCTATATAAGGGCTGTCGCTTACAGTACCAAAGCTAAAAATCCCCACAATGCTCTCCAACCAGCTGGCCCAAGCATCTGCTAGAGCCACAAAATGCAATTATATTACTCCCAAACGAGACGTAAAAATATCTTGTTTCCAATACTCTTGGTTTTAAGACTCATACTTAATGTCCTCTGGGCATTGCAGCGGTGCCAGATCTCCGTGTTATGTACTTTATTAGAGCTGTGTGAATGTCATATTAATGACTCCTGACCAACATGTTTACACTGCAAATAAATTCTCCTGGAATCCATCTATGCACCCCTTGTATTCCAAGCCAGCCTCTGCAGGTTTAAGGGATCCCCATACACACAGATGACAGAGCAGCAGCACGAAACTCCAAGAACTCCTCTTTTTAATTTCTGGCTAATGGCAGAATAAAATTCAGCATCAAAGAAAGCCAGTGCAGACCTCCATCACCAACACTGACGACATTCCCAATCCTCACAGTTTCATAGCAGCTGCACTTAAATCAGATGCAAGTGCTGAAATCTGGACACCACATGGCCAAAAAGGTCTGACCTGAGGTTTCCCACAGGCTAAAAGGACCAAAGAACTCCATAACTAAAATTCTTTGTGCAAAATATGAAAAAAAATATTTCAGTAAAACCAGTGCAGTAATTCCACCAAAACTGCTGCAGTCAGCAAAGCTCTATTCCCAACCCATCCCACGTTATGTGTCCTCAGCTCACTATGCTACAAACCTCATGCTGTACAGTGAGATGAGCTCTGGAGAGACTGAGGAACACTCAGGAGGTCCCTACATATCCTCTCCAGCATCAGGCAAGCAAGCATTTACAGAAACAAACCTCTCCAATGCCAGAACAGTTTAGGGGGTTCAGATTAGTCTGGGATTTTGCCTATTCCTACTAAAATTCAACTGCTGTAAGTAGAATTAACTTTTAACTTTTGTGGTTGAACAAATACATTGTTATGGCATAGAAACCCAAAGTATTTCAGGTGAAGGACGCCAGCCTTACCCACGGCTCATTCACTCTGCTCCTTCCTGCCAGTCCATGTCAGGCACATATGAAAAGCTAATCCCAAATCGTCACCAACTGGAGGAGCTGAAGCAATGAGAAGCTCCCATGGGAGGCAGAACATGGGTTTTCACTCTGCTGGTCTGGCCTGCTCATGTTTGGGCAGAGGAAAGGCCAAGTTGCCAGTCAGTGCCACAGATAGATATCGAGGAAGGAGAACACACTTCTCTGCTGCAAAACCCGCTTAAACCCCATTCCTTATATGTTCTGCTTTCTGTAACTACAACTCTGTGTCAGCTCTGCAGAGGAAAGTGCTCAGTCCAGCACTGGTGATCAGAGGTTTGCATGGATGTTTCTGCCCAGTGACTCCCTGTCTACATGGTGGGGCACAGGCAGGGCTGGGGTTCAGCAGCTGCATGGGCTGAGTACTCTGCTGTCACACTAACACCTTTTTTCCCCTTTAAAAAAAGAGGGAAGAAATAGATTTATCACCAGAAGACACAAAGTCATTAAATAATTAAAAACAAAACTATGGGCACAATAAAAGCCCTCTGATAAAACCCTGCATTTTAATGCGTGTTAATTCCCCTAATGATTCTTTCTGTGTCTCACAGGGTCAAATCAATGTCCTCACAAAAAAATCCAATTATATCCCATTCATCGTATCTTTGGAGCAAGGCTATTGTTTGCTTTTGTCTCCTATCAGACCTTTTTCCCATTGCTTCTTGCCCAAGACTACAAACAAAAGGCAGCATGGCACCAGCAAGGTCAGACAAGACAGAGCTGGCTCTGAAACCCCAGCTGGTCCTGGCTCCTCAGTGACTGCAAAGCAAGCAGTGAAATCAAGGGACATGTACACACAACACAAACATTCTCAGTCTCATCACCAGTGAATCCCCCCACAGCACCAGTCAAGCCAGGTGGACCAGGTAGACCCCAAGGCCACCCAAGTTTATCTCCATGAGTAAGGGCATCACACACCATGGGCAGCAGCCCCTGCGTCAGGATGTCCCACCCAGACCCACACGCCCTTTATCCCAGCCTTGAAATTACTGTCAGCATAAACTGAGTGAGCATTGCTGGGAAAGGGTGAACCACTGAAAGCATGCTCAGCACGTGGCCTTCCCTTTCTGAGTGCCTGCAGGACTGAGCCCACCACTCACACTGGAAAGAACAGGCTTGATTGACCATCTCAGGGAATCATCCCATAAAGCAATGAGATTATTTAACATTTAAATCACTTGAGTTGTGTTTCATCCTAAACTTGGTCAGATAATTCTGTGATTTGTTTAGACTTGGTTGCTCATTCTGACAGCATTTTATCTAAGTGCGCATTTATTTTTATCTAAGTGCGCATTTATTTTTATTTTGCACTCCCCAGTTTGTTTAGATTATTAGCGTGAATGCACCAGGGAGCCACCAGCTGGGAAGCCCAGAAAGCTGAGTGAGACAGGATACAAGCAGCTCCACTGTCCCCAGACAACTGCCACCAAGGATGTTCCCATTGCTCCCTCAGCCTCATGCCACTGTGGCACCACTCAGCCTGGCGTTCCCAGCTCAGACACAGTGGCAGAGCCACCACACGCTCCCCTCCCAATGCTACGTGACTGCAGCTCCTCAGACACTTCAATATTTAATGTCAGCAGGAATGGCCCAGAGCAGTGGCACATGGGCGACCTGATCTCACCCACCATGTCCGAGGCGCCGCGCCGAGGACGAGCGGCAGTGCCGCAGCCAGCGGCGCAGGGACAGGGACAGCAGGGAGGAAGAAGCTCCCCTGGCACACTCAGTGCTGCCCAGCAGCTGCTGCAAAGCTGTTTCTCTTCATGCACAGGAGCCAGAGAGGACATGGCCACAAAGCACAGGACAGACTGATAGGCAGGGATCTGACAATGTCAGAGAGGCCCATGACCCATCGTGCACGCAGGAAGGTGCCAACTCTGCTCTGAGCTGAAGGGTTTCCAGTGAACACACACATTTTTTGGAAATAAAGTTATAAAAAACTCTGAAACAGTCAATTAAGGGGTTCCCTAAAGCCATAGATTGAATGTTGGCTTCTTCCTCCCAGCTCAACTCCCTCCAGGTCATCCTGCATCATCACAAGGTATCAGCAATTCCCACCTGACCTCTCAAAATAAAAAGAGAAACTGTAAGGGAGAAGGATTCCCTGGGCTAGGCAGCTGTGGACACCATCTGGTCTCAAAGCAACATATAATTCATTAAAAAAACCAGTCTGAATTTCAAGTTATTACTTTGTAGGAATTATACACACCCAAATTAATAAGCCTGAATCTATGCATGTGTCAGGAGAAAGCAGAAGAGTTTGTACTCATCCCTAGGTTTAGACCACAGAGCTAATAAAGCTGCGATCTCTTAAGCAAGCACATTTATTCTCTTAGGAATTCACCATGTCCTCTCTGCTATAAAGACAATTTTCAGCCCATCACTTCCTTATCGTCCTTCTCTGAAATGAAAATAAAAAATCCATGTTGACTGTGGACCATCTTCTCAGCTAGGATTGAGCCATTTTCATTTTCTACCCATCCCCACTCTCAAAGCTATTAATATTCTGAATATCCCAACTACAAACTGCTCTGAACACCACATAGAGTGGGCTCACACCACCTTGTTCAGCATCATGGGAAGAAAAATCAAAATCCCATTGCATTCACCCAGTTGTTTGTCCTACATCAGCAACACTGTCAAGGGGATAGCTCATGAACTGGGTGAAACAAGGAGCAGGAGAAAGGCAAAGCGAGCCCACGAGTGTCCAGCAGGGACAGGAGGGTCACTGTGGGCTGACAACACCTGTCAGTGATAAAACACTCCTACACCAGAATGTTTCACTGCCATTTCAGGCAGGACTTGGTTTGGTCTTAAAGTGTTACCTGTGTGCAGCCAGCCTGATTGAGCTCATCTCTGCAGGAACAGGCTGAGGGCAGCCCTGGCAGCACTGTCTGGTGCCACGGGACACTAAAGCTACTGAGTGGGAAATGTCTGTGGTTTAGAAGATGCTTGCCTTGGTTCCTTGCATGGCAGTGAGCAGCGGGATTGCAGGAGGGGGGTTGTTTTCATTAATAATGGTGTCTCACCAACCATCTGCTAAAGGTCCACACTATTAATTTAACAGGAAAAAAATGGAATAGATTACTCTACAGTTTTCAATTAAAGTACATGATGTCTTCAAACTGCAATCTTAATTAGATATTATAGGGTGACATTTAGGAATCCTGAGCTGTGATGGCTGATCAAGTCATCTGACTGCGATGGTGTTCTGCAGCACTGCTGGGGCCTCATGCACCCAGCACCGTCAGGAGAGCTGTCTGTGTTCGGATTCCAGAGCTGGAGCACCTCTGACAAACTCCTGGGGTTAAAGGACCACAACAGTGAAACCCATGGCAGCCTTGGCACAACAGAAAACCAGCTGCAAATCAGAGTGGACACAGTCCCAAAGAAAACTTATGGAAAGGGGCAGAAGAAAGGGAAAAAAATAAACCAAGTGGGGAAAAAAAAAAAACAAAAAAACAAAAAAAGAAAAGTAGCAAATGGACAACTCAAACATTTTGTTTTCAAGGTTAAACCTAATAGGGAAAAAACAGATTTGGACAAGAAATAATTTTCTCTAAAAAAGGAGAAGGAAAAAAAACCCAATCAAGAGCACAGGCAGTGACTTAGAAGCACTGGAGCTGAACAAGATCTACTCAGCTCCTTCACCTGCCAAACACATGGACAAGAGCAAACAGAGACATGCACTGGGTATTTCAAAAAATCAAGAACATAACTGGACACAACCCCCAGCCATGAACCACTCAGAAGCACCGTTAGTCACAAGTAAGAGCAAAGTCAGCCTTTCCATCAGCCCATGCCTAATAGGATTAGGATGGATTTTATCTTCCATTTAGGCCCCCACACTGAGGACAGTCAGTAAAACAGAGCAGTAACAAATAACGCCCAATCTTGAGTTACTGGAAAACACCCACAGGTCATTATGGGTTTTTTTTTTTTCTTTTAAATGACCTTTGACTAAACCCTGTGATTTAAAGAACCATGAACACTGGCATCCTGCTGGCACTGCTGGTTCAGTTCACTTGTCCTCTGTAGCCTGAAAGAGCCAAATATGCTGTGGGACAAAAAAAAAAAGAAAATTCACTAAGATCCCTGTGTTTACGATGCATTAATTACAGTGTAATAGCAAAAACCTCAATTATTGTACACAATTCAAACAGTCATGTGGTTTGAAGATGACAAAGCACATTCCCCTGCTCCAGAGTGGGCATGTGCTGTCAGAGATGCTGCCCTGCTCTCAATTCCCACAGAAACCAGGAGGAACATGGAATGTTCTGCAGCTCTCCTCCACCAAGTGGCATCATGGGGCATGAAGCACATCCCCTGTGAACCTGCCCATGCCATGGCCTCCCCCAGCCTGGACAGTCCCTCCTGCCATAGGGGGATGCACCAGTCCCACTCTCAGCAGTGGGACCACTGTGCCCAACAAGGTGAGAACACCAGGGCCTTTTCTTGCATGGAAACAGCAGCAAGCCCTTCCAAAGTCTTTCCAATGCAAGAATCATTAAAAGGGAAATATCCCCAGAAATTGCCCCTTTCTACATACTCCTCACTCCCATATGCTCTGACATAATAATGTGCCAAAATGTCTTTTCAGCATGTTTTTGCATTATGCCTAATTCTGTCAGAGTTTTCCAGTCCCACGTAACAACAGCTCAATGCAGAGTCAGATATAAATCTGGCTTAAGAGACTCTCACCAGGAATTCATTTAAAACTGTAAATGTTAAAAGATTCTGCTGCTGATTTATGGCATTTTCTTACTTCAAACAGAATTAAAATCCTTCTTAAAAGATACATATTCAATCATTACAAAAGCTGCATTCAAACGATGCTGCTGGTCAGACTGAGAGCCACAAAGCCCAGGAATCTCAGAATAGTAGACAATCCAGGAATAGCAGGGACTGGGACATTTTACTGGTTCCACCAGTGCTCTGCTGTCATCCCATCACCTCAATCTCACATCTTAATTACTACAAATGGGAGTCCTGGATGCTGGTGCTTTCATGCTCCATCTATCCCACTCCAGCCCAAGCACAAGGATCCCCTTTCTGGAAGATCCATTTGGACAGAGAAGCTGCTGCACCTGAAGTTATTACTGAATGGGTTTATTCATTTTCCATTGTTTACACTGAAGGCTCTGTCAATACCTCACAAGTGTCCTATATCATTGTGCAAACAACATTTAGTGTTAAAAAAAATTACCCATGCTACTCATTATCATCATTCTTATAAGAATTGTTCATGTTTTGCATTTGTGAGCAGAGAACATGGTAGAGCCTCGAGTCACATAGCACAGCCCTGTACCCAAGCATGGCCAGGCTAATGAAAACTCAGGAACAGTGTCTGGAATGAACCTGTGCAGCACCAGTACAACTGACAAAGGGGTTTTAAGCATTCAATTTGTGTAGTAAAGATGCCAAAAGAACTATAGTCTATGAGAAGGTCATGGCTTCGGGCTCTCCTTCCTGGAGGCACATTGCCTGACCTGTACAGGAGTCCCTAATCTCATGCTGCTCCACTGAAATAAAAAATCTAAATGAAAGGACCAGTATCAAATGCAAGAGTAAACAAGTAGAAGCAGCCAGAAAAAGCATTATTCAGATATTTATATAATTAATTGTTATTCAG
This sequence comes from Oenanthe melanoleuca, assembly GCF_029582105.1. Classification (NCBI taxonomy): domain Eukaryota; kingdom Metazoa; phylum Chordata; class Aves; order Passeriformes; family Muscicapidae; genus Oenanthe; species Oenanthe melanoleuca. The sequence goes on from NC_079354.1 coordinate 3,599,971, forward strand.
AAGCCACAGAGCCATTAGCAGAAAGCAGAAAGCACTGTGGGAGATGCCTCCCACACCTCAGAGAGTGGTTCTGTCCCAGGCCCAGCTCAGGTCCAAGCCAAACATGCTGATGTCCCCAGTTCCTGCTGGTGCTGCTGGGTTGGTTTGTTTTGGCAAGATTTTTTTGGTTTGGGTTTTTTCTCCCCAGATCTTCCCTGGTAAATTCAGAATCACAGAATATTCTGAGTTAGAAGAGACCCTGAAGGATCATGAAGTCAAACTCATAACTGAATGACACGTATGGGGATTGAACTTGTGATGTTTGCATTATTCACACCGTGCTTTAACCAAATGAACTGATCTGAGGGTCACTTTGATGGATTCTTCGCAAAATAAGGAACAACAAGCCCAGTTTCTGGAGGCAGCTCCTAAGTGCCAATCAGCTCCAGTGAATTCACAACACTCACAGCTGTCATCAAACCATCCTCCCTTCTGTGGAGGCATGAAAGGGAAAGTATTTCTGCCCCATGTCAGGATCCAGCCATGATGATTAACCAGGGCCCATGGCCCAGGGGGCACAGCAGGTCTGCCCCAGAGTGGCTGCCAGTTGCCAGCTGGCTCCCATCTGTGGAAACTGCCCCTCTGACCTGGAATTATTATGTCTGCTGGCACTGTGAGGAAAAAACCATAAAACCAGAGCAGCATCAGGGAACTGTAAATTCCTTGTGAGTTATTTTCAGACTTCTAAAAGTTTAGTTAATCCTCACCTTTAAGAGAACATGTAAGAAAAAAATGACAAGGGAAAAAAATTACCAGAAAAAAAATGTAACAAAGTGCTATTTCCTATTCTCAGTAGTGCCAGGACAGCAAACTGGCCGAAGTGCCCAGGATTCCCTGTATTTATCCTTGGAAAGGGGTTGACCAGAAAGCCAGTGAAAGGCAGGGCTGATGCCATGTTATGCCAGTGACCTCTAGACTGCCAGCATACAGAACACTGCTGCAGGCTGTGCTGGGGCTGCTGTGTCCTTTCTCATGGAGAGGAGCCAGAAGAGATCATGGATGCTGCTTTCCAAAGGTTAAGCGATTTCATCCTCTTTATATTTTTAAGTGGTTGATTTTTGGGGTTTTTTTGGTTTTTTTAAATAATCATAAATCCCAACACCTACTCCCAGGGCAGGAGCCCTTTGGCTCTGCACTCAGCCAGGGAAGGGAACGTGGCTGCCAGTGGCTGCTGCAGGTGTTATTTTTAGTGCGACAGCTATTTACCAGCTCCATTCCCAGAGGGAATTCAGGGAGTAAAAGGGATGCTGATGCATTTCTTACTAAATATAGAAAAGCGGGTGAGCCACCACACGCAGTGTGGCTGCAGCTTCCTGCTCCTGTTGGGATGTGCTCCCCAGTGGTACCCAACACCATGGCGGGGCCACCCCAGCACAGGCTCCTCGTTCACCACATTCAAACCTTCAAGCTGGTGTTTGGAAAAAAGCTTTGTAAAAGTAGATCTTATAACTAATTGGCTTCACTTTGAAGCCCTGATCCTGTAATGAATGGCTCCCGAAATCAAACAAAGCATTCTCAACACCAACAAAATTGCCTGTTATGAAAGCAGAACATTTTTAGGGTAATATTGACTTTAACGCTCTGTCAAGGCACATTGACAGCAGGATGAAAATAGCCCTCCCTCTGCTCACCCAGCTCTAATCCAGCTGCTGAGAGGGGACCCTGAACACTCATGCCAGGCTGTGCTTTGCATCCCCAGGAGCGGGCTCATTTCCTATTAGTTTAAGAATATATATTTTCAAAAAAAATAAAATCTTGCTGATCAAAGAAAGGGATGAGTTTCAGAATTACTCTGGTCTTCTCTCGTTTTAAGCCTTTAAAGTCCTGGAGAGGCCGTTTTGATGTCCAGGAGCTCTGCAGACCCAGACAGATGGGGATTCCTGGTTGAACTCCTTTTATATTTCCTTTATTGCTTCATATTTACCAATGACCTGGAAATGAGCAGTGTGAAGGTGCCACTTGAACATGACAGAAGGCATTTCCGAGTGAGGCTCAGACAGGCTGGAAAACCAGCCCAGAACCCTGAACAAAATACAAATTGGGCAAATGACTGACACAACACAGAGTGCGTGGAATACAAAAAAACTCAAAGTAATGGGGACTGGAAGAGCAAGATGCATTATTCACCCAGCCTGTGAGGGTCAGTGTTAGTGGCATTACCATTGAGTAAGTGAGGCCATTGGGGCACAGGGAGCAACATGGACACCTTGCATGCACCTGCATCACTGTGAGCCACACTGGTCATCCCAGATCCACTCTGTGCTCTCCAGGGCTCCTGCTCTGGGCAACCACCCAAATCCTACCCATGGGACACCCAGAGAGACCTGTGTATCTATTAATCTATAAATCTATATACAGATACTTAAACACACACTCCTTGGGGCACTTAATTTCCCTCCACAGTTTCCTCAAGGCAGACCACTTACAGAGCAGAATAAAAAAAGAGTTTAATGAATTAAAGTGCACTTAAGCTAGGGAACACTAATGAAGTCACACCTTAATTTGGTATAATTGAGAACCCAGCCCTGCCACTATTTGGATTATGTAATTTGTATGGATTATGTATGTATGGATATATTATGTATGCATGTATGTATTATTGTATGTATGGATTATGCAGTTTGTGGTCACGTGGAAATTAGCAGCTACCTCCTCCCAGAGCAACCTGCTCAGAATGAAGTGCTGGTCACCCAACACCTGCACAGTTCTCTCTGCTTCTATGGGGGAAGGCACCAAGGTTCCCCCCTTTATTTCCCATCCCTGAGGTTTTGACTGCCTTACTTGACCCTGATTTACCCAGCAACCATCCAACAGCAATGCCAGCTCAGGAATGTCACTCTCGAGGACACCATGGGCAAGCTCAGCATCCCCAAGGCAAGCCTAGCCACAACTCCAGAGGGGCCAGCAGTGCTGAACAGGGCACACAGGGATGGCATCCAGGAGCTACAAGGGCACAGCCTGGCAGGCCCATCCCAGGGATGGGCTTTGTGCCAGTCCCAGCTATGCTCCAGGAGTATTTCAGAGCAGGGCAGCTCCCAGGCCCTCCCAGGCATTGTGCTGCCAAGAGGAGACTCTGGCATGTGCAGACAGCTTCTTGTCTGCACTTAAAATACTATTTGATTAAAAAAAAAATAAAAATAAAAATAAAAAATAAAAAGGAAACAAATAGTGTTTTGTGGGACTGGGAGCATCAAGAGCAGAAATGGCAGCAGAAGCAGTGCTTACTCAAGCCACGAGGCCAAGCTGAAAATACTTCAGCTGTGCCTGTGTGAGTGTTGGGGAAGATGAAACTGAGGAATCTTGCAAATATGAATGCTCAGATTCTGGGAATTGTTGGGGAAGGTAGAACAGGAAAGCCCTAGTTACTGAATTACCATAAACACAATAGGATGGCTCACCGAAGCTAATCCACTCTTAACTAAACAATGCTTTTGGCCAGAGGGCAAGGCCAAAAGACACAAAAGACTGACCCGCACCCAAAGATTAGATCTTAGAGTTTAGAATGTCACATGCTATGCTAATATAAGAATTCCTATAGGCTGTGTGTAATTGCTATAGAATTAGTATTTTGTATTAGATTGGTTCTTAGGGATTAGAATATTCATGATGGAAGTGGATTTATTGTGTTACAAACGGGAAGTCACTCTCTCCTCTTCTCTTCTCTTCTCTTCTCTTCTCTTCTCTTCTCTTCTCTTCTCTTCTCTTCTCTTCTCTTCTCTTCTCTTCTCTTCTCTTCTCTTCTCTTCTCTTCTCTTCTCTTCTCTTCTCTTCCTATCTTTACTCCTTGCTCCTCTTCTCCCACTTCTGCTCTCCTTTCCCTCTCCCTTTACCCCAATATCCTTTTAACCCATTACTCCTCTCCTCTTCTTCCTCTCTTCTCTCTTTTCTTTTCCTCTTCTCTTCCCCTCTTTACCTTCTTTACTCTCTCTCTATACCCTCCTTCTTCTCTCTTTCTCTCCCCCTTTTTATCTCTTTAATCTGCACGTGGCTGTGCCGGGCAGCTCCTTGCAGACTCCCTTATAATAAACTGCAACTGTAGCTTTTAGCATTTACAGAGCGTCTGAGTCTTGTTCCTCGCGTCCACCCTGATACAAAGAGTCCAGGAGTCCCTCGCATGTGAGCCCTTGCCTTCAGCTGGTGTGGCTCCTGTTTGCTTGGCTCCAAATGGGGAGGAAAAATGCCATTTCCTCAATGCCTATCCTGGAGCACTGTGAGGAGTGGTGAAGAGGAAAGGCTGCACTGTTCCAGATGCACAAAGAGTACACAGAAGTAGAAAAACGTCATCCCATCACTTAATATATGCAAATTATGTTAAATATTTCATTCATTAAATGGCTCAGGTTATTACAGAATTGTACCTTAAGCTGTTCAGAAAGTTCATTCTTCTTGTACTTGCTCAGTAACGTGAAATAACTGACTGAAATGAATATTTTAGAGTTTGTACAGACAGAACATTTATTAACAATTCTTTCCCTCTCAGAGTCCCTTTCCTAAGCAGGTTTCGGGCACCATGTGACTTCATTTATCCAGAGGGAATGAATTTCGTTTTCCTTTTAAAAGTTTGGTTTAATCTCAGTTTGGAAGAGCCCAACAACCCAGGAGGACCCAAACACAACCCTGCTGGGAGAAAAGAACAGCCACAGAGCTCTTTCCCAAAAGCTGGTGGGGAGAGCTGGGGGGAAAGGAAAGCAACCACAAAATTTGGCCATTTTTCTTCCTCTAAGCCCAGACAGCTCCACTCCTCACACGGAAACAGCTCCTGCAATAGCCCATATCGTGCCACGGGTCCTCCGGGATTTCATATGAGTAATGTGAAGTGACAGGGCTCTGGCTCCTGCCATCCCCTGTCCCTGCCATTCCCGGGCCAGCCAGACAAGGGAGAAGGGGCCACTACAGGCAGCTCCAGCTGCTTCCAGCCGCAGCAACAGCCCAGGCAGCAGCACCCTCCCCCATGGTGGCAGGGTCATTACCAGTTCCATCTAGGGGAGTAGGTCCCAATTAACCCACTAGCATATTCCAGCAGCTCCCAGCCCCATGGCCCAGCATGCAGACCCCCCCTTCTTGGGGTGAGGGCAGGACACAACATACCCCAACATACTCCCAGAAGGCTGGCATCACACAGGGAGTGGCCTGACGTGTAACACAGGCAGCCTCCACCACCCTCCAGGCACCGCCTCCTACCACGTCTCCAGATGACTTTCGCACGCCATGGGCAGCTCCCAGGGAAAACCCACTGGGCTTCAACCCAGCTCCTAACACGCTGTGGCAGCCACGTCTCTATGAACTTCCAGGCTTAGAGGAGACAGAAGGATAAAAATAGTCATCACTGGAATGGTGTCTCCTGCATCTAAGTCAGTCCCTGGCCAGTGACCCAGGAAAGGCGGCTCCCTCTGGCAGGAGTGTGTCCCTGGGATGGAGGTTTACAGTCTCAGCCAAGCAGACACCCTGCAATGTCTCATCAATCTCGGCTGGGAAAAACCTTTCCATTTCCAACGGGAATATGCAAACCAGGCTCTGCACTGTAAATCTTCCTTTGCGGCGCTAAGGAGATAAGTAGGACCTATTAACCTCCCATGTTATTTCCAACTTCATTATTGGAGCTGACACAGGGAGAGCACGCGGTGACGGCTCTTTTTGGCAGAGTGCATGTAAATCGCTTTCTCAAAGGAAATTACTTCTCTGGGCTGAATGTTATTAATCTAAATTCTCCCTTAGTCAAATTGTTGCCCGTAATAAATATGGAACAGGTTGCTACGCTCATCTCCGAGGGCATCCTAATCCAGCTGCAGGTTTTCCCCTCAATTTGAAGGAGCTCCTGAGGAGCTCCTCTGTGAGAGCAGCTTTCACCCAAGGATGGGAGCATCCACCCCAACGTCGCCCAACACACGAGCACCCTGTGATTTCAAAATGAAAATGTATTTTGGCCCTGCCAGCACTGCGTGCACCAGCAGTGAAGTGTGAGCAGAGCAAAGCAGGGCCTGGTGAGGCTGGGGAAGGGACACAAGGAATGCCCTTTTCCAGCAACATGATGTGGTGGCCATCCATGGCCAGCATTATTCATGGCTGGTGCTTCATTTATGTCAGTTTTGGTAGTGTTAAAGCAGCTCACCTTGCAGTGTTTAGGACCTTATGCACTTTTCCAGTGCATAATCTCCTTCTGCAACCAAAAAACCCTGGAGTTTAAGCACTCATAAAAACCAGATCCAAACCCAAATAAACTTTGTCAGAGATGGAGCTAGGAATTTTATTTGTATGGTATTCTTCCTTTCATTGAAAACCAGCTCCTTGCCAGTAAAGATTTTCACAGAAAACCTTTCCACAAAAAGCTACAATCCCTTCTGCTCAAAGGCATACACCCCAGGTATGGAGCAGATTTGGAACACTATAAATCCAGTGGCACACACAGCCCTTCTCCTCATTTGTTACCAGCCAAGTGTGAAAATGTTAATGAAGGCAGCTGTAATAATCTACGGGAATTTCCCAATTAAGATTTTGTTCACGTCCGCCAGCTCCCGCTCCAACGCAGCCTTTGAGCATCCTCCCTTCAACCCAGCAGCAGTCATAATTGCTGGGCTCCATCCAGGTACCCTCACCCAGCCACCCCAATGAGGGAAATCACTGCCACTCTATTAACTCCAACTTCTACTGCATGTATTCCTAGAAGAAAATGAATGCAGAGATTTCAAGTGTGCGTCTACCCCCCTGCACTAGAATGTTTGAAATATATAATGCTAACAGCACCGAGTCAGGCAATACCACATCAGCCACTTTTACTGAAAAAGAAAAAAATATTCAAAATTAAGTTTTGGGGGTGGCTTATGGCAGTCCTGGCTCATGATGCCTTCCTGGTTCAGCAAGGCGAACCCTGGGAGCCTGTCTGGGTGTTGGGAGTACATCTCTCTCCTGGCAGAGCAGAAGGGAAAGAGACTCCATGATAAAATGAAGGCATCCTCACAAATAAATTACTTTTCTACCACAGTCGTGTGATTTTTAATTTTCCTCTAATTTCAGGACTGCAGCACTGATATAAAACCCCTCTAAGTGTTTTAGGGGGATGGTAATGGTCCTATACTAAAATAATTCAACCAACACTATAATTTTAGTACCACTATCAAAATGAAATAATGGCTGTTTACTGTGTTACACCTTTCAAATGACCTTCATTTGAATACAAATTGTGGCTCCAAACTCCAAAAGCCGCTCCATTTCAGGAGGCAGCAAATTGAGGATGTTTACCCGGGGTTTGCTCTGCCAGCAGATCTCTCAGCATAACCACAAAGGCCAAATGTGTTTGGAGGGTTCTTCTCCTCTGAAGTTGCCTAAGACCAGCCTAAAGGTCCCACCTGGATCTGACCAGAAGTCTGAGCTACAGCCCTTCACTCTGCTGACATGAATCACACATTCTGTTTTATCTGAAAATACTTACTGGTAATGAAACTGTTCACTCACAGCTCCCTCCCTCCCAGCCATCTCATCCTGGGAAAAGAACTAAGATTACTCTAACAATAATCAGGTACCCAGATGAGAGGAAGAGGTGGATGGATCCTGTCTCAGTCTGAGCCTCAAGAACACTTTACTAGATTTTATTTTTTTACAGTTATGCTCTGACTGCCCATCACGGGCTCTTGCACTGGTTTTGGGGCCCCATGCAGCCACCTCTGCCCAGAGAAGGTTCCCCAGGGAGGCTCCCCAAGCTGTGGGGAGCCCCTTGGCACAGATCAGGGCAGCTCTAAAGGTGCTGTTCCCAGCTCCTGTGGCTGTGTGGCATTCGCATCTCAGCCCACACAGACAGAGCAGGGGCGGCCACAGGCAAGGATCTGCAAAAAAATTTCACTACAGACATTTGCTGATATTCACTCATACACCTGGGAACCCCAGTCTATCACCAGCTATTTCACTCTAATAATGAATTTCTGCCCTTTCATCAACATTAGTCAGAACAAGCTCTGAGAAAATTCCCATTTGGTGCCAGGAATATAACAGAAAACATTGACATGAATGGCAGCAAGCAAAGCCAAGAAGTGTGCCCAGCTGCAAGGCAGGACAAATTGCCACCACCCAAATCTGAGCCCTTCCAAGATCATTCCTAGGAAGGCGAAAAATGTACAATAAAAAAAAGTTTCTCTGTAAGTTGCCAGAAGTTGTGCTACAAACTCCCTTCCTGTGGACACTGAAGGGCTATGATCCCACAAGGATACTCCATGCTCAAACACACTCCCTCCTCTTCCTCAGTTCCCAAACAAACCAGTGGTGATCCAGGCACTTTTTTTGTGCCTTTTGCTGCTGCTCACAACTCAAGTGCTACAGTGGGAAAATCCCACATGCCGAAAATACGGAGCGTCTGTAAACACTCCCGTTCTGAGACACCTACGTGTAATTACTCACGATGAGTGAGGAGGAGGAAGAAAAACCCACTTTTTGTTTTTAATTTTCTTCTTTGTGCATAGAAGCTATTGCAAGAGAAGCCCCAGTCAGCCAGCATCTCTGGAGGGGAAGAGCAGCATGTGGCCACAACAGCTAGAGTGAGTACAACAGTGTTTTGATGGCAGTGCCATTTTGGGGCAGCTGAAAGGGAAATCCCTGCTATAAAGGACAACCTCTGCCTTTCCTTGGCAGATGCCAAGGGCAGAGCCAAGCCAGCAGTAGATGTCCCAGCTGGAGAGCTTGACCCAACATCCGCCTCCGCTGTGGTGACATGTGGAGAAACAAAAGGAGTTTAAACAATAGGTGTTGTATAAAACATCTGAAAACAAGACAAATTAGTCATTAAAAATTGATTTTGGAAAATTACAGTCTTGTTAATAGACACTGTCGTGACTTTGTGTGTTCCTTTTCAGGCAGGAGGAGGGAGGAATTAGAGATTCAAAACACATTTTACTTTATTTCAAAAACTGAAGAGGTAGATACCCATGCCTTTGGAAGCCTGCGTTCCCCTGTGCCATCCCAGTGCTGGCAGCATGGCCCCATATGGTGAGGTGCCAAATGGTGTGACCAGGGCAGGTGAGCACCTGCAACCCTGTGCTGAAACCCCCACCATTAACCTGCCTGTGGGATGTTCCAAAGTTATTTTCATGTGCTCATGTGAGGACTATGCCAAAATACTCAAGGTCAAGAGACCAGCATGGTTCGAGGCAATCTGCACCTCTTAAAACAGTGACAAATATGTTATTTAATTTTAATGAGCTTTTTTGCATCTCCAATCTAATTACAGCATTATCAAGCACTGCTCTGAACTGCAGGTGGCTGCTCATTACTTGGGGTAAGGCTGTCACAAGCATTTTTCATGAATACTAAAAACTACCTCATTTCACCACCCACTCTCAAATATCCCCAGCTGATTGCTCCACTTCTGAATGTGGGGTTTGGTGGGTTAAGAGAGAGCAGTACCCACAAGCACAGCTTTATGCACCTGCCCAGCTCCTCTGGCCAAAACCCCCAGGGGAAACGCAAGGGGAACCAAAAACAAGTGAGTTTTGGTGTTCAAGACACTCGTGCCAGAAGTGAGGACACTCTGTGACAGGGCACTGAGGAAAACCCCTCATTTCCCGATGGCTTCTATTTTTTGCTTTCAACTAAGAGAGTTTTTTAAATCATTACTAAAAACAAGGAAAAATACAATGTCAAAAGCATTTTGGCATGATCAAAATTCTTCCATTTTCCTACTAAGCTTCACAAAAAATCAGATTTTTCTCTTCCTTTTTGGCCAATTCTTTTGACCACCTCTCCTCACAGGCTGCTGTTTCCTCCATGCAGCACAAAGCTGCTGGAGCTCACATCCAAAAGGCTCAGTAACCAGCAAGAATCAGATATTTTAATCCACCCCAAATCCCCTTTTCCCTGCACGGTTTGGTGAGCACAGGCAACAAACAAGCGATAACGAAACCCCAACAGCAGCTTTTCCTCTTACAAAGCAGGGAGGCAAGCAGGACACCTCTCCTCTACAACCCCAAATCTTCACCCCTCAGGGAGGAAGGAGTTGCTTAGCTCACCCTTGGATTGCCTTTTCCTCCTCAAAAAAATCTGGTCCGGCTGGTGGCAGCCCACAGGTCTGCCTGACGAGGAGCACTCACTGACATCCAGAGGGGCATGAGGGTGATGGCAGGGGACGGAAGGGACACTGGGCTTTGCACCACTGGCACATCCCAGGAAAGCGAGAGCATCCCAGGCAGGCTCCGGGCTTGTCCGAGTTCCCCCGGCAGCCTCATCAGTGCTCACTGACATCAGCTGGGAGAGGCCGAGGCACCTGGGGCTGAGGCAGCTGAGCAGCAGCACCTGGGCCACCTCCCCAAGCCAGCTGTGCACGTGTGTCTGTGTGTATGCACACGTGTGTGTAAGTAGGCATCTGTGCATGCACGTGTGTATGCGTGTGTTTGTATGCGTCTACCCGTGCACGCAGGTGTGTATCCATGTCCTGGCGTGTATCTCTGTGCCTGCATGTCCATGTAACTGCACACACGCAGAGCAGAGCTGCCCGCAGCTCCGTGTGACACCGGCACACGTGAACGCTGCCGGAGCCGCGCTTCGCTCCCGGCGCCGCTGCGCCAATCCCGCCGTGTCCCCCTGACCTTGCTGCAAACCGCAGTGGCCTTTGGGACGCGGGATTGCAGCCGCACGGCTGCGGGAGCAGACTCGGGCCGGGGGATGCCACCGGGGATCCCCCTTGGCAGGGACACTGGCCGGCGCTGCGGGGAATTCCTGCACCGGGCGGGCCAGGGATGGAGCCACGCGGGTGAGAGAGTGTGGGGAGAGAACCGCGTTTGCTCAGCCGGGCCCCGCAGGAGCACCCGGCTCCCCCCGGCCGCTTCCTCCGGGCCCCTCTCCAGATAAGCACACTGACTTTAGTTAAAGTGTGTGCCAGCTGCAGCCCCGCGACCGGAGCAGGCAGAGACGTGGCGTTGAATGATAATTAAATACATTCGCATCATCTGTCATTTTTTACTGCAGGTGCCGGTGTAATAAATCCGAGCTTGACTCTTCTGTCAGCTGGCAGCGAACATGTTTTAACACCAAATCCCGGGGGGATGAATTTAGAATGGCTTGGCCTTGCACGGGGAGGAGCTGCCTGTAACACGCCAAGTGGGTAACGCATACTTGATTGCTTTCATAGTACTTTTATTATTTTGGTGAGACGTGCCTGATGTAGCGTTTCAACCCACTCCCACAGGGAAGGCAAACATTTCCACCACCATATTCCTTCCACACCCCAACCCTCCAAACACAGCCCTGGCTCTTCTTACTCAGCCCCCAGCATCGTCCCAGCATCTTGATGTGCCTGTGACCTGTTGGGGTTATTAGAATTTGGTCAGAGGAAAAAAAGCAAAGGAAAGGAAAGGAAAAAGGCAAACAAAAAAAATTTGCAAATTAATTTACATAGAACAATGCAACTCAAAAAGTTAAACATTTAAGTTACTCTGTTGTAAAACCTAACTCGTTCCTCTGGTGCACAGTGAAGGAGCAGCTCTGATTCCCCATGGATGTATGGAAACTGTTCCCCAGTCATCCTGTGGAGAGCAGCAAATCCTTCACTGCAGATACTGCTGGGACACCCCATATGACACCATTTTCCACAGGTATCCACACACCTGTGATGCAGCACCAGCCTCTTAAGTGTACTGACACTGCAATAATGAACTGTTTTGGTTTGAAGTAGATTTATTATTACATCAATAGTTCTCTTCTCTTTGCCTTCCACACACGACTCAGTTGATGCACAGATCAGGCACAAATCCAGGTGCCACAGGATGTTCTGCGTCCAAGCTGGCCCCAGTCCCACGAAGGATAGCCAGGCCTGGCTACAGGACCCAGTCCCTGCAAGCCCAGGTGGGAAAAGCACAGAGTGCAAAGGGAGAAGCCAAAACCCCAAAGAGAACAATCCTCCCAATTCTCACTATGGAGCACCGGTGCCGCGGTGTGCCATGGCTGGGGCTTGCCAGCTGCACACGCTATTTATAACCCTGGCACTTACACAATTACAGCTCGACAACTTACAATACAGGCCTGGAAATCAGAGCACTTTATTTACCCAGCCAAAGCTTTATTGGTGCAGTTGGCTTTCCAATGAGGGAAGTGGTGTTTATGAAGCACTTCCTTGTAAGGTGCCTGTCTCCCTTCTGGCAGCACAGGCTGGTGGGAAACATGCAGGTAAATTCTTTGGTGGCACTCTCCATCTTCCAGGACTTGCTGCACTTTTAGCCTAATAAAGTCCCGATTCTAATTTGAGGCAGAAAATGCAACTGAAGGGGCAAACAGCTGTGGGTCCTGCCCCAAAGTGGGCACAGGTGCCTGCGCTTGCCCCTAGGTGGTTTCTACCCACATTCACTGTGTATTCCACTCCTTGTTCAGTTTTGATTTTGTCATGGTACTTTGCCAGCCATATATGTGTCCTGGAGCCACACGTCTTTTTAAAAAAATTATGTTAAATTAAATCATAAGTAACTGAGCCGTTTCAGAAGAGCAGAACCCCCCCTTTTGTGTGCAGAACAAAACCCGGTGCTGCCTGTTTTGCAGTTTCCTTGGCAAGCAGACGGTTCTGCTCAGCTTTCCCTTGCTAGAGCAGCAACAGCCCCATAACATCATCAGAACACAGGACTGATTCTGAATTCAGGGGCCGGAATTACTGACATGGAACGTACAACATAATTATAGACGTCTTCCCAGCCACAGGCTGTCCCAAGATGGGGTCCCTGCCACTCTCCCCAGCATATTCCTGAACACATAATCCCCAAATCCAGGATCCACCAGTGCCAAAAATTCCTGATGCGGGTTTGCAGTCCCCCCCACCAGCAATGCTGCCTGCAGCATCACCCCGTGCTTTAAACAAAAGCACGGTTTTCCTTTCATTAAAACTGTTCCCACGGATTAAAGATTTGGAGGCCACAGCAAAGCAAGTTAAACATTTACTTTCTATTAAAACATCTAAATGAGAAGATTAAAACCTGTTTTACATTTAACAGGCAAAGTCAAATCAGCACAGGAGCAGCTTAGTGCGTACTTAGAGCCAAGGCCTTCTGATGTGCAGAGGTAATCAATTTACAGAGGGAGGGATTTCCTAAAACTACTCAGAAAGGGGTAAAAAAAATAGCACACAAACGTTTGAACAAATCTTCCCCTTCTGTCCCCATGGCCGCCTCCCGGAGCTGTTTTGCTGCAGCTCCAATCAGCTCGCTCCCACTGACAGCTCTTGCCCCAGATTCCCCCATAAAATATTTTCACAGCTGATTAGTCTATTTAGCACGTTGCACGCTTAAGCTCTTTTGTTTATTTTTCATTTGGAATGGCAAGAAGAGACGATCCACTGGAATGCAGAAGGGGGTCATTGACTGTGTTTAATGGCAACTGTTTGCAGGAGTAGCAGTTAGAGGTCACAGAGGTGACGCAGACACAGCTGACTGCTGCAGGAATTTCTGCTCTAATTTTCTAACATCCAAACAGACTCTGCCTGGTAACAGAAACCACTGAACTACAGCTGGTTTCTGCCAAGGCAGAATTCCCAGGGGAAGCTGAAAGTCTCCCTTTACAGGGCCAAAATCCAAGTCTATTTGTATTTGCCTGCAGCTGATCTAACGAGACCAGCTCAGTTCTGCCATGCGGGTACTGAGGCAAAGCCCCCACTGCTGCCAGGCACCTCTTCTACAGTGTGTATCAGTGAAACTTTGGGATCAGCCATCCCACCAAAAGGGTTTTTTGGTGATGCAATTTCTGATAAGTGTCAAACCCACAAAGTATCACAAAGCACTGTCACTGCTGGACACAGTCCTCCATCCAAACCCAGGTACTGACCTGGCACATGCCATGATGCCCCTGCAGCCAACAGGGAGCCCCACAGGGACTCCCACACAGATCTCAGTCCCAGGTTTCCAAGTGAGGTGCTCTGATGCAATGAGTAGCTGATTTTACATCCCCTCTCTAACACAGCTCCATGAGCTGATCCTGCTGCCACTGAAAGGAAGAGATCAGACCTCCCACACTCCCACATAGGAGAATTAGTCCGAATCCCCCCACATGTCCAAAGAGAAGTCTCTACTTCAGTTATAAAATCCTCAGTTTCAAAAGTTTATTTAAAAAGTGAAAAGCAGCAGAAGCAAGCGAGGGGCAAAGCAGATGTGTGCAGCTCCTGGGATGGACGGCTGTTTACTTTTAAATGATCACACAACTCAGGGTAAAGCAGCACACAGCTAAAGTGAGAATCACGTGAAAGTGCTGCTTAACTGGCCTTCTAAGGCAAGTTTTTTGGCATGAGCATGTATTATGCAAAAGGAATAATCTCTTTAACTATAATATTTGAAAGAAGGTTGCACAGCCAGGAACCAAAGGGAGGCTTTGCCGTTATTTCTCATCTGATCACATTGAATAAAATGGTCCCACTTACAAAGTATTGTAGGACAGAATTTGGAGGCTGTCTCTACTTGCAAGCAAATGCATTTTGCCACTTGTGCAGACTAAACATACTACATGCAGACAGAAAAGTAGCTGGGTGGTCCCAATGCTCGTTGGAGAGAAGCCATACAACCCGCTGGCCACGGATGATGCTCACAGGGGAAGGGTCCCAACACCAGCCACGAGCAGGAGGAAGGGAACAGCCCTGGGAAGCTTTGCAGCTACCAAGCCTTCACTGAGTCCTGCAGCACCCGAGTGTCAGTGCTCCTGATGCCGTAGCTCACACTCACACACCGGGAGCCCCCAGCACAGCAGCGGGAGCTGCGAGCTCCGACCCCATCTCCCCCCGCTGCCCTCGCCACAGCCACGGCGCTGGCTGCCCTACAATCGCCATCTCCTCCAAGCCCTGATCTTCCCTGCAAACCTGCACATTCAGTGCCTTCGCAGCACCCTCCTGTGGGGATTCCGCGTCCGTACAGACACGGGGGCAGCTGGAAACGGGGCGCGATGGAAACCCTCCTCCTCCTCCTCCTCCTCCTGCGGCGAGGCGCGGGGACAAGGCGGCGCCAGGCCGTGCCGCCGGCGGTCCCCGGTACCGAGCACGGCTGGGCGAGGGGGCGATGCCAAAAGCACCGCGGCCCCCGGCACAGCCCGGGCAGGACGGGCACAGTGCGGGCTGCGGCACTCCCGGCACTGCAACCAGCCCGCGTGTTTGTCTGGAGCTACTGACTCACAGCCAAGCACTGACAGGTAATCACAAAAAGAAGTAAAAATGAATAGATTTCTGTGTAGCAACCTCTGACATATACAAGGTGCTCCTGAACCTCTTCACTGGGGTGTGCAATTGCTCCCTCATGCATCACTGCTTAAAAACGTGCTCTCAAAACCAGGAAAACCTTCATTTAGCAGCACCTCGTTTGGAACCACTTCTGCATTAACACTTTTGTTTTCATGGTGATGCTGCATTTTCATTCAGATACTTGAAAGCATTTTTGTCACAAGTTGCAGTCATTTTACACAACACTTTGTACCTCAATGAAAACCAAACACTACACTCATTTTTAAGAAAAAGACTTGAGAAAGTTTGTAATTTTTATGTTACTAAACATTTAAGTTTAAAAAAAAAATTATGTTATCTACACTCTTAATGTACAGCATTCAGACAGGCGCCAAGATACAGAAATCCCACATATTGCAAGAATGCTGCAAAATGAGACTTGGATAAATCTCAAATCTGAATCACTGATTACCCTCCAGGTTACAATAATTTAACATCCTTCAGCACGTGACTTGCAGAGAGCACACAAATCAGTTCACTTGTGCAACTGGCAATAAGAACATGGATATGGCATCATTCACTTTTGAAGCCTCTCACACCAAATTCATTCATCTTAATAGATGATGCTTCTGCAGGAACAAACCAAATTTTTTGCTTCGTCTGGCAGATGAGCATTAGGTGAAGTGCAGACACACTACAGACAACATCTCTAGTTTAGATGCTCTAAAGCAAGGCAAGAGCAAATCATGGGAGAGATGATAATCCTTCATCTACTTTTTCCTCCACCTAACAAGAGAAGTTCTTTCCATACCCTCACTGCCTGGCAATGACCACTTTCACCTATCAGGAGTGCTGTGCTGCTCCCACCTCTGGAGCACTCAAGTATCCTGTCATGGAAAAGAACAGGCCATAGAATCAATCAGACAGAAGCTGTCAGAGAAGAGAATCTAGTCTGGAAAATTCAGGTGCAAAACTGCAATTAAAGACTGCCTTCCCATTGCTAGAAAGCCTTTCCAAACCATCATCCCAGGAACTAAACCATCATCCAGGACAGGAACTAAAACCTTCTTTTGAAAGTTAAAAATTCATTGCACTTGTCAAACTCTCAGAAAGGAAGAGCTGCTCAGCTACTAAATTCTGAAGACAGAATTCTAAATTCTAAGTTCTAACTGAGCCTTGCTCTTCCAGGACCAAGACGGGCTGAGGCTGATGGGAAGCAGGTGTATGGAGGCTGGAGGCAAAGGCAGAAAATCCATCCAGCAGAACCCAGGAAGGCAGGGAATCAGATGTGGCAGAACAGAGCAGACAGAGCTGGAGAAGGTGAACAAAGCACATGATTTTTGTTGTTACTGTGCCATGAGGTCTGTGACCAGGGAAGGCAGGTTAGAGAGGAGACTCCCATAATTACCGGATATACAATATGACTTATTAACTACCATCAAAAACTACAGCACCTTCCCAGTGGCAGCAGCAGGATTTTTCTGGATGAGAACACTCCATTTCTACCCTGAAGAATATCAATTCTTCCTCCACTACCTAGCCCTGCTCAGGGGACAGTAGAGCTATTCCCAGCTACAAAGAAAATGTGTCCTAAATAAACGGAGAAGAGAAAGGCAAATAAAATGTTTGATAATAAAGTCTTGCAAGCTGTAGGCTTTTACAGGAGGGAAATAATCTCCACAGCTGGAATGACACCTCTCCTGGCATCAAGGTCAGAACTTCTTAGGGAATGGAGGCCACTAGGCAGCACAGAATGGCCCCAACCCAACTCGTAATTTAGGAGCAGTTCCCTGGCTGCTGCCTTCTACATATCCCCAAGAGAAAAAACGAATCCAAGCATAAACCCTGGCTACCAGATCATACATGGATCCAGCTACTGAATCAGTAACTCCTCAGCCCCTCCTCAGCCCACAGCCCTGTAACACATGAGGGTGGAAGGGAATAAGAAATGAACAGAGGGACCCGGGTGACAGGGCAACAGAGCTTCCCACTGAGAACACATTGCGTGACACAGCACCTTCCAGGCCCCTCGCAAAGAATGGAGAAAAGCAAGTTGCAGTATTTGTTTCATACGTTCATCACAACAGGAACATCAGCCAGATCTAGACTAGGTCCAAGGGATAATCACTGTAATTAGCACTTCGTTCATATAATTACCAGCAGACCCTGTAACATTTTACAATGGAGGTAATTACCCACATTTTACAGCTGAGGAAACAGATACAGTGCAGGTGAGTAACTTAAAAGAAATCATCAGTGAAAGTGTGGCACAGCCAGAGGCTGCAATTATCCTTATTCCCAGCCAAGGCTCTCCCCAATAATCCATGCTGAATTCACTTCTGTCTTGTGGGAAGGAATCCAGAGAAAATAAACACAAACTGGAATTTCCAATGTCTAGAAGAGCTGAAAAGCAGACAAGCCAAACCTGAAGGAGAAATAAAAACACATGTTTATCACTGAGCATTTTTTCAGCTGAATGTGCAGCTACGAGCAGAGAACAGGCAGAGGACCCTGCTCTAGCAGACACAAAGCCAATGCAGGGTGTCAAGGGCTACAGTTCTACTTCTGAAGCAGAGGAAAAGCAGAAGCACAGGAGAGGGTCAGGGCTGGCTGCCCAATGGCGCCAGCTCAAGCCCTCAGCCATCAGAGCCCTTAATGCAAGTCGAGAAGTTAGAGATTAAAGCAGGAGCAATATTAAATTATTTAAGGACTTTGCAAACCAATGCACACCCAGAGAAGCAAGCAGGGTGATAAGCCTGAGAAATTCACCCCCACCCTGAAGAGAACCTCCCTGAAGAGTGGCTGCCAAAGATTGCAGTCCTGCCCCAACAGCTGGTGTCCCAGTGCGAGGCCAGAGCAGTGCTCAGGCTCTGCTCTAGAAAGGAGGAATTCCCTTTCCCTCTGAGCACAAGAGCAGTGGGAGCAGCAGGATCCATGCCTAGAACCCACCAGCCCTGAAACGTGAGTAGAGTTAGCTGGCACTTGCTCAGTTTATTGCATAGGTTCAGGTGCTGCACGGAAATCTGTGTTTTCCCAGGTACAGTCTTGGGTAGGGGATGCAGACCCGTCCTGTACTTTCATCCTGCACCTCTGGATGAGTTTCAGTCTTATCAGAAAATGGTGTGCTTGTGCTGACCAATACATCCGATTTTCAAAAGTAATCAGACCAAAGTGAATAATTTGCTGCTGCCTATGTTCCATTAAATAAGCAGCACATGCAGATGACACACAGGTGTCTATTAGGTTGAATACAGCAGATTAGGTTAATCCAACCCCAGCTGCATTACCTGAACTGCAAGACATGCAACATTCTGAATCTTGTATGTGTGCCAAGTATTTCATTTCAGCCCTTCAGCCTTCTGTTAAGGTTAATACATAAAAGCCTCCAGCAGCAGAAGATATTGCATAGATTTCAAAATTAAGACTTGTTTCAGGACTGGATGTTGTCAACATTCTGGCTTTGAGTAACAGAAAAACCTCGTAAGCAGGAACAGATTTCTCAATAGAGTATTCTCTCAATATCTACATAGACAAATGTCTTGCTTTGCAAACATTTTGCAGCATTTGTGTAGTTCTTTGATTAAGTGTTTGATGAAAACATGTATTTGAGTTACTGCTCAGTGAAAAGCAAGCTCAGTAAAGTGAATTAAGTTCCATCATCTCTTGCCATCCAAGGGTCAGCTGTTGGTGCTCCTGCTGTATCCAGCAGCAGGGCAGCAAAAGCCCGGGGACAGATTTTACACTGGGGCAAATAGTGCTCTTGCTGGGTCAACAAAGCAGCTTTTCTTTCCAGTATTTACTGCGTTTTATAAAGGAAACATGGGACAGTTCCTATCTCCTCCCTTCCCACAGGCTGTACCTCTTCCTCCCTCAGCAGCTCTAGCATCCTGGAAGCCCATGCAATAGCTGAACAGGCAAAACCCATATTATTTACACTAGTATCTGCAAATAACCATCTGCATCTAACACAATACATGGAAATATCACAACAAAGCATGCATCACTCTGTCATCCCACCACCTTGGGAGCTACACCCAGAGAATGCCATGGGTCAGAGAGCTTACCTTATGAAAGAAGGCAGGATGGACATGACAAAACATGAAATGAGACCAGAAAAAAAAAAAAATAAAAAAAAGAAACAAGACATTCTAACCATCTTTTAAGCTGTTTTTTTTTTTATTATTGACTCCAATTCCCAACATCAGACATTTTTATTCCATTTCTTCTTTTTTCCCTGCTATTTGTTCTAGCAGGAGCAGCCAACAGCCAGCCCTCTGCACAGGGAAGGAGCTTTCTTTCAGTTTCCAGACGTTTAAATAAAGGTTTTTAAGAATTGCTGCCCTGGAAAGTCAAGGCATTCACATCTAAATGTTGCCAACATAAAATATATGTTAGGAGGAGAAAAAGAGTCTTCAAGGAGTTTTCTTGGGAAAAGTAAGTATTTTTTTTTCCATTGAGTTTTAAAAACCTTGTTCTGGAGATTGGAGAAATGGCTTAAGATGGTTTCTGGAGGATTCTTCTTCTTAGGCTGACAGGTAGCATTAAACCCAAGCCAAAGCCAAATCCCAGCTATCCCAGACAGGCTCTGTGAGGAGCAGCACTCTGTGTACCAGAACTGACAACTCCAGGTCTACAAAAACAATTCCAGCTAAAATTTGGAACAGGAGGGGAAACAAAAATCCACCTGAATGCTTCAAGCACTGATGGAGGCTGTGACAGTCCAACAGAGCTCATAGTCAGAGGGTCAGAGAAACTCACACAGAAACACAGAGGTGCTGGGCAGGGGATTCTGTGAATACTGGATCTGCCACTATTTTAGCAGGCAATTCTGCCATACAAGGGCAGTTTAAAAGCAGGGATCTTGCAGTTAAGCACTAAGATCAGTGCTGGAAATACCTTTCTGAGGCAGAGATGCCAATTCAAACCAGCTGTTTCCTGAACCAGGTTCTGGACCACGGTGCATCCCCACTGTCCAGGTAGAATCTGCTAGGGGTGAATCCCTCAAAACTCACAGAAGACTCAGGGGGGAAGGAGACAACTCAGGCTCAGCCCTGGAGGTCAGCAGGACCACCAGACAGGGGAGCAGAGCCAAATGCAGTCCAGTTTCCCTGGGGAAAGAGTCAGCAGGAGGTAGTTCAGGTGAGCTTCAGGCTCCTCCAGAGGCCAGGCACCAGCAGAGCCCAGTGGCACTATGTGAACAGCTCGCTACAATTTTAATCTGTAGTCCTAATGAACGATATAAAGTTTTATAAGCATCAACAAGGCTCTGAGAAGACCTATATCCATTTCAGTGCTCATTTAGCAGCTTCATCTGTGTGCAATTAAAACTTCAGCATTAAATGTTAGAGAATAAAATAATGAGACACTTAAAAAGTAATCTGTACTTCAGTGGGCCGTGCTCAGTGGATTTCATACGATCATTTACCAGATAAAAATAGAATCTGGCCAAAATCTCTTATCCACTGCTTCCCTTTCAACAGGAAAATAGAAAGAACCAACTAAGCTTTGGGGGCTTTGCCATCCCACGTACACACAACGCTGCTTCCCAAAGCACAGGCGTGCCTAAAGCACAGCTCCAAGCATTGATAACTTCCCTTTGGGCTCCAGTGATAACAGAAAAATAAATGCAAATTGAGTTTCAAGTGAGATTTTCATTTTGGTCTGAAGCCTAATCTTTTATTAAAACAGCTATCAGTTTGGAGTTGATGGTTAGGAAAAGTTAAATTCAGGACAGGGAAAAAAATTAACAGCAAAATAATAGTTCTTATTCATAAGCGTATCTGTAATGCTCCCAAGGTTACTTTAAGCTACGAAAACTGACTAGAAGGGGACATGGATGGGCCACGGACAGGCCATGAACATGGGTTTTACTGAACAAAAGAACTGTAGAAAAAAATGTGAATTAAAAGCAAAGATGGACATAAATATCAAAATAGATTAAGTGGGAGAACACAGATCAAAAGAAGTGAAGTATTATACAGGCAACATACACACAGTTAAACTTAAAAGAAGCAAAAACCAACGAAAAATACATATTTTATTAACAACTGAAATAATGTTTATTCAAGAAAAGCCAACATTGCGCATCCTCATAGAAAAGAAAAGACATCTGGGGAGGTCAAAGAACTCTACAGTTTAAAATGATGAAATGTTACAGCTTACACACCAAAATTAAAAATGAAATGAAATTTAAAAAATGAAATGGTTACCAAAGTAATGCAGGTCAAGGGATCAAAGGTGAAGGGTCACACACTATTAAAAAGAAATCCAAAAGGGCGTCTGCATCAAGATCTCTGCAAAACAAAGGAGCTTCAGTGAGTAAAACTAGAACCTTCTATGGAAGCACATCAAAGCTCTTGCACTCCATTCCCAGCCCATGGCAGCACACTCAGCTGCTCTCCTGTGCTGGTGGCCACTGACCCTTCTGCAGCCACTGACCATCCCTGTGGCCACGCTGCCCTGGCCACCCTGGTGGCTCCTGTTTCCAGCCACTTTGGCTTGTTATTATTAACCTCCCTGTAGACAGGCTCCTTAAAGTTTTCCTGTTTCCATGTTGGAGCACTGGTTTCTTGTTTCACAAACTATTTTCAGCACCGAGGGTACAAGGCAGTGCAGCCCAAGCATCTGCTGCAGGTCCTGCATTAGCACTGACCACTACCTGTGCTGAGGAAGCCCTGCTTAGGTCAGACCACTCCTGGCTGTCAACACAGCTGCTGGACTGCTGCTTTTCAGGGAAAGTTTGACATGCTTTTTCTACAGTTTTCTTTATGCACTGTAACTGTGGAAATCTGGTAATTATTGACACACACGCACACTGAATCCCTCACATCGTAACGTATTGCTTTAACACTCCAATAAAAAAAGTAATTCAAATGTGGTTTCCAAGACAAAGGCCTCTCCTCCTGGAATTTCAATTACACAGAAGCTATAAAACAACCTTTGGTACCCATTTCCAAGCAAGATGCAGTCAATTATCTATACTAAATTTATGCAGAGAACGTAATATTTACATCAGATAACTTTTGGAGAAAGACAACCACCAAGGGCACTGCATCCCTCTTCATTCCAGCATCCCTCCCCCTGCCTGGCAAGGCACTAAGTTTTGGGAGACTCTTATCTGGACCAAACCAGCCGTGTGCTTGAAGCCAAGAAACAAAGTCCCTGCACAAAACCCTGCCTTTGTAAGGCAAAGAAGCCCCCAGTGTCAGAGAATCACCGTACGTAACACTGAGCTGTAGTACAAGGATCTAGTCTGCCTGGATGTTTTCCCAGAAAATGTCCCATCTTTCCATGTCATTCCTGCTTCATGCATGTCACAGTCAAGAACCTGCTGGAGAATACAAGAAGGTCCATATTCCCCTCAGCAACTGGGTCTGGCAAACCCTCCTGCTAAAGCTACTGCTTGTTAACCTCAAAACTCAGTTTCTGCCATTATTTCCAGCATTTACCAATTCCAGTTTCTGTGAGCCAAACCAATAAGTCCACATTTCTGCTGTTCCCTCACTGCTGTGCTGGGCTGCCTCCTCTGACCACACCTCACACTGTAGATGTGCCAGACGACCTGGATATCAAAGAGTTTGGGAACCCAGCAACTTTGTAATAACACCACAGACACAGACTTGCAGTGACTCATCAGATAATTAAGTCTGAAGGCATCAGTATGAGTTGTGTGACCAGAAGACCTCAGAGGTGCATGACAGAGACATGCCTGCAGGACACACAAACGCAGTAGGGCTCCTTCACAACTTCTCAGGTAACAAAAAGTTTGCACAGATGAGTTTTAGGTAACTCCAGGAACATTTTAGCCCTGGGACAACAATGGTGGGGCACAGCCCCAAGGTGAGGCAGCTCTCCAGTGCCTGGCTGGGTCCAGGGCTCTGTGCTGCGAACAGCTGCCAGCTCCTGCAGTCTGTCAACAACAGGGTACAGACACCAGATAAAAAGGAATGAGCACAGAGATTTGATTTTTCTTTCCCCCCTATTGCAGTGGATTATGCCCTCTCCTGCTCTGCCTAGGACACTGTTCCACACAAAGACCACTGCTTCTTTTCCCTTTTTCCCTTAGGCACTGCCACAGCAGAAGAAAACTTTTGCTTTCACAGGCATTAATTTTTCCTTCATATCTAGTTTTTATTTTCTTTCCCATCTAAATTTTCTGATTTTTCCCTTCCAAATGAAACAGCCACCCTTAGAAGCAGCAAACCTGAGACCAAGATGACAGGATTTCAATCCCTTACAAATATAATCTCCTCAGTTCCCATTCATTTGCCAAGTAAACCAATTCCTTTGTGTGTGTACATGCCAGGCCCTGGCAGAGAGACTGAGTTTCTAAATTGACTTTGTTGTAACATTTTCCTTGCATAACGTGGAAGTACACCTTGTGTAACACCACTGAGTATTTTATTCAGTGCTGGACAAGCCAGAGACCCAGACACACAATGCAGTGTACCTACCACTACTGCTGGTGGTGCAGATAAACAGGTAAATACCAACTGAATTAATCCACTCTCCTGATTCCCTCGTGTTTCAAGAAGGGTTTCCATAACTGATAACTCCAACTTTTTATTCCTCACACACCAGATTCCACTTTTGCTTTTGATACCACTCTTCAGGATAATCACAGTTAACAAGGATGAGCCACCACAGATGATACAGGTCCTAACTGGGGGAAATAATACTCCACCTTATTCTCCCAGAAGACAGACAAAGTATTTGGAGCCACTGTACAGCAACTGTCCAGGTGTCTGGACACACATTTGTTGCTGCTGAACTATGGTCATCTACAACACCCACTCTGTGGAGGAACCTGGAAGTGTCGAACAGCAAAAAACCCTAACACCACTGACCAATATTCAGAGGTACTTTGACAGGTTACTAATGACTCTCAGGCAGTTAAATACCATCAACATTTTATACTTTGTGTACAATATGCTAAAACTAATTATGAGGTATTTTTTTCTTTAGGCTATCATTAAATATAGAAAAGTTAATACGGTAATTTAATTTATTCAGAAAAGTTCACTTGGGGTAAAAAAAAAACTAAAGAAAAAAAAATTAGTGAATTACTCCCAACTCTCCATCTGTTTGCTCTGCTTTACAGGAATCACTCCAGTTCCAGCACTCTGACATACTAACTACCCAGCACCACAAGACCAGCTCTTTTTCACTGACCCGAACATGAACCAAAGGGAAGGGAAAAAAGCCAGGTTTTCATGAGAGGGAGATGAGGATCCTCTCTGTGTTTGAGCATGAACAGTACAGCATGAACAGGTATTACTGCCCTCGTTAAAAATCACCCGGATTGGTAGGTAACCTTCCAATTTTGCTCAATCCCCAGCCCACTTGCAGCAGTCACTAGGGCTGTAAACACAATGGAGGAACTGCAAACACAATGACAGCACCGCACTCCTGCTTTGCACATTAAGCAAAGCACAGAATTTCATTAATTTCACAAAATAAACCCACAATTAAGTGCTTCTGTTAGACAAATTGCCGTCTCATTCACGGATCAGCCTCAAACCCCAACCACATGCGCAGCGGGAGGAGCCGCCCCCACGTGTCAGACAGCCCAGTCAGGTGTACGAACACTCTGCTCTGCTCTCCTCACACTCACACACTGCTTCCCTTGTATTTCACTTGCAAGCTCACTCTCCTTTAAAGCAAGTGGGGTTCCTCACGTTCCTGCTGGCGGCCAAGAGGAGGGGCAGCTCTGGATGCACAGTACCACCGGCTGGCAGCTGGCTGGTGACAAAGCCAGGTGGGACAGGTCTCTCCGAGGCACAGGACCTCGCAGACCACCACCACTGAAATGAGGGCTGAGAATCAACACTGGCACTTTGGATATCATGGACATTCTTGGCTGCTCCAGCACTTGGCAAACACTTTGCCCAACAAGGTATCCTCTATCATTCCCAAACCCTTGCTCTAAGGTGCCTCAGTCCCCAGCTCAGCAGGGGCAGGAGGAGATGCTATGTGGTCTGCAACCACTTCCGTGCTGGTCCTCCAGCGGGGGATCATCAGGCGGAACAGATACCAACAGCACTTCTAGTAACAGCACTTGCCATTACCATCTGAGTATTTTATACTGTGATCACGTGGGCAGCAGGCAATTAGTCTAAATTCAATATTCTTATTGCTTTTGAGAAACCCCAGAGCTGACACAGACCACAAGGACATCCCAAGCCCTGGGAGGCACAGGGCTCTCACAACAGCTGCCAGTGGCCTCTGGCTTTGGGAACGCTGCGCTCCAGCTCAACACATCTGAATTAATTGATGTAAAGCATTAAAAAAATTATGCTGGACTTCAGAGTCCACAGGGAACTGTACTTAGCGCTGCTCCTTTTCCACGAAGTTTTGCCATCTTGAGGGGACATGGTGACCAGGACTAACAACCCTTCCCAGCTCCAACTGTGCTGGTGACACAAACCAGTCCCATACACTTGCTCAACAACACAACAATTTGTAACACATTCAGCTAGTCTGGTGAATAAGGAATGAACTGGAACATGCCGTGCAGCGTTACAATACACCACACCATCCCAGGCAGCCTTAAAACAAGGAGGTTAAAGTTTTCTGATGTAAGAGTCGACTCTAAAAGGCACTTAGAAACATTAAAATAATAATAAAAAAAAAAGAGTAGCAGTAGCTGTGCTGCTAGGTCTGTAGCACAGCAGGGCTTCAATGAACAAACACGTGGCGACAGGAGCCATGCGGTGACCAGCTGCCCGACACCCAGCTGCCGGCAGCCCAGGCAGCAGGGACGTATTGCTTTCACTTCCTCCCTGCCAGCATCTCAGAGCATCACAGCCAGCCCAAAGGCTCCAGACTCACTCCCCCTATCAGTCTGGGTCCCTCACGTCCCTCAGGCAATTCTCCAAACCTTCAAGATCTTCTCTGTGCTTTAGAGAAAAGATGGCAAATAGCTCGTTGTCAAGTGAAAAGGAGAATGTCAGTGTCATGCAAGCAAAGCAATGCCAGAGCACATCGAGATGTCAGTGAACACGCGACTTGGGCCCCAAGGCAGCAGAGGCAGAGGGTTTTTTCCTATGCTAAATAATGCTCAAATACAGACTTTCATAACTGCATTATCTGAATACTTTCCCAAGCAGTACTGGAGCCTGGAATCTGCAAAATTTGGATTCTGGTTGACTCTAGAGAACACGGCAGTTCTGCCATGCCCCTCAAGACAAGCCTAAGCACATGGAGCAATTGCTGCTGGCTTTTTCTACCATGGAAGTTCTGGGCTTCTCCCAACAGACTGTAAATAGAGAATCCTGTTGGAACCAAAGCCCAAGACAGCATTTTACATTTCCAATGTTTAACTTTTTCTTCTATCTCGCACCGTGTCATTAAGTGTTTACAAGGATGATTAATGACTGCGGCTGCCAACTGTTAACAAATGGCATCTCTGTTCAGAGCTGCAATCCAGCGCCTGGCAAGCGATGTGCAGAGAC
This sequence comes from Oenanthe melanoleuca, assembly GCF_029582105.1. Taxonomy (NCBI): domain Eukaryota; kingdom Metazoa; phylum Chordata; class Aves; order Passeriformes; family Muscicapidae; genus Oenanthe; species Oenanthe melanoleuca. The sequence continues at coordinate 3,626,617 of NC_079354.1, forward strand.
AAGGTTACTCCAACATCCTTGAGCCCCAGCACCCCAGGAAGCTCCCACTTCCCAGACAGAAAGCAGTGGGATGCATCTCCTGCAGACAATGTATCTTGCTGCCCAAATAACTAGCAGGTAATGAGGCACCACCTTCATCACCTCTGTCAGGGGACACTGGAGTTCAGCTGAGGCACCTGGAGTGTGGCTCTGTCCAGCCCTGCTTTGGGAGCCCAGCCCCACTCCCATGGAAGGGAGCCGAGATCCAGTGCTCCCAAAATTCTCACTCAAGGCGCACTGCCAGCGCACCGAGCCAGAAGCCCTTGCTCCATCCACTCACAGAAACTAAACTGGATCTGCATTTCACAAACCCTAAAATGGCTCACAGTGAACAACTAAACCCTTACAGTGAGGAACTCCCTCACAAGCACAAAGCACTGCAGAACTTTCTGGCAACTAACTCATTTGTCTTAATGTGAGAAATCATATGAAAGCCCCATCTCTATCCTCTCCCAGAACCGGAGAAATAAGCACAATGCACCTTTACAGGCATTTCAAAAATGTAAATCTGTAATTAAATTGCTAGGCTTAACTTAAGATTTTCTATCTCTGGTAAAAAAAATTGAATTAGAAGGAACACTTCCTTCAGTAGGAAATATAAAACCGCTATAAACTTGATTTAAGACAAGATGACTTTTTGGTATGGAAATGGATTTCCATCAAACATTTCAAGTAGCAAATGCATGATCCGATGGAAAGCAAGCACCTCAATAACATGTTTGAACCATTTTTAAGTGCTCCATTTCTCTTGCTGCTCATCATGTGATTTTACTACGTGTATAGTCATCCATAGCCCACCCAGCTCTCACGAGGACACAGTTTCTCCACCCCAACTATCCAATCCAGAGTAAAATCTTACGTCCATTCTCAAGCTGCAGATGTAAATGCTCAGAAAAAGCTCTCTGCAGTGTTCCCATGGTGATGCTCTACCCTGGCTGCTCTCTGACCTCTGCACCAGCAGCACCAAGGACCTGATGCAGTCCAGGCCCAGCGCCTGCACGTGCCCATCCTGCTGCCCACCACCCCCACGGCTGGGAACACCTGTGTGCTGAGCTTCAGGGCCACAACAGACAGGCAAGAGCTGTGTTCAAGTCTCCTTGAACCATCCCCATGAAAAGGAGCACAAAAGGGAATACCTAGCAGTCTGGATTTGGGGGTTTGGCCCCCCCACTACCCCTGGGGATGAATCCCACACTAATGCCTGCTACACTCACACTCTGCAGTTCACTCAACACCTGGGACTGCCCAACACACACCACCTGAGGGAGGATAGCATTGTCACAAGCGTTCAGATCTGTAGGTTGCTTAAGAATTTCATTTCTTTCCATCTACTACTAAACCTCCCTGTCCAGGAGGCACATCACACACAGGACCAGGGATTCAGAAATCAGTACAAAAATTCTGGAAATACCACTGTATAAAATACAACTTTTTCTTCTCTACTTTACAACTTCTGTCTTCAATAGCATAGGCAGAACACCTGTGTACTCAGATGAAAAAAATTATTCCCCTAGGAATGCCTCAGGAATGTAGCCCAACATTATTATTCAATTATACCCGAAGAAAAATTCAAGTTTTATAACAGTGCACAGAATTAAACTTTCAGATTGGGGGTGGGGAAGGCAACAAAATCTGGAAGCTCAGCTCTTTCCTCCCCCATAATTAACACAAATTTCCAAGACTTCATCTAGGCATAAGACTCTGGGTTTTTCTATTTTTTTCCCCCCTGTGAGCTAATGGGGCCAAAAATTCTCTGGCCACAAGAAAAGCTCTTTCATTTAAATCATGCAAGAGGGATACTGCACCAGCCACACCACACAGGCTGGAAGAGTCAGCATAAGCTACAACCCATGGACAGACCCAGCTCCATCCACATCCCCATGGCAGAACAGTCTCAGTGAGAGATTTGTGAAGAGGGGATACAAATGACAGAGAGGAATCTGACATTCAAAAACACAGACAGGGGCTGGGTCTGGTTTTAATGTCCCAGCTGATGGCCTGTGTCTATCAGCAAACAATCTATCCAGAATTACAGCAGCAGACAAGCCACTCCAGGAATACACTGGCGAGCACCGGCAGAGCGCTCACTCCTCATTCCCCAAAACACTGACACGACTCCTATGAGAACAGCCACGCTCCCAAATTCTCCTCCCAACTTAATACACCATGCCAAGCACCTGCACTTTCCTGCTTCTGCTCATGAATAATAACAGTTTTCAGCTGCATAATGAACTTTGCCATATCCTGTACCCATAGGAACTCCACGCACCCATCCTGCCCAAAGCCACGTGTGCAAGTGTGTGCACGAAGTTCTGCACTGGGGGCAGCAGCAATATGAAAATGATTAAACCTCACCCCCAGCAGCTCTTTTCAGTAAGAGGGAAGAACATAATTCTGTCACAAACCTGTGCAGAGCTTGCTTTCCCCCAATTCTGTCCTAACATCATCTATCAGAGCCACAAGAATTGCCACTGTTCCATGCCCTGTCCCCATTAGTACAAACACAATAAACTGCAACCTGCTTTTTCTACAACTTACATTTCAATTCAAATGACCCAAGACAAAAACATCTACACAAAAAAGGCAAGGCCAGCAACTGCCCCAAAGACCCAATTCATTCCATCACAGTACTGGGTACGTTAAAAATAGATACCTGATTTTAACTTCCAGACACCAAACAGAAGAGACATAAGGACTCCAATTTTGAAAAATACACACAGTCACTGCTCTGTGATTGATTCTACGCTCAGCAAACACACACACACAAGTGAGCCGTGTTTGATCCTGCACTCAGCTGCCACTTGCAGGTGTTAAACTCATGAGCACAGGTTCTGTTAACAAGTTTAGATCTACAAACGAGGGATCAGAGGAACAGGACCAGACAGCTCCCAACAAGCAGATACTAACTGGAGTTCTACAGTCATTTCTCCAAGTAGATTGCCTCTATTATTAAGAGATTCTCATAAATATGGCAAAGCTATGCTAAGACAGAGCTACTAAAAACTAAAACTACACAGTGTGGGTATTGTTATGGGACATTCAGCATAGCTGCACAGCAGGAATATAAAGCCTAGGAGTTGTAGAGCTACCTAGGTTGTTCTTTAACTTCACCTTGCTCACAGAATATTATATACTTCTTTTTTATTTAAATTACCCCAACCATAATGCAGTAAGAGGTGATTTGTGAACCAGCATACTCAAGGTAACTGGATTCCAGTAAAAAACACCCAGTTCTGTTTCCCTTGTTCTTAACAAGATTACTCAGACAGACGTAAGCTGGTTATTTCCCAGGACCCTGAGTGGCAGGAAAGAACACACACTGCTTTTCTGTTCAGAAGTCTTCACGTACAGTAAACTTTATTCATCACAAATTCAAATTTATTCATCAGTACAAACACACCTATTCAATTTTAAACCATTTTGAGATTTGACTTTGAGACAAGTCACACACACATGAGCAATAGACTCCTACTGTACTAGAAGTCAACTCCCATATTTGCCTTCAAGTCTCACTTAAAGCTCACTTTCAGCATGTACTCGGACTTATTATTTATGGAACAGGTTCCAGAGCCAGGGAATTCATATCCTGTAACTTGCATGGCATGCTTTCACAAAACAATCCATAACCATTAAGTAAGCTGGTACATTTAAGAATAGGTAAGACATTTAACTACCTCGTTAGTGTTCCAGCGGTGCCTCTCTTTCGGTAAACTTGAACATTTTGGTAGACATTCAAGCAGCTTCTTCGGTAAAAAGATTTTTACATGACTGCCATTGCTGTTCCCATGATCATCTAGAAAAAAGAAGGAGACATAAAATGTACATACATTCACAGGAGAATGGGTGGTTGCAACCAGGAGACTCAAGTGAGGACAAGACTTGGAAACCCCCCAGTTGCCCTGTCCAAAAAGAACAATTTGCCATGGCAATAAGACAAATAGCAGCTTTCTCTTGAAAGTGTAACTTTATTTCAGAAATGTAAATACAGTTTAATTCTTTCTAGTTGCAAAGTTTTAGAACAGCTTTGATGGATTTGGTTATAAGGAACCTGTGTGTGCTTACCTGTGCCTATTTTAGCTCATTATTTTCCTCAGTAGCAAATTTTACAAGCAATAGCAACAAAACACTGTAGAAGCTGTGACCAAAGCAGCACGACCTGCCAGCAAAGTCATAAATGAAGTTCACACTTGACAGGATTTGCAAGTAAATAAGCACTGAGACCCAGCAACTGCTATAATTTTGTCAAGTTGCAGCAGAAATGCTACTCAAGGTCTATTAGTTCGTTTAAAATGAAAACACCCCATACCTGATCAAACCCAGCATACTTCTATTTCCATTCACAGCTCAGAAAGTAAATGTAGTTCTTCAACTTAAGAGTGAGGAAGAGGGATGGAAAGTTTCCTACCTCACCATGTCCAAAGGTCTCAAAAGCAGAAATACTAAATAATACAAAATTATTGTTTTTTATTGCTATATATGTAGAATTCCCCTTAAAAGACTTGAGTCCCAAAAAGCCCTGCAATCCCACACCAGCCTACAGCAGTCCCAACAGCAGCACCTTAAAGACGTCTATCACCCTCTAACACCATCAAAAGAATCAGAGCACCCATAAAATGCACGTGTTTATCAACCAAATCAGTCCCCACAGGAAAGGGAACTGGAGCAGCAGCATAAGAGAGATCAGCCACAATGCAGAACTTCATCAGTTCTCCCTCCAAACACACCACATCTCTGTTATCTTCCACCAGCCTCATGCATCCCGTGACAGATCCTGTGCAGTGCTTGTACACAAGCAGTACAGTTACTCACTAGCATTTTACCCTACAAAATTAATTTATAGTCATTTCCCATTTGGAAATGTACAGAAAAAGGATATTAACTTCATTTTACACATCTAATCATTTTATGTCATAAAACACATGCCAGCACTATGATAAAACTCCTCTGCAATTCCGTACAACACAGACATTCCCTGTGACCTGCAGTGAACCCGACAGAGCCTGGCTCACGATCATTCTTAGAAATTACTCAGGAATTGTAGAGACTTCACACCAGCAGCCAGACATCCCTGGTATTCTTAAAGCTTGATTAGACTCTTGGATGTGTCAAGTTCAACAATATACATGGTGTTAAATCAACTGCTCGTGCAAGCCCAGCAGATGAGTTTACAAGATAAGCAGCGATGTGTATGATAAACGTGAGCTGCTCTGTAATTTACGAGTCCTGTGTGCTCCCTCAGTTACCGGGAACTTTACTGTGCAACTGTGTCAGATTAAATCAACAGGGCTGCCACTTCCCAACTTCTTCCTGGGCAAGGAGCAGCCATGCAGGATCGATCTCTGCTGGACTGTTAAAGAATCATGGAGAGGGTGTTCTCCTGTATGCCATACCAGGATTTCTATTTGGATATTGAGTATTTCAGACCATGACTCTACAGGGCTTTTTGGCCACATCCTGTTCCCCAGCCAATGCTTTGCACGTATGATTGTCACTGCTATTTCCCTACACTTGGGCCACTCCAAGCCTCACAGACACCCAAGCTGCAATACCTGGGGTTATCCACAAAAACACAACTTGCCTGTGGTAAAGACCAGTGCCAGGCAAGGCCTGCCATGCCAGCAGCTCCCAGCCATTTCCAGATCCACCACCCAATGCAACCAATACTCAATTCACACTCCCTGCATTCATTTTACACCATTTCCATTTCTCATTCAAAACACTGCACTGCTCTACATTCAATTCATTAAGGCGCAAAGTATTTTACAGCACACATTATTGCTTTTATCAGCCAAACTACATCCCAGTTACATCTCATCAGCTTATTTTCCATGGGCACATTTTAATTGACATTAATTGTATTACTTCCCCTTACCTCCGTATCAGTCAAGCCCTCTATCACTCATTCCATTATTTTGCAGGGCTGGCAGACCTCTAATTATTCAGCTCGTTTTATTAACTTTCTTCCATTGTCATCAATTATCAGTATTATTAATCCAGAAAGTGCCTATGGATAACAGAGCCCTTTAAAATGTTTTGGTAGAAGTTGTCAGAACTTGCTGACGCTAAACCTTCCAACTCCCGTTGTTAGCATCTCCCACCTTCTGTTATTACAGCAATGGAAGGTCATTCTCACCATCCTGTAACACGACTACATCTCATGGATGCCTCCCTTTTCTGCATTTAGCAATGGCATTTCCTCACTCCAAAATAATCCCCTGTGTGAAAAACAACTGCCTCCTGCCTCAATCCAACCAGTTTTTCATCATGGACTCCTCAAGCTGTGTGGTCAGAACAAAACACAACCATCACAGTATGGGATGCAAATCCTAAATCCAGTGACCTCCAAATCAGGTCTGACCTTGGAAAAGGATTAAATCAGCCAACCAGCAATGAGGGTGAAGAACCCATAGCTCCAAATGATGTACACACATTTTCCTTCAAACTTGCCTCTCAGCCTTCTGGAATCACACTATGTATTCCTACTGGGAAGAAAGTCCAGGGAAGATGGGAACAGGAGAGGAAAGGAGGATTGCTCACCCAGTGGCACTGAGGGTACTGGTGGAACTAGAGTTCCCATTCTTCCAAATGAACCACCACTTTCCTGGTCCTGTTCCTCACAAATAACACCATGACATATTTAGGGAAGTGAAGCAACCCCCGCCTCCCAACGCTATCCCTTGGCTTGAATCACATCTGCCATTCTAGTGCAGCTGACAAGCCCATCAACCACCACAGGGGCTCCTGGTGAAGGCAGACAAGGGTCCACATTGATCTGCAGCCCCGTTCATCCAGCAGCACAGGCAGAGCACCCAGCAGGCAAACTCCTCCATTTATCCCCAATGAAAATTTCCTCAGTAGCTAAAAACAGGAGCTGCAACTTCCCAGCACTGATTTGGTTTTATTGTGCAAATCCAGATTTTTACTTGAACTTTCTCCTCGTTTATTTTTGCTACGGGTGCGACTAACAACACCAAGATCTGCAAATCCATCCAGTGTCAATAACAAGCATCTGTGCAAGAAGGGCCACACTGGCACGGGGAGGATTTGCCAGTAAAGCTCTATCAACACGGGGGTTTTTAGTGCAGAGCTGGCCACAGCTCAAAAATGTTTCCCAAGGCAGGCACAGCCACAGCTGAGAACTCAAGTAAGGAAGCTACAGACTAAAATATAGCAGCCTACAATGTGTCCTGTTATAATTCAGGATGAAAATGCGAAATTTAAGTTCCATTAGCAATCTCCAATATTACTTATTAGCAAACCAGAAACTCATGTAGAATTAAGAAAGTGTAAGTATTATAAAGTTCATGGAAAGTTCCACATTAATTATACCACATAAACCCTTCGTCATTTTATGGGTTTCTTCATGCTCCTTGCACTTTATCCTCCCAAGGGATGTACCATGGGCCATAAAACTTTAAAGTGCACAACAGCAAATCACAGAGAGTCTGTGCTCTACCCCCACTCTCCAAACAACCCCCTACCCCTTTTTCTTTAACTGGTTCTTAAATCTTTGGCGATCCAAGAGGTGAATTTAGATCTGCAGCCCCGTTAACTACCACAGTTTTCCTATATAACATGTAATTGGAAAATAAAGAAATCGCCAAAAGGATGTTGATCAGCTACTGATCTGAAGACAGGTCCATACTGGAAATAAATAACACAAGTAAGCTATAAACTCACAAACATAAGTTTTATAAACCTATAATTATGAAATAATAACTTAGGGCTGGCCATCTCCTTAACTATACCTCAAGAGAGGGAAGAGGTTTTTAAACATTACAAATGGGCACTTTAGTACAAAACAGTTTTTACTAAAATCCCAATATCATCCTTATTTGGGAAAGGGGCAGGCATCCAGCTGATCCCACCACCACTGACCAACCAATCAGGGGGCAGAATTGCAGCCCTACAGTGCACAAGTGGAACCAAAAAAAGAGTGCACAGAGGCCACCATAGTCACCCAGTCACTTGCTGATCTCCAGACACAGACAAATCCAACAAACTCCATCTGGAAGAAATAAATGCAAAGAATGACTCCAGATCCAAACAACTGCAGAACTGCCATGCTATTTCTCTCGGTTAAACTTCAATCCTGGCATCTTCCATCAATAAACAAGCAGCAACAGAAGCAAATGCAACAGCTCTTGGTCTGTTTGCTAGAAATATTTGTATGATTACAGTAGTAAATCTCTTGGCAACAAAAGCAGATTTCTAAATATCAATAAAGGGTGGCTAAGAGAAGATAACCAGGTCCAGCTCTGCAGTGCTGCTGTCTCAGCAGGGCTCCGCTGGATGCCAGCACTCAGTCAGACACTGGCTGAGCAAATACATTCCCAGTCCTCCAGCATGGGATGCAGCCTGGGGCTCAGGGGAGGACACAAGGAAAGACTAAGCAGTTCAGGCAAAGGTAAAAAATGTACAAGAGGAGCAAGAGGCTAACACCAACCAGCATGTGTATGGCCATGACTGCAGCATGGAATAAGCAAGGAAGGAAAAAGCCCAGAAAGGATGAGAAGGGAATCACAGGAATGGTGGCAGTATGAAGAATGAGCAACAAAACAATTTTCCTCTAGAAGTTACCGAATCTAGCCTTAGTGCCTTGAAATATTTGTGATAAATACTTTGTTGCTATGGCAAACTCTACAAACAATTCTAAAACCACAAGAAACAAAAATATAGCTAAAGCTGCTGTTGTGCATCATTGGCCCAGTTCTCCCCCCAAGTAATGTGCTACTCTCAAGTCCCTTTGTCCTTTTCACATAGGAGAAAGTTTCTTGACATTTTATAACTAAATTCAGTGTGAACACCAATTAGGTGAAACTACAAATGGTGCATTTTGGGGAAGAGCTGAGAGCCAAATTTTCCCTAATGAAGGCCTACACAGTGGCTGAGGGCTGGGTGACACAATCAGCTGTTTATTTCTCATGCTGTACGCTCAGCACCCTGCTAAACAACACTTCCAAGTCTACTGTCCCTCATCAGCAAAACGAGGTCCTCTTTCCCTCTCCCCCCTAGGCAGGGTACAAACACTTGCTAATGGAACAAGAGGAGAACTCCTTTACAGTCAGAAGGTGCGCATAAGAGCCTACTCTAAAAGTAAACTTTGGGAGTGTTCAAACAGTGCAGTCACTTCAGCCTCTCCTTGCAGTTCCTCATATTCATGCCTGACTTTCACTGCTCATCTGTTAAATCTGACAAGTGCACCAGAATGATGAAACCATTGCTCACCATCACCATCAACTCTTTGGTTGAGACATGTTCTCAATTCCTTCACCCTTTAGCTTTCACTAAAATTACATCATCAAATTCAATGGCAATGAAGCCAAGGACTGGTGGATATTACTGGCCAGGTCTAGCAAAAAAACTCCATCTCTTTATTCAGTTCCCAATACTACAGATGTTCTCACCATTACAACGCATTTCCTGAAGTATTGGCTAAGGCCAGGGTAGTCACTTACTCTGACCCTACATGCTTGCAGCCACCAGTCACAAATATTTTCACTTCTTTCTTGTCATACCACAAAGACTTTGAGTTTGGAAATCCACCTGGAGAGCTGGCTGGAAAAACCTAGCCTCCTGAACCAAAGTGTGTGATATGGGCAGAAGGACAGCAAGCACTCCATGTCCACTGAGAGGAGAGTTTACTCTTGTTCACTCAGGGCCATGTCCACTACTCAGCACAGAGTGGCCCTTCAGCATTGCCCTGGGAATAGGGTAGGTGCTGTACCCCAAAAGACTGGGGCTAAGACAGGCAAACCTGACTTTCCAAACCCACAGGGTTTAATCCAGCGCTAACACCACAAGGCTGCCAGGAGTCAAGGAAGGTGAAAACAGGACACAAAGTAAGGGGAGGAAACTACAAAGCAAAAACTCAGCAAGGTGTGGAAGCACAACACCGAAGCTTCAGGAAGCTGCTGTAAGCACTACATTTCAACTAACCAGACCACTATTCCACAAGCACTCCACCCAGCCTTGCTTCACTCCCTGGCAATATTTGGGTTTGTTGGTTGGGGGCTTTTTCCCTTCAGGCACGTGGCTTACTGAAGCAGAGGGACATTGAAAAAGGAAGGTCATATTCCAGCTGCCTTTTTCTGAAGGCTATCTGGATAGAGGGAGGATACTGCCCCTTCCTCCCACAACATCCACCTTTGTAAGGAGGTCTTTATAAGAGCCATTTAAGACCACTAGTAATGCAAGGTCAGCACTGAATCTCTAAACACTAAATTCAAAGGTATCTGTTTCAACCATACTTCTACGTCATTGTTTCACTACATCATTTTCTGATACAGAAAATGAAATCTAAGTTAATTCATCACCAGGAAGGTTTCCTACATATGTAGTTTTAAAATTGACACAAATAAACAAAAAAACCGTTAAACCAAAGTAATAGTGAAAATCATTAACAAAAAAAGATGTAGAATTAAATTTTAAAAACAGAGTTTTAAATAAGCCTTAAGCCTTATGTCGGGAATAGCACTACCATAATACCAAAAGTACTCAAAAAACTGACCTCACAAACATATTGTTCCTAATGTTTGAAAAAAGGAATGAAGCCCACTCACTGAACCTGTCCTGCTGGCTGACAGCCCACAAAGAGGGTCTAGAAACTTCACCAGGAGACCAGTTTGCCTTCAATTCTGACAACAGAAATTTTGGTAAAATCCCAACACTGAGATTCAGCAAAAATTCTTGGGCAAAGAGTGGACTGAGCTGAGCATCAAATTCTGCCTCCTCTCCACGACAGTCCGATCCTGCAGCACACAACCCCGGCCATCAGCACACTGTAAGTTCAGATTTGTTTAAGTAATAAAACCTTAAGTAACACTTCTGCAGAGGGAAGTAAATATTTGCTGTTTAACAACCAAATCGGGGATGTTTTGTTTTCAAAAGACTGTTGCTCCCCAAATAGCCCCTCCAAAGCCAGTAACATCTGAGGCTCCACTTACCCTCTTTAATCAGCCCACGCCACCAGCACCCTCAGCTCAGGAGCTGCAGGGAGAAACACCACCTCCTGCTGCCATCCCACCTATGATCCTGTCTCAACTAACAGACAGAAAATTCAACAACCGCACACAACCAAACTCAGCGCACAACAAAATTCTGCGCCCCTGCGCCAGCAAGCACAAAACACACGGACACTACTCTCTGCAAAGCTCTTGGTTAGAGGTACCTGGCTGTGAGAACACAAAAAGGCTGTCCATGTACATTCTTCCCCTTTTGAACTTTAAATCAGAAAAAGAAAGTTTCTAAAAGGACACCCCCCTTAGCACCCTCTGATCAAGTTCAGAACTGTCACAGCTGCCAAAATGGCACCGGCAAGGGTCAGTCCTCCCAGCTCAGCTCAGATGCACAAAACACAGCAGGAACTACAAAACCCACAAACCCTCTGCTGCAGGATGGCAAGAGCCGCTGGGTCACTAAACCAGCCTCATCCTGCCCGAGGAAACCAGTAAAGAGGAAACTCACCCGAGTTCTCCAAGCCATGGAACTCTCTCCTGCAGCCAGGGGACAGCGGCGCCAGCCTCATTCCAAACCTCAACTCCCGCTGGGGATCTCCTGCTGCTTGGGGGGGCACAAGAAGCCCCGACAGCAGCTCGGCAGGGAGCTCCAAGGCCAGGCAGGTCTGCAGAGCCGTGTGCTGCTGCTCAGAGGCTCACCGCTGCTGCACCAGGCTGAGGGGATGGAGCAGGCGGCTCCCCAATGAAAGCAGCGCTGCTCCGCAGCCGGCCCGTGAGCTGCCATTTACATCCGCTTTTAACTCATTGAAGTAACTAAAATCTAAAGCAACTTGTGCTCTCTCCTCCAGCACCTGCACTACTGGTGAAACACTCTGCTTCAATTACGCCTTTAGCATTCCCATTTAAGTTTCTGACAGGTGGAGTTTAAGCTTAAGGAATGAATGGTTTATATGCCGTCTCCTTGAAAATCCACCGCAAAAGTAGGTCAGCGGGGGAGCAGCTCTGTGACTTCGTACGACAACAGCCCGGGCGCCGGTGGCGAGCCGGGGTTGCTCCGCTCCCACCTCCGCGACGCTGCCGTGCTCTGCACGGGCACAGAGCAGAGACAGCGCCGGCCCAGCCAGCGGAGACGCCGGACGGCAGCGCCGGGCACCGCCGGCGCCTCGCTGGCAGCTCCTGCACAGCCCTACTCGAGAGCAAACACGGCTGCCTAGCCATCTCCTCAGCAAAGACACACCTCACCCGCCCCCTGAAACCAGTTACCAAGACCAAACACGACAAAAGTTGCAGTAAATATCAAGCGGAAAGGACAAGTTACGTCCCCAGTCAGAGAACACTGACCTGCCTGGTCCGTAGAGCCGCAGCCTCACAGGGCTGAGCACACCGAATCCTGGGCTTTACAGAGGAAAAATCCATCATACGTTGGCACAGGAAGCCCGAAAAGTGAATCGAACCCGACGGTACCTTGGTGACAATACTGTCACCCCCAAGAGAACCAAAACGTCACAACCTGAGCCAGGAAGTCCAGGTGAACGCTCGCTCTCTCCTCGCACACACCCCTGTTAGCCAGGTGGCATTTCACTGCTTCAGTGCAGTTAATCATGTACTTCAACGCAAGTGAGAAAAGAATGAAGCCCGACGTTTTCCAGACCAAAGGAAAGATCGAACTAATGGATTTGGGAGCATCAAAGAGATTAGTAAAAGATGAAGCCAACAACACTCAAAATCACCTCTACTACTTAAATTTTAGATTTTTGCAGAGCCTTTGAATTTCACGGCGCAATCAAAACTCAAACCTATGCCCAGAGGGGCTCTAGAGCTGCCAAGAAACAATGCAAAAAAATAAATTCCCAAAGCAATCCGAGAAAAAAATCCAGACAAAAGGTGGGATAAGAACCCTTGTATTCTATGAAGGGGTTTCTCAGTAAAGAATATAAATGGGTTCCAGGCAAGGATGTACATCTGCTGTGGCAGATAAAGAAAAAAAAAAAAAACAACCCTATTACTTACTACTAAACACCGTTCCTTGAGGTGCCCAACTACAACCAGGTCAATCCCTGGGGTGTTGGCATATTCAACTAGATTTAGGAAGGGGATGTGAACTGCCCTCTGCACACTCCTACCGCCCCTGTAAGATGGAGGCGCCGACACCGGTACCGGCCGTGACCACTCGGCCGGCGGGGTGCTAGCACCGCTGCCCGAGCCGGCCGGGGCAAACTTATCTCAAATAACGCGAAATATCCAACCCGCCTCTCGCTGAACCCGGGCCACGGCCCCGCTCCCGCGGGGCCGGGGGCAGGAGCGGCGGCGGAGCGGCGCTTCCCCCTTGCGGACGCGCCGGCCCCGCTCCCTCCGCTCCGGCAACTTTCGGCCTCAGTCGGGCGCCCCGGGGCCCCCAGCGGGGCCGGGCCCGCGCCGCGCTCACCTTCGCGCCTGCCGCTCCGCCCGCCCCCGGCCCGCCCGCAGCGCGGAGGCCCCGGTCTGGCGGGGCCGTGGCCAAGGCCACCCAGCTTCCAACGGGCGCGCGCCCGCGAGGCACGTGCGCCGCCACCGCGGGGGGGTGGCGGGGGCGGCCCGGCCCGGCCGTGGCGAGCGGCGGCCCCGCGCCGGCCGCGCCGCCGGGGCCTCCATGTTGGCGGCGGGCGGGCACGTGCCGGCAGGCGGCGGGAGGCGGGACCGTGCCCGGCCCGGCCCGGCCGCCGCGGCCCCCGCGCCACGCGGCCTTCCTGCCGCACATGGCCCGCCCGCCCGCCGGCCCGGCCCGGCCCCGCGGGGGCGCCGCCGCCGCGGCAAACTTCGCGTCGCGCGGCCCGGCCTGTGCCGCCGCCACCGCCCCGCGGCGGGGCCGTGGCGGGGGGCGGGGGCGGCCCGGCGGGCAGGCCCGGCGCGGGGCCCGACGCCGGGCGGGGGCGGCCCGGCCGCGTTCTCACCTTCCGGCTTGTTTTCGGCGGCCATTTCCCCTCCGCGCGCCACATCCTCCTCCGCCTCCTCGCGACCGGGACCAGGCGCGCGCCGCCTCCTCCCGCGCCGCCGCCGGCCCGGCCGCCCCGCGCGCACCGCGCACGCCCCGGGCCGCCCATTGGTCAGTCCGCCACACTGACATTCCCGACGCCCAATCGTGGCAGGACGGGGGCGGGTCCCCGGAGGGGATGGGCGCGATGGACACTGCGCCCCACCAATGGCAGTGCGGCAGCTCTTCAGTGGCACGCGTCTCAGCCATTCAGAGGAGGCGCTGGGCGGGCCAGCGGGGGCAGGACAGAACGCGTGATCGACGGCCGCAGCAGCCATTGGAGGGCCGAGCGCGCGTAACTGACAGCCGCCGGAGCCAATCGTCCCGCGGGGGAGACGGGACTAAGCGGCTGACGCACGGCACCGCGCGCGCCGGCGGCCAACCAGCCGCGCCGTCCGGCAGAATGACGGCACGCGGCACCAATGGCGCGGGCGGCCCGGCCGCGGCCCCGGCCCCGCCCACTGGATGCGCGCGGCACCGGCGAGAACCGCCCCCTCCGCGCCCGGTGACCCCAAACAAAGGCGGCGATTGGCGCGGCCGCCAGTCCCCGCCCGGCGGGGCCGCCCCGCCCCGAGCACCGGAGCCGAGGCTACACCGAGAGCGCGAAATTACCCCCGCCGGGACACCCCGGGGCTGTTTTGTGAGAGGCGCCACCTGCGACCCGCGTTTGTCACCGCCCAATAACGCGGTGCCGAACCGGCGTGTCCCGGCCAGAGCGTCTGCCCTGCTGGGCTGGTCCCAGCGCTTCCGGGAGGGACGGAGATGCCGAGCCCCTAGAGCAGAGAAGAACCCTTCGGGCGGAGAGCAGCTCCCGGGCTCTACCTCCTCTCTGTGTGGCAGACGAAGCCGGTGCTGTTTCCCTGCCCTGACCGGCGGCCCCGAGGCTGCAAAGGTTGTTTCCCTATTTTTCAGTACTGCTGAATATTCGGGGTGCTGTAGGCCCTTTTCCACAGCCGCAGCGTTCCGGGGTGCAGAGCACGATGCTCGGGTGAAACAGGCGTTCTTGGCACGGTACAGGGAGATGAAGATTTGTGATTTGTGGAGAGAACCAAGTTACGGTGGCCAAGGAGATGATAAAGGTTTGAGAGAGTCCTGCCCATCCCTCGGACACGGTTTGTGAAACAGTGTCACAGATCCCACTCAGCACACACTGCACAGGGCCAGGGGGGTTGTGAAGGGGCTTCCCACGACATCAAAGAAGTCGCTCTGTCCTTCCCAAAACTGACGTGCTCCAAGGAGTGGAATTTTTGGCCTGGCTGAGTCTGTCCCATCTCCTCAAAGCTTGATGAGCACAGGCACTTCAGCCTCCTCGAGCAGAGCCCTGTGGAACTGGACCACAGCTAATGCTTGCACAATGCAAACCAAGACTGCAACGGTTGTTTCCTTTGATGTGTGTGACTAAACACACAAAAAGGATATTTTCTCTTAGATCCTCCTGGGAACAGAACTTCTTTAAAAAGACCTGTTGGTGCTTTGGCTTTGCTAAGGACCGAAGCTGTTTCTGAGCCCAGACGAAAGGAGGATGGTGTGATGGGCCTCTTCTAAGACAGAAGAAAGGAAAATTCCTTTTTCCTATTTTCAGCAGCTGCTAATCTCGTGGAGCGTGAAAGGCACATTGATGAAGAGGCTTCAGAATGACAGGCTCACTCCCGACGGTCAGAAAGCTCATCTGGTACAGTGTCCTATAAATACCCACAAATACTAATGCAGCCACAGGATCAGCTAAGACAGTTGTTTCCTTCAGCACTTCAAAATATGCTGGAAAGGAAAACTTTTGCAGTTGCCACATGGGCAAAGAGCTACCATTTTCTTGATGAATTGTAGGGAATTTATGTCACTCCTTGGTTATTCTTCCATATGCTTAGCAGAGACATGAGATAGCCTTACAGTTGTTGTAATTCATAGTTTGCATTACAGCACAAGATAGTATTAGACTAACAGAGGGTGCCGAGGGACAGGAAACAACCTCCTGATACAAATCACAGACCTTTGGTTGATGCCTCATGGAGGTGTGGAGGGCCAGTCCATGCTGAATTCCTCCCCAGAGCTCCCCTCAGGGTGGCAGGTGCTGGAGCCCCTATGGACAAACCTGCCTTGCCCCCTCTTCTTCAGAAAGAAATGGGCACCTGGCATAGCCAAGGAGCAGAGCCCACAGTGCTTCTGCCCTGGGCCAGCTCACCTCCAGCCCCTGTAACGTCAGGCTGGCATTCTCAGGCAGCTTGAATTTCCATGTGAGTATCCAGGCAAAACCAAGTAATGAAAAGAGATGAGAGAAATGATGGGACCAACACAGCTTCTCTGACACAGCTCCTCCTTCTGGTACCAAACACAGGGATGCTGGAGAGCTGTTTGGTTTGTTTTGAACCACCCCCATGCTTGTGGCAGGAACTCAGGCTGCTCCCTGCAAACACACAGCAATTGTTGCCACAAACAGCTTTCCTGCTCTTGCCAGGGTAACTGGCACAACCATTCATTCCAGTCACAACCCTCGCTGCAGTATTCACTGACACCCTTTGGACAGGTAACCATGGGGTAACATGGGTCACATCACTCTGACATCACCCACAAACTAAATGAAATGCCAAGTCAGCTCTGTGCGCACACACGAGTGTACATATGTCTCTTCCCTCCAAGGCTTGAGCAGTTCCTTCTGCACTTCTATGGCTCATTAAAGCAACAAGGTCCATGCTCTGAGGGACAAGGTTTTTCAGGACACTGCCTGCCTTCTCCTGGCCTGCATAGCCTGAGAACACAGAAGTGCTGCTGTACTAGTTGGGAACAGCTCTGCTGCCAGGACTAACACAGCAGAGTTATCTGCTCTATCATGTGTCTTTGAGAGCACTGCCTGGCTTTCTAGATCCTTCCTGGTCTGTAAAGAATGAAATTTTGTGTGGATTAGGATGAATAAAGCATTTTTAAGGGGTTACTGAAGCAGTGTATGAACTCTACTCCATCTAGCTAATGAACTCTTTCTCCTCCTCAACATGAGGTTTTCTACCAGGAGATACAAACCCCTAGTGAACTGAATCTCCCACACCTGAAATTATCTAATTCTAGATAATTCTATCTAATAATGTTAGGTGTGATTCTGTACGCACAGGTTACTACAGCAGTGTGACCTGTATAATACCAGAGATACTAAACGGGGATTTTTTTCATCCAGCATGCCAGCAAAGCCCCAAATATTTACATTTAATTCCTGTGCAATAAAATGATAAGAAAGAAGCCATTTGAATTGAAGTGCTGCTGGTATCTTTGAAATTTCCAAGCTCCCGCTGTTTAAAACTCAGTCCAATTGCTATTAAGGCACAGAGGTACTGAACTGCACAGGACTCCATGCATGGATGGTGTGGGATAAACTTGCTTGCTCTTACCTTTCCAGGGGCACCCGCACAGAGCAACCTCCAGCTGATAAGCGGCTAGAGAGATGGCCAGGAGTTTGTGCAATCTGAATCATGAATAATTTTTATCAGCACACTGATAAAAGCCACTGCTATGCTGGTGATTGGTGTCTGGGTTGGTTTCATTAAAATGAAGGTGGAATACCAAGTTCTTTTAAAATTCTTAATTATCAATCTGTGGCAGATGTGGGTCTGGCTTGGTTAATTGGGTTAATGGGATGATTTGGTGATGATACTGAGCTATATGCAAAAGTAAAACTGTTAAGAATGTATTCAAATATCCTGTTATGGATATTCACCACATCACCGTTGCTATGGCAAGCAGCACAAAGGAAAACAGTTCAGACAGGTTTAATAGCCATAATGACAATGTTGGAACCCCATTTCTTGTGAATTGTTTGCACAAAGTTACTTCATGATTTAGAAGCAAGGAATGCCAAGTGTTTTCACAAAAATACTCTCAGAAGTGTGAGAAGAGATGATCAGAAAAACCTCACATGATAGGAATGAAATGCTTTTGCCCTTTTTACTTTCTCCACATACAGAATCCAAAGGTGTTTCTTCTAGGTGTCATTCTAGAAATAAACCCAAGACTTAACCCAGACAATGTGTGTAGACAAACCCACTCTTAAAACATGTCACTGCATTTGTGATGTACAACTGCCAATTCCTAGGTTTAGTAAAAACAGGTAAATATTCCAAAACATGCACTTCTTTCAAAAGCTTCTCCTAAGAAGTATACTCCACCTAACACTCCACCTTCTAAGTAGCTTGTCTAATATTATATGGGAAAGTTGAAGAGAATATACATTACCAGGAACTAAGAATACTGGACTCAGAATGGACAAAAGTGCATATTCCCCTGGCAGGAGGTCGAGCTCAATCACGTTCTACACAATGGGCTTTGGATCCATCATTCTCTCCATTCCTTCTGCAGTTCTGAGCCCATTTGTTTCCCTCAGAAATACAAAGAAAGACTACAATCAAATCACCTCTAGTTAAATTCTGCTGACTACAGGAAATACACCTCTGGCTAAAATTAAGTACAACTCCAAAGTCCCAGCCCCTTTAACAGACTCTTTGAGGAAAGCTGGTTTTGCTGTGCAAAGACCCATAAAGAGTTTGTGGATATTTAAATCAGTAGCCTCAACACAAAACACAGCATTTACCTGTTTAACCAAGAACAGGACCAGCAATGCAGTTGCTCTACAGGGGCACCAGCTCCAGATGGGACTCCTGTGGGGTTGCAATGCTGGAGCCTCAGTCATTCCAGTACAGTCACACAGCTCCAGAAGGACTGACACAGCTGCCAGCCTTTGCTGCAGGTAACAATGCCAGGGAGCAAGTGTCCCACCATGCCCTACACACTGTCCCTGCAGCCCTTTGCTCCCTGTGAGACAGCCTGGGGTCTGCCTTCACTTTGCTCCCAGCACCACAGTGGCACTAAGAAAGTAACAATCATTTTGCCCTAATATACACCCATAAGCCAGTTAGAGGAGAAAAAAATGAAATATGAGGTAAATTAAAGCTTCCAACTAAGGGGATTTACCAGTAAGTCACCATAAAATTCAGATAATTTATTTTTTCAATTCTGCAGCAACTTTCTCCAATTCATTTGGATTAGCTATTAGAAATTATGTCTCAAAAATTAAAGAAAATGTCTATTGACCACTATATCAAATTCTAATTTTAGCCAGGGAAAAAAAGAATAATTAGGCTGTGATTTATTCTGGTAGTCAACTTACATTAACAATTTTCTCCCATGTTTATGTAACTCTGGCAAAATCAAATAATATATACAGTGCTCATAAATGCTAGGTTAGATTTAGTAAAGACAATTTCCTACACTACATCCAGGACATTTCTCTTTGCTTTCTTTTCTAATACGACAATCGAGTTGTTCTGTAAGGAGGGAATATGATTGTCATGCGTGGCCTCCTCAGCTGGAATTTTAGTGCAGTCTTCAATGAGGGTCATGGAAGGATTAGTTTTTTAATATCTTTTTAAGCTGTCATCCTCCTGTAACAAGCTGTACAGCATGCCTGCTCTCTGGGAATGGTTTGCTCCACATCCTAACCCTTCTTCCCAGGGAGAAAGTATAAACCCTGCAAACTCTCAGTGCCAGAAGCCATCATGCAGTGTTGGCTCTGCAGTGGATGCACAGCTCTCACCTCAGCACGAGTAAGTCTGGAACTGGACCTCTAGCCAAGCTGGAACAAATGGGGAAGGATGTTTAAGATCTCTAAAGTTATACTACTAAAGCTGTGTTCCTGCTTTTAAACAAGTATATTTTCCAACTCCTCTAGAACTGGACTGCTGTCTGCATTAACTGAATAAATAGGGATCTGGGAGCCAAACCAGTCACCAAGGTATTAAAGTGTCAGCCTCAGGCACTGAGAACAGAAGAATGAGTAATGGAAGACAACAAAGGAAGAACGGGAGAACCAAAGGAAGTAGAACTGGTGATGGTAACAGAGGCAGAAGGTGCTCAAAGTCATATGGATTCCAGAACTAGAAGCCAGAGGCAAATTCAAATTTACCTGAATCAGTTTCCTCAGACGGCACTGCCCCCACGCTGCCCTTTGCCCAAAAACCCATCCTGGCATTCTGAGTCAAGTCTGTCCTGTGATTCCCTCAGGGAGCATCATTAACACACAGAGCACTCAAGCTTTCAATTAAAAAGCATCACTGCTGAAAGCATTATCCCAAATCTTTAAAGGACTCCATCCCGATTAGGCTCTGCCATGTTATAAATTCACAATGAGAAGGAACTTCCCTGACTTTTCCTATCATTATTTATGAATAGGTAAACCAAATGGAAGAGTAATCCCAGTGTTACAAACTAGAGTCACTTGTGCTTTGCTCCCAGTGGCACCATGGCAGAGCAGCTGCTCCAGTTCTCTTGGGGTGGTGCAACTGTGCCCTATCACACAAACCCTTCTGCTCTGTCAGCAAGGGTACACAACAGTTCTTATAAGCAAAAATGATTGGTTTAATATTTTCTCACTAGTTTTAGCCAAAGAGCATCTTCTTTCTAGGTCTGCCTAAACCTCATCTAACCTTTAAGACTATTCTTTTCCATGTGACCCATGAGAGTTGCATGAAATGAGAAATATATCCAAAGAGTAGCTGCAGAAAATATACAGAAATAACTCGTTTTCATTGAGATGTGTTCATTTTTGTGTTCTGACTTTCCCCTGAACTTCCTCCCCTGAAGGACTGGAACAGTAATACCAGTACAATAATACTTTTTCTCCTGAAGTGGAGTAAATCAGTTCCCCATTCTCACTAGTGAAGTGAAAATTAAGATGAAAAGGAGTACAGAATGCAGAAAACCCCTATTACTCAATAATACAATTTGCTGCTGATCCTCAGTTGCTAAAACAGGCACGTCAATTATTTACAGAACTCAGAGTGTGAAATATGAAGTATTTCAGCCTGGGACACCAAGAAGGTAAAACCAGGAACACAATCCTGTCAGCACTGGCAGACAAGGACAGAATAGGCAAGCACAGAATATTTCTACACAGATTACCCTTTTTATTGAACTACAAATTGCAAAACGTCTATGAAGTGCCACTTTCAGTGTTAAGTGAGCTGCCTCTTCCTTTTGACAGTGTCAGTCTGTATTTAATGTTTATTTAACATTTATCTAAAGGGCCATCTCTACTAGGGAAACAATGTACAGTAAGTTAGCATAACTTCACCTGAATATTTACAGGAACCCAGGATCTTCTCTTGGATCTGTACTTATGTCTATCATCCTGTCACACACACTGTAAAACCTGCTCCACATGACCAAACTTTGCCAGTAATTTTCACAATCAAAATTCCAGTTTATGCTCTCAGTAGTGATACCAAAATTTATCTCCACAAAAGCACTTGTATGGTTTATAGCAAGTTTGTTGAGAACAAGTATCTGGATTAAAACGCCCAGGGTTGCAGTGAAAGGTTGTTCATAGCTCATCTGAGGAACTAACAGGTACTATTCAAAAACATCCACAATTTTTTGGGGAAAAACCCAAAGCAAACCAAATAAAATCCCACACACAAAATCAGAAAACCTTGGAGCCTCAACTTCTAGTAACAGCCATTGATACAAGGCACAGCCTTGTTAAAACACTTTGGTGGGTCCATGCAATATTCTATCTTAAATCAAATATTTCAAAGCTGGAGGAATTCTAAGTGCATCTCCTCCTCCTGCCTTGCCTCCAACTCTGAGGCAAAAGCTTCAAATACAGTGACTAAGAAATTACAGAAAAGGACTAGCACTGAACTTTCAGATCAAAGGATACAGAGTGATTCACATTCTTTTCCTGACTGCTTGTGAGACGTGGGCTAAACAGCAACAGTCAGGTGCTCTGAAAACCTCCACCTCAGTAAGAGAAATTGCAGCAGTGAGGCTACAGGACCCCAAACAGGACTCTCCCTTAGACAGGCTCCCTTGCTCAAGAGCTCTCTGTCAGCCCATGTCACCAGAGGGGTGACAACACCACCTTCCACTGCTGCCAGTGCTCACCAGTGCCAGCGTTTGCAGGACAACCGGCAGATCACAACAGGTATTGTCCACTGCTCTCCTGTAACCGAAAACCTGAGTGCTGACACGACTGAGGGAAAAACTAAAAAATCCACAAGCTAGCCCTGCAGGCTACTGTCTGTCCCCAGGGTCACACCAAATACCACGTGCTGGAAGGAAGCAGAAGCAGGGAGGACTTGGCAGTGCCTGAAGCACAACGCCTGCTGAAATGATTGTGCTGATGCCAAATTTGGTCCTCTCGGAGCTTTCCAGCCACTGCTGAGAGGACAGCACGTGTTGCAATGCTGGAGCTGGCAACGGCAGTGCTGAGCACAGCTAGTGGCCACTGGCCACCTTAAAGCACCAGCACCATGCAACTGCCCTGAGCCAATGTTTAGCAGCGTGAGCAGTAAAATAAGACATCTATTGAGCTCTCAAAACTGCAGCCAATATTGAAAAGCCTCCCTGTTCCACATCTCATCCGGCCTTGTGGGTGCTGCAGCCACCACTGCTCTGTGCTGGCTGGGCGCCAGGGCCCCAGCCAGGGACCAGGAGGAATAAAAAATGGCTACATGACCTGGCTCTAGGGAACCAGAACTCCTGTAGGGACACAGGTCCTGCCAGCACTGGCTGTTCTCCAGTTTTATAGACTCAAAGCTCTCCAGACTGATGGTGAAAAATTTTGAAACCCAACGAGTATAACAGATTCACATCCAAGTTTATGGAAATTGTTGAAAAATACATCAACAGCCTTCACATACACATATGCAGAAAAACAACTAACAAAACTATAAGATCTCCCAAAATACGGATTGACAACAACAGAAACTTGCTAATTACTATTTTAAGTATCCTTAAATTCTCATCTCTGGTGCTATTAAACTAAAATTATATAATCATGGATTTGAACTGTAGGACAGCTTGTACAAGTTAGACCATACCAAAAAGTCAATCAGTGTTTCAGAGTATATTTAGTGGATATTTTGAACACAGACAGAGCAAAGAGCTCAGTCCATGACAGGCTCTTGTCATTTTGGCTGGAAAGCTCCAAGCAGACCAAGAGCTCTGGTGGCCAAATGGCACAAACATCTGAACTACAGCGAATTCCTCCCTGACTGCTGTTTTGAAAACAACACTCCCAGCAGAAACTATTATTTATATTTATCAACCCATTAAGCAGTATTGAAAACATCCTCTGCTTGCCCCAGAAACACCCTATGTCCCACACAGCTGCTGCTGGAGAGAGATGAGAGGCAGGGGCAACAGGAAAATTATCACTGCAAACCTGGAGCACTTGCAAGGAGAACATTTGCTTTTGACTTTTGAGGGATTCAAGTCAGCCTGCACAAACAAGCATGAAAATATCCCAAGGACTAATGAAGATTTTCTTTCTCCTCATCAGTTGCTTCAGCCACTTCTGCTGCCACTGGATGAGCGTAACAATGCCTTTCTACTGCGTGGTGCTCTGCAGGTATGACTAAATCTGCCTCTTACCTCCCCAAGTCCCCAGGTAGACTATCACACCTCCATTACAGAGAGAATTTCACAGAATGAAAGAGCCAGTAAGAAGTGTTTCCTCTGGGCATCCCAACAGCATGATCACAAAATGTGGTAAAAGGCATAAAAGCAGCAGAGAGAGATTCACCTGTTTGCAGAGCACTCCCAACACTGCAGCCATGTGCACCTGCCCAGGGCATGGCCACAGCAGGAGCAGGCCATGGCTCACTGACTGAGTCTGGAGCACAAACTGGCTGCAAATGGACTGCTCCAGGGCAGCTCTCATTTGTGTTTTTGCCCTCAGCACAATCACAGCAGCAGAGGTGTGGAGTAACTGCTGGGCTGGTGGGGCAGGGAGAACTGCAGCACCTGCCAGCGCACACATGCAAGTATAGTGTGGAAAGGATGAGTCCCACAGGTTTTAGGCACAGAATGATGCAACTTTGGGGAAAACCCGAGCAAAGAGAGAGCAGGTCAGGAGTGAGAGGTGGCACTGGGACTTCATGCAAAACGGAGGAGGGAATTCAGAACACTGAGCTCCAGTTTGAGGGGGTGTGCCGTTTGCCTCATGAGGAAAGGTACCCCACAAAGTCCCACAGGCTCTGAAATGCACTCAATTAGCTGTTCCTTTTACCTTTTTGTTCTACCCAGCATTTCTTCAAGAGCACTGTCATCTCTGGCTTTGGCATCCTACTCATCATCTATGAATTCATGTTGCCGTTTCCTCCCTGAAAGGAAAAATCCCATAGTCAGTCATTTGCTACACAGAGGAAAGGACAAATCTGACAGTATTTTTGCCACTGTTAAAAGTTGAAAGACCACCTTGCTCCTTGTGCAGACAACAGTGCAAATTGTGCTCTTGGCTATGGTGTCATTCAGCCATGATCAATCAGTGTGTGCTCACTCCAGAAACTTACCCCAAATTTACCTGTAAGCAGCTGAAAAGCTGTCAGTGCCTCAGCTCTGCCTGGAGAGAAGGAGCAGGGCAATGACTCACTCAGACTGAAAAAATTCCCAACAACAACAAGAGAGACTTGTGCCAGGCCAATATCTTTATTTTACTTTAAAACATTCTCAAAGTGTTAATCTATATGAAAGAGAAGTAATACAAGACTGAGAAAGCATATTTAATGTTAGGGAAGCCTTCATATCACATGAGCCAAATTAAAAATAAGACTAAACATGAGTGTACAAAGCAGAGACAAAAAAAATCAATTTTCTCAAAGGCATAACATAAGGGACTCCCACAGGGGCCAGCAAATTCTGGAAGGGAGAAAGAGATTATATTTTATGGGAAGAGATTCAATAAGCATTCTTTTCCCATAAAGCTAGTGATGGAGGATTGTCACTGCTCCATAGACACCCCGTGCACATTTCAGGACAACGGTAACAGGAAATCAATAGCACCTTTTATACGTGCAAAGACATTATGTCTCTGGATTCCTAATACTAACAAATGGGCCAAAAAAGACCTTTACTAGAATTCAGCAGTCAGCATTACTCTGGCTGAGAACAGAGGGCAGGATGCTGGTCTACACCCTTAGATTTTTAGATTTTTTTATTTAAGAACTAACTCTGCACCCTCGAGTGGTGCCCAGGAGCCCCCAATGACAGTACATCACAAGTGTAACGGTGCTAAGCTGCCACCCCATCACACACATCCCCTCCAGCTGATGCTGTAGTCATTTCAGATAGGAGCTTTGTCAGGGGGTAACTTGACAGCTTTGACAAGCTCGGCTGAATTTATGGCACTTTCTAGTTTTTCCCTCCATTGAGCTGCGATGGAACTAAAGTTAATATTACCAAAACCACTCCACAAGGGGACAGGATCCCAGCGCTGACTCCGTGATCCCAGTCACTGAGAGAATCTGCTGCACTGGGCCCCTCACAGTGTCTCCTGCCACCCTCATGGACAGGGATGGCAGCTCCATCCAGCCCACTTGCCAGAACAGATTCCATGATGAAGGTTCCTCTGGCTCTACCACAGCAGAGGTGAATCACCACTAGCAAGGCTACTCACAGCTTACTAGAGAGCACTGAAGCAGCAGCCACAGTGTCACAGGTCTGATAACACACGCCTAGCTAAACCCAGGACCTGAGTCCTGGGGGCTGCTTCTCTTGCTGCAGGGACTGTCCCCTACACAGCACCACAAAGCTTCCACCTCCAAGTACCAATGTGGGAAGAGGAATATCACACCCCAAGCCAAACCTTGGCAAGTCAGCAAAGCACAAACAAGTACTTTTCTTTTTTTTTTTCCTTTTTCTTCTTCCCATCAGATTGCTTTTTGCCATAGATGTTACATGTCCTCTGTTATAATGCAGGGTTTTAAAGAGCTCTCTCTACATCCTTAGAAAGCACAGTTCATATTTAGCTCCCTAAACTCGTATTTCTCTCTTCCTATATTTCCCTGCCAAGATGTGACACCTGTGGAACGTTCCCAGAAAATTCCCCTGAATCATCTGTGATGCAAGGGAACAGGAGCCAGCGTTGGCAACAAGCAGCTGGGTCTTTCAGGAAAGTGTTAGATCAATCTGGTGAGGGGAAGGAACCCCAATCACTCTGGCACTAAATCCCCAAGGACTACAGAGCTCCCAAATCAGTTATAAAAAGAGCATAATTACGACAGCACCAAAATCCATGGGAAATAGCGTTGCCATGGCAACTGACATCCTCACAACTTGAATCTCCTTTGCATTCTTGCACAGACTCAATGACTCCTAAACCACGGGGGAAAAAAAAAAAAAATCTGTCTAGCAGGTGGGTTCATTGAGGAAAAGCAGTGCTGGAGGTGTTTCCCCGCAGAACAGACCCATTTCCGCATGGTTTCTCAGAAAGGGAGGCTTTGTTCATCTCTCGTTCCAAGCATTGCATCTCGCTCACCAGGAGCGCAGAGGAACTGCTATAATACAATCAATACTTCCTTGTTAACTACCTTTGTATCAGGAAAAAAAAAAAATCTTATTAAATATTAAAATGTTCCTTTTCAAAAACGTTCTTTTCAAATAAAAGTTATGTGAAGATAAAATCCAAAGCAGACTAGCTGAGTTTTGAAGTGAGAATGTGGTTAAAGCTTCACATTGGGCTGCACTGGTGTTAATGAGTGGTCTTTCAAACATTCCTCTTTACAGACAGCAGTACCCAAAAACCACTCCAGCATCCCCACACACAGATCAGATGCAGCCACTGGGCAACATCCATACATGAGCAGGAAAGGCGTTATTTTTCTTCCTGACAGCCTTATCACAGTATTAATTTAAAGCACGCTCTAAGCGACGTTCACGTTAGCGGACCGGCTGGGCAGTTCTGTTGCCAGAAGCTCTGAGCTTTGCACACTTTGGGGGCATTTCCCTTCCATTTCTGGTCGGCTCTGGGGAGTTAACCCACCATCGGGGAGGGCAGCACAGCGAGAACCCCAGGTCCGCGTTCTCTACGCCAAAAGCCAAAGCAGCGCTATTGATGCAAGGGAAACTGTTCCGGATCTACTGGCGACAAACGAGCACACGCTCTGCCCACGGTGTGCCCCCACCAGCCGCGCTGTGCCCGCGGGTCTGGCATCGCCGAGCTCGGCTGAGCTCGCCTTCGGGTGCCGTGCAGGCAGATCTGCCCCGGGACCCTCCGCCGCACCGGGCTGCCGGAGTTCCCCACTGCCCTCCGCCAGCCCGCTCACTCGATGGTGACAGCACGGTGTGGAAATCGCCCTCTTGTTACGGGGGAGAGAGGCCTCGTGGTACCGTCTGCTCCTACAGGTTCCGCAAATGACCGGAGCGAGCGACTGCCCTTTAGGCAGGTACCGAGGGCCCTGCGGCACCGAGACGGGCACCGGCAGAGGAACCGGGCACGGGCACCGGCGGTCGCGGTCGCTCTCCTTCCCGTTATACCCCGGGAACGGGGCGGACCGAGGCCCTGAGCACCCACGGCACTGCCACAGCCGCCGCTGGGGCATGGCGAGACATGGAAAGCACGGAGAGCCGGCAAAGACGCGCCAGAGTGCCGGGGCGAACGAAGAACGAGGGGAACGTGGCCGGAGCGGAGCGCGGCGGACCAGGTCGGTGCCGGTCAGTGCCGGTCCGCGCCCTCTCTCTCTCTCCCTCTCTCTCTCTCTCTGCGTCCCTCCCGCCCTCACTCACCCCTCGCCGCCTCCGCCGCCGCCGCCGCCTCCCGGCTCGCGCGCCACGCACACGCACGCGCACACGCACACGCCCGGGGGAAGAGGGGGGGGAGTCGAAGGCGGGGGCCGTCCCCACGCGCCTGCGCGGGAGGTGGGACCGCCGGGCCGGCGGGGGGCGCCACAACGCGCGGCGCGGGGTGAGAGGTCGGGACGATGGCGGCGGCCTTGGGCGAGGAGGCGCCGGACAACGAGGACTACTATGGGCTCCTCAACGTGCGCCGCGAGGTGCGGCCGCGGGGCCGCGCGGGGCCGGGGCCGTGTGGGGCGGGGCGGGGCGGGGCAGGGCAGGGCAGGGCGGGGTGAGACCCTCGTCCCGCAGCGACGGGAGTGGCGCCCCTGCGGCGTGTCCTCCGCCCGGCCCGGGCTGCTGCTGCTGCTGCTGCTGCTGCTGCTGCCGGCGGCGGGGCGGGAGAGCTCGGGCCGGGCCGCGGGGCTCCCGGTTGAGTGCGGCGGGTGGGCGCCGGCTGAGGCCGAGAAATGCGTGATTTGTTCCGAATTGCGGCGGTTTGGGCGCTCCCTGGTGCTCCTGATGCAACTCGGCGCACGCGGGATGGGATACACCCGCGTGCCCTCGGGCTCGGGCGCGGCTGTGGAGGCTTCCCGAACGTTTCCAGTTTGGAAACAGCCAGGTTTTTTTTGCAAAACATTTTTCCCGCCAAAAAAGGGAGGATCGAGGGTCCTTGATTTCACTTTTCGAAATAGATGGACGTTAATTGGTGTAGGTTTGTTACACCAGAACAGTTTGGAACTTATTGGGAGGCAGCTGTTTTTTTTATAGTAATAGGTAGATCTCAAAAGATCTGGATGTAGGAACTGTGCTGTAGTTTGTTTCAGCAAGTACAACTGCGATATAGATGTTATATATATATATTTGTGTGTGTATAAATATGTATAAACAGCCCGTGAAGTCCATCAGCCTGAGTGTGGCCATTTCAGTTGGACAAGGCTCATACTGAGCCACCACTACTGCAATAGGAGATCCAGACTTGGAAGCGATTCAATCTGGTATCTTGGAAGAATTCCCTTTGGGACTCCTGTCAGTCCCTGAGCTGAGTCTCCTGTGCCTCGTGTGAGAATCTGCTGCACTCCTGAAGGAACAGCGTGTGATGATCACGCTGCTTGCAGAACTCCCTAATGCTGAGCTCCTTTTGAAAAAATTTCGAGCCCTTGTCCGGTTCAAAGCCAGCAGGGTCATGCTTGTACATTCCTTGGGAGCTTTCGTAATTCCCCTCCAAAACGTCAGCAGCGTGCAGAGGTTAAAGCAGAGAGGTGGGAGCTGCGCACGTGTTGTGACTGCTGGGGGAAGTTTAATGGTTAACTTAGCCAGAGCAGGACATTCAGGTTTTGTACATCGGAGAGCTGGAAACTGAATTAAAGGAGTCTGCAAGGGAGTCATTCCAATAGAGAGGAGCACGTGCTTTGTTAATTGCCCCTTGCTAATTATCTTCAGCCGTACTGTCATGTAGTGAATGTTGTGGATGTCTGGGTGCTGAGCACAGAGTGGTGTGGCAGCTGAGCTTGGAACTGCAGTGACTCCATGGAGGCAGGATCCTGTGAGCAGGAATTGCTCTGTGTGTGTGTGAATGGTTCATCTTTTAGACGTCTTAGTCTGCTGAAAACATGGTGCAGTGTTTAAGATCTTAAATGAGGCACTCTTTTAATGTTGACCAGTTTTGGTAATAAAAATGTAACTTACATGCAATTATTTGTGACTACATTTTCTGGCAGTCTAAAAACTATGTCAGGGTTTCTTTAGTGGTTTTGAAGAGGCTGTTGCTCATGGAGTATTGAGCCAATGACCCAAACTACTCAGTGATGATGAAATGCCCAATCTAACATTTTATTGAACATGGCATTTATGAAAAATGAACCTGCTCATTTCTATTATATAATCAATAGCACATTAAACCATTTATCATTAATTTGATTTAGAAATGCCATTTTGGGCCTATATGTTCCTCTGCTTTCCCAGTCGAGTTTAAATTTGATATCCGAGAAAGCACAAGGTAGTCAAAAGAAAAAAGCTAATTGTAGCTGTCCTTACTGTCTTGGGACCAGCAAATTTGGCAGGTCCCCTTTTGCCATATCATTTCAAAACATTAATAAGCAACAATACAAAAATGCAGAAAAAACATTCTGAGCTGTTCTCAAATCTAAAGAGATTCCTGGCATTGTGACACAAAGGAGTGCGTTTCTGTGATGGAAAACCTTCTTGCCACAAGTGGTAAAAAAGATGTTACTTTAAGAAATTATCTTTTAGGAATTTTTTTCCCCAGAGAAAGGTAGGAACCTGTGTCAGCTTTGCTTCTTGAAGGGTGTTAACAGTAAATGGAATTTGTGCCTGTAAATCCACTTCTGTCTGAGTGCCCCCCTCATTGACTGCACTGAGTCCTGACTGTGGCAGCCCCTGAGGACAGCCTGGACAATCAGGTCGTGGTTATTTTATTCTGGGTATTCCTCTAGGAATGGCTTCCTGTGCCCAAGAACTGGTTCTTGCCTGTACAGTTTGGGAACTGGATGGTTGGGCTCTTTGCAACTCTGCCTGGGGGAAGTTCTGGTTGTTTTTAGCACCTGCACTTCCAAGGAGTGGACAGGAGCTGCAATGCAAGGGATGTAGCAGGATGAGGTGAGAAAGGGGAGATTAGCTCTCTAAAGTCCAAAAATAACATTGCTGGGAGATGATAATGGAAGGAGCAGGGGTTTTTCTCTATTGATTCTGAGAGAGCCATCCGTTCCTTGGAACAAGGCCAGGTGCCATCTGAGGTCCCAGAGTGGTTGTGGTAAAGGACAAGGCGGGTTCGTTCTTGATGCATTGGTGGCACTCTGTTCTCATGGTTATGTGCCTGTGGCTTTGTGGACAGATGATGCACCTTCCTCCTTTGCAGCACAGCACAGACCCTGCTGGGGAGCAGGGTGGGGTACTGGGGAGTGTACTGGGATGAGTGTAGAACTGCTGGTTTACATTTCTTACCTCTACAGCTGTGGAAAGTCAGTGCTTTTGAATAGTTACAGTGTCCCTTTGAAGGTTAAAATTGAAATATGGGTAGAATTTGTTGTACATCTCTTGATTTATGTATTTTTATCTGAGGCGACTTTGCTTTTTCTTCCTCTTCTGATTTGGAGGGGATTGTAGTTGCCTAACTGATGTCTGGATGCTGATTGCTTGGATGGTGGGTGTTTTGTGTAATTTTTTATACCTTGAGTATACACTGATGAGCTGTTGAGGTCCCTTGTTGCACTATGGGTAATGTGGACAATCCTGGTGTGATAATTGAATATTTTCTTAACTTATGTAATGAAGCAATAATCCATTATTGATTTTGGGCCAAAGTAGTGCAATGTAGCAGCTGTCAGACTTCCCTTTCAGGGCTGATCTTTAGAGTGGCCTTTTGGAAATGGCATTGGCTGTCCTTGAGATCATTTTTGGTTTCCACAGGCCTCGCAGGAGGAGCTGAGGGCCGCGTACCGCCGGCTGTGCATGCTGTACCACCCCGACAAGCACCGCGACCCCGAGCTCAAATCCCAGGCTGAGCGGCTCTTCAACCTTGTCCACCAAGCGTATGAAGGTCAGGGGGAGGTTGAGCTTTGCAGGGGGTTCCTGGGAGAGCTGTGCCTTCATGCTTTTTCAAGTTATTTATCATTACAAAGTAGTAAGTTTGCTGTTAGTTACCAATGCTGTTTCCAGCTTCTATACCATAAGTCAGAGGAATGCTGCAGGGAATGAGATGTCTGTCTTACCTCCTGCATTTTATAAATTATCTTCTCATCACTTCCCTTACTTGTGAAAACCTCTTCTGTAGGAGAATAAGACTGAAAAGCTTCAAACAGAGAGGCAATTTCATATTGTACTGATGAACTGCTGCATCTCTGGGTTCTGTTCCCTGTCACTTGCCTGTGGTCTCCATTTCTAGCAAGT
The DNA here is from genome assembly GCF_029582105.1 of Oenanthe melanoleuca. NCBI lineage: Eukaryota > Metazoa > Chordata > Aves > Passeriformes > Muscicapidae > Oenanthe > Oenanthe melanoleuca. Next base: position 3,658,123 of record NC_079354.1, read on the forward strand.
TCTTCTGTATGCTCAGACTGAGAGGAGGACAACTGATTCATAGCAGTTAGAGTTTATTTTTGTGCCAAGGCCCTATTCAAATACTCTGAATTTAACTTAAATCCTGATGTGCAAGTTGCACCTGGAGTGCAGGTGGATTAGAAGCTGGTAGGAGTCATCCATGTTACAAACCTGGTGCACTCAGTCCTGGAGCCTAAAGAGAAACTAAACCAAAATGCCGAATAAATATTCCACCATTCAACCTCAAATATGAGTGAATCTTTTTTACACTCCTGGTTTTGACTGATAAGTTGGACTTGTGCATGTGTGGAGTCTTTCCTGTTGTCCCTAGGTTAGGTGCTAGGACATGAGGAAGCTTTTGCTGGGAGAGCGGGGAAAGTCTGACCTTGATGACATGCAGAAAAAAACTCATAATGCTTCAGTAATTTCACTTTAGTGTGGTGAGTGGCCTTACATTCGAGGCAGCAGCTTCCCTTTGAATTTTCTGGCTCCTCTTGGCTCTGCCTTGCAATGAACATGGAAATTGGTACTCGTTTAGTACCAAATGTGAGTGTAATATGTTACAAGCAAGAATTTCGACATCTTGAAAAAGAGACACTCCACCTCCTGCCTATTTTCTCTTTCTCCTCTTCCAACTCTTAGTATTACACAACAAAAGATCCATTTTATCAGAATTCATAAAAAGCAGTGTCTGCCTGTGACATTTAGCAAGTCCAGTAATATTCAACTAGTTCAGACTAAAACTCAATTACCAATATAAGCCTCTTTTTGCCTTACTCTACTCCTCCACCTCCCTAGGGACACATCAGTTTTCCCACAGCCTCAAGAAATACATGATAATAATAAAGTGGTCTTGGAACCTGGGAGGAGGAAATAGTGATGATTTTTTGATTTATTTTTTCTTACAGAAAGATGTGTTATAGGAGTTTATGCATTTAAATATGCCTTAACCTTTAGAGACTCTTCCTAATTCTGTGCCCAGTCTTTTTCTAAAGTAACTGTTTTACAGTCTCCTGTTGTATTTTGTGTTGGGTGACATTTTGGGATGTTAAGATTCAACACAAAGCTTTGCTATTACCCCTTATTGATATTTGACAAAGTGTAAACTGCCTCATGGAAATCACTTTGTTGGTGCTTGTCATGTACCATGTGTAGGGACTAGGTGGGAAAGGATCAGTGGACATGGATGGTGAGGAAGATCAAAGGAAGCACCACAGAGCTTTGAAAGCCAGACAGCTGGGTGCCAATCCCAGGAAGGGCCCAGGGACTGCTGTGGCCAAATTGTTCATAATATCCATGTTTGTTAGAGGGCTTGTGTCACCTTCAAAGAAAGCAGTGTTAGAAACCCTCCCTGCACATTCACTTAGGCTGCATGTCTTTTGTGTTCTTTCCACTTTCTTGTTTTAGAAAAAGAAGAAGAAAAAAATTGGGGTTTTTGGGGGGAAAAGTCAGTATGTCTTCTCAATAAAGTATGTGGAAGCATCAGAGGGTTTCATGTGCAACTGTAGAACAAGATGTTTCCAGGATTTGTGCTTGAATTCCAAATATCGTGACTGTTTTGGTCTGAAATCTGAGAAGACCCAGAACTGAGTTCTCTCCTCTCTTTTGGTTTCAATTTACAGTACTTAGTGATCCGCAGACCAGAGCCATCTATGACATATATGGGAGGAGAGGACTGGAGATGGAAGGCTGGGAGGTGAGAGAAATTGAGCATGTTATGGCCAGTGGCCTTGACTAAGCCCCCCTTTATCTGCCACTGTTCTATCAGCTGCACTGACACCTGGCTGGTAATAAATGCCTGATGGTTTGAAGGCATCCTTGGTTAGTTATTTCTGTCTTTCTCTGTCCTGCTGGAACACCATGATGGATTTTCAAAGAGCCCTTTGGTTTTGCACTTGACAAGAGAACAATAAACCTGACATTCAGAGTTCCCTGGAAGGATATTACCATGACAGGCAACATCTTTATCTGAGACAAATGTGTCATTATTGTCCAACTAGTCCCATCTTTTTCATTTGAAACTTGTTTTTTTCAGCATTGACTAGCTTCTGAGTTTGAAATTACTTTTTGTTCCTGGGCTTTTTAGGGTGGAGTGGGTTGGGTTGAGGTTTTTTGTGGTTATGCTTTGGTTTAGTTTTGGGTTTTATGGGCTTTGATACAGAACTTGCCCATTCATGTCTGTCCAGCTCTCGAGTCCCTTGCTGGCCTCTGCCAGCCCTAGTTGATTGCACTGTGCTGCTTGAAGCAGAATCCTATGGTACTGGGTCAGGTCAGCATCAAGGTCAAACTTGGAGTCAGTTGCTAGAAATGTGGAGCAGATCCAGCATGTAACAGATGTTTTTGAACTGCTTTTGGCAGACTTCATCTTATTTTAAAAAGCCAAATCCAATACTCTTTCTATCCATTCCAAAACTGGGCCTGTGTAAAACCCTCATTCCCTGAGCCATGTCAGGTAAGCAGCTGTGAACCAGCATAGCCTAAAATCACACAACTCTCACAGAATCAATTTACCTCAGGCCAGAGACACTCAGTTATTTTTGGTTTTGTGTCCACACCTGGTAGAACAGTTAATGGATCGCTGAGGGTGACAACTGCACTGCAGTTTCTTGTAGTTGTGGTTGGAAAGCTCTTTGCTCTGGTTTTCTCAAGGGAATGGAAATAACAAATCCATTTTCCCTTCTCTCAAGGCATGGGGTTTTATCTCATATATGCCCTTTCATCGGCCCAGGTGCTTTGTTCCAAACTCTATTGAAATTGGTGCAGAGTGGCTTTCGGCAGCCAGGGCAGTGTGTTAGTGCATCCTGCATCCAAGAGTCTCTGACCCCCCAGCCCTGCAATGCCTTGAGCAGCCTCTGTCTGGTTTTCGTTTCTTTTTGAGCAGGTTGTGGAACGAAAGAGAACTGCAGCTGAAATCAGGGAAGAATTTGAGCGTTTGCAGAGAGAGAGGGAAGAGAGGAGACTGCAGCAGCGAACTAATCCAAAGGTAAGCAAGCAAAGATTTAATCCTGGTCTCTAGAGTGGTCTGTTATCAACACCAGTGTGCAGGGTGTACTGAGCCTAGGTGAGGACCTGTAGGAAATAGCCCCTCAGGTGTATACATAAGCTGCATGACTTTCTGTTTTTTGCATATGCAGTTTCTCTGCATAATTTAAGGCAAACAGTTCATTCTATGAACAATCCCCTACTGAACATTCTTCTTTTCTTAGAGAAACATGTTGGGACAAAATACCTTTTTCAGCAATTTTCAGAAAATAGACCTAACACTGAAATATTTATGATTTCTTTCCAAGTTTTCTAAATAAAATGTAACTCACTGCAGTTACCTGACAAGTTTTCCCTTTGGCACTGCTGCAGTGTCACAACAATGCAGGGAGATAGTCAAATGCAGCTTGAAACCAGGAACAAATCTGAGGCAACCCTAAGCCAGCTGGGCAGCAGCACAGTGAGGAAAGTCAACCTGAACAGAGTTGGGGTCTGCCAGTGTCGCAGTTAGTGCCTGTTTTTGGAAAGCATGATCATGCCCTCAGGATGAGAATCATCCCAGATGCCATTCCCATTTCAATCTGTTTGAGCAGCAGACTCTGACCTGGAGTGATTCACCTTGCAGCTAACCTTGGCTGGTCAGAGGTGCTCAGGAATATCATTGGGATGGCAGGGAGAGATAGACATGGCCATTGTCCAGAGTAACCGTAGCTCAGACTCTCAGTGCCTTTGCTTGAGGAGTGTGTGGGGCAAACCTGGGTTTTGTCAGGATGGTCCCTAACTGAAGTTTCAAAGCTTGTTGAATCACAAAAATCTTGGTTCTTATGCAGTGACTAACATTATCCAAGAGCTGCATCTACTATTAATTAATTCATATATTAGTGTAAAATCACAATGTCTTCGGAGTGGACAGATGTGAGATTGCAGTGGATCCTAAGGAAAACATCCATCTAAGCAGAGCTGTGATATTTAGGGACATTCACCTTGGCACCTTGGCCTTTGGATCTGCACTGCTCTTAGCAAAGCAATTGGGCTGTACATATCCCTAGGCTGTGGGCAGTGCATAGACACTAAAAACTGGTTTGTACTGGAAGGGTAAACAAGCATAAAGTGTTGTGTGAGTATCTGTTGACAGCTTTATTCCAGGCAGGAAGGGATTTCTGGGTGCCACAAGCCAGACAGGGCAAACTATCCCTGCTGGAGGTGCAGGTGAATGGGGTCAGAGAGATGTTTTCAGAGAGGGGCACAGTTATCTCCCCGTGCTGCTCCTGCTTCAGGACTGTGACATTTTCCCTGGGCGCCTCGCCGTGGCTGCAGGCTGCACTGTGAGCCTCAGCCTGTGTCCTGGGATAAAATTAGCCATCTGGGTGTTTACAGCAATTGCTGGCTGGCAGCCGGTGGAAATGCCTCTCCAGGCAGTGTTCCTGTGGAATTGGGGAGCGCAGCTGTGATCATTTCATACACGAGCGCAAGTTACTTTAAAATTTCCAACATTTTGTCGGTTCTATAAAACAGTTCCACAAAAATAAAGCATTTTAACCAGAAATGTTGAGCAATAACCAGATGTAGGCAATTTGGAGGGTTGAAATTAAGTCTCCTATTTGCTTTTAGAGCTTTGTTTTTGCTTTCAAAGATGTGCAGAAGGGTTGAAAAGTTCATTACTAGGTTTAAGAAGAACCGCTTCCTGTTAGGAGAAATTAAATCCAGTTATTTTCCTGCTGTGGAAGGTCAATATGTAGGTCCCCTCAAGGCAAAGCCTGGCACAACTTCCAGGTCTCACCTTCCTGAAGGTAAATTCCTAAGAAAAAAGTAAGGAGGAAGTATATTTTCCTCTGGCACATCTACGAATTCCATCAGTGAAGCCTGTTTCGTATTCACAGGTTGGCAAATAAAGGTGATTTTAAAAGCTAATCCCAGCTCTAATGGTTCCACAGTGCCACTCCTGCTTCTTGCCCTGCTGAACTGCTGCTCTGTGCCGTGCACTGCAGCACCACTGACTTCTGAGCAGGCGTTACAGCTCTCTCCTGCTGCTCTTCCTTCGGGGAGGGCTCCTCATTTCCCGTGGTCAGAGCAGGTGGCTGATGGGAGCAGGGAACAGCAGCAGTCCCCTCCATTATCCGGAGGCATAGGGGTGCTCTTGTTCTCTGGGAATATTTTTAACTTTACCATCTGCTGCTGTTCCTGTGCTTGTGCCTGAACCAGTTTCCTTGCCAGGATCCACAGCCCTCCAAGGTTGACTTCACCTGCTTGGCAGGAGGTGAAGGGTCTGCCCAGGGTCCACCTCTCACCTTAAGGAAATGCAGAAGAGTAGGAGCTCAGCTGGGGAACAGGGAGGGAACAGGGAGACACTCCTTTTCTCTGAACAGATCTTGTGGATTTTCATGGAGAGGTTCAGGTGTTTTCCGTTTTTCCTTGGGAGGCATATTTGCTGTACAGTTCATACGTGTGAAAAAGGAAATCCTAATATTTTTGAGTGTGTTTTAGAGAAAGGAGGTGTAATGAATTTCAGGATTGCGTGTGGATCTTGGTGCATCTTTCCAAAGGCACCAGTAAGCCAAGTACATCGAGGTGGTCTCCAAATGGGTGTTTGCTAGCACAGAACCACCCTTACAGGGTGGTTAGAGGTTTTCCATTGCTTCCCTCTTCACTTGGCCTTGTTTCAAGGAGCAGCATGGCACAGGAGAGGGCTGAAACTGGAGAAGCTGTAGGGTCTGGAGTTGTTTGAAGGTGACTTTGCAGATGGTTCCCGAAAGTGCAGAAAGGGCAGGAGCTGGTTGTTGGTTCCACCACCACACAAAACAGTGACTGTAATTGCTCTGAAATTCACCAGCTGCCAAGGGTGAACAAGGTAGTAAACAGCTGGGGCACAACCCCTGCTCCAGGGTTCTAGTGGAAATAACACCTTTCAGTTTTAAAATATTTATCCAATTTTTGCTTCATAAATAATCAGAAAATAGACACTGAGAAGAAGATGGGAATCTCCACAGCAAATCGATCACTCCAGGCAGAGAAAAGGTTCAAGTCCTGTCAGACTCTGCAATTCTTCCTTTATTTACGGTCCAGCATTTGATTAGAGTGGAGCAATCAAAGAAAAATGCTCCCTCAGACTGAAATAAGGATTTATTCCAGCCATGCTTGGCCTTAGTGTGGGTGGGGTTTGTAGCTACCCAGCTATTGAGTTTCCATATACAAACTGCTCAGAGTTCAGTTGATGCTTGTACACAGAGGGGAGTTTTTATTGCAATCTGTATGTTTTATAGGAGCTGGGATGCTGTCAGATGGGTCCATAGGGAAGGTTTCCAAAGCCTCTTGAAGTTATATGACCCAGACAAGTACCTAATTGTGCTCTTTTCTAAAAACACACTCCTGCAGTTAGTCTGAGGGAGCACAGCAGCAGGTAGCCAGACAATTGTGCTGTGGCCTAGATTTTGTAGGAATAAGTTTTTCTATGGTCTGAGAAAGGAAATATTTACCACTTGCTAAAAGTATGTCTTTGTTAAATCTTCCTTCTGATCACAAAATATAAACAAAATATGAAAAAGAAATGAAAATATTTTATTAACAAGGTCAATTGCAAATGAATTATACAGTTCAGTACTAAGTCGGTTTAAGTAACTCGTAAGAAGAAGCCTGTAGAAGTTCTCTGACCAAGTTCCATTGAAGAAAATAAATTTCTAGAATATATTATTTCAACTTTTAAATACTGACAGAGCACAGTCAGTTGTGGAGGAAGAGGAAACCTGCTATGTAAAGGTGTTCTACCTGCTTCTGTAATGTGTCACAATAGAAAAATGATTTCCCAGAATTACAAGTTGAGTTTGTGCTGAGAAGCTCCCTTTTCTCCAGTCTGTTTGATGATTTATATTGCTGTTTTGAAATATTGTAATCATTCACTTCTGTCTTGTGCGTTAGGAAATGCATTTTAAAGTGGTAAAAGTAATTGCAGAACAATGGAAAACTGCACAAAAATGTAATCATACACAGGGATGGTTCAGCCACTTGTTCTGTGTATGCCAGATGTTTGCTAATGCTAAATGCCTGTTCCACTTGTCATCCCTCAGGGAACAATTAGTGTGGGAATAGATGCCACTGACCTGTTTGATCGCTATGATGAAGAATATGAAGATGTGCCTGGGAGCAGCTTTCCCCAGATTGAGATAAACAAAATGCACATATCCCAGTCCATCGAGGTGAGGAGGGTGAACACTGCAATGTGAGCAGGGTGTGAGTGAATGAAGCACCTCAGAACACAGAGCACACTGCTCAGGGGCTCTCAGTGTTACTGGGAAGGGGGACACAGTGGCCAGTAAAGGTGGGAGGAGGCAGCTTGGGGCCAGCAGAATGGTGGGTTGGTTCTGTAGCCTTTGGGCAATTGCTCTGTGGGCTGCAGTGGTCCTGTCCTCCTGCCAGTGGAGATGATCAGTGCCCAGTTCTCACTGAATGGGGTGAGTTCAGTGTTTGAAAGCAAATGGCACCCAGGCTTGAGGATGTGCATAAGGAAAAGGATGGGAAGCATTTCCTCTTTCAGAGAGTTACAGAAATTTAGTCTACTAGAGAGATAAGAATGGTTTACAGCTCAAGGTCAGGTTCAGGGTGGTACATTACAGGTGTCTCAAGTGTCTGGTACTGAAAGAATTATCTGACTTTTTGCCATGCTTGATGTTTACACTCTGCCATTTACACTCTGTGGTGGTGATTATGTCCTTGCAGAACTTGTACTAAATGTATGAACTGGGATCAGAGTTACTGGAAACAATATATTCCTTTTTAGGCACCCCTGACTTCCACAGATACAGCAATACTGTCTGGTAACCTTTCAACCCAGAATGGGAATGGAGGGGGATCAATTAATCTTGCACTGAGACGAGTGACATCTGCCAAGGGATGGGGAGAGGTAAGAGTACACCTTTTATGCAATTTTATATTCAATCTATTACCTGGTGTTCTATTTTTTTTTTTGGGGGGGGGGGGAAATTTTAGCTGTGGTTCATCTCTCATTTTCTGTGTTCTGTAAAATGTAGAAAAAGGAATTCTTAAAGGAATTTGAGACAAAGGGAAGACCAAACCTTGTTTTTTTTCTTATTTTTCTCCCCTCTCCATTTGGCCATTGCAATTTGGACTTTACTTGTGCAGACAGAATTGTTACTTGATGTATCTAGTCTTTCTGATTGCTCTGTCTGAAGGCACAGGGCTGTGAGCAGGCCTTTCAGGGCAGTGTGATAGTTGGCCTTTGCTTCCAAAACTGCTTTGCATGGGAAGAAGTTACGGGGGAAATAGTTTGAACCCCCCCCAGCAGATATAGTCTGAGCAGTTGGAAGGTCCTGTGTTGCACCACCTGGAAGCTGGGCTGTGTTTGAGGTGCTTGTGGCATCACTGGTGTAGCTGGCAGCTGCCTGTGCCTTCCTCCTTGCACACAAGCTCCTGCTAGCCTGCTTCCTCAGCTTGGGAGTGTGGAAGTCGTCTTGTTTGAGATGGACAGTCTGGAGGACTTTGATTTGCATTAGGATTTTGTGAGGGAGGAGTTCTCTCCCTGGAGTGACCAAAGCAGGTCCCAATATTAGTCACCTGTAGCTTTGAAAAACTTTGTTTTATCCATGAGCTCCAAATCAGCAAAACAACTTTTCTTCTTAATGCAAAGCTGCAGAAAAGGGAGGATGCTGAAAGAAGTGGTAAATGTTACTCAGATGTGTAAAACAGCTGTGATGAAAATGATGCTCGTGACAAACTTTGTCACTGTTGTAAAGGATGTTTTCTTCTAACACTCTGGCACTGTGCATTCCAACAGCTGGAGTTTGGAGCTGGAGACCTTCAAGGACCTCTCTTTGGGCTGAAGATATTTCGTAATCTTACACCAAGATGGTAAATATTAGAAAAATGGCCTAGTGGTTAATATTCCAGAATAAGGAACTAAATGACTTGAATCCTCTTCTACATTAATTTTGGATTTGTTTTCTGTCCTACAAAATAAGGCATTTTTGCTTTAGACTTAAGGTCATACTTGTATTGTCAAAATGCCTGCGTTCTTTCTGTGTGTTGGTGCCCTCCCTTTTCATATTTCCAGTTTAAGGAAGGTCTGTGTTCCACATCTTTAGATTTGTACTTGATCTTGTCATGATTTTTCATACTTGAGGCAGGATCTCCAATCAGAGCAACAGAAGTTTCCTCTGGGAACAGAAAGAAAAATAGGCAACTCTTCTGAGGCTTCTCTGTGTGAGAGGGAGCTTCTGACAGCAAAACAGGAGACACTGTGTCATCTTTTAGGGAAATAATGCCAAATCTACCACTAGTGTCATGTATGTTCACAAATGAATAGAGGTCTCAGGTTGCAAAGAAGAATACTGACTGGAGCCACATGTCAGGGCATCATAGGAGCTCGTATAGGTTCCCTCTCTTTATATTTTCGAATTTAGTGAATCTGCCATTCCTTAGAGCTTGTCAGGATTCTTGTTCCTAGAGAGTACTTTAGTGCTGGTTTTTAGAGCTGATGCTGAAGGATTGTATAATAGCAGGGCTGCTCCTTGCCAGCCAGCCCAATGTGCTGTTCTGCAGAGACCAGGATGTTATCTGCACAGGGCAAGAAGGGGAAGGCTGAGTGCCTTCTGTGTCTGTGCACAGACAATAAACCAGGACATAGCCTGCTCTCCTGGCTGCTGCTGTGCTCAAGGCAGTCTGATTTAGTTTTTATTTTTCCCTGAAAGCCTCAAGCATCATGCTTTTTGCAGGATGGTCTCTGGGCACTCAGCAAAGTTCCTGGGCAAGAAGGACTCTGAGGCCACCTGGGGGTCTGTATTTTTTTCACTGATGAGTTTTTCCTTATTCCTCCAGTTTCATCACCACACACTGTGCCCTGCAGTTCTCATCCCGTGGGGTCCGGCCCGGCCTCACCACAGTCCTGGCCCGCAACCTGGACAAGAACACCATGGGCTACTTGCAGTGGAGGTGGGGCATCCAGTCAGCCATGAACACCAGTATTGTCCGGGACACCAAAACCAGCCACTTCACTGTGGCCATGCAGGTGAGAGCCACAGGTGGGAGGGAGAGAGCAGCCTCACCTTCCTGTCCCAGCAGTATTTTGCCTTGGGATTAGAGGTTAAAGAAGCAGTTGGAATATCTCATGTTAGACTTAATATAGCTAACCAGCTGTTTGGCAGAGCACAGCTCTTGGCATTGTCATAGGTGATGTCTGCTGGCTTAGATTAAGGTCAAGACAACACAGACAGCAGAGGTTGTAAGTGACAAGCATTGCTTTGTGTTCTGTGCTTCAAGGTTGAGAAAGGAAATTGGGGAGCAGCAGTGGTCAAGGGTATGTTTTGATACATTTGTGTCTTTGTGTTTCAGCTGGGAATCCCCCATTCTTTCATGATGGTCAGTTACCAGCATAAGTTTCAGGATGAGGATCAAACACGAGTGAAAGGTTCTCTCAAGTAAGTGCTCAAAAGGGAATTCACATTGCTCACAGCCTGAGGACTCTGTCCTCTCCTGCTGCTGTAGGCCTCTAGATTCCACACAAACCAAATGCTTCAGTGGCCTTTGGGAGCCTCTTTTGGTAAAGGCTGAAGTGAATGTCTTGGATGCTTGGCCCTTTGTGCCTCTTCAGTTAAGTGGAACTTAAAATACTTGTGTATGATAACTCTATATCATCTCCAATAAAAAAGCCAAAAGTTCTTGTTTACTACTTAGCACACTGGAAAGTCAAATCTCACCTTGGAGATACACCATGAATCTTCCAGAGGCCAACATCTGCTGCAAACAGATGCATTTCCATGCTTTACTTATTTGGGAATTACAGGATTCAGTAAAGAGAAATCCAGGTGTCTTCTCTGTCTTAACAGTATTTGGTTCTGTCATTCTAGGGCGGGTTTCTTTGGGACCATAGTGGAGTATGGAGCAGAGAGGAAGATTTCCCGACACAGTGTTTTAGGAGCCACTGTCAGCGTTGGTGTTCCTCAAGGAGTGTCCTTGAAAATCAAGTCAGTTCAAGATCTCAACTCTTTATTGCAGAGGCTGACCATAACCTCCATGATTCTATTTCCAGTGGGAAGGTCTATTTGGGTGGGAAGGTCCCAGTCCCAGGTCAATACAGGTGTATTGATACATCACTGGGAGAGGGTACAACTGTCCTCAACTCTAATCCAAGCTATGAGCCCATCATAAACAGCGGGTGCCTTCCACAGGTGTGACTCACAGCCTGAGCCACCTGTCTGTGTGTGTGCATCAGAATATTCTGATAAATACAGCTTAAAGTGATATTTGGTGCACTCTGGTAAGTGAGTGGAAGATTTCTGAAAATATTAGTAGAGATGGATTCCATGTGTATTATGCTGTATACAAGTGAATGCTTGAATTAGGGAATTACCATTACCTAATACAGGTGATTGAACTATTAAGGTGCAATTCACAGAGGGACAGAGCTCATTAAGTGTCCCTGTTCTGTGGTGCACTTGAATTGGGGCCAGCTATGGGTGGAGTGTGAAACTGCTGAAGGGCCTGAAGAATTCAGGCCCAAGGAAACTCACGTCTTCTTAAAATAAATATTGCTACAGACATAAGAAAAATATTCTGCCTACCCTGAAGTCACATGCCAGTGTTACGAACGCAGGCTTTCTCTAGAAGCATTTTCTCTTCTTCCGTGAGGACGTTCGTCCTTTTTTCTGTTGAAATTAATGACCAAGCAAATTCTCCTAAGATTAAAAAAAGACCTTTAGAATGGTCAGGTACTATCACGAGCTGCTACTTCAAAGTCTGGCTCTGGCTGGTGTCAGCTGCCTTTCCTGCCGTTGGCTTTTTCAGTTTATCAGGCTTTCATCTTTTTGAGCTCCTCATTCATCTCCTCTTGGTTCATCAGCACGCACTGCTGCTAAGTGTGCTTCATCAAGCACATCCAGCTCTGCTTTTCCTCTTACCATCCCTCTGCTCTTCTTTGTTGCAGGCTGAATAGGGCCAGCCAGACCTACTTCTTCCCTGTCCATCTAACAGATCAGCTGCTTCCCAGTGCCGTGTTCTATGCCACTGTGGGACCTCTCGTTATCTACTTTGCCATGCACAGGCTGGTCATCAAACCCTACCTCAAGGCACAGAAGGAGAGGTGAGCTTGCACATTCCTGAGGAAGTCTCACTCAGGCTCATTTGTGTGAGATTGTGGGTCATTTGTAATTGGGTGGGTAAGCAGACCCTGCCAGTTTCTGAATCCCAGCCATGTATTTCTGGTGTAATGTTGCCTTCCCTCTGCCAGAGAGCTGGAGAAGCAGCGGGAGAACACAGCCAGCGATATCCTACAGAAAAAGCAAGAGGCTGAAGCTGCTGTGAGTCTTTCTTGTAACTTGGTCCCCTTAGTGAAAGCAAACTTTTCACTCTGGACTATTCTCCTTTGGCCACAGTGTCTGACCCTGCATGATTTCTGCTCTGCCACTTGTGTTATGACAGGTCCGGTTAATGCAGGAGGCAGTCCGAAGGATAATTGAAGCAGAGGAAGCCAGAATGGGTAAAGATTATGATATCATTTACTTGTTCTATACATATGGAGAGAAGAAGGAACAATGCAAAGGTGTTACTTCTTCATTCCCACTCCTGATGAAGTGCAGCGTAGTTGCTCCTGCACACGTAGTGGGGGAGCCCCACTATGACTCAGCTCCAGGTTAGGAGGGATCACAGAATATTATCTTGGGACATGGTGTGAAGTGGATCAACAGACTGAAGACAGCAGTCTGGATTCACCTGTCCCCCAGAGAGAGGTGTGTGTATAAACACGTGCAAAAACTTTAGTCTTGAAATTCAGCTTTCACTGTTTCCTCCCTTACATGTTTTGTTCCTGGATCATAGTGGGAATCTGATCTCTGTTGGTTACTAGCAATTCTCCACAGAATGTTCCAAAGTGAACTGAAATCCACTTGGAATGTCATATCAGTGTGGCACTGAGGTCCTGTCAGTCCATTTTAATGCTGAAGGTTGCTAACAAATGCCCAAGTAAAAATCTTGTTCTTTGTTGGGAAGCATGAATCCAGGCTAGGAGAATTAAATCTCACTGAAAGCAAGAGAAAATGCTCGTCTGGGATGACCTTTTTTTGTCAGTGGAAGCCTTCCATCTCAGTTGTGATTTCCTGGGAAATGCAGGTCTGATTATAGTGAACGCCTGGTATGGGAAGTTTGTTAATGACAACAGCAGGAAGAATGAGAAGGTGAAGGTTATAGACGTGACTGTGCCTCTGCAATGCTTGGTGAAGGATTCTAAACTCATCCTTACAGAGGCCTCCAAGGTACGTAGCTGTTCTGTCAAAGCCCAGATTCAGGGACTCAAATGTGTGGCCCAGAATTTCATTTGAACCATGTGGTGTCCTGCCAGGGGATCTCTCCAGTGGCTCTGGATCAATTTACAGATGCCATTTGCATACCAAGTATTACAAACTTCCATGAACTTCTGTTTCTCGGGGCTTTTCCAGTGCCAGTGTCTTCATTGTGAGACAGTGGGTGTTACAGACCTTGGGACTGTATACTAGAAACTTCCCAACCCCCTGGTTTACTTTTATGCCAGAGAATTTGTGGAGATGATTCCCCAGTGTCTCACCTTGCTGGCAGCAAAACTCCTGTTTTTTTAATGACACCTTGTCCTGGCACTGATAAATGTTTTGGTCAGCTGGAGAACATTTCCTGATGCTCAGTCTGTCTTTCTGTGGTTCAAGGCTGGGCTTCCAGGCTTCTACGATCCTTGTGTGGGTGAGGAGAAGAGTTTGAAAGTGCTTTATCAGTTCCGAGGAGTTCTGCACCAAGTGATGGCAGCTGACAATGAGGCCCTTAGGATACCAAAGCAATGTAAGTAGCACAGACTGCCCAGCATCTTCCTCGGGGAACCAGTGATGGACTACTTCAGCTCTGTGGTGAAGCACACAGAACTGGGGTTCTGGGGTTTAGAACTGGGGTTACTGGAATGGACTGACCATGACTTGTCTCTAGAGTAAGGCCCAAAAGAGCTCAGCAGCAGCTCTGCAGCTGTTTGTACGAGCTAGTATGTACCTCTAACTGGGTCTGGAAGCAGAGGCCTCCCACAGATGCCAGTGTCTTTCTGGGTGGCCATTTGGGATCTGAATTTAATGTATGGAGGCCTGAGTCAGATTTTTTCCTTGTCCCCATTTATCTTATTTTTCCGTGCTGGAATGACTCTGTGAAACTAGTATCTGCTTGTGACAATTTTTACTGGCACTCTGGTGGGTTGGCTCAAGGGCTCAGACCTTTGTTTGCCCTAGACCAGCTCCCTGCCCAGTGTGAGCAGCACATCTGACTGACAGAGCTTCCAGAAGTGCATTGCAGGCATATTTGAGTTGTGTCTATTTAGCAGCCAGAGATGTTCCTGCCTGTCCTGGTACAATGGTGGGCTCCAGCATGTGTCCATTCCTTGTTTTCCCCCACAGCTCACAGGATTGATGCTGATGGCTAATGCGGGGAACACGCATCTCTCACGGTACCTGGGTCAATGGAAAGTGCAAAACCTCCCCCGGATGCTGCGAGTTTGAACAGAGACACTTTTATTTTTACTGTCTGTATAGCAGGTGGTGTCCTGCCAGTTCTGTTAGGGACAAAAGGACAGACCCTGCTGCTCCAGGTGGCTCCCAGGCAATATCTGAGTTGTGGCTTGGTACCCAATAAAGCAGCGTGACTCTGAGTGCACAGTGCTTTCTGCCCAGGGGCTGAGTGGGCATCCTGCTCCCAGCTGCCCAGACCCACCCGTGCACTCACACCTCTCTCCTGGAGCTCAGCAGGGACGAAGACCTGCTGTTCCCACCTCACCATGTGCTTCCTGGGGTAGGTAACACACCTTCTTCTCATGAGGGGAATTTTAGTTCTCTGGCCACCTCCTGGAAGTCCCCTGTGCAAATACTTCTGGAGAGAGGTCAGTGATTGTTTTAATCCCAAATCTGTGTTTGAAATGCACTTGTTAAGAAAAATATGTGCTTAAATATGAATGAATTTGCCTTTTGAGGTAACATGGACCTCTTCAGTACCAATCTGTCCAGCTGCTCATTTCCAACACTGCTCTTCCAGGCAAGAACACAGTGTATCTTAGGTTTATTAATTCTTCCGCCACCCACAACTATGTATTGTCAAGGATTTCCAGAAAAGAGGAAAGCAAGTGAGGGAGAAGGACAGCAATTTTTTGTTTTATTCTGATGCTGCAACTATCTCTTCACATCTAATTTATTTCTAGCAAAAACAAATGTAGTTTGTAAAGTAAACCATACCAAAGTGAAGAGAGAGGCCAAATGGACAAAGAGCTGAAAATGTAAACACTCAACTGCCCTTTCTGAAAAGCAGCCATTACAGCATAGATCTGTTGGCTTTATCTTGCCTAGAAGCCCTGCCAGGGATTTCCAGCAGAAGGGCACTCCTGGGCTGGTGACACAGCAGCTGGAAACAGCAACTTGTAGAATCTGCTACACACTGGGCACATCAGCACATGAGGCTTTTGCAGAGAGACAAGGAATCGTGGTAGCTGTTCTTGGTCATAGTTTTGCTCTGGCTGAGTCCAGACCAGCCTTTATTGCTCATGGGTGAGAGCAGAGGGGAAAACACCCATGTCTTGGCAGTACAGAGTTGCTTTTGACAACTCCTGTCATAACTTCTTTCCTGACATGGATCTGGCCCCTGTTCTGGGCAGCTGTGGTTCTCTGCGCTCAGGTCACTGCATCAGGAGAATGAGATTTCCAAAAGAAATGCTTTCCCCTGTAAAAAACAAGTTCATATTATGAAGATGTGTTCATTTGTTTTTATTAAAACCAAATCTTCTCAGTTGTGATCAGTTCCTGATGCAGGACTTTATTTCACTTATGGCCAGCATTCTGTCAATCTGAAATTAAATGTAAAATGTGCAATAAATTATATTCAGCTGAAAAGCAGCTCCCATTCCCTTTGCATCTGTAGGAAGTTCCTGAGATTAAACCTCTGGAAGGCAAGGGTTGCAGGTTTTTGTAACCCTAACAGCACTCTCCATCCTATCCAGCTTATTGACCTCTGCTGGGTGGGACTGCAGATATCTAAATCTCCAGTTCCTTTTGGATGTCACTGTGTGAGGTGTATGGTCAGAATTGAGGAGCCAGCCTGTACAGACTGGCACAAGGCCATCCATGAGAGCTAGACACTCGGGTCAGTCTCCCCAGCCCTCTCCTCCAATCTTCCTTATTTTCTGTCAGTGCTAAGTTTTGCCAAAACTGTAAGAACAGCTCCTCTGCAGAACCACAGCCTTCACCACCATATTCTTGCTGTGAGCAGCTGCCATTTTACAGCCACAACTCCACTGGGACTTCTTTTTATGACTCTATAATTCAAAATTACCAACAGAATTGAAATAGAAGCTCTAAGCAAGCAGAGCTGAGCTTCCAGCCTAGCTTCCAGTGTAACCTAGTGCCATTTCCAAAAGGTTGAGCCACATTTTGAATTTGCCAAGGTGTTCAGGCTGCTGCTTAGATGGCAGCTGGCTGAGCAGCAGTGCCTGCAGGGCTGTGGCACATACACGAGCTGCAGGGTGGCACCAAGGCTCCGGCAGCTCTTGGGTGGTTTGGAGTCCTCAGTGCTCAGTGGTGGTGGGGAGGGAAGGAGGGAGCTCTCTTTCAACACAGCTCCCAGAGGGTTCACTGAGGCTTGGTTTGGATCTGGCCAAGCCTCCAGTCCTTGCAAAGGAGTGCAGTGCTGCTGCTGGGCTGATTCTGGGGCTGCAGGGAGTCCTGGTGCCAGGACTGTGCACTCCGACACCATCGGCATCCTGGCCTGAACCCTGGCCTGAGCTCAGTCCTTGCACCCTTTAGCAGGCCCCTGGCACAAGCCCAGCACTATCCCTGCTGCATTCAGCTGCTCTAGGCAGCCTGCCTCACAACCCTCCCACCCTGCCTAGCCCCAGGGCTTCATCACCGTGTCCCACACTCAAAGCAGAGGCGAGCAAGGAGCAGATGCTCCACAGAAAGGTGGGGATACCTTGCCAGCTTTTCCTATCCCCACTTAAGTGTATTGTTTCCAGAAAGCACTACAAGTGTCAAGTCTTCCTGCTGCCTGGCACAACAGCTCACAAACCAATAAATCATAACAGCAGACTCCTGAGTTTGGAATATAACAAACTCATTGTTCATTTGTCTCACATTTAAGAAAAAAACATGGTTCATTAAAAGTTTTAATGAAAAAATAAAGTTCTGAATTAAACTATAATTATACATGGCTGGAAGTGATGAACTAAAAGAATGGAGATGTTACTTTTTTATTTCTCTCTGCTGATATTGTAATGTGTTGGACACCATCCACTGGGATAAATCCAAAAGGGGACAGAACAAGAGTCAGTCACATTGATTAGTGTTGAACCTCTGTGAAAAAGAGCCAGTTCACTTGACAGTGTACCATTTCTCCCATAAAAGCTTCAGGAACACAAGTCCACGGAGGTCCAGTTGAACTGCAGGTGTAAACACAAGAGATAACAATTTCAGATCAGGTCCAACTCTTGCGCAGTTGTGGCCGGGATCTTCCAAAGCATTTCTGGGGAAATGGCAGCACTGGAGAACTTTGGTTATTTTTCTGGCTGCAAAGGACAGTCAGGCAGCCGTTGGGAGCAAGTCTTTGGCAAACTCCTTGGTGGTTCCACGTAGTTTCTGAAGGCAGCACAGCACAGTCACGGTTGAGAGATTTCACAGAAGCTGGTTTTCTGAACCCAGTCAGCTGTTACAGCTTGGTGGAACGAGATTTTTATCAAGAACCAGGAGAGAACAGTTGCATGTTGTACACTCCTGTCGCCCTGCCCCACACCGTGGAGCCCCTGTGGTACTGGGCTGCCTGAGGCTTTGGCAGCCCCAGGGCTGATATCTGAAGGAAGGTCCTTGGCCCTGTGTGCTAGCAAGACCCTCAGTCATCACCAGGACGCATCTCCTGGTGAGCCAGTCCTCAGACAAGGCAATGCTCCAATGCTGTGTGACTGCAGAACTCATGGGACGTGTTCCTGCTGGCACAGCTGGTCTGACTGCAGCCAGTGTGTCAACCAGTGCTTCTCTGAGCTCTTACTGGACAGAGCACACACTGTTGTTCAGGCAGAACTTCAAGAAACACCTCAGAACATCAACCCAGTTTGTGTGATCCGTGTGGATCTGTCTGGTCATTGAGGAACAATGCCAGCATTTCCCTGGCTTTGTGTATGAGCTGTGACTTCCCATCGTGGTCCTGAAGGAAATTCCCATGGGCTAAAGCCCAGGAGGTCCTGTCTGCAGTGCTGGCCAGGGCCTGAGTGCTCTCCTGTCCACTCCGCACCAGACAGATCCTCATTGCACTTCATCCTGTAGCTGAATTGCCTGCATTCACTTTGATATGTGTCATTGCTACCAACAGAATAAAGATTCTGGCTTTTTGGTTACAGTCCAGTTTCAAAAAACAAACAGCAAAAGCAGAAACCAACTCAGCTGTCGTACTTGGATGGACATGATCAAATTCCAAACTAGACCTGCCAGGTTCTACATTTCCTTTGGCCCCTTTTACAGACCATGTTTGAATTCTAGGCTGAGAAAAGGGAGTGTCATCTCTTAAAACAGCACCATAGAGGTTAATGAAGGGACAGGAGATGGAGCAGTTTTCCCCCATACACACATTTGAGCTGATCATGCAAATAAATCACGAAAAAACCACTGAAAGAAGAGACCTTCTAGGAAGGAATCTGATGCCACTGATCCGCCATGCTGCCTGTCCAGGAAAAGGGCTGCTCCTTCCTGCCAGGGGGCTGTCCCTTGGCATGGGAGGGAGCCCTGAGTCTCGTTTGCACTTGGATGATGCCAAATGACAGAACTCCCCTATGCTCAGTGCCGTGGAAGCAGCAGTAGCACTGAGGCTGACTGCTACGGAGCCTTAGGATAGCTAAGATTGATCTATACGGACAAATGGGCAGGTATATCATCACATTGAATTTAAAACACAGGGCCATTTACTTTTCAGACTCTTCACACAGACTCCTTCCTCCTCCCCTCCCTCTTTGGGAGGAGGAAGAGTTTTCTAGCACAGAGAAGATCTGCAGTTTCCCAATGGGATGAGAAAACCTACTTGGCAAAGGTATTGTACATCACCCAGTCGTCGTACCCAGACAAAACTCCACAGAGCTCAGAGAGCTTCGTCTGTCCCTCGAGACAGTCTCTTGCCACAGTTCTGCCCAGTCGGCTGCTCCCAGCTCCGGCTGCCCACGGCTCGGCGATTCCTCGTTCCTGGGCCACAGGCCGGCTGGGCAGCCCTTCTGCCTGAGCAGCAGCAGTTCAGGGGAGCCTCCCCTCCCAGCCACAGCTCGCCCACCCACGCAGTGCACCAGCATGTGGCTCCCCCCTAGTCCAGAAAGCGCCTGCGCGAGCCGGTCCGGGAGCGGTTCGAACGGCGAATGTCAAACTTGGAGTCCCGGCACTTCTGGCAGATGTAGATCTCTGGGACGTTTGACTTGCGGATTTTGGCGCAGGAGAGGTGGATCCAGGTGTGGCACTCGTTGCACTCGATCATCGGCCGCCCAGCGAAAGGCTTCATGCAGAAGCAAGTGACCAGGTCCCATGAGTCATCATCTGCAAAGACAAATGTCAAAGATAGGTTTTTAGTGGCTGACACCTCTCACACCAGGAGTTTTCTCTCCTTTCACACTAAATTAACTACCTGGGTCTCAACGACAGGTACTCTGCCACTTTTTCCAGGTCTCTCTTGCACGGGAAGAGACTCTCTCAGCAGTACACGGGAGGCCATAATCGAGAGGAGAGCCAGCTGCTTCTATAAAGTTGCAGCTTTTCACTCAGTTTATTGCAGAAAGAGCCAACCCACCTCCCTCCCCCCAAAAATCCAACTGCTCCTGAATTCCACCCAGGCAGTGCTCCTTGGCATTATCCTCAGGCTACAAGTAATTACCACTGCTTCCACCTGGCTAATTCTCTTGGACAGCCAGGCCACCTACCTGAATCCACCATGATGTCCTCATCATCGCCAGTGCCGTCCTCATCCCGAAAAACCACCTGCTTGCCCTGCCGAATGACCGTTCGCTTGCCCACACTCTGGATCTCCACGGTCTGCTCGGCCGTCACAGCAGGGTAGGAGACACCGGACGGGGTGTCAGAGTCCCACACCGAGCAGTGCTCAGTCACAGACTGAGGGTCGCCCTCTGACGAGGGGCTCATCGGCGTCTCTGTGTAAGAGTCCTCAGCCTCCAGATCTAGCAGCTTCTCCTCATAGTCCTCCTCTGCAGACACCTCTGTTTCCCTTCTTTTCAGCTTTTTCTTCTTCCTGATCTTATCGATTTGCTTTCGCTCTGGCAGGAAGTTGCTGGCTTTTGCCCGCTGGAACAGGGAACCGTACGGTTTTGCCCGCTTAAGCTGACTAAAGTTCTTTCTGTTCTTGGTGGGCAGGGAGACAGAGGAGGGGGTGTCATTGAAGCGGGGGTCCCAGCTATCACTGTCAATCGTGCCTCCAGTGCTGTTGGGAGGGCTGGGGCTGTTCCTCAGCGGTGTTTCCTGGAACACGTTGGGGAAGCAGGTAGCAGTTTGACCCGGAGCAGACTCACATGTGGGCAAGGCACTGCTCCTTCTCCCCCAGGGCACTCTGCCCCATCCCTGAGATGCTGTTCCCTGCCCCCGAGAGTCCCCAGGTATGCTGTCCTCTGTCTCCTGAAACACTGTGCCCTGTCCCCAAGGCTCTGAGCCCTTTCCCCGGGGTAGTGTCCCCTCTCCCACGGGGTGCTGAGCCCTGTCCCTCGAGGTGCTGCTGCTCCCGCTCTCCCTGCACGCCACCCCAGGCTTTCTCCAGCCGGAGCTCCTGAGCCCGGGGAGCAGCAGGAGTGATGCCGGATCCGACGTTGTTCACTCCGCCCACGCCGGGCACCACCCGCCCCGTCCCCAGAGCCTCCAGCCGCCGCGGTTCCCCTTTTGTTCGGGCCCGGCGCGGGGCCGTGACCGCTGGAGCGGCCAGTCTGACAGACCAGCCCGGTGTCCCCGAGTGCCCCCCGGTGCCCCCAGGGCAACTCACCTCCTGCGGGTACGGGATGTAGCCGGCGTAGGCCAAGACGAAGGTGCAGAACTTATTGAAGTCCTCCACGGTGCGGTGCCGCCGGGAGCCGGGGGAGAAGTCCTGCAAGGGGCGGGGGTGAGCGGCGGCCGCGGGGCCGGGCCCGCCGCTGGGAGGTGGCACCGCCGCTCCCGCCGCTCCCGCACCGCCCCCCCGCCCCCACAGCGGCGGAACCGGGCAGTACTCCCCCCCCACACACACTCCATCGCCCCCCGGTGCCGGTACCGGGCCCCCGGGCAGCCCCCCCGCGGCGGGCACGGCGGGGCGGCGCCGCCGCCATTCCTCGCCCCGGCGGCACAAGATGGCCCCGGCCCCCCGCCCCGCGGCGGGGAACGGGCAGCGGTTACCGGCGGCCGGGCCGGGCAGGGCAGGGCCGGGCAGGGGGTGACGGACCCCCTCCCTTTCTGTTCCTTCTGCGCTCCTCCCTTCCCTACCCTTTTTCCCCTCGGGACTCCGGCTCACCTCCGGGGCAAACGGCGAAGCGCAAGAGTCGGAGTCCATGTCCCGGCGCGGGTGACGCGGGCGGGGCCGGGGCGGCGGCGGCGGCAGCCGGGCAGTGCCGACACCGTGAGCCGCTCGGTGCCGGCGGGAGGCGGTGAAGGGGCGGCCGCCCGCGCGGGGCCGCCGGGAGCCGTAGTCCGGGCGTGCGCAGTGCCGGGCGCGGGGCGCGCTGGGAGCGGCGGAGGGGCGGGGGCGGTGCCGGGAGACGGGAACGGAGCGGGAAGCGGAGCACGGAGCAGGGCGGAGAGCGGACCGGTGAGCGGGGTCCGGGAGTGGCTCTTATCGGGTGATTGTGGGCCCGGGCGGGAGGGGACGGACCTGGGTTCGCCGCGGGGCCTGGCTGGTGACGGCGGCAGGATGGGCAGGGCGCCGGAGTGTCTGCTACTAGCCGGACCCTCAACCCCGAGCCGGACCCTCCGCCCGTGCTAACGGCGGTACCCGGGCCGGACTCAGAGCGGAGCTCGCTCAGCGCTGTCGGCGCTCGAGGCCGGTCTTGTATTCTCCCGGCACCACTGGGCGGCTCCTGAGCGCCAGCCCGGGGCCAAGGGCGCGGGGCTGGGCGCGGTAGCTGCGGGGCCCTGGGACCGGCCCGAGCGGCACCGCGCTGCCAGCGCCGCCGCGTTACGCAACGGCCGCTCTCGGGGGCCCCAGCCGGGACGGGCTCCCGAGCCCACCCACCGCCTCCTTGCCCGATCTCCAGCTGCTTTTCCCACCCCGGGAGTCGCTCGGGGTCGGTCCCAGCGGCTCCGTGCAGGGCGTGACCCAGGTGCGCTCCCCGCAGGCACGGCGGCATGGCGACCGGCACCGGCGGGACGGCAGCGGCAACCTCAGCCACGGCGGCGGCGGCGGCGACGGGAGAACCGGCACATGCGGTGTCGCTGCTGCGGGGTCTGAGCGCGCTGCGGGCCGAGCGGAGCCTGCTGGACGTGACGGTGGTGGCCGGCGGGCGAGAGTTCGGGGCTCACCGCGCCGTCCTGGCCGCTGCCTCGGGATACTTCCGCGCCATGTTCGGCGGGGCCCTGCGCGAGTCTCGGGCCGAGCGAGTGCGGCTGCACGGCGTCGAGCCCGAGTGCCTGGGGCGGCTGCTCGACTTCGCCTACACCGGCCGCGTGGGGCGGCTGGGCCCCGACATCGCCGAGCGCCTGCTGCGCGCCGCCGACCTGCTGCAGTTCCCCGCTGTCAAGGAGGCCTGCGGAGCCTGGCTGGCGCGGCAGCTGGAGCCCGCCAACGCCCTGGACATGCAGGACTTCGCGGAGGCCTTCGCTTGTCCGGAGCTGGCAGCTGCCGCCCACCGCTTCGTGCTGCGGCATGTGGGCGAGCTGGGCGCCCAGCTGGAGCGGCTGCCGCTGCCTCGCCTGCTCTCCTACCTGCGGGACGACGGGCTCTGCATCCCCAAGGAGGAGGCCGCCTTTCAGCTGGCGCTGCGCTGGGTGCGCGCTGACCCCGCCGCCCGCGCCCCGCTGCTGCCGCAGCTCCTGGCCCACGTCCGCCTGCCCTTCGTGCGCCGCTTCTACCTGCTGGCCCACGTGGAGAGCGAGCCGCTGGTGGCCCGCTGCCCTCCCTGCCTGCGCCTCCTGCGTGAGGCCCGCGACTTCCAGGCTGCTCGCCTCGACCGTCACGACCGGGGGCCCTGTGCCCGCATGCGGCCCCGGCCCTCCACTGGCCTCGCTGAGATCCTTGTCCTCGTTGGTGGCTGCGACCGTGACTGCGATGAGCTTGTCACCGTCGACTGCTACAACCCACGTACTGGCCACTGGCGCTACCTGGCCGAGTTCCCCGAGCACCTGGGAGGGGGCTACAGTGTCGCTGCGCTGGGCAATGATATCTATGTCACTGGTAAGGAATACAGGGAGTGAGGGGAAGCACCAGGGTGGAGGGTTCTGTTGAAAATATGTAGTTTGTAGCAGCAACACTTGGCTTTTCCTGGGTAGCAGAGAGTTTGGGACTTGGCTTGGGTTCCTGCAGCCTGCCAGCAGGCTTGGAGACTCCTGGAGTCGGTGCTGGATTTAGCAGCTGGTCTCAGTCCAGGAGCTATTTTGTCGTGACTAATGCTGTTGAGCATGCTGGCAGAAGTCACAGATCTTGTAGTTAGAACTTTTTAACAGTCACTGAGGACAGGGGTGATGTAAGAAGGTTTTGAGTTTCTCTCTTTGAAGAAGGTGTTCAGGTTCAGAGCCCCCTGAATCACAAGCTAGGCACATGCTTGAGGCAGAGGCGTGTCAGAAAGCCCCAGGTTCCTTCACCAGCCCCTGTGAGTCACAGTACCTTCCCCTGCACAAATCCTGCCTCCTTGCTCGGGCTGCAATTACTTCTGTCAAGGTGACACCGATATGTAAATTTGGTTGTTAAGCTGCAAGCAAATGTCTCGTTTGAACTACATCTCTGTGACAGCTGTAACAAATTGAGGCCCAGGACACCAAGTGCTATGGAACAGCATGCTCTTGGTGTGCAGGACACACTGGCAGAGTTTTGAAGAGCAAGTGTTAATGCAGGTGAACAGAAAACTGTTCTCTAGTCGCAAGCAGAAAACAAGGCCCTGCTTTAAGAACAGGATTGTAAAAATGGATGCAGCATATTTTTACAGAAGCCCTTATGTCCCATGGGAGCTTCCTGGAGTGATCCCAGGCAGGTCAGACCTGCTGGGAACTGTGTCCAGGATGCTGCTGGGGATCTTGGGTTGTTCTGGTCAGTGTCAGTATGATGCAGGCAAGGCTGGGGGGTTCCCAAGCTGCCAGCAGCACCACCACTGCCTTGGCAGCTTCTGAGCAACAACAGTAAAATGGGAGAGAAGTGGGTGTTAGAGGGTGGAGGTAGTGAAACATGAAAGACTCATTTTGAGTCACAGCTGGATATGGACTAGGAACAACATGGGAGAGTTTCCCTGGCTTGCTGGGAATGAAACAGTGCAAAACTTCCTTTAAAATCCTTGTGGCACATGTGCTGAGCCTAGCCATCTCCTCCATCACCCTTCCTTTATGGAGCCAGGCTCCTGACACGTGTCATGCTGTGCCGCAGGGGGCTCAGACGGGTCCAGGCTGTACGACTGCGTCTGGAGGTACAACTCCAGTGTGAACGAGTGGACGGAGGTGTCACCCATGCTGAAAGCCAGGGAATACCACAGCTCCACGGTCCTGGATGGGCTGCTCTACGTGGTTGCCTCCGACAGCACAGAGCGCTATGACCACACACTGGACAGCTGGGAGGCCCTGCAGCCCATGCTGTACCCCATGGACAACTGCTCCACCACCTCGTGCCGCGGGAAACTCTTCGCCATCGGCTCCCTGGCTGGCAAAGAGTCCATGGTCATGCAGTGCTATGACCCTGACAGTGACCTCTGGTCCCTTGTCAATTGTGGCCATCTGCCCCCCTGGTCCTTCGCCCCAAAGACCGTCACACTCAATGGTCTCATGTACTTCATACGGTGAGTAGTGGGAGCAATTACTTCCCTCCCTTCCCCTGTTCCCATGAGGAGAGCCCTCAGCTTCCCTGGGAGGGATTTTGGAGGTGGTGGAGGGAGGGCACTGGGTTGGGACAGCACAGCTGTGCTTCCCCTGATGGTGAAGGGAGGGCTGTAACATCTCTTCCCTTGTGTTGGTGGGCCTCAAAGAGCTGCCCATAAACTTGTGTAAAAATGCCTGAGTGTAACCCATGGCTGGGGAACAGGCAGGTGTAAATCTGTCTGAAGTCAGCAGCACTGCTTGGAAATTGGCTTCTCTGTTTCTCTGGCTCCTGGTTCAGCCCCCCTCATTGCTATAAATAAGCATATAAGCTCCAAGAAAACCTTAAACTCTAATGCAGGAGAGGACATCTTCCGTCTCAGCAGAGATAAGAGCGCTGACGATGAAGTGATTGGTCACTATTTTTAAGCACCTTTCCAAATTGGGACTTAATTACCCATCTGAAGCTGTCCTGGTGGCGCAAATACTTCAGTTATCCACTTAATTAAAAATAAACGGGAAGGCATGCTAGGGCTGGAGCATTTCATCTCCCTATGTTGACTCTGAGCAAACAGACTTCTGTGATGGCCCCCAGGCACTTCTCTTTTTTTGATCTCCTCTTGGCTTTGCATGAAGTAGCAGCTTTGGCCCAAGACTTTTTATTTGATCCTTTTGGGTCTAGCCAAGTGTCTTGCTGGCAGCTGTCCTGATCAGCTGGTTTCAGTCCATCCTGCCATGGCGTTGCAGCTTCTCAGATCCTTGTCACAACCTGATTCTATAGAATTTCCTTTTTCTTACCCATTTTAAAATACTGATGATTGACACTTCAGGATTTTTGGATCTCTTTGCATCTGCAAGAGTCAGTGAGATGATCGGGGTTAGGTGTTCTTCTCTCATTTCACGTGCTCTGCGTGGGCTGCTGCTCTGTGTAGAGCTGTGGGATAATCTTCAGAGGGCAGAGGAGTAGGTTGCAAGTAAAAGCAGCAAATTGGCTTAATTGCTCAGGCTAAAGGCTCTGAGTGATGATCCCTCATGCTGGGACTAGATTTATAACTTTAAACAAAGCACAGCAGTGAGGTTCAGTTCTCTGCAACTCTCTGCAGTTGCCCCAGAGTTGGGAGAGGAGACCCTGGTCTGGCTGCTGGCCCCGCCTGGAGCTGCCTTGCAGCATCTTGATCCCAATAGTACTAGGATTGTCTTGGAAAGACTGACAGCTCTTCTCCAGCTGCCCTGACCTTGTCCTCCACACATTCTTGTGTCAGTAGCGCATGTCTCTGAGTCGCAAACGTCCCTCACCTGTCACTGTCGCCCTCCTGTCTGCTGGGCAGGGTGGGCAAGAGAAGCCTTGGGGGATTATGCTGCCTCCCCAGCTCTTCTCTCCCCCTGCCCATCTAAATTTGGCTTTGATGAAGAACTCAGGCAGTGTTTCTAGTATGCAGAAGAGTAATTTTGTGTTCTCCTCCCCAGAGATGACTCGGCTGAAGTGGATGTTTACAATCCATCAAAGAACGAATGGGATAAAATCCCTGCCATGCTTCAGGTAGGACATTTTCCTGCTTCTGGGATGTCTTAAGTGTTACAATTGAGTTTCATTTACCTTTGGAAAATCAAGAGCTTTTTAGACTCAGAACCCCTTGCATGTGGGGCTGGTTTAAGTGTATTGGAGTCACGGGGAAGACGGTCGTGGATGTGGTGGCATGTCTGAGTGTGCAGCCCAGCGTGTGAGATCTGTGGGCAGCACTGGTTCAGAGCCCAGGCTGCAGCTGACAGGCATGAAGGTCACTTCAAGGAACAGGTCCCACATCCCACTGACCCCCTGGCTCAGCTGCTGGATCAGGCAGACACCCCCTGGTGACCGTGTGTATTTATTGTTACATTGCAGGTTCACGTTGGGGGGAGTGTGGCTGTGCTCGGTGGGAAGCTCTATGTCTCGGGGGGCTACGATAACACGTTTGAACTCTCGGATGTCCTGGAAGCCTACGACCCCGAGACACGAACGTGGAGCGTCGTGGGCCAGCTGCCTGAGCCTATCTTCTGGCACGGTAGCGTCAGCATATTCCGGCAGTTCATGCCAGAAACCACACAGGAGGATGACAGCATCACTCTGGACAACACCATCAGCTTGAGCAGGCAGAACCAAAACCTTCACAACCAGAACCTCAATGAGCTGCCTTAGCACAGGAAGCGGCTTGACAGAGTCCCTCATCTGGAACCTGGGCTGCTTTGGGAGAAGGCTGAGGCAAACCAGTGCTTGGAAACAAAACCATACTGATCACAGAGGGAGCAAGAACTCTGGCTGTTGAGTGTGATGCTGTGGGCCTGCAGGCAGCGAGGCCTCCATTGCTTCCCTCGGCCCTTCGGGGTGGGAGACGGCGCCGCGCTGCCCACAGGGATCTGGGCTGATCCCTGGGGAAAGCGCTCGTGGTGAGCCGTGCCACAGCACCGCTGCTTACAGCTTGTGACCAGACACCTTTCACTGGGAGCTCCTTCACCCTGTAGTGCTTCGTTTGCCACCAAACTCCTTCATTCAGTTTCTGTCTTGGTAGGACAGTGGTGTGGACAGCCCCCTGCATTCTGTGCCTCAGAGGGAGACAGGCTTCCTGTGCACGTGTTGGGATTGAAAGGTAGTTATTTTAGGATTTTTTTCTTCTTTTTATTTGGGGTTTGCAGTTTTATTTTGGCTTGTGTAAGATTTGCCTTTATACTTGCCCAAGTGCCCTGGCCAGGTGGGCTCTGTTTATCTACCTTTGCTGAAGAGCAGCTGCGTGCAGTTTACTTGTGGAATGTTTCTGGAAGAAGGAAACAGCTGAACCTGCAGCATGACTCCCTGAGAGCAAGCACTGCACCTTCAGGAGAACCCTTAAGTATGGAAGAAGCTAAGGTGTGGCTGGATGCATTTGCTTTTTTGGTCTTTAAATTTTAGCTAATAGAGGAAAAGTTTGCATTTAAACTGAATTCAGAGATAGAAACCCCGTGTACTCGATCTCTCTCCTCCAGGCTTGCCCCTGGATCGAGGAGCATCCAAGCCCTGTTTCAACAGCATCAGCGTCTTCACAGCTTTATAAAACATGTTTTGCCCCAATGCTGTGTGACACTGCTGCACCCCTCAGCCACAGGGAAGCTGGGCTGTTCTCCAGCCTGGAACACTGACAGTGCCTTGAGAGCACCGCGTGCCAGCAGGGAACGCGCAGGGCCCGGCTGCCCCTTGGTGTCAAACCCATGGACAGAGCAGGGGGGCACAGGCGCCCTCAATTCGGGGCAGCTGCTGCTTTTTTGGGAGCAATGGCCAATTCCCGACAGCGCCGCAGGCCGAGGCATTTCTGCTGAGCTATAAATAACGCACCCCGGCGCACGCGGCTGTGCTCGCTGCTGGACCCCCAGTCCCACCTGCTGAGCAGCTACAGATCTGTATTTATTTTTTGTAGAATTCATTGTGTTGAATCCTCAAGTACAGTTGAACTCCATCCTTTGAAACAAAGGCATTTTACATTTGCAGATAATGTATTTTTATTCTCATAGTTTGTTTTTAAATTTACTTGCAGCAGTCAAGTTAAATAAAACCTGTTACACAATTCTGTTTTCTGTGAGGCAAAGGGACCTGGAGTGAGATTTTACTGGGAGTTTCTCATTCCAGGTATGCTTAAACTGGAGCCTCTCTGCCTCCTTGGTGAGTCAAGGGGGAAAGGGGAGAGCGTGGCTGCAATTCTGGGGTGTGGGGGTACACACAGAGATCTCCCCCCCACCCTGGCACCACTCAGGCCATGGTTCTCACTCTCCCAGCAACCCTGGATTGGGTTATTTGGGACAGAGTACAACTCCACATGTGAGCACAGGAACTTTGTGTCTCCTGGAGTGTGTTTCAAGTGAACTCACAGCTCACTCATCCCACTGCTGAGCAGATGAGGGTCATGCTCTGCCTTTAATGGGGGAAAGAAAGAGCAACTGACAAAAGCTTAGCAAAACAAAGGAGAAATAAGGCACAAGTTAAAAGGAGGAGTTAAGGAATGGGCAGAGCTGCTCTCTGTGGGGGAAGGAGAGCTTTAATCACAGGCAGGGTGAGAGGGCTGGAGGAAAGGGGAGGGCAGCACCAACTCCTCCTGCATCAGAAAGTGAATCAGTATGACACAGGGAGGTCAGTCCCATCCCACTGCACACCACACATGGACACTGACTGGAGTGACCGTTCTGAGACACTTCTTCATCTGACACTCAGTCACAACATCATGATGACTTTCTTTCCCTGTCGCCTGGAATTGGACATCGGCAGAAAAGGAGGGGAGGGGCTCAAAAGAACAAGTGTGGCAGAAAATGGGTCAGCTTAATGCTTTACTCTGTTGCAGTGTAAGGGGATGGGTGGCAACACTACGTCTCACAGTCTTCAGGAATCGTTGTGGTTATAATAAGTGATTGCTCAATCACGTCTGCAGGGGAGAAGTTCTCATTTGAACAGAGTTTCTGTGCAGGGACCTCCTCGGGCAGTGGCCCACGGGCCAGTGACTCCACGATCACCTCGGCTGAGCCCACCTCCAGCTCTGGCGGTGGCTGCAGCACCACCATCACATCCTTCTCATCCTCGATGATGAGGTTCCGCAGCTTCCGCTGTCGAGGGTTATAGTTCTCCACTCGGTCGTGGATCTCCATGTGGCGCCTTAAATGAGCCTGCAAAAGAAGAGGAATGTGGAGAGACCCTGTGAGGGCTGGCGCCCCAGTGCAGCATGGGGACCCTGGAGCCAGAGAAGGCCTCACCTGCCGTGTGAATTTGTAGCCACACTCGATGCACTCAAACTTCCTCACTCCCTTGTGCCGGCGAACATGAACACGCAGCTGTTCTACCGCTGGGAAGGGAAACAAGAGCCTGTTGGCAGCAGTTCTGTGTCATACAGGATCAAAGCAGTGCCAACCCACCCACGGGAAGGAGGCAGCTCCTGCAGAACCTCCCGAGAGCATGTTACCTTTGAATGTCTTCCCGCAGATGTGGCAGAAGTGGGGCCGCCCCTCCTGGTGCCGGCTCGCGACATGCCTCAGCAGCGGCCCCTTCTCCGTGAAACGCTGCTCACAGAACTCGCAGCTGAACGGCCGCTCCCCGGTGTGCGTCCGGTTGTGCTTGTCCAGACTCGCTGCCATTAACGGGGGAGATGGGGAGAGAGGCCAGTCAGAAGCACAGCCCATGCACCCCATCCCAGGGGCTGTTAGGCTGGCCAAGAAGGCAAGAACAGCACAAGCAGTAGCTGCCTGCTCCAGCTAAGCGTAATGAACAACACCAGCTCATTCCCGTTCTGTGCCGTAAGAACAGTGCAGGTGACAGAAATGTGCTTTTCTTGGTATCAGCCTGCACTCAAGAGCATGGCTTTGCTCCGGGGGAAGCTGCTTTCTGGAGGTCTTGGATGCTGGAGCACAGCACTTGGCTTGACATGCCACAGCCAGGGGTACCTTGTGTCCGGAAGGTCTTGCCGCAGAGATGGCACTGGAAGGGCTTCTCGCCAGTGTGTGTGCGCAGGTGCATGTTGAGGTTGGCTTTCTGCGTGAAGGCATGGTGACAGAACTCACACACATAGGGCCGCTCATTCCTGTGGGCAGGGAAATGTCACTGTCACCTCTGCCTCCAGCTTCAGCCCCTCTGGGAAGAGGGTGACTTTCAACCAACCCTGAAGCCTGTGCAGCAGAGACTGCAGGCAGGAGAGCCAGGGTGACATGAGAGAGGACACGGGTCACACTGTACCTGTGCTTAGCTTTGATGTGCATCTGGAGGCCATTGCGGCTCGAGGCCCTGTGCCCGCACTCCTCACACACAAACAGCTTCTCTCCGCGGTGCTTGAAGGCCTCGTGCAGGCGCAGCTCTGTCCGGGACAGAAAGCACTTGGAGCAGGTTGAGCACTGCAAGGCCACAGGAGAGGAGGGTGTTAGGGTTGGGGAACACCCACCCCAGTCCCACTCACACCCGGCCTTTCCTCAGCTGCTCCTGCAGAAGCCAAGGCAGCACCCCCAGCTCAGACACCTAGTGAGACAGGACAGCCCAACAGAGATGAAGTGCTGGTCAGTGCTTGGATCTGTACCTAAAAGAGCCAAATTCCAGTAGCTCTGTGCCCCACCCCCTCATTGACAGAGCCCAACATAATATTGTGCCATTCCTTAGGCCAGATCCTCAAGTCAGGATCACACCCTCCCCAACACCCCCGGTCCCTACCGCATGGGGCTTGGGTGCGCCGTGCAGCTTTATCATGTGGCTCTGCAGGTCCTTCTTCTGCATGAACTGCTGTGAGCAGGAGGAGCACTGCAAGACAGGAGAATGGAGTCACCTTCCTGCTGCCCCCAAAGAGTGGTTTCAAAGCAAGGAGAAGACCAGTGGGGGAATAGAACACAGATTCTTGGTACAGCTACCGGAAGCCTTTGGCTGTGGTGCCTCCCTGGATCACATTTTGGTTCAGAGACAACTTTGAGTGTGCTATCATGGACAAAAGAAAGGAACTGGTGCACTCGTCTCTTGATGGGCTGAGCTGCCCTAGAAGGGAAAGGCTTGCCCCTGATCTATGCCAGTATCCAGCAACATCCATAGGGATGTTGGATGCAGGCCCTGCTGACCTTGTATGGCATCTCCCCAGTGTGTGACACCATGTGCAGTCGCAGCTCCATCCGCCGCTTAAACACCTCTGGGCAGGCCGAGCATGTGAATACCTGTGAGAAACAGGGGGATGTTTGCTTCTGCAGGACCCAGAGTCTGACCTGGAGCCCACAGCTCAGCCCCCTGCCCAGCACATGGCACTGACACCCGGCTACAGCATTCAGCCCATACCCACAGGAGCCAAATGTTGTATAGTAGTACAGTGATAGTGTGCTGAAAGTGAGGGCTGTGTTGTGCATTAGGCATGAGTCCCAGCCACAGGGGCCCTGACTGAGGGGATCCCGGCCATGGAACATGTGCCACACAATGCTGACATGGGGCCTGTTTGGAACTGAGCATGGGCTGGGACTGGGAAAAGGCTCCAATTCCCCTCCTGCCAGCCACATGGCAGCTACATTCCAGCCCAGCAGGGAAGCTCCTGGGCCTACCTGTTCCGATCGGTTCATGCAGTTCCTGGCTTCGTGTTCCAGGAGATTCTCTTTTCTAAAGTAACATTTGCCACACTTGGAACACTCAAATGGCTTCTCTCCAGTGTGTTTCCTTGGGGTATGCAAATACAGAATCCCATCACTGCCTGCCAACAACATCTACACAGTCAGGCCCAGGAGGTCACAGGGAAGGGTGAAGTGGGTATTTCTCCCCACCCCCACGGTGCCCTACAGCTGTTTTTACGCCACCTTTGTGTCCCCTCAATAGCACAGCTGTCAGTGCCTGTTACGCTCCATGGACCACCATTTCTGCAGGGCCAAGAGTCTTCCCCAACACAAATGAAGCAAAGCTTGAGTTCTCATTGCAGGGCCATGCCCTGCTCTCGGTGGTCCACCCTGAAGCTCCACATAAAACCGAGCCATATGTCCCCTGCAACCTCAGAAACTCCCCCCCCCAGCCCGGGAGGATTTGCCATCTCCCACCTGCAGCCAGTGCAGCTCCCGAGGAGCCCCTCACATGGCCTTCCTGAGCCACAGCTCAGGGCAGTCGCTGCAGCTCTGGGACGCCTTTCATTGACATATAACCCTCCCCCAGACCAGAGCACTCCCAGGGGAAGCGGAGACCCTCCTTTACACCCCGGGGAATGCCGAGGTATTGGGACCAGCTGTCAGAAACTGGGCTGCCCTTTCCCCCCTCCCGGGAAGGGGCCGAGCCTTCGGGGCGGCGCGTCCCCCGCGTGCAAGGCAAAGAAGAAACCGGAGCGTTTACCTGTTGTGCACTTTAAGGTAATATTTGCTGAGGAAGGTTTTATGACATGTGGGGCACTCGACCGGCACCGCTGTACCTTTTCTGCTCGCCGGTGCCTTTCCCGGAGCGGGGGGGCTCTTTTTGCTCCGCAGCACCTTGTTCTCGGGAAGGGGCTCGGCGTCGCCGTCCCCCCGCCCGCCGCCACCCACCGCCGCCTCCTCCGGGGCTGAGGGGGAGCCCTGCGAGGGAACAGCGGCGTCACGGCGCCGCCTCCCCGCCGGGCCCCGCCGTCCCCTTCCCGCCCCCCTCACGCACCGCCTGCCCGCCGGGCTGCGGGGCCGCCGCGGGCTCCGGGCGGTCGGCGGCGCGGCGGGGCCGCGGGCGGAAAGCGCGGCACAGCGCCACGGCATCGGGCACGCCGAGCTGCTCGGCGGCCGCCAGCAGGCGGGCGCGGTTGTGCGCCGTGAGCGCCAGGCGGCCCGTGTAGAAGAAGTCGAGCAGCAGCTGGAAGGTGTCGGCGAGGCCGTCGGGCAGCGCCACGGGCCCGCCGGGGCCGCGCGCGCGGAAGAAGCGGGAGCAGCTGGCGAGCACCGGCCAGTGCGCGCGGAACTCGCGGCCGCCCACGCCGAGCGTCGCGTCGCAGAACTGCCCGGCTGCGCGCTGCCGGTTCAGCTCCCGCAGCACCCGCACGCTGTGCGCCGCCGCCGCCGCCATGGCCGAGCACCGGCGCCCACCGGTAGCCGCCACCGCCGGACGTGGCGTCAGCGGCCGCCGGCAGTGACGCTCAGAGCGCGCGGCCGGGGCCGAGGGTCGGACCCCGCGGCGGCGGAGGCGCGGTGCGGGTCCGAGCCCCGCGGCTCAGGCGGCGGCCCGGCGGCGCGTGTACTCCTGGATGGCCATCTGGAAGTGTTCGGCCGTGTTTTGGTGCGGCCGCAGCAGGATGATGAAGGCCCGCGGCACGAAGTACCCGCCCAGCAGCGCTGCGAGCGTACCCAGCGTGCTGAGTACCCGCGCCGCCGCCTCGGCCCGGCCGCGCAGCGCGCCCTGCGAGCAGAGCACGGCGGCCGAGCAGCCCAGGTGCAGCAGCAGGCTCACGGTCAGGCTCTTGGCCTCGTTGTAGGCGGCGGGCAGGTCGGTGCCCGCGTAGCTGAGCACGAAGCAGCCGGCGCTGAGCAGCACGGTGTAGACGATGACAGCGTCGGCCGCGGCGTTGTGGCCGCACTCCAGCACCACCCACTCGTCCCGCGCGCTGTACTCCCGGCGCGGCACCGAGGGGCTGGCGGCCTCGGTGACCACGCACAGCACCGCTTGTGCCGCCGTGCTGGCGGCCACGAACAGCACCGGCCCCTGGCGCCGCATCCACGCCTCGTAGAGCGCGGGGCAGCGCGCGTTCAGCTTGAAGATACAGAGGATCTGGAAGGAGCGGGTCGCCACGCACGAGAGGAACACGGTGAAGCTGATGCCAAAGAGCGGCACCCGCAGGAGGCACGCCACCCGCGAGGGCTCGCCAAAGTAGCAGAAGAGGCTGCTGCAGGTGCAGGCCAAGGAGCCCAGCATGAGGAAACACGTCTTCCCGCCCGCAGACTTGACCACAGGTGTGGAGGCGTTGAGGGCGAACAGGACAGCCAGCGCCACTATGAGCAGCATGAGAAGAACAGCCAGGGCCAGCAGCGCCCAGGAGAGGGGCTCAGACCAGGACAGGAACTCCACGGTGCGGTTGAAGCAGACCTCGCTCCCTGCTGGGGCCCATTCGTCCAAGCCACAGGCCTGGCAGTCAAAGGGGTCTGCGGAGGATATGGACACCTCACACGCCTCACACCTGGTAAGAGTTCTGCTGCGGTGCAGAGCCCAGCCCACAGCTCCCTGGGCTCTGCTCATCCATCACGTTTGCTCCTTCCTGCGAGCGCTCCCTGGCCTGGGGTAGCAGAGGGGGCTCTTTTCCCAAAAGACCCCCCACCTAAAATTCATCCTGTGAACTCTCCCAAAATCCATGGCCTGGGCTGAGACAGGGGCTCGGCTATGTGAGGCTCAGGGCCATGGGGGTGTGGGTGGGAAGGGCCCCATGCATCAGCAGTAACCTAGGAAGGATCTGCAGCAGCTGCTGTTGGATGGGACAGTACCATGTAGGGATGCTTTCTGCTCCCACTGTCCCCAGAGCTGCCCTTGCCCGCTCCACAGACCAAGGGTGTTGAGGGACTAGCTGCCAGGAAGGAGTTTGTCATTGTGGCTGGTGATCCTGAGGAAGGAGACATTTCCATATGCCAGGTGCTGATGACCACGTAGTGCGGAAGCCCTGTGTGCCATCTGGGGCACAAAGGCAACCACTAGGTTGAATTTCCCTGGCAGAGGATGTGGTGCAGGAAACAGCTACCAGGACGGACATCCCCTTTCCCTGGGGCAGTACTCCCCAGAAAGCACAGAGCATGGGCTTTGCATACCCACTGGTAAGCAAACAGGAGCCAGACCCACTGCCTTCAGTCAGCTTGGAGGTTTTACTGACCACAGGAAGAGAGAGGCTAGGAATGGTGAGGCAGGAGCAGGAGGCAGGATGTGGGCAGAGGAGGAAGGGGCAGGAGCAGACCCTGGGGTGTACTGACCCGATTTGTTCAGGAAGGTTCCCGAGGGACAGGCCACACAGCTGAAGCAGCATTTGTGGCGGCTCTGCTGCAGCCGCATCTCCCCTGGCTCACAGGGCTCAGAGCACACCGAGCTGGGAGCCTGCCAGGAGCACAGACTGGGTCAGGCTGGCAGGCAGCAGCACAGTTCAGGCTCAGCAGCACTCTGGCACCCCCTCCCCGCCACCACTCCCTCAATTTTGCCCTGCTATGAGGAAACACCCCAGAACTGGTGGCATTGGGGTGCAGTCAGCTCAGAAGTGAGCAATAAACAAGACCTGGGTGCAGAACAGTACCTGGCCATCTTCTGTGTGCCACAGGATTTTGTCTGGGTCAATGCTCAGTCTGTCAGGGTTCACACGGAAGGTTCCTATCACATCAGAAGCCCAGTTTGGGCCCCTCCACTTCCACATAATAATGTCATAGCCTTTATGAATGTCACCATTGGCATCAAAAGAGATTTGGCTCTTGTACAAGGTGAAGTTTACTTGCTTAATCTTTTGTAGGAGCTGTAAAACAGAAGGGTGAGAGAGGAGCCCTTCCAATGGCATGACTCCTGCCATTGGGAGGGAGATGTGCCTGGACAATGCTTCCTCTGTCCTGCAGCTGCTTTCTAGTCCCCTATCATCTGCAGGAAATCCCATCCAGTGAGGGGCTGGTGGTAAAGGAACAAGTGACCTAGGATGGAGTCTAGATCTAGGTCTTGGCTGCTCTGACTGTGATGGGCAGCTGAAGCTGAGGGTCTTCAGCTGGTATTTGAGCCTTTGGGAAAGACAGGAAACCTTTGGGCACAATGGAAAAATCTTTCCTTGTGGGAAAGGATCCTCATGGATCTTCTTCCACAAGGTTGCTCTTACCTGCCAGGGATAGACAGTGCCTTTGCTGCAGGCCCCCGAGGCACAGCCCAGTAGGTCGTGGAGACCATAGGCCACGGCATATACAGCCGAGTATACGCTGAAGGAGCCTTGAGCATCGTACATGTCAGGGACAGTGGCAAGTGCACGGCAGCCAGTGCAGCACTGGATGCAGTCCAGCTGCGTGTTCCCCCCAGATTCCCTGCCTGCCTCTGCACTGCTGGCACACTCAGTCTCAGCACCTTTCTCCGACATCTTCCAAGCTTCAAAGCGTTCCAGCATCGTGGACTCTGGCTTCTCAACTGCCATCCCAAACACCAAACCAATGTTCTGGATGCCAGGCACCTGCCAGATACTTTGAGCCAAAGACCAGTCTTCAGAGGCCACCCACACCATACCCGTGATGTTCCTCTGGACCACCACCTCGAAGAACGGCAGAACGCTTCCTCTGGTGGAGAACACAACAGTGACATTGACCTTGACATCTGTGAGGATTCGGACCAGGTTGTGAAGCTCTGGGTTGCTGGCGTCTGAGTTGACGGGGATGGTGCCTCGGTAGGCCACACACACATCGTTTGCAGTCAGCAGCTCCTGCAGGGCATCTAGGCTGGCCCTGCCGTAGGTGTTGTCGCTGCCCAGCAACACCACCCAGGTCCAGCCAAAGTGCTGCAGCAGCAAGAAGATGGCCTTCACCTGCTGCCTGTCGCTGGGGATGGTGCGCAGGAAAGAGGGGTACAGCCGCTTCAGGCTCAGCGACTCCGTGGAGGCTTCGTAGCTGATCTGCAAAGGGAGCCAGGGGAAAGGGGGATGCGCTGGCCTAGGCAGCTGCACCCCTGAGAGCTAATGGCACAAGCAACCTTTTCAGAGCTGGGTAGGCAGTAGACCCAGTGCCAAGCATGCTGAAGCAGGAAAAAGCAGTGATAGATGGCAAGCCAGCCCACCAACTGCCTGGGAAGGATATTGCAACAGCACACACAGAGGGGCTGCATTTCCAGCTCTACCAGGTTCCTCAAGCTCTAAGCCCACCCTCCCTGAAACCATCACTCATTTGGATCCCTGTTTTTCATGAGCCGCAGGAGCTGCACTTACCTCTGGAACAAGAAAGAGGCTGAGAACAGCGGCTGTGGTGAGGGCCAGCCGACTGCTGTCAGGGCCAATGACAGCCACAGCCTGGGGTTCATAGTGTTGGAAACTGGGGAGCACCTGGACATCCTGCCTCCCTTTACGAGCAAGGGCACACAGCGTGGCGTGGAAGTTGGTAGGCTCAGAACAGGTGTCGTAGATTTCGTAGCCCAGGGTGACATTGGGGAGCAGCGTGCTGGAGTTGTTGATCTCCTCCACGGCAAAGCGCATGGCCTGGGACAGGCAGTAGCCGTGGCTCTTGAAGGCAGCGCTATGGAATCGAGAGTGGTTGTTAGGCAGGACAGCGTGTTGGGGGCACGGGCAGCACGGGCACTCACTCATCACAGCCGCGCACGAGCAGGCTGGCAGCATCCCGGCGCGGCGCGGTGTGCAGCGGGAACAGCCCAGCCAGGCGGTGATCGCCGCCGAGGGTGAACGAGAAGGCGGTGGCAGCAGCCGCGCAGAGGCACAGGCGGAGCAGCGCGGGCGGCGGCATGGCAGGGCAGCCCCGCACCGCGCCGCGCGGGCGGCTCTTAACCGGGCGGCGGCGGCGGGCGGGGCCTGGCACCGGGCGGGGCGAGGGGCGGCCCCGGGAGGCGGAGGAGGCTCCGCGGTCATGCCCGCGCGGCGCTTCCGCCCCCGCCGGGCTCCGGTCCGTGCTCCGGCCCGCGCTGTGGCCCGCGGGAGGCGGGCGGAGGCGGCCTGGCGGGAGTTCGCCGCCTCCTTCACTCGCATCGGGATGGTGCCGCCGGCTGAGCCGGGGCTGGTGGCTGTGGAGGCGGCGGAGGGCACGGCCGTGCTGCTGCTGGCCCCGCGGCAGGTGAGCAGCGCCCGCAGCGCGCCGGTCCCGCCGCGCCCCGCACTGCTTGATCGCCCGCTCTGTCCTGCAGACGCTGACCTTCACCGGCAAGTGCCGCCTGCAATGCCTCTACGGTGCCGTCCGCCTGCTGGGCTTCGCTGTGGCCTCGCACCACCCGGGACTGCCGGTCTTCTCGCCGGCCACGCACTGCGCGCTCAGCCTGGAGGCGCTGCCCGGTGCCCGGCCGCCCGCCGCCGCCCTCCGCCAGCTGCGCGCCGCCGCCCGCGCCGCCATGCGCTCGCACCGCGTCCGTCGCCGTGAGTGCGGAGCGGGACGGGACGGGGTCGCGGGCGGACGCCATTTCACGGGCGGTGCGGGGGGCGGCCATTTTGTGCGCGGGGCGCTGCGGAGCGGGCGGGTGCCATTTCGCGGGCTGAGGGTGATGGCGGCACTCCCCTCTTGCAGAGGTACGGGTGAAGGTGATGTCGCGGTTCTCACCCGACTGCGCCGTGGTGCTGCTGGAGCACCTGGACACGCCGGTGACGCGATTCCTGCTGAGCCACCCACCGCTGTCGCGGGTTTTCGAGCCCCAGGTGAGGCGGCGGGCTGCTCACTGCGCCCTGCGCTGTTCCCGCACCGCCCGTCCAGAGCCGGCGGCGGCCGCGCCTGTCAGCGCCCAGGCCTTGGCCTCACGCATCCTGTGCTGAGTGCTCACCCTCTCGCCTAGAAAAAGGAGGAGTCTTACTTCACGCCGGAGGATGCCGTCCTGGCGTCCGTGGGCATCGTGAAGTGCGGCCCCGACCGCGGGATGCTGGTTTCGGAGAGCATGTGCCTGGCGCTGGAGGAGCTGATCCAGGCCTGCTGTGGTGAGTGCAGGCCTTTGGCCAGGTTGGAGCTTTGGTAGCTGGAAAAAAAAGAAAATTCGTGAGGCTTTTCATGAGTTAAAGTTGAAAGAGTGCCCTGACTAGTTCGTGCTGATTGAGGGTCACATTTTTCTGTATAAAGAATGTGTATCTAGAGCTTAGACATTGCCTAGGGTGGGTCAGTGATGATAATATCAGTCCAGTTCACACTCTGCTTTTCTTTCTAGCGGAAGATGAAGGTGTCCCTGTGGTGCTGGTGTGTGGCCCAAAAAGCACTGGGAAATCAACATTTAACAGATACCTAATTAACCTGTTACTGAACCGGTGAGTCTTTCCATGTTCTACAAGCTTTTAAGTGCTGCATGAGATTTAGGAAAAGGAAGAAAGAAGAAACTAATGTTTGATAGGTCTCTCAGAAGAGCCATCAGAATTGGAAGATGTATAGCTTTTAAACACAAAAATTCAGAAAAACAGGCATTCTTGTCTTGAGTGATTTCAGAAAAGTTGTCTTCTGAACATTTCTCTTTAAATACTGTTAAACTGCTGCCTTGGAACGTAGGAGCACATTGGGCACCAAGCAGTTTGGGTTCAGTAGAGGAGTTACAATGCTTAAAAATGCACCCTGACTGTGGTTGACAGAAGGAGAGCTTTTTTATTAATGATTTTCAGCTTTGCAACCTGGAACAAAATCAGACTGCTCTTCTGATATGTTCAGGTTATGCTACAGTTCTTTTGGTGGATGCTAACACACAGTCCTCCCTGCAGCCTTCCTGTGGTCGAGTACATGGAGTGTGACATCGGCCAGACGGAATTCACGCCGCCCGGGTGCGTGTCCCTGAGCAGCGTCACGGAGCCCATTCTGGGTACGTGTTCCGCTGCTTCTGTGGTTACCAGAGGCCTGTTCCGTTTCTGAAACAAACAGGGTGTTCTAGGCAGAGGCTCTGCTTCAGGGGAAGCTGCTGCCACAGCTGTCAGAGTTTCCTGGAAAGAATAAACCAAGGGATGTTTGAGTTCTCATGTAGGGACATTCAAGCTTCCTGAGTAACATGGAGCTGTTCTTCTGCTCATTTTGTCTGCTGTAAAGAGAGACCAGGTTGTGGAGGTGCTAATGCATGCTGAGGTGTGTCTCACCTTTGAGATGTGAAAGTTCTCCTTGGGAAAAATATGTATCTATAGATAAAACTAACTTGAGAAATCCAAAGCGGATGTGGACAAATTTGGGCTGTTCTGATGAGTGGAGAAAACAGAGTCCAGGAAACTACTGGTGTTTGTAGACTTGCAAATTTGGGTCACTGTCTAAAAGGATGTGGCCAGGCTGATTTGCTGCTTAACTGCTTTGTCATAAACTGTTCTTCAAAGATTTGCAAGTGTGTAAGCAGTGATTTCAAACAAAAAATCACACCCAATATTAACCTGAAACAAGCAAAACTCCCAGCCTGCAAGTGGCAGACCAATTTCCCCTACTTGCAGGCTGTGCAAGGAGGACTACTGGCATGTAGGAAGAGCGTGGATTATTTCAGGAGAAGAGCTATGTGGGTGCTAAGGGGTGGGAGTGTTTTGGTTTGACTTGGGGAAGGCCCTGGATGTTTGGTGCTCTCTTTGCCAGGTCCCCCCTTCACTCACCAGCAGATGCCCCGTAAGATGGTCTATTACGGTCAGACCAGCTGTGAGCAGGACACAGAGAGGTACCTTGATGTTGTGAAATACGTGTTCAGCTGCTACAAGAAAGAAGTGCCTCTAGTCATCAACACCATGGGCTGGGTGAAAGGTAAATGGGGTCAATCTGCTCTGGAGAGGTGTGGGAGGGAGGTAACGGTGGCACAGGACCATGTGGAACAGGAACTCGCAGCACCTCTGCCCTGAGCTAACGCTGCTGTCCCACCTGTTGCAGTAGTAGCAGCAGTTGTGTGTTTCTTGTGCTCCTGAAGGTGAAGGGCTGATGCTTCTCATTGATCTCATCCGGCTGTTGTCACCCAGCCACATTGTTCAGATGGACATCTATGATTGGAAGGCCATGACCCCGCTGACACCTGAGCATGTCCACTTCAGCGCTGGGCTGCACACCAAGGGCAAGCAGCAATCCAAGTGCAAGCAGCTGGGAGCGGACAGCATGGAGGGCTGGCAGTACCCTGAAGGAGAGGACATGTCAGCTCCACAGCACAAGCTGCTGTATATCCACCCAGAATTCCCTCAGGCAGGGGTGGCAGGTGAAGTGTAAGTAGGATGTTAAGTGCTCTGTGAAGTCCGTGGGCTGAACAGAAGCACAATTATACTTGACACGGGGTTGTTCTTTCAGGCGAGTGCACAGCAGCATCCTGCGTGACATGTCCATCCTGGGATACTTGGGGCACCTGCAGAGCCCAGACATTGGGACTGTGCTCCCACTGCACAGCCTGGTGCCATATCAGGTAAAGGGGCTTTTTGGGATGGCTTGTGGCAGGGGTGTGCAGAGAGTCCAACTTGAAGTGATGGGCAGTTCTATTTCTACTGCATATATTTCTCAGAAGAGGGATAAACTGATCTGCAGAGTGACTGTATGCAAGGTGTCTGGAAGCTTGGCTTCTATTGAGGTGCTGGTGTGGTACGTGTGTGCTGTGTGTTCTGCATGTGCAGGTGTTGGTGCAGAAACTGCTTTGAGTGCCCTGCATTAGTGCCTGTGTGTAGGTGTGGTGTGAGCGTGTGCAGGGTCTGTACTCAGCAAGGTCTTACCTCTGAACTCAAACTGAATCCATGTGGAGCTGATGAGCGCTTTTCTCTCTCCTGCTTTCCACCTCAGGTACCTTTCAATGCTGTCGCACTCAGGGTTATTCACACGGATGTTGCTCCCAGCAACATCATGTACGCGGTGAATGCCAGCTGGGTCGGGCTCTGCTGCATTCCAGAGGAAGTCCGGAGCCAGACTGACGGGCCAGTCCTGCTGACACAGACACCACTCTGCGACTGCCTGGGCTTCGGTGAGCACATCTGGAGTTACTGCTCTCACCTGCCGTGTTTTTGCAGGCAGGTTGCAGATTGATGGAATTACCTTACTCTTCTAAAACCAGCTGGAGAAGTGGAATGAGTGTGGTGTATTATCTGCTGTTAGAGATTGTACTGCAAAGTCCTTGGACTTTGATTAACAGGTGGTAAGAGCTGTAGGGAATGTCCTTGCACAGTGCCACTTGGAGCTTTTCAGAACTCCACAGTGACTCACTTTCTGGTTCACGTTCTCAAAAGCAGACTGCACGTAGCCTTTGCAGAATTCCAGTAGTTGTCTCAGTTTCCTTGTGTGACTTAATTTAATGTTCCAGTTTGGACTTTGATGCTTAATCATGTGTAGGGATGTGCCAGTGAGCAGGGATACCTAGTGACTGAGCTTTGCATGTGTTTTTTTAGGAATTGTCCGAGGGGTTGATATGGAGAAGAAACTTTACCACATCCTGACACCAGTGCCTCCAGAGAATCTGAGACTAGTGAATTGTCTGCTCCTTGGGAACATTGCCATCCCTAACTGTGTGCTTGTGGGCCAGGTAGGAGTTCATGGGAGGGGTGGGACTTGACTGAACTACAACTGGCTGGCAGATTTTCCATTTTCTTACTCCTGAGGCTGATGCGTGCTGGGAGATGCCTGGGCATCAGTAGATGGTTATCTCTCAGTGAAATTGTCCTTAAGCACAGAAACCTTGGGAGAACAGAATGTTCTATTCGTGTTTCAGATGCCAAAGTGGGGTTTGGTGATCACTGGGTCCTTCCCACCATCAGCTCTGTGCTTCCCCCTCTGAAGATACAAGTTCTTAAAGTTGTTTCTGGTTTAATTTTTCTCATTTTCCAGCAAGGAATTGAGGGAGAGATCCCTTACGTCACATCTGATTACAACTACAGTATCGTGGGCTCAGGGAAACTGAAGAAGAAGAAGCAGTTTTTGAAGAGGAGGGAGTTTCCCTATGAGCGTGATTACACTTGAAACCTCAGAGTGCTCAACCAGGGGTTGTTCATATGGGACCTCAGGTGGTTGCAGGAGCCCTGGGTGCTGAAGAGGCCCTGGGCAGGTAGATGCTACAGTGGGGCCGGTTTTGATAATGTTTTGTATGTTCCATTTGTATTTTTTGTGTTTTGTAATAAATATCTATGGTAAACATTGGGCTGGTTTGGATCTTTTCCTAGCCCTAGGCTGACACATGTGAGGGCAGCTGCCATTGCACACACTCTGGTCAGG
Organism: Oenanthe melanoleuca; assembly: GCF_029582105.1. Lineage (NCBI taxonomy): Eukaryota > Metazoa > Chordata > Aves > Passeriformes > Muscicapidae > Oenanthe > Oenanthe melanoleuca. The sequence continues at coordinate 3,701,316 of NC_079354.1, forward strand.
ACCTATTCCCCTTGCCTGTCTGGCCCTTGGGGAGCTCTGGGTGTCAGCAATCCGCAGTGCCCTGACTTTACTGTCCCCTGGCTGCATGGTGGGGTTTTGGCACTGACTGATCCATGGTGCTGGGTCTCGTGCTGGTCAAGGAGAGGAGAAAGAAGGAAGGTGCACCATAGCGAGTCCCTGTCCTCCTGAGTGACAGACAATGGAGTGGAGCCACTCAGTGCTGCACTGTCACAGCCCACCCTGTCTGTCCACTGTGACTGCTGTCTTCTGCCCTGTGCTGTCCCAGCTGCAGATCTGTGCTGCAGGGTGAGTTCAGTGCCTGAGCTGCTCCAGTCTGGGAGCAGCTTGGGCTGACTTAGATGTGGCCCCAGCTCTAAGGGTCTGTGCTATGGATAGAGGCTGTAACAGGATGGGATTGGGGCATGACTTAACAGCCAGGTGCTGCATGGAGCACTGGGGTGCATGGCCTTACCTGACTCCATCTTCTCTGGCCCAGGAATTTTATTTCTTTTTCTTCCCTGCCCTTTGTCAATTAGCAATTTGCTCCCAAGGGAAGCAGGAGGTGGTGGGAATGACACAGAGGTGAGTGCCTCCATTAAAGTTGAGAACGTTTTTGGAAAACATGAGCAATACCAGCATGCTGGGCTCTTACTGGATCTGTGACTGCTAAAGTAACCTGGCTTCTAACAGCAGCTCCTGCAAAATGAGGCATGGCTCTGCCTCAGCCCAGACTGGGGAACAGTCCAGCCCTGGAGTATACAGCCCCCCTCGCCTAGTGCCAGTTCAAATCCCCTGGGCCAGGTCTGTGGAGGAGGGAGGGAAGCAGAGGAAGGAGGAATGTGCTGCGCCACTTGGGGCCGGAGCTTTTTGGCTGCTGGCTGCTGTGGGTGTGAGTGATCTGCAAAATTGCTTTTATCTGGTTTGGGAAAAGATTTCCTAGAACTACAGGAACGAGCAGCTGTAAACAAACAAACTGGGTTGAGAGGTGAGGAGGGGACAGAGCTGGAGAAGAGCTGCAAGGGCCTGTGCAGTGTTGCAGCCTTGTAAAGAGTTAAACTTAATCCAGGCCTAATTATCCCCATATGGCTGGGTCTGGCAGCAGAGGAAGAAGTTGGCTAGCATTGTGGCCTGAAGAGTGGCTAAAGTAAATAAAGGGGCCATGGTGCAGCCAGGGGAAGCATCTCAGGCGGGGTGAGACAGGAGTTCAAGCCATGAGGGAGTAGCTGGAAAAAGCTTCAGGAAAGGTGAGATAGGCAAAGGACATGGGAGAAATTCCCAACACTAAAAGCACTGTGGCAAATCAGCCCCATTGGTGTTGTCACCAGTTCCCCAGCATTCACCTTACCTGGCTGATGGCAATGAATGCCAGGTTGGCTCTGTTCCTCAGAGCCAGGGAACAAGTGAGTAACCCCTGTGTGCTGAGTTGCCCCCGGTTTGGGACATTTTGAGGGAGGGTGCCAGTGCCTGCTGGGGCCCAGAGGTGGATGCTGCAGCCTTGGGAATGGCAAACCTCACTGGCTTCTGGTGCTCCCTGAGGGGAAGAGGGACAACAGGGAGGCTGGGGGCTTTGGAGCATAAACCTCAGTGGAGCATCCCACCAAGAACACTGTTCTGTGATCAGTGGGAAATCTGTTAGCACTTTTAATATTAAGGATGCACTAAATCAAGCTGGATTGATTTTGCAATACACTGGCATCTGTTATTTTGCAGTAGTGATTTATGACTGAGTTTCTGGCAAAGGGTGCCTAGAAGCAACAAAACTCTGAAAAGCACCTGGTGCCTCTGGAAGGAGATGCTGTGGTGAGTTTCAAGGCTGGGACGGTCTTGGCCTGGCAGTTTTGCATGGGGTAGTATCAAGGTGCCATCTTGTCTTTGTGGGGTTTATGCCCTATCTGATGCTTTCTTGGATTAGCAGGAGGAAAATCCCCCTGAAGATTCCTGGTTTTCCCTGTGCAAGCTGGGGGCCCCCGTGTGCCCACGGGTGCAGGGATACAACCGGAGCTCGGGGCGGCGCATTCCTGCCCCCTCAAAAGCCGGGCGGACAGCAGAGCCGCCAAACAGCCCCCTTCTTAATGCTGATTCTTTCCATCACAAGCACGTCTTGTCTCCGTGGCCGAATGTCTTCCATAGACGGTGGAAAGTGAAATTTGTGCAATGTCTGTAGGAGGCTGAAGAAAGGCCCTTTGTGCGCCCCCCGCGCGGGCGCTGGGCAGCCTCCAGCAGCACCCTCGGCCGCCCCGCGGCTCCCGCCGGCGGCGTCAATGCACCGCTTGTCCAGAGACCGGGACCCACTCTTAAAGCCGGAGCTGGTCTCCCCCGGTTAGTCCCACCGGTGGCCCCGTCGGGGCGGGCACGGCTACGGGGGGCCCCCCGGCCGCAGCCCCAGGATGTTTCTGTACTGGAGGAAGCGGGGTGCCTACGAGCTGGAGGCTTTGCCGCCCGGCCTGGCGGGGCTGGAGTACGGGGCAGTGGAGCGCTTCTCCTGGAGCTCCAGCCTGGACGTCAGCGAGGAGCTCGGGGGTAGGTGACTGGGGAACTTTGGGCAACCGGCTGCCCAAAGCCTCCAGCCTGGCAAAGACGGTGAGGGGTTGGGAGAAGCTCCTGGGTGCCGCCGGGATGCCGTGGGAATGCTGCAGGTGCAGCTGGGGAGCGCTCAGCAAACCGCCCGGTGCCACCGCCGCTCCCCCCGGCCCAGGCAGGCGCTTGAAACAGCTTGCTGCTGCTGCTGCTGCTGCTGCCGCTGCCGTGCGCTCTGCCCAAGGACGATCCGGTTTCAAAACTCGCTTGCCGTCACCGGGAACGCCGGGTGTGATAGCACAGCAGGCAGCAGGAGGAGGAGGAGGTGACCGGGCAGGGAGAGGAGCTGATAGGGACAGGATCTCCTCTGCAGCACCCGAAGTGTCTGGTGGGAGCCCGGACACACTCCTGCCTCTGACACAAAGCGGGGCTCCCTGCGAGGAGCTCCCAGCCCGCGTGTCCCAGGTCCTGGTGTACTGCGACCCGCGGGCAGGGTCGGCTTTTGGGAACGGCCCCGCGGCTCTGGCCGTGCCGGCGGCTGCGGCGTGGGGCTGATCCCTGGCACCGCCGGCCACTTCGGCCAGCCTCTAGTTTTTGGTGAGTTTGGAAAACTTTCCCTTGGGTGCATGAAAGAATTTCTTATTTGTTTCCGTTATTATTCCCGATAGGTCAAGTGAAACGGCAGCGGCGGGGGGCGGAGGCCGGCCGGGCCCGGCGGGCGCTGCGGGGCGGCCGTGGGGACAGAGGCCTCATTGTGCTCCTGCCGCGGGGGCAGCGCCCGGCCCCGGCTCCCAGCGCTGCTTCCGAAGGGCGACGAGCTGAGCCCTGCCCGGCCGCTCCTGCACCGTCCAGCACCCTCCATGGTGCCCGGGATCGCGTCCCAAGATGGGAGCTTGAGCAACCAGCACCACTCCGAGTTGCTTCCCCCTCTCCAGGCAGAAGCAGCGTTTTTTTTCAGAGCTGCCTCAAAAGGCAGACTGCTCTATCCCGCAGACTGTGTCTAACCCCGGCCTTGGCCGCGGTCTCGGGTCGGCGTGGATGCTGTTTTTGTTGGCAGGAAAAATGCGGGAGAGGGAAGTGGTGCGGCGGGGAAGTCCCTGTGCCGCTGGGCTGGTATAATAGCCGGGCCACCTGGTAGAGCCGTGCCATTGTGGTAGAGCCGTGCCACTGTGGTAGAGCCATGCCATCTGGCCTCTCCACATCCCCGTCAGTGGCTCCCTGCCCAGCAGGCAGCTTCCCAACGGTGCATCCCCGCCTGCAGCAGGACTGTCCTGCCAGAGGGTGTCTGTACTGCTCGTTTGCCGCTGCGAGCAGCCCGGAGTCTGTTATTTTTAAACGATTAGGTTCGACACATAACAAAAGCCTTCAAAATAGGATTTGTCCCTAAGGCCGATTTAACTGTCAAAGCTTAAAGTGGCTCCTAAGCCCCGTTGGGGGTTGACAGGGCCAGATTCAGTGTTGTTGCTGCAGCCCCAGGCCGTGCCAGCCCCAGAGGAGCGGGGGCAGGTCCGTGAATTATCCTGTACCCTGGGGGGCTGAGCAGGAGGTGCTGGATTTTGTCACTGTGCGTTCCCCCAGCGGGGATTCATGATTGGCGTCTTGGGCATGGGGCTTCATTCCCCTGGATGAGCTGTGGGGCGGGCAGGAGCGGGCTGAGCCCGAGTGCTTTGCCGAACTCTGAAATCCGGGATTCCTGGTGTGGGGCCTCAGCACGGACCCGGAGGGGGCTCACCGCGGCACCCAGGCACTGACCCTACTCTCTCCACAGCCGAGCCGTGCCCAGAAGAGGAGACAGTGCTGCACTGCCAGAATCCGGACTGCGCCGGAGAGAGAAGGGCGGCCAAGGTGAGTCCTGCGGGGTGGGGGCAGCGCCGGGGAGCTGCTGCCTGGGGTCTTGGAGGTGAGAAGGAGCAGCGGACAGCTCTGCCCAACCTGCCGCTCCCTGAAGGGCCCCTGGTCTGCCCTGCGGAGTGTGCATTCCCTGCTGATGTCAGGGTCTTGCTGGCATTTAATGGCACAGCGGCGGTTTACGCGTTTCCCCAAGCTGCCCTGATTTGGGCTAATCCACTACAGCCCGTCAGTCCCCCCGCTAACGTGAAGCCAGGGCGGATTTAGGGTCTCTTTTCTCCTGCCGGCTGCACGGAGCCGGGCCAGACCCCTGCCCTAGCTCTTGGCGTGTCCTCGGGGCTGCAGTGCGGGGCTGCAGGCGGTGTCTCGGCGCAGCAGGCAGGACAGCCCGGAGCACCGGGGGTGTGCCGCGGTGCTCTGTTTGCACGCCGGGCTGGCAGGGCCGGTGCTGCTGGGGCACACGTGGCATTGGGCTGTAGCTGCCCAAGAGTGCAGCTGGGACTGCCGGGAGCGACTGAGGCCACCCCGCCGCTGTCACCAGACCCCTGATGGTGCCTGGCAGGTAGCGTTAGGGAGGGGAGGGGGAGCTGGTCAGGCTCATCCTGCCGTGCCATGGTGCAGGATCACGGTGTGAACCCCCTTGCTTTGTGGGGCACCTGCTGAGGGGCGGCAGAGCTGTCGTGTGCTGGGAGTTGGAATCCCAGTGGGGCTCGGATCAGGAGATGGTCCCTGGAGTGGGCAGAGGGGCTCGACCATCCCTGGCCACTCCCGTGGGAATGAGTCCAGGGATGAGCTGGCTGGACCCGCGGCCATACTCCCACATGCAGGTGTCACGATGGCCACAATGGCAGCAACGCAGTGGCGGGAGAGGAGGAGGGCTGAGGGGTGTCCGGGGGCTGAGGCTGTCTCGAATCCCGGGATAGGACACTCGCGATGGCAGGGGGTGCTGCAGAGGGGCCAGCGGCCCCTCGGAGAGAGCGCGGGTGGTGGGAGCGCGTCAGCTCTGACCTCAGCAGCCCCGGGAGGAAGGAGGGCAGGAAGTGGGGGCGGCTGGAGCTGCACAGGCGCTTCCTCCCCGCAGCAGCGCTGCAGGCAAGCCCGGGCAGGGCTGTGTCCTCCCAGCACCCTCGCACGCCTCCGCGGGCAGGGTGGCGGTGGGAGTCCCACACGGGGGATGCAGCAGGACTTGCTGGCAGTGGCCAGTGGCACCACAGTCCCCAGGAGCGGGGCCAGTAGGAGCCCTAGTGAGACGGGCACTGGTCAGGGAGCACAGGCTTTGCACTGTGCTGGGGGCCTGGCTGGGCGTTTAAAAATAACCTGCTGTGAATGCCTGGAGGGGTTGGGGCCGTGGCCGTGGCCGCACACAATCGGAGGAAACTCGCCGGCTTCGAGCATTGTTTGCCTGCAGACGCTCGCTTCCTCCGTCCTGCCGCGGGGACACGGCTCTCGTCAGCACAAAGGGGCTGTGGGGTGCCAGGGCGGCCTCCGGGGCCGCTGGTGAGGTGCTAGTGCCACGGTGCAGGTGACTGTCCTGCAGCTCCTTGTCCAAACCCCGGCATGTGCAGGTGTCCCAGGGTCTCTGCTCATTGCAGTGGAGCAGGGAGGGGCTCTGTGGTGCAGAAGCCCCCGTGTCATCACCACGTCCTTACAGCACCCACTGACGCATGGCCATGTCCTGGTCATGCTGCTTTCCCTGCGCCCACTCTGGCTTCAGCATTCCCTATGAACAGTGTGCCAGCTGCAGCTGGGGGTAAGAGAGGGGACCCTGCTGCTCGTGGTGCTCGCCATCCTTCCTGCCAGCGCGCCACAGCCGGCAGCCCCGGGCAGGCGCTGCCTGATGGACTCTGTGCCCGCAGGAATGCCACCACGCAGAGTGCCGGCAGCTGAGCCGCAGCGGCCCCCTCAGCCTGTGTGAGCTCTGCGACGGCCGCCTCCATGGCGCCATGCACTTCGATGGCCACATCCGCTTCGACCTGCCCCCGCAAGGTGAGCCGGGCCGGGCTGCGGCACCGCTGCTCCCGCGGCTCCGCGGCAGAGGTGCGGCGCAGGGATGGGAGCGATGGAAAGCACTTGGAGCTGGTGCGACTCAGGGATGGGAGTGGGATGCAGTGGGAGCCAGCACGGGGCTGGGGGAGCTGTCACAACCCAGCTCGGTGCCCGTCTGCAGGCTCCATCCTGGCCCGCAACATGTCGACACGTTCGTGCCCTCCGCGCACCAGCCCTGCCTCTGATGTGGAGGAGGAGGAGGAGTGTCCAACAGAGAGCAGAGGGTGAGCCCCTAGCCCTGCACAGCCCGTGTGCAGCCGCAGCCCGTGGCATCCCTGTCACCCTGCCCTCCCTGTACCCGCAGGGAACGCAGGAGCTCAGCGCTGAAGCTGCCCAAGAAGAAGGCTTGGCGCAGGCACACGGACGTAAGGCACCGGCTCCTCTCCTTGGGGAACTCAGCAGGGCAGCAGGATGGCCCTGGTGGGAGGGAGGGAGGGAGGGAGAGACCCCTGGGCAAGCAACTGCCACCTGCCCCCAGGACCCCAGCAAGGAGTGTTTCACCTTGAAGTTTGACCTCAGCATCGACATCGAGGCAGAGATCGTGCCAGCTGTGAAGAAGAAGTCACTGGGGTGAGTCTGCTGGGGACAGACAAGGTACAATGTGGGGACAGATGCATAGACGAATGTGGTGCTCATGCCCTGCAGGGAAGTGCTGCTGCCAGTCTTCGAGAGGAAGGCGATTGAGCTGAGCAAAGTGGACATCTACCTGGACCAGTCCCACACGCCTCTGTCCCTGCAGTTCGAGGCGTATCGCTTCGGGGGACACTACCTGCGGGTCAAAGGTGCTGCAGGGGCCCGGGGGGAGGCTTGGCTGCTCCAAACTTTCCAGAGGACACTGACAAGCTGGTGCTTCCACAGCCAAGCCTGGGGATGAGCTGAAGGTGGAGCAGGCAGTGCGAGATGCCAGGTCAGCCAGCCTGCCCATCCTGCACCCTGCCAGCAGTGCTGCATTCCTTGGGCCAGTGCTGGAGCCACTGCCAGGACGCCGGGAGGGCAGTGAGAGCCTGGTGAGTGCCAGTGCTAGCTCTGGGGAGGAAGGAATTTGGGATGGCATGACAGCATGTGTGATTCCCCCATAGCCATTCTTTCCGAAGATGATTCATGGGTCAGCAGCATGGTGTCTTCTCCATGGCCTTGTGTGGGGTGGGCTGGAGATCCCCCTGGAGTTCCCAAGACCCACTTTTTCTCCTGGCTGTGCCGTGCTGGCTGTGCTGTGTTGTGCTGTGCTGGCTACACCACAGTAGTGTAGCAGCTCAAGCAGTAGCACCAGCCCTTTGGTTCTGCCAGGAACAGGCTGGCACCAAAGTAAAGGCAAACAGGAGCCCTGGGGGCCCCAGTGGTGGTTGCTGCTCGGTGCCACCCCGCCCCTGGGACTTGTCCTGGCCCCAGGACTCGCCCTGGCCACTGGCCCTCCTCTCACTGTGGCGCCTGGCAGCTGCTGAGCACAGCAGCTCTGTCCTGCCCCATGGACCCTGGCCCCAGATAAGGCGTGGGACTGGGCTGGGTGTCACTCCCATGGGAGCAGGGTGCCAGGCCCACAGGGAGCAGCTCTGTAGGATCTGGCCAGGGGAACACGGTGCTCAGTCCTGTGCCAGCAGGGCCTGAGGGTGGCAAACTGGCTGCATGGCCAGGGCTAGTGTCTACCCGTGTCCAGCACTATAATGCCTGGCTGCAGGACCGGCAAGGCACTAGCAGGGCCAGGGGTCAAGCGGGCAACCAGCCACCTCTGTGGAGGTCTCGATCCCAACCCCCTTCCTGGGGACAGGCGGGTCCCAAGTGGCACCGAGGCGATGGGGCTGGTGGCAGCCGGGGCACCTGGAGAAGTGACAGCACAGTGAGTAATGGGGAGGGTGCACGGAGCAGCTCTTCCCGCCCGGGTCTGAGGACGTGGCAGGGTGTGGGGCCGTGCTGGCGGCGGTGGCAGCAGCATGCGGCTTCCCGGGGCAGGGAGCCCCGAGCCTGTTGCATTTTGTGGCACGGTGAGGAGATGGCAGCGGCCACATCCCGGCACGGCCCGGAGACACACAGGGAGCAGCCGGTACAGCGGTGCCCGGGGCGGCGGGAGCCTCTTGGCCGTGACCCAGCTCTCGCGACCAGCCGGGGGGCTTTGATCTCCGCCGGTGAATTGTTCAGCTCTGGTAGCTTATCTGCCGAGGAGGGAAATTAGGTTTTCGGCGCTGGCCCCACCTCCTTTTGTTTCGGAGGAGATCGGCCACAGCCTGCCCGGCCCCGGCTCTGTGGTCCGAGCCGGGAGTGCGGCTGGACGGGCGGCTCGGCCGGGTGCTGCGACCCTCGGGATGCCCTGAGCCCCCGCGCTGCAGGCACCGCTTGTCCATGGCCGGCCGGGCTTGGCCAGGTAGCACCCGGGGTCCTGCACCCCCGGGGCTCTGCACCCCCGGGATGCAGGTAGGCAGGTCAGTGCGGGCAGGGGAGCATGGCCGGGGGACCCCACTGCCCGGTGCTGCCATCTGCGTGTCTGTCTGTCCCACTGGTGCTCGAGGTCAGCCAGGCTGCTGTCCCCATCCAAGTGCCATGGCCGCAGTGCTGGGCACTGACCCTGGGGACACTGGCTGTCCCCACTGCAGGCTACGGGACGGCGAAGGAAGAACATAACAGAGTTCCTGGGGGACACCAGCATCCCCAGCCCTGAGCCAGCCCTGCACGGCAGCAGCTCTCTGCCCAGCAATGGCACTGACACCTGGAAGAATCGCGCTGCCAGCCGCTTCAGCGGCTTCTTCGGCTCCGGGACCAATACGGGCTCCTTCGTGCGGGTATGTGGGGAGACGGTGTGGGGAGAGGGTGTGGGAACTACCTGTGGCTATGCTGGGGAGCTGGGATGGGTCCCCCTGGGCTCGAGACCCTAGTTCCACACGCTGGGTGAGGTGGTCCATGGCACATGGCCACTGGCCCCTGCCAAGCCACTCTGTCCCCCGCTTTTGGCCAGGAGACTGAGAAGCTGGAGCAGCTGGTGAACAGGCTGCACGCCTACAGCACCTTTGGGCTGCCCAAGCTGCCGCCCCAGCTCCGCTTTGACCGTGACTCCTGGGAGGAGGATGGGGACGATGCCGGGCTGACACTGGAGGACAGCTGGCAGCAGATCATCCAGGGCACAGAGGTAAGGACAGGGCCCGGGGAGTCTCAGGGGCCCTGCCCAGGGCCCAGCACAGCACTGACACTCGGTCTGGCAGGTCCTGTCGCGCCGGCAGTGCCACCAGCAGGAAGCCATCTGGGAGCTGCTGCACACAGAGGCCACCTACATCCGGAACCTCAAAGTCATCACTGATGTGAGTGTTGGCAGCTACTGCACTGTGCTGGGGCTGGGGACTGTGGCTGCAGCTCACCAACTCCCCACTCTCTCCCCACAGCTCTTTCTTTCCTGCCTGGTGAACCTGCAGGAGTCAGGGCTGCTCTCTGAGGTGAGTGGAGGGGGCTGCAGGGGGCAGGGTGTTGAGGGATGGGTCCTCAGCCTTGCCACACTGCAGGGCAGAGGTGCCATTCCCCACCTCACCCCCACAGGTGGATGCTGAGCGGCTCTTCAGCAACATTGGGGAGATCATCCGGCTGCACTGCAAGCTGTGGCGCAGTGTCATGGCCTCAGTGCTGGCCAAGGCACGACGGACTGGGGCACTGCTTGACCCCACTGACTTCCTTGATGCCTTCAAGATGGTGAGTGCCATGCCACGGTGGGTAGCCAGGCCATGCCATGTGCTGCATGGTGACCTTCTTATGTCCCCCAGTTCGGGTCCCTCTTCAAGCCCTATGTGCGGTACTGCATGGAGGAGGAGGGCTGCATGGAGTACATGCGGGCACTGCTGCGGGACAGCGAGCTCTTCCGCACCTACGTGACGGTAACGGGAGGGTGGGACCGGGCCTGGAGCTGGGGCTGGGGCGGTGCTGGTGCTAATGCCTGTGTGCCACAGTGGGCCGAGAAGCAGGAGCAGTGCAGCCGCCTGAAGCTGAGTGACATGCTGGTGAAACCTCACCAGCGCCTCACCAAATACCCGCTGCTCCTCAAGTCTATCCTGAAAAAGACAGATGAACCACGTGCCCGTGAAGCCATCACCACCATGGTAAGGGATCGGGGTAGGGGACAGCAGGGTCGGTGGCCCCTGGCCCCTCAAACCCACTGCCACTCCTGGCACAGATCAGCTCTGTGGAGCGCTTCATCAACGATGTCAACTCGCGGATGCGCCAGCGGCAGGAGCGGCAGCGCCTGGACGCCATTCTCAGCCGGATCGATGCCTACGAGGTGGTGGAGGGCAGCACAGATGAGGTGGACAAGGTAGGCTGGACATGGCAGAGCTGCCATCTCATGCTATGCCATGCCACTCAATGCCAAACTCTGCCACACTGCTCTGCCACCCTGCTGTGCCGCCCTATGCCACTTCATGCCAAGCCACCCCACGCTATGTCATGCCATGCTGCCTCTGCCATGTTACCCCATGCACCCCATGCTGACACTGGGGGCTTCTGGCAGCTGCTAAAGGAGTTCCTGCGGCTGGACCTGACTGCCCCCATCCCCGGCACCTCCCCGGAGGACACCCGGCAGCTCCTCCTCGAGGGCAGCCTGAGGATGCGGGAAGGTAAAGACAGCAAGGTGAGACTGCAGGGGACAGGGAGGTCTTGGCTCCAGCCCCTGCCTACCCGCCCTCACTCTCTGCACTGATGGGCCCTACTCTCACCCTCAGATGGACGTCTACTGCTTCCTCTTCACTGACCTCTTCCTCATCACCAAACCCTTCAAGAAGGCTGAGCGCACCAAGGTGATCCGGCAGCCCTTGCTGGTGGACAGAGTAGTTTGCCGGGAGCTCAGAGACCCAGGTGAGAGCACTGGGTATAAGGGGGACTACAGGAAGGCCCCTGGACACTGCTGACAGCCCCTGCCCACAGGCTCCTTCCTCCTCATCTACCTGAACGAGCTGGGGAGTGCTGTGGCTGCCTACACCTTCCAGACCAGTGGGCAGTTGTGCCGCAGCTGGGTTGAGGCAGTGCGCAATGCCCAGGTGAGGGCACATGGGTGGGTGGGGGACCCGTGGGTACCCTGTGCACACCCCATTCCTCACTGATGGCTCCCCCTTCCCAGAACCTGCTGCAGCGGCTGCGGCAGCGCCGGCGCATGGAGGAGCACGAGGAGGAGGACGAGGAGGATGAGGAGGATGATGGTGAGAGTGGCACCTCAGCTGCCAGTTCACCTACCATCCTGCACCACAGCAGCGCCAGCCCGGACTCACAGAAGTGGTAGGGAGCAAGAGGGGGGGACCTGCACACCCCCAACCTGGCTCAGACCCCTCATCACCTTCTTGCATCCACAGCCCGTCCGACGGCTCCACTGAGACGCTTGCCATGGCAGCAGCAGACGGTGGCGATGAGCTCTCCTCCCCAGACTGGGACGCAGGGCCCTTCAGCTCAACCTCGGATGGCTCCTCCATCAGCACCAGCACCTCCATCGGCACCGGCACCTCTGCTGAGACCCCCACCTCCGCCGAGACCCCCACCCAGGAGCTGCCTGCAGGCGCCCTGCCTGTTCCCCTGCCCCATGGCGTGGCCTCCCCAGACAGTGGCTGCCGCTCGTCCTCCATCGACAGCGCCTATGGCACGCTCTCACCTGCCTCTCTGCGGGACTTCGGCCAGCAGCAACAGGGGACACCTGAGGAGGGGCAGGAGCCCTCCCCGGCCCCTCCGGCTCCACGGCCTGCCTCGCCCCGGCTGCGCCGCCGGATGCCCGTGCAGCTCCTGCCTTGTCCGGCCAGGGTGCTTAAGTCCAAGTCAGAGGCCAGCTTGCCCCGACTCCTGTCCCCCACTTCCCCAGGCCCCCTAAGCCAAAGCCGCAGCCTCTCTGACCTCTGTGCTGGTTCCCCCCGGACTGGCCAAGACCCTGCACCTCTGGCTGTTCCCGGCAGCAGCGGCAGCTCCACATCAGAGCTCTCAGAGCCAGAGGAGCTGGTGGAGAGCCCAGCATCCGTCCCAGGGGAGCTCAGGCGTGACCTCCAACCTCCCGCCCGCCGAACCCTCTCGGACCCACAGTCGACACAGCACCGCAAGCTGACACTGGCGCAGCTGTACCGGATCCGGACCACGCTGCTGCTGAACTCCACACTGACTGCCTCGTAAGCTGCCTGCTCCTGGGGGATGCCCCAGCCCTTCCAGGGGCTTCCCAGGGACTGAGTTCCAGTGCTGAAGGCATCTGTCCCCACTTTGTGTCTTGCAGGGAGGTCTGAGAATCGCTGGCGTGGAAAAGGACAGATGCATGGATGTACCAAGGAGCTTCTCCTGCTTCTAACCTTAGCGTAATGCCAGGGCTGGGCAGAGCAGGCACTGGGATGCCACGCTGGTGGGGACATGGATGGGGATGCAGATCAGTCCCCTTGATGAGGATGTGTCCTGGGCATGGCAGTGCAGGGCTGGACATGGCACGTGGCTTGTGCTGAACCCCCTGTCCACAGACATGAGAGCTGTTGGGCAGGGGGCCCTGGGGCTGTGGGGGGCTGTGGGAGACTGTGGGTCAGCTCCTGCAGGCAAGGAAGGGATGATGATGTCGGCAGTGGTGAGTGGAGAAGGTGCTGAGAGGGACGTGGTGCTGGTGGCACGGTGCTGTGGACAGTGCAGGGAGGAGGCTGGGGCTGGTGGCAGGAGAGGATGGCGCAGGGCTGAGGCAGGTTTGCCCTGTGGGGTGGCAGTGGATGGCAGCACCTGGGACCGGAGTGCGGGAGCCACGGTGGGACATGCGCGGAGGCAAGAGCTCCGGCTGCCCCCCCAAGCTAAGCTGCACTCCACGTCCCAGCTGAACAATAAAACCAGCTGGTGCACGCTCATGTCTGCCTCGCCTTTCCTTTGGCTTCAGCGGCCCCCAAGGCTGGGCATCGCCTGGGTGGCTGCAGTGAGCTGAGGGAGCCCCCCCAAAACAGAGAAGGGGCCAGTTCCAGCCTCCCGTTCTGGATCTCGGGGTGGGGATGGAGCCCTGGGGTGGGGGTCAGCACTGCTCCCCACATACTTTGCGTCCCCCCGTCACCCCCGCGGCCGTGGGTCCGCACCAACGAGCAAGGGAGGGCGGTGGCCGGGTCCGAGGCGAGGCAGGGCAGGTTCCTCCCGCGCCTAGCACTCCCGTCATGTGGTTTCGTACCCCCTGGACTCATTTCCAAAAAAGCATTTCCTCCTGCTGCGGTTGGGCGTAAAAGCCTGCCTGGGGAGGGTTGGCGCTCACTCGCCACGCGTCGCGTGCTGCTGACGGCAGCCATGGGGTGCCGGGGCACCCTGCCCGGGCACTGAGCTGCCCCGACACCCCACTGCATCTGCTGGCCCGCTCCCCTCACTGCCCCGGCATGACCCAGCCGCATCGGCCACAAGGATGAAGTGTTGCTGCCCTGGGGTGGCTTGGGTGAGTGCGGTGGAGTGGGGGTTCCCAAGGATCCTTGGCACCAATCGTGGGGTGTCCCACGGCTGTGGCCGTAATGGGTCTGGACGAGGGATGGAGGGAGGGAGATGGATTAACTCCAGTGCCAAGCGCGCCATAACCTCTCACCCCTCTGGCTAACAGCTGGGGCTGGGCTCTGCTGCACCAAAACATTCACGGTGTAGCTTGACCACGGGGCCACAGGCCGTAGAGAGACAGACAGGATGCGGAATGCCGTGGGCAGCGTGGGGTCAGTCACGGGGCTGCAGGCAGGGCAGTGCCGCGGGGAGTGGCTACGCCGACAGCCTGCGGGCCGCTGCCTTCGGGGCTAGCAGGGCACACGGGTGGCGGCCCCGGCACACGGGCACCGGCAGCTGCGTTCCGGGCGGGAGAGGCGCTGGCACGGCACAAGCGGCGGGGGCTCTCCCCACCGAGCAGCCAGCCCCGTGCCCAGCACTCTCCTGTGCACCGGGCACCTGCTCTCCGCGCCGGGCAGGGGCCGCTGCCCGTCTGCAGGCGGGGTGCGCGGGCAGGGCCCCGCTGCGGGACGGTCGTGCCTCAGCGGTGACTCAGATGTGCCGCTGGCAGCCGGGACTGCGGCAGCCGCCCGGATCTGCCGGCAGCGCTCTGCGAGCGGGGCGGCCCGGTGCGGTTTCCAGTCTGTCGGTGGTGGCGGGTTTAGTAGAAAATGATTCAACTGCCGTAATCGGGGCCATCACGGCTGGGAAATCCAGCCCCCAGCGAGGAATCCCCTGGCTCCCTGCCCACACTGTCAGTGCCACGGTCCTCTCAGCCCCCGGCCCAGCCTGTGGAAGGGGTGTCGGCGTGGGTAGTGCTCGCTGCACCCACCGGGGCTTCCAGGGGAGCGGGGCTGCCCTGCGGACGGCACCTGGTACCCCGCGGGGGAGCAGTGACCTACTTTGGGACGCGCGTAACGAGGCGCGATAGCATCGGGGAGAGCGTGAGCCAGGCACGGCTTCCTTTCGGGGAGGAAATCACCTCCTCTGTGAGGGAGATAAACCCCAGGAAAGTCAAAACTGGTAGCATTAACCCCTGAGTACCCGGCTACCTCTCTGAGCTGGCCATCTCTGGCAGCACCAGCAGTCTGTGTATCTAACTCATTCGTCCCCATATGCTGGGATATGGCAGGGGTCCTGTTGGTACAGGCGGTCGAGCATTTCAGTGCCGCTCCCCAGCCAGCCTGGCAGCACCATCTGCAGAGCACACGGGGGCACAGGCTGCGGCACAGTGGCCCCACAGTGCCAGCAGGAAGTTGCTTGCTCGTGTACTGCGGGGAAAGCTGAGCACAGGGGCTGCCGCGGGGCATTCCCAGCCCTGGGGCAGCACACCCACGAGGCTTTGGGGCAGAGGGCCGCGGCTCCAGCCGTTCGGCCCTGTGCAGGCACCGGTTTCCACGCAGTTCCAGGTATGGCTCTGTCTCCGGTAGCCCAGCATGAGCTGGTGTGATCCCCGAGTGCACGGCTCCTGGAACAACCCGGCTGCCTGCAGCCCTGCTCTCTCCCTGCTTGCAGGTAACCTTGGCAGCGCTGTGGCTGGCCGCCAGCGAATCGCAGCCCCCAGGGTGGCGGGACCGCGCCGTGCCGCAAAGGCAGCCAGTCCTTGTGCAGCCACTCCTCCGCCTGCGGAGACATGCCATCCCCTCCCGGTGCCCCGCCGGCACGAACTGGGTCGAGACTGCTCGGCATTGCTGCCTTCCATGTCCCGCAGGTGAGCGCTGCCCAGTCCGTGTGGCATGGCACAGCACACCATGGCACAGCAGGGGCATTGCTCCAGGTGGCCGTGCTCCCTGTCACCCCGCTGTCCCTGCAGGGACATTCCTGTCCAAGCCCTGCACAGTCCCTGAGACTCTCGGCGCGTGCAGCCCCTGTCCCGCCGGCACCTTCAGCACCCAGCCCAACACCTTCAGCAAGTGCCAGGCTTGCTCCGAGTGTGACCAACACGGTGAGCTGCACCACACCACATAACACCGTGCTGTGCTATGCAGCGCGGTGCCAGGCTGCTCACCACCTGCTTTCTGCAGCGTTCCAGAGTGTGCTGAGCAACTGCTCGGCCACCAGCAACGTCCAATGTGGCTGTGAGCCCGGCCACTTCCGTGACTGCACTTACCCGCGCTCATTCGCCTGCAGCGATTTCTCTTGCCAAAAATGCCAGCTCTGCACTGGACGCCTCATCCAGCGACCCTGTGAGTGCTGCCAGCTGCCCCACGGCACAACCTGTCAGCTGTGCCACCTCTGACTGTGCCACCCTGCCTCATGCCCACCCTCTCCCCAGGCTCGGCGATGCAGGACACACTTTGTGACAGCAGCTGCAAGCCTGACTTCTACAGAGATGGTGATGAGTGCCGGCCATGCCACAAGTAAGCATTGACCCTCCAGCTAGGAATGCATGTGGGGCCCATGGCATGGCACAGCATGGCACTTATAGGTCCCATCTCCTTGCAGGAGCACACAGGACACATGTGGCAAAGAGTGCCAGCAAGTGTGTGGCAGCAACAACGACCAAGGTATGGGGACAGTGGGGCCAGGGTCGGTGGTGTGCAGTCACCATGCTGGCCAGCTGATGGGAATGCTCCTGCTCCTCCTTTCAGGTTCAGGTCTGGAATACATCCTGCTGGGACTCACCGGGCCTCTCTTCCTGGGTGCCCTTGCCATTTACCACAAGAGGAAGAGGCTCTGGCATGGTGCCCTGGCAGGTGGTCCCCTCCCCTCAGCACAGGCCACCACCTCAATGGCCGGGGCTGCAGCCACATCGTGGTGCCAGTTCAATGGCCGGAGGTGGGACAACCTGTGCTTTACCCAGCCATGCTCCCCACAGGGTACAGAGCGTGCCACTGGCACAGCAAAGCAGAGCCCCAACCACCAGGCCTTGCTGTATGAGCAGCCCAGTGATGAAGGGGAGCCCTCTGCACCCCCAGAGCCCCGCGGTGCCCTGCTGCAGGGCAGCCAGCTCTACGCTGTCATCGATGTGGTGCCAGTACGGCGCTGGAAGGAGTTCATGCGGATGCTGGAACTGCGGGAAGCAGAGATTGAGCTGGTGGAGCTGGAGGTGGCGCACATCCGCGACCAGCAGTACGAGATGCTGAAGCGCTGGTGCCAGCAGACCAGTGCCACACTGGACCATGTCTTTGCTGCCCTGGAGCGCATGGAGCTGGCTGGCTGTGCCGAGGCACTGCGCCAGAGTCTGCTTGTGGGACCCTAATCTCCAGCGCCAGCACCCTGGCACAGGGAGGTCCCAACACTTCCACATCTCACTGGGCACCTCATCCCAGCCATACCCCTAAGTATTGTTACTTATGCCGTGTAGACATTTTATGTCAGTTTTATGTCCCCTTCCCACCTGCCTGTCCCCTCTATTTATGTCGCCCTGCTCCCAGGGCCGGGGAGGACCCCATGCCTCAGCACGTCGGCTGCCCAGCCACTCGCGGGACGAGCGGGCACCGAGTCCACCGCAAACCCATGGGATAGTTCTCAAGGCTGCCCGCTGCTGGGCACTCCTTCCCCCTCCCCAATAAATGGTGTGTTCTCCACCCACCAGCCCTGGCACTTCTTCTCAAGCTGCGTCAGCCGGGCACCATGGCACTGCTGGCCTCAGGACCACCACTGGTGATGTGGCCACCACAGGTGACAGGCAGTGTGGGTGCTGGCAGAGATGCAGGTGTGCGGGTGTTGGGGGCGATTGTGGTGATGTTGTGAGGGGGGCAACGCTGTGGGCGAGCACGGTGTGGGCAGGGGATGGTGTGGACAGCCCCAGGAAGGCGCGGGGCACTGCTGGCGGGGTTTATCGTTTTAATCGCTGGAAAGGCAGGCGGTCTGGGCAGAGGTGAGCCGAAAGCTGGCCTTGAGCGGCTCTGGAGGGACAGGAGCGAGGGCGGGCACGCTGCAACGGCGAGTGGTGCCAAAGGGGCGTGCGGCGAGCCCGGCCGCAGTGGCCGAGCCGGACAGTGCGCAGGGAACCGCGTGTCCCACGCCACGGCAGCTCGCTTTGCAACGGGCAGCACAGGGTGGGCTGGCGGCAGCAGGATGTGGGGCAGGGGTGGGGCTATGGGTGCCTGGGGTGGTGGGGGGGGCTTCTCTGGGTTGGGCTGTGTGGCCATCCACGGCAGGAGGAGGGTGCCGAAGCATGTCGCGGTCCATGGGAGGACCTGCCAGCCTCCTCCTGCGGCGAAGAGCCAGGATGCGGTGTGGCGTGGCTAGTGCTTGGCTATGTCCCCCTTCTTGAGGATGATCTGTCGCTGCCAGGGCGCCAGCTTTGTCTCATCGTACCCGAGAGTCCTTAGCTTTTCCGACTGCTCCTTCTCCTTCTCCTCCTCCTCCCGCTTCAGCTTCTCCTGCTCTTTCCTGCTTATCAGCAGAGGGCACAGGGCACCGCGGTCACCAGAGCCGCGGGAGCCGCCGTGCCCGCCCACCCAGGGAAGGGGCTTGCGGCACTCACCGTTTCTGCTCCCTGCGAAGGCAAAGGGAAGAGTGGGGTTAGCAGAGCCGTGGGAGTGACCGACTGTTCGGCATCCCCCGACCCTGGCTCACCTCTCTTCCTCCAGCTTCTTGCGCAGGATGTCCCTCCTCCAGGCTGGCATGCTGGCTAGGCGCGCCTCTTCTTCTTTCTCCTGCAACAGACAGCCGTGTTACTGGCACCGCCGGGAGCCCGCCCTCACTGCCGGCACCGTGGGGCCGCAGCATCATCCTGGTGCGCGGCATCGCATCCTTCTGGCAGCCGCCCTCCGTGGCACGATGCTGGTGGGGTTCACCAGCACACGGCTCGCCGACGCGCCCCTCACTGCCCGCCTTCCGCCGGCGCCGGGAGGAGGAAGGAGCGCGTGGCGTGGCCAACCCTTGGAGCACACCACAGCTTTATTTCACGACACGCGGGGGCCCACGCTGCCCCGGCACCGCAAACACCACAGCAGAGGGGAGCGCAGCCCCGCCGCTGCGCCTCCCACACAACACACAGCCACGGCAAGCCGCACACACTGCAACCTCGGCCCAGGGCCACGCAGAACAGCACCCAGCCCTCTGCAAAGCTGAGCTGCACCACGAGCCACAGAGGCAGGCGAGCACACCCGGGCACCAGCCCACAGCTGTCCCCTGAGCTTGCTACCGCCCCACGCCACACCACTGGCACAGCCTGCCGCATCCTGCCAGACTCAGGTGTCAAACATCTCTGCCTCCTTCTCCTTCCAGAAGGAGAAGCTGCGGTCAATGAAGCGGCAGACGTCCTCCTCGCTGAACTCTCCCAGCTCTGGCACTGGCACTGCTGCCCCCTGCCCTTCCGAGGCCATGGTGGGTGTCTCTGGCAGGCTCTCTACCACTGCCACAGGGTCATCCCCAAAAAACTCCTGCACGAGGTCCTCAAAGCCGTCAAGCCAGTGGCGGTGGCCAGCCTCGACCTGCTCCAGCACGGTGCGGTGGAAATGGCGGACGCGGTGCCAGCTGTGGCTGCCCAGGCGGTCAAACATCTCGTAGCAGAGGAGGTGGCGGAAGCGCCGCTCTTCGGGGCTGAGGGGCATCTCCAGCAGCTGGAAGTAGCCCAGCATGAAGAGGTCGAGCGGGAGGCTGTCGTGGGGCATGGGTGAGCCGCCGACGTGGGGCAGGAAGTGTTGGGGCCAGTACAGCACCGTGGTGCGGCTCAGCCGCCGGATCTGACGCCCTGGGACCCGGCGGGCGACACTCCTCCAGCGGGCCAGCAGCCGCCCCGCTGCCGGTCGCCGCCTCCCCGGCCGCCGCGGCCGCTCCTCCCCAGGCACCGCCGCGAGTGCCCGCTTCTTCCAGTGCTCCAGGAAGAGGAAGACGGCGCGCTCCTTGCACCCCTTGGCGCGTTCATGCGGGCTGCTTGGCTCCGGCAGCTCTGGCCTGCTCCGCCGCAGCGCCCCGTCCCCGTATTCCTCCTCCAGGATGGGCCGTCGGGTGCTACCAGGGGGCTGCACCCGCTTGCGCTTAGTGACCCTGGGGGGAGGTGCAGGGGGCCCCCCTGGCCCCTCGTAGTTGGCCTTGAGACTGCGGACAGAGACCCCGCAGCCCAGGATCTCGCTCCGGGCGTCGTGTTGGGCACCGGGGCTGCCCACTGCGCCCCCCGCCCCAGCGCCCTCCCGGCCGCTCAGGGTGGCTGGTGCTGCGGCCGCGCTCCTCGGCAGCGTGGGGGACTGGCTGCCGCGGGCAGGCGCGTCCTCGTGGGCGAGGGCGAAGCGCCGGGGTGCCGGGGGCGCGGAGAGCGGCACGAGTGGCGGCAGCTCCTCCTCCGGCCCCCCTGGAAGCGGCTGCGCCTCGTGCATCACCCGCAGGCTCCCCAGCTGCCTCTCCAGGTGCTGCATGTCCTCCTCCCGCATCGGCTGCCCGGCGGGTCCCGGGATGCCCCCGCGGGCGGGTGGCCCGCGCCGGCACAGGGGCGGCGAGCGGCTCCCAGGCTGCGGCGGGAAAGAGGGCAAAGGGGCTCTTGAGGCCATGCCGCACGCACCTCGTGCCACTGCCGCCGTGGGCGGCATCCCCGGGGTATGACGCCTCTGCATGCAGGTAGGGTGGTCCCCAGACCAACTGGGAGCCAGAGGCAATGCCACGCACGCCATCTCGCCAGGTCCTGAGCTGCTTGGGCCATGCCCGCGCCGCGCTCGCCGCCGCAGCACGTGGGACCCCCCCCCTACCTTGCGCCGCTGCTCCTCTTCCTCCTGCATGCGGAGCTGCAGCTTGCGAACCATCACCTGCCGCTTCCACTCGGGGATGGGCCGACCCTGTTCGTCCTGGCTCGGCACCAGCGCCTCCACCTCCACCGCTGCCCCAGCGCCTGCCGCCGGCACCGGTGAGCTTCCGTTCAGCACTGGCTCTGGTGAGCCCCCCGCCAGGCAGCGTGGTGGCCCAGCAGCCTCGGGGGTGGCCGGCGGGGTGGGCGTCCTGGTGGGTGACGGGGAGGACACTGGCGACTCTGCCTGTGGAAGGAGGGAGGGAGGGAGGGCGGTGGGCACTTGCCGTGCTGTGCTGCGCCGCACCGCCGGCTCCCCTGGCCCCCATCACCACCTACGTTGGCCCCTCCCTGGCCGCTGCCGGAGAAGACGGTGGTGAAGCCTTTGCTCTGTGGCGTTGGCTTGAGGCTCTTCCCAGCTTTGATCTCGGCCAGCAGCTCCGAGTTGTCGCCGGTCGGGGACATCATGTTGAAGGACTTGGTGCCTGAAGGAAGGCAGGAGGGGCACTAAGTACCCCACCAGCACCATCTCCCTGCCCCTGTGAATCTCCCATTAGCTTGCAGGGTAGGGGGCTGGATAGGTGGCTGGCTAACTGCCCCCTCCCCACCATCCAGGAACTCCTGGAATGCCCCTGAAGCAGCATCCAGACACACAGCTCACCGGTCCACAGGAAAAGCACATCATCAAACTCCTGGGTCCATCAGACCCCAGTGGAGCAACCCCCCAGCACTCAACAGCCTGGCACCCCAGCTCCACAAACCCATAAGACCAGTACTCCAACAGCAGTTTACAGGGTCCATGGCACCCTGCTGCAGCAGCGTCCCAGCACCCCAACACTCAGCTTCAAGGGTGCCAGCCTGGCCCCAGACCCGAAAGCCACTCCATGCCCCCAAGGCACCATGCTGCAACAGAATCGTGCCTGTGGAGGGACGGCTCCATGGCCAGTGGCAGCCCTCCCACTGCAAGACGGCCCCTACACTCCCCTGGCAGCTCCCGGCAGCGATGCACCGACAGCCTGAGCCAGATTCCCAGTCAGCCCGGTGCCCTAAGGGCTGCGTGGCACCGGCACCCCGGGGATGCTCTTCCCCCTGCTCAAGCCACCCGCCTCGCGAGCACCCACCGTCCGTGCCAGCCATGCGTGAGTCCCTAACGGCCCATGGTACCGTGCCAAGGCAGAGCCCCCTCCCCGCGGCCGGCACGCCGGAGCCAGAGGGCTGCGGGTGCTGAGAGCCCAGCGGGACGCGCGCGCTGCCATCCAGCGCCGGCTGAGACCCCCCGGTGCCGGGAGCCGGCGCTAATAAAGCGGGCGCCGAGCAGCGGCCAAACCCGCCGGCTGCAGTCAGCGGCGGGGGAGCGGCCGGTGCGCTCACGTGGCGGGGTCACGCCGGCCGGCTGAGCGCTAACAAAGGCGCTCTGTGTGCGGGGCCGCGGGGCCCCGGGGCCCGGCTGCCTGCCCAGCCCTGCCAGCCCTGCCTGCCGGCTCCGGCAGCCCCGCACAGCGCTGCTGTGCCTCCCGCGTGGCACCGCCGCCCGGCGACGCGCTGGGGTGACAGCCCAGCGGCCGTCGATGCCCCGCGGCTGCAGCGCAGGACGGCGCCGGCATGGACCCGTCCAGCTGTGCCCCGCGCCAGGGCACCCCCTGAGCAGGGAGCAGCGTGGGACCGCGGTACTTACTCTTCATCTGCCTGAGCGCCTTTCCTCCTAGGGAGAGAAGCAGAGAAGCGGCGCGGGGCGCACGGCAGAGGAAGGATTTGGCCACCGCGAGACAAGAGAGAAGAGAAGCGGCCAGCAGTGAGAGCAGGCAGGGGCGAGCGGGCGTGGGGGCCCCCGCGCCGACACCGGAGGAGAGAAGGACAGAAAGGCTGTCAGGAGCCGCGCGGCCCAAGTGCCGCGGGAGGAGAGGAGCCAAGGAGGTCAATGCCACAGTACAGCCAGTGGGACAGTGCCCAAGATAACTCCCCGTGCCCACCCGACACCCTGCCACTTACTTCCCGTAGAAGAGGAGGAACGGCGAGGGCCGGCGGGAGTCTCGACGGGCGGGGGCGGCGGTGGGGGCGTCGGGCAGGCGGTGTCGGGGAGTGGTGGGGGCGGGGGCGGAGGGGGCAGCTCGGCACCAGGTTTGCTCTCCCCATTGCTCATGGTGTCCGCCGCGATGGGTGACGCCTGGAAGAGAGAACATGGGCAGGCGTTGCTCGGTGCCGGTGCCACTAAGCTGTGCACAGGCTCGCGGTGCGGGGCTCACCTCCTCGGTGTGCGCCATTCGCTGGGGGCCTGGCTGCTCGGCCACGACGTGCCCCAGGTGCTTGTAGTAGTCACCGGTGCTCGGCTGCTTGCCGAAATTCCTTGACCGCCTGCTGGAGTCGGCCCGGCGCAGGCCCTCGGGACTACTGTCACGCGATGCCAGCTGCAATGGGGAGCCCACCTCAGCACCGCCGTGCCCGGCTATGACCGTGGCACAGGGCCGTGTTGGAATATGAATGACCCTGCCAGCGGTTTGCCTTGGGGCAGATGCAGAGCTGGGAACAGACAACAGGTGCATGCCCTGGGGTCTGTTCGGCAAACGGCTCTACCGGGGGCTGCGTGCCATGGTGGCAGCGTGCGGCATCAGTGCCTGGCACTGTGACCCCATAGCCTGTGCCCAGGATCCTGTCCAAGCCTCCCCCGGGATAACCCCCTGGGAACAGGAGTGCCGAGCCCTAGCCCGCGGATTACCGGAAGCTTATCCCGCGCGGGGCTGGGGCCCGGTTCCAAACCTCCCTCTGAACAGGGCTCTCAAGCAGCGCAGCCTCAGCTCACCCCGGCGCATTCCACAGCGGCTTTGCGAGTTGTGTTGCCGAGTGCTGCGCTGCAGGGGGCTGTGCCTGCTCCCTGGGTTTGGGGTGCCACCGTGGCATAGCCCTGCTCCCCTTGTTGGGGGCCCCGCTATTTGCATTTCCCTGTACGCCACCTCCACCCATGGCATTTTCACGGTGAGCCCGGGTGCTTGCCGCCGTCGCCAGCCCCAGCTAAGTCAACAAACTCGGTGCTTCCTACTCCGGCTGCCATGGGAGTTGTGCCAAGCCTGGCTCCTGCTCCGGCAGTCCCAGCCCCAGTCTGGCACAAGGGTCCGTGCCGCTGAACCCCATTTCATGGGGTACCCACACCAGCGTGGCACCGCTCTGCCGCACGCCCACAGCTCCCCAAGGCAGCCCGTTACTCTGGTAAGACTAAAGAGCCAAGGCTGTGTGCAACCACAACTGTGGGGTCCTGAGCCCACCACGTGCCTAGCACACACTGCTCTGCCGAGATCCCCACCCCATGTGCCCCGTCCCCCAGAGCGCTGGGCTCTGCCGGTGTCCTGACCATGACCAGAATCCTGTCCCCAGTGAGGTGGCGAAAGCCATGGTAGGGGGTCAGGGCAGCCCCAAAACTGCTGCATCCATATGCCCCCCCCAGCCCGCCATGGAGGGCTGCACCCCTCTTACCTGTGCACGCCTGGCTGAGCCCTCTCAGCTCCTGGCAGAGCTGGCTGTGCCACCCGACACCTGCGGCGCGGGCGACACCGGAGCCGGCCGCTCGGGTTACCGCCTGCGCAGCTGCCCACGCCCAGCTCGGCATGGTGCCGGTGGCATCGCCGGGCCGCATGGGCGCGGCTGTCCTGGCATGGCATGATGCTGCCGGGTGCTCCAGCCAGTGCAGCAGTGGAGTGGGCCCACCCAGTGCCATGGAGCCACCAGAGCATCATTGGCCCCAGCTTGCTGCATCCTCGCTGCTGGTTGAGCCCTAGCCCCTCCCAGTGCATGCCAGTTTTGTAGGCATGTGGCCTCCAGCTGGGACTGTCCCCTCCCGGTGCAGGCAACTCCTCGAAGGGGATGGTGCCCTGTGGCATGTCCCCCCCGGGTGATATGTCCCTTGAGCTGTGAATGGGGCATGGTGCAGGGGACACGGTGCATGGGGCCGTACCTCTCGGCGCAGCGCCTGGCTCTCCACATGCCGCAGGTTGTTCTTGGCCCGCACGTAGATGTCAGCTGTGTGGGGGGCAGCGGGGGGTGCAGGTGCAGGGTAGCCGGGGGGTGGCGGGGGTGGCCGGGTGGCGGGGGGTGGGGGCGGTGGTGGGGGGAAGGCAGGGGGTGGTGGCGGCGGGGGACCCTCGCCTGCGGGGCCACGGCCCCGTGGCCGCATCTCGGGGTCCAGCATGTCCATGTACGCCTGCATGTCCGCCAGCGCCGGCTCAGGCACCCCTGCGCAGGGCAGGGGGTCAGGGGGGGCTGGACCCGCACCCCCCGCCCTGCGCCCCCTGGCCCCGCACTCACGGGCGGCGGGGGCCCCTGGGGGGCCGCCCCTCTTCTCCCCGGTGCTGGACTGGCTGGAGTGGCAGGAGTCGTAGTTGGAGAGGGTGCTGGCAGGGGAGCCCACCTCGAAGCGCGCCTGGGGCACCGACGCCGTGGTGTTGGGGGATGACATGCCCGAGTCGGGCTGTCGGCATTCCCCATCCGCCGAGGGGTCTCGTGACAGCACGCGGTGCTCCACGCTCTGCTGGCACAGGCGTGGGGTCAGGCAGCAGGGCAGGGGTGGGGAGGCCCTGCGTGCTCCCTGTGTGCTCCCCACGCCCTCGGGCACCACCGTACCATGTTCTCCACGGTGCGCAGGTACTGGGCGCAGTGGCTGTGGCCATTGTAGTCGGCGAGGTCGGCTGCTGTGTAGCCATCCTGGTCACGGATGCTGAGGTCGGCACCATTCACCACCAAGATCTGGCAGCACTGGGGAGAGTGGGGGTGCATGGCAGGGCTGGAGTGAAGGGCCCCCACCCCTCGCCCTGACACCCTGTTGGCCACCAGCACCCACCTCCAGCTCGCCATTCTCGGCAGCATCATGCAGCGGAGTGCCGCCCCAGCCGTCGGCAGTGATCTCCCCACCGTGCAGCAGCAGCCAGCTCAGCACCTTGGCATGGCCACGGCTGGCGGCGAAGTGCATGGCCGTGGCCCCCTCGGCATCCCTCTCTGACAGGCTCACCGTCGTGAAGCTCATCTGTGTGGGCAGGCGAGCTGAGCACTGGGGCTGTGCGCCCTGCGCTGTGCCACTGCACACCACATGCCGTGCCTGGACAGCGCTTACCAGCCATACGATGACAGTGTTGTGGCCCATCTGGGCGGCAGCGTGCAGTGGGGTCATGCCGTCGTAAGCACGTGCGTGGGGGTCAGCCCCACAATCCTGCACCAGGTACTGGATGATCTCCAGGTGGCCTTCCTGGCAGGCGAGGTACAGCGGGGTGGCCCCCGTCTTGGTCTGGGCACTCAGCGTACTGCAAGCGGGGCACAGCGCCCGTCACCTGTGGCCACTGCTACTGCCAGGTCTGGGACAGGGGACAGGCAGGATACAGGGACATGGGGGCTTATGGGACACAAGGAACATGGGCAGTTCAGGGGACACAGCTGTGGGCAGGCAGGGCAGTGCCAGGGCTGGGAGCTGTCCATCCCACGCCTTCCCACAGGTCCCAGTGCTGTGGCGGTAGCTGCAGCTGCAGCGGGAGGTCACTAAGTTAATCAGCCTGCTTAGGCTAAGCTCCTTCCTCCGGCTGTTTTTGGACACTGCAATTTAGTCGTATTTTAAAGTAAGCTGCTTACACAGCACTGGCCATGGACTGGCGGGGAAAGGCCAACCTGCACCATGGCACTGCCCAGCCCAGCTACTGCGCGCCAGTGTCCCCTCACTGCTCCAAAAGGCCTTGGCATTCTCCTCTCTTTTGTCCTGAATTGTGTATCCCAAACTGAGCAATCCAAATCCTGAATCTCACATCTTTTACCCCACATCACCCACAGACTGCATCCTACATCCCACATCCTACCTCCCGACCCCACAGGAAGCTGTTTTATTAAGTGCTCCATAAAAAAAAGCCTGTTGAATATTTAAAAAAGGAAGAGCAATAAATACTCTGCTCTGTTATCGCAACGATCGCAGGCCCTTAATAATTGATCCCTGTAACTGTGAGACGGGCTGTGGTCAGCACTCTCTTCCCGCTGTGCCTTGCGTGCTGTGCCACCGAGTGCCTGCCCTGCCGTCCAGCAGTGCCAGGCTGGCAGAGTCCTCCTCTGGCAGGGGCTGGGGCTTGGGATGGTTGCAAGTTGTCCCTTGCACTGGGGTGCAGGGGACAGCGGGAGTAGAGGCACAGGGTCAGTCCCTGATTCCCATTTCTCAGTAACTGGGAAAGGGTTAAGACCCTTGGGCAGCACCAGTAAACTGCTTTGCCAGATGGCTGAGACCCCACGCTGGGCCACCGGCTGCCGGGGGGCCCCGCGGGCAGCGCGAAGGTGGGCTGGGAGAGCCAGCATCCCGCAGTGCCACCAGGGATTGGATTTCGCAGCTGTAACGGAGCCTCTGGGCAGGCGCGGGACTGGGAGCGGGGCCAGCAGTAAATAATTCAGGGGGAAGGCGGTGACAGCAGCGGAGCAACCCCGGCAAGCAGCGTGAAAGGCAATGCGAGTGCCGTGCCACACCTGGGGCTGACACAGTGGACATCGAGCAGGAGCAGTGACTGGTTTGGGGCTGGGCTTGGGCTGCAGGGGTTAATCCCAGAAGTGCTCAGGGCTAAGCTGGCACACCTGGGACAAGGATATAAAGAACAGGGGCTGGGACAGCTCTGGCCAGTAAGTGCGATGGGATGCAGGGATCTCTGTGGCCCTGCCTGGAGGAAAGGATGCAGTGCTCTGGTTATGGCACCCAGAGACAGAGTGCTGGTTCACGTCCTGCTGCCTCAGGACTCCCTGGATGTGGGAGAGCTGTGCAATCCCTCTCATCCACAATCCTGGAGACTTTCAGGGAAAATGCGGAGCAACAGCACATACCCCCGACTCCGCTTTGGCTGGGTCTGTGGGTTATTTCTAGTGGCCTCTGCCCACCACAGGAAATCGGATTAGCGGCCACCTAATC
The DNA here is from genome assembly GCF_029582105.1 of Oenanthe melanoleuca. Taxonomy (NCBI): domain Eukaryota; kingdom Metazoa; phylum Chordata; class Aves; order Passeriformes; family Muscicapidae; genus Oenanthe; species Oenanthe melanoleuca. The sequence continues at coordinate 3,728,711 of NC_079354.1, forward strand.
GCCTGCTGCAGCCTCGTGGCGAGGCCCGGCATCGCGGGCCCTGTGGGCTGCTATGCCACGTAACACGGGGACCAGACTGGCCCCAGGTACCGCTCAGGAGGGAAAACAGGGATGCTGCCACGATGGAGCCGTCTGAGAGAGGCTGCCATGTCCAGCAGTGCCCACGGACCTGGGCAAGCGGAAAGGTCGTCTCCGGCGCGGGAAGCAGCCTCTCCTCGGCGGTCAGCCTAATCCATTTACATAACAGCGGGCGGACAAAGGCGGCTGTGTTATCGCCCCGCGCCAGGAGCCGACTCAGCGGCCAGTGACAATATTTCTGCCAGTGCTCACCCCTCTCCTCCTCGCCCTTTCTTTCTGGGCCATAAAGAAGGTGCAGCTGGCTGCCCAGCCTGATAGCGTGGCCGCGTTGCCCTTGGAGCTGGGGGATCAGGGTGGCTGCAGCATTCGTCCCCAGTACTGGCACCTTGCCCAGTGGCTGGAGGGAGGGTTGGGACCACAGCAGGCACCCTGTTCTCCCACTAGCCCCTCTCCTGCTGGTGGGTGCCAAGCTTCTGGCAGACTCTGTCTTGCTGCCAGCAGCGGGGGCCGTTACCTGGGGCAGTGTCCCAAGAGGAGTCGCAGGGAAGGGAAATCCCCTTTCACCGCGGCGTAGTGGACGGGCAGTGCTCCCGTGTTGGTGGCTGCCGTGGGGTCGCTGCCTCCAAAGCGGAGGAGCCAGTCGATCACCTCATGGTGACCGAAGCGGGCTGCCAGGTGTAGGATGGTGGCACCAGAGTTGTCTGTGTCCTGCAGGAGGAAGTGGGACGGCTGTCAGTACCAGGGACCAAGCCCTTCCGGCAAGGGGGCCGGGGACCGCAGGGGCATCCCCCAGCCCGGAGTTGGTGCCGGGCGGGTGGGGTGGCCAGGGCGGAGTTCCTGTCCGTAAGGAGAGGGGCTGGAGCAGGAGCACAGGGCATTGGAGGAACCACGGGACCAGCGAGACTACCCTCCGTCAAGGACCCCGCACACAGTGAGTGCAGCACAAAGCCCTCCTTGTTCTACCGGCCGCGGAGTCCTTGAGCGCGGGGACTTGCCACCGAGCCCGGCTGTGCCGCCGGCCCGTCCGCTCTCCACGCTCGGTGGGGCGCGGGTAGGGCTGGCCCCAGGCCAGCAGGTCGCCAGTGTGTGCTGACCCCTTCCTTCCCGATTAATCTCCGCTCCCAGCCCTGCCGCCGCCTCCTCTTCCTTCGGCCGTCACATGTCTTTAACTCTCGGCCGGCCCCGGGGCAAGCCGCTTACCGCCCCGGTCCCGCTGTTGTGTAACCCCGGGAGGGGGCAGCAGCCCCCGGTAATATCTGCTGCCCTCACGGCTGAACCCCTCCGGGATGCCGGGGACTCTCCGAGTCCGTCGGATGCCGCCCGCTATGTACGGCGGAGCCCTGCCGATGCCGGCTAGGACGGACCCCGGCTCGCCGTCGGCAGAGTTGGGAGTACCACGCGTGACCGTCTCTCCGCGGCCACAGCCACCCACACGGGATCGCGGAACGCCTCCCCGGCCGCCCGAGCCACCGAGGGACCCTCCGCCGCCCCCCGCGACCCCGCTCGCACCTGCACGCCGCAGCCCCCCTGCGTGAGCAGCCACTGGAGACAGGAGAGGTTGCCGGTGGCGGCGGCGTCGTGGGCCGGCGTGGCCCCGTTTCGGGCCCGCGCGTCCCCTCGGAGCGCGGCCTCGGCCGCCAGGTACCGGAGGCAGGCGAGGCGCCCGGCCCGGGCAGCGTGGTGCGCGGGGGACGCGCCCAGGGCGTCCCGCAGCCCCGGCCGCAGTAGCCCGGCCGCCCGCAGCCCCCGCAGCGCCTCCACGTCGCCCTGTCGCGCCGCCTGCAGCGCCCGCTCCAGCGCCATCCCGGTGGCGGCCCCGGCCCCAGCGGCCCCGGCGGCGGCCCCGGCCCCGGCGGCCCCGGCCGCCGCTTGGCACTGCGCGGCGCTCCCGCCTCGCCGGCCCCCGGCCCCGCCGGCTCCACCTCTCCCTCCCCCGGGGCCGCCCCTCCGCCCGCCCCGCCCGACGGCGCGGCGCTTGTACGCTGTTCGGGACCCCCGCACCGCTCCCTCCGGCCTCAGCTGGGGCAGCCGCGCTTTGCCGAACGGCGGCCGGGACCAGGACCCGGACGGCTGCGAGTCCGGGTGGAGCCGAAAGCCCGCCCAGGCGAGAGGCGCCGCAAAGTTGGGCTCCTTCGGCAGCCCCGACGTGCGCTGCCAGTCCTAGCAGCGCAGGCAGAACGGGGGGCGCTGGGCGGGCGGCTGCCCCGCCTCAGCCGGCCGCGGGGTGCCGACAGCCGGGCACGGTCTGCTTTGGGCTCCATCCGGACTTCCACTACCCTGGTCCCGGTCCCGGTCCTGGCCGCTGCTCGGCAAAGTGGTTTTATGAATCGCTAGCGAGGCAGGGGGCGGTGTGGGAGGACAGGCGGGGACCCCCCTCCGTCAGGACCGCGGACAGCGGAGGTGCCTCTCGATCAGCACCGAGGACAAGGCAAGGCCGCCCTGCCCGCCTCCTTCTGTGCCTGCCCCCCGCTCTCCCTGCCCTGCCCTCCAGCCCTGCCCCTCCGGCGGTTCATAAATCCGGTAGCGGTGTGGAGAGCGGGAGCGCCATGTCCCCACCCCGTGCCCCGCAGGCACCCCGGCTCCTGCGTCTCTCCTGCCTCCGCCGAGCTGTGCAAGGTGAGAGCTTCGGCATTCTCGGCTCCCCGCGTCCGCGGGCTGCCTATGGGCACACCCTCCGGTCCCTCACGGGGACGCGCCGCCGCGCTCGCACCGTCGAGAGCCGAGAGCCGTGAGTGCCGGGCGGGGTGCCGGGATCCTGAACCCCCTCCGGACCCTGCGTGCGCTCCACTGCGAGGTGTCACTGCCTGCTCGGGACTGTCGCCACCACCCGACCCAAAATCCCTGGTTGCCCACGGGAGCTCTGTTACAACCAGAGAGAACCGACGGCGCTGGGAACGCGGGCGGGGGGAGGGTTCTGCTGCCCGTGCCGACCCGAAGACCCTGGCCTCCCACGAGTCCCCGCGCTCACGGGGCACTCCTGGGCGCGGCGGGGGGACCCAACCTCGGTGGGGGTCACAAAACTCCGCGGGCAGTGCCAGGGACGGCACTCCTCCCCGGGGCCCCGACGCTCCGCCCCGCGCGGGGGCGCGCCCGCGCTTCCCGCCAATGGCGCGGCTCGGCGGGGCGGGCCCGGGGCGCGGCGGGGCGGGCCCGGGGTGCGGCGGGGCGTGGCCAAGCGCTCCGGTGCCGCAGCGCCGCTGCGGGCGGGGCGCCGGTGCCGCCATGTCGGAGCCGGGGGCCGCGGGCCCGAGCCCGGCCGCCATCCAGGTGTCCAGGTAGGGCCCCGCCGCGGCCGGCGTCCCGGGGAGGACTGGGCAGGGAGGCGGGCGTGCCGGCGGCCGCCGGTGCGGGTGCCGGTGTGCAGCCGAGATGCTGCTCGCCCTGCTGCCGGCATCGGCGGCGCCGCCCGCTTTAGTCACGCTGTCAATGACACCGGCCGCGGGCAGGGCGCAGCAGCGCCGCGCCCGAGCTCCGTGCAGCGGGGGCTGGGAGCGGCCAAGGCTGCCACGGTTCTCCCGCCTGTATCCCTGCGGCTCCCGGGTGCGGCCGCCCATGAAACAGCAGCTCCTGTTCGGGCCAACGCGCAGCCGCTGCCTCGGTGGCCCCCGTGCCGTTATTCGCCGTTGGCAGAAAGCGCGGCTGCTGCCGGGAAGCCGCGTGCAGTACCGGCACGTGCCCGACTCGGTCTGTGCCGCACTGGGGCCCGGCGGGGTGCGGCCCCGGTGAGACGCCGGCTGCCCCGGCAGAGGCGCCCTGCTTCCTTCCGCTCCCAGCGGTAATTTGGAGCGGTTTCAATCGCCGCTTACAGGAAGCCAGCCGCGTGCGAGCTGCGATGGCCCGGCAGCTCAGCCGGTGGGCGATATGCTGCCTCCGGGCAGCCGCACCGGGGCTGGGCTGGGGGCGCGGCACGGGTTGTGAGCTCTCATGTGCCTCCTTCGGCAGGATTATGCGACCAGACGATGCCAACATCGCGGGGAATGTCCACGGGGGAACCATCCTGAAGATGATCGAGGAGGCCGGAGCCATCATCAGCACCCGCCACTGCAATTCCCAGGCCGGGGTAAGTAGGTGCCGGAGTGCCTGCCAGCCTCTGGCATGGTGACCCTTGACTCCCTGACCTGTCCTCAGGGGCAGCAGATGTCCCGAACTGGGAGTGTTTGCTCCTGCGTGCAAACTACTGGTGTCTCTGGCTGCAACTGGGGCATGGGCCCAATAGCTAGAAGCATTCTGCTGAAATTGTGGTTTGCCAGCAGAAACATTATTGGTTATTATTGCTGTTAATGTTTTAACTCCCGAGAAAGGCAAGTTGGGGCAACCCCAGTGTTGGTTACAGACGGGAAAGGAAGCATGGGCAGAGGCTGATAAGGTGGCGGTTGCAGTATCCGAGCCCCACATGGCATGGCCGGTTTGGCTGGTCTCAGGGAGCCGCCAGCTGTGGTCCCGCGTGGCGTGGCTGTGATCACTACCTTGGCTGTCTCACCGTCACCAGGAGCCCTGCGTGGCTGCACTGGCACGGGTGGAGCGGACGGACTTCCTCTCGCCGATGTGCATCGGCGAGGTGGCCAACGTCAGTGCTGAGATCACCTACACCTCCCGGCACTCTGTGGAGGTTCAGGTCAACGTCATGTCTGAAAACATTTTAACAGGTGGGTGGCTGCTGGTGGCTGTGTTCCAGAACTCCACTAATAACAGTGTTAAGCCAAGAGCTTGCAGCAGTGACCCCATCCTCTGCTCCATCCCTGGCAGCATTTGGCAGGGAGATCTGGCATGTTTTTTGACTGAGCTGGGGGGTGCAGGAAGAGCTGATGCTGGGGAAGGAGGCCAAGCAGGCTCCCTGGGATTTATGGCTCCATTGTAGAAAAAAACAGCAAAACCTGCTTGTAGCTCTTCCTGCCTGATTTGCTGCCTGTGGCTGCCTTTGGCCTGAGAAAGTCCCTTTTCCTGCTGTTGCTGTGACAACCAGTTCCGCTTGCTGGCACACCTTCCCTAAAGTGCATTGTCACATCTGCTACAAGCTAAAGCCTGGCAGGGGCCAGCAGGGGAAGGGGCCACCAATGCCAGTGGCATTGCCAGTGTGTGCCCAACCCCAGACTGGTTGTTAGGTACAGCACTGCTGGCCTTGGCACCATCACCTGCTGCCCCCCTCTCCTCCAGGGGCAAAGAAGTTGACGAACAAGGCGACACTGTGGTATGTGCCACTGTCCCTGAAGAACGTGAATAAGGTCCTTGAGGTTCCCCCCATGCAGGTAGGACAGCTCACCTGGGGCCCCCAAAACTGGAACTTGTCCTCCCTGCAGAATGGCACTAAGCTGGCCCTGTTGGCACTCCCAGCTGTGCCAGTGGCTTTGCCAATCCCCTTCTTACCAGCCTTCTATTCCAGTATGCGAGAAAGGAGCAGGAGGATGAGGGGAAGAAGCGTTATGAGGAACAAAAGCTGGATCGGCTGGAAACTAAGCAGAGAAATGGTGACGTGATGTTACCTGTCATCAACCCAGGTAACATGGGCAGCATGTAGCCAGTGAAAATTGTCCAGCAGTACAGGGAAACCAAACTGGTCCCCAGGGCAACTCCAGCTGTTCTCAGGGCCCTGTAGCTGCAAGTGTGCATTCTGAAACACCACACCAGGGATGGGTATGGGATTTTAGAGCCACCGTGTGTGAGTGGAGCGGGAGCTGAGTGAATACCTGTGTTAACCTGCAGGTGCTAGTGGATGAGATTCCCTCTCCAAAACCCCGTTTCTTTATCACTTCTTGCATCCCATGTGTGCTTGTGTGCAGCTAGATTTTGCTCAGCAAGGGATAAATGCAAGTGCTGGGCAAGGGTGCCTCTAGTCCTGGCTGTGATCTTCAGGCAGAGGTGGAGAGGTGGCACACAGAGAATTTTGGGGGAGATGATAAGGGATGAAAGTTGCTCAAATGCTTTTTTCTCCTCTGTCCTCCCTGCTCACAGACAGGCAGACAAAAGGTAAGGCTCAGTGGGCACTGCTGCATGGGTGGTCACCCTGAGTGGGACTTGGCTGCTTTTCCTTCCTCTGAGCTTCTTTGACATCTCTCATTAGATAGAAAACACAGCCACTTCTGAGAGAGGATTTCCTCTGCTGAGAGTTTGGGGGTGTGACTTCTGTCACCTGGAGGTTGTGGTGGGACAGGGGTCACCAGGATGTGACCTGGGGCCATGGGTGGTGAAGGTCTCCTCACCAAGGAGAAAATGGGGACTCTATATGCAGCAGGGTCTGGGAGATTCAGCTGGGGGGGGAAAGCATACAGCCATGTGACCCAGTTCACTCCTGTTTGCTTTCATGCTCTTTGAAAGCTTGAAAAGAAAGAAATGAGCTGAGCTAGAATAAAGTGGATGGGTGGGGATTAGAGGGAGGCAGCAGCCCATGAGGTGGTGAACAGTCTCTGCTCTTGGAACTTCTCCAGCCTGGTTTAATCACTGGTTTCAACATGGTTCAGATTTGCACAAGCCAGGCCCATGTTTTCTTCCTTTGGGCAACTTAAGACAGGAGTGTATGATGGTGTGCAAGCTGAGCAGCTCTCACCTCGCTTTGTTCTCCAACCAGAGCCACACACCGTTGGCTACAGCCAGTCCAGCCTGATCCACCTGGTGGGCCCCTCGGACTGCACACTGCTGGGCTTTGTGCATGGAGGTGAGTGAGCACTGCCCTGCAAGGCAGCTGGGTTGCAGGTCCAGGTGGCTATTCCCTGGAGCAAAGTGTGGTTGGAGAGTGACTCAGTATTTTTGGTAGGCTCTGCCTGTGGAGGCATGCAGGCCCCTTTGCATTGATTGTCAGGCTCAGAGTTGCTTTAGCTGAGAGAAAACCTTCATCTTTTTCTGTGCCCCAAAACCTCATGTATTCAAACTGCAAATCCTACAGTTTTGTCATCACCTCTGAGATTGCGAATCCTGGAGTACAAACACCCAACGTGTGACTGCAATTAGCTGAAGTAATTTGCTGTTAGCTGGCAGCGCCTACCACCTGTGGGGCTGGCACGTGTGGTCTAAGCCTTGGGAGAGGTGTGTTTGCTAAGGGATGGGAAAACACACACCTAATCCTTAAAAAAACAAATCAACATGGCTCAGAGCTGATTCAAGGTTTGTGGGACTGATCTTGCCTTGCAAGCGTGAGGTTTGCTCAGAGAAATTAGGGAGAGACGGAGCCAACCTTAATCACAGGTCTGTGAGGATGTTGCCCTGGTATTAACAGGAGTCCTTGTGCTGGTACTAGATTTTCCTGAAGTTGGGACTTAATCTTGGGTCCAGTTCTTAGCTTTGGCCATGCTAAGGCCTTTACTGACCTTTGCGTGGTTTTCCTGAAATCCCACTGACTTCTTTGAGACAGGACCCTCTGCTTCCCCTCACAGGTGTCACTATGAAGCTCATGGATGAGGTTGCTGGGATTGTGGCTGCCCGCCACTGCAAGACCAACATCGTCACTGCTTCGGTGGATGCCATCAACTTCCATGAGAAGATCAAAAAAGGTACCAAGGGTGGTGGCAGGCACTGTGATCTCATGCTCCGCCTAAGACACAGCTTAAGCACAGAACATGCAGGACCCCTTGCTCCCTTCCCCTCTCTGTTTTGCAGGCTGTGTCATCACTGTCTCAGGACGTATGACATTCACAAGCAATAAGTCCATGGAAATCGAGGTCTTTGTGGATGCTGACCCATTTGTGGATGAGCCTCGGGAGCGGTACCGTGCCGTCAGCGCCTTCTTCACCTATGTGTCCCTGAGCAAGGAGGGGAAGCCCCTGCCTGTCCCGCAGCTGCTGGTAAGAGCTTTTCTCTCTGGACTGCAGCCAGCAGGGCCATCATCTCTCCTGCCCCTCCTGGGGCCCAGATGGCCTTTTTGTCCTCAGCAGAAAAATATGAGCACAAACGAGACTTTCCAGGGCAGGCTTCAGGGGGTTTTGTTTTTAGTTTTATTCTTATTTTTTTATTTTGTTTTGGTGTATTTTGTTTTTGCTTTGTTTGTTTTGGTTTTGTTTTTATTTCTTTTGAAAATTGCCAATGTGGAGCTTGGGGATTTTCTCTTTTCTCATTGTTGAGGACAGGCTGTCTGCAGGCCCTGCACCAGGGGACCCCGAGTGGCAATGGAGGCCCCCACAACCCTAATTGTTGCTCCCCATGGTATCCCCATTCCAGCCTCCTGTCTGTATTAGCTCCCCTAATCCTGTCAGAGCTTTGCTGACATGATGCTCCTGCTTGGGGGTGTTGGTTAATATTTGATGTGGAAATTTGATGCTTAATGCTGGAGCGCACTCGCTGTCATGTTGTGTGTTGGAGGGAGAGCAGGTTTTCCCTGACACTGCTGTGAGGGGAGGCTTTCCCTCCCGCACACACTTGCAGCACGCTGACGCTGCAGCTTTGCATTCTTTCTGTGGCCTCAGACGGAGACGGAGGACGAGAAGCGTCGCTTCGAGGAAGGGAAGGGCAGGTACCTGCAGACCAAAGCCAAGCGGCAGGCGCAGATGCAGCAGGCTGCCCAGCAGTGAGCTGGCTGGCACCCTCGCCTGCCAAACATCCAGGTTGTTCCTGTTCGTTTTGTGTCCAGTCCGCGCCAGCCCCACGCCTCCGCCTGCCCCAGCCTGCTGCCGGCGCCGCTGCTTCGCTGCTGATGGGCTCAGCACCATAAACCTCGTGCTACAGGTGGCTGAAGCTCCCTGAAAAGCCCCCAGGAGTCTTCCCAGGCACTTGCCATCTGCCTCCAGAACCGTTGTTGCTGTTTGATCCCGTTGGTGACGCTCCTGCCTGTGTCAGAGGCAGGACGGAGGCGCGTGGTGGCACGAGGGGCGCGTGAGGCCGCGAGTCTTTGTGCTGCTGTGTTCGACTCGCTGGTTTGTCCTACCATGCACACCAAAGCTTTCATACGTGCTGTACCGCGCCGGGGCCGCACTGAATGTCTGTGACATCTCTAGGTAGTTCTCTGTGCACATCTAAGTTATTTAAAGAATCCTGTGGCATAAATAAAGTCTGTTTCATTGACTGGAATGAAAGGCTGACACTTTTATTTCAAACAATTGCGCTTTTCCTCCCTCCTCCAGATCCGCCCACACTCCCCAAATGGCGCCAGGCGATCCCGACGTTGTTTTTAAGGAAGTCCCTGTTTTAACGGGACCCTCAGAGCAGTTCCTGCTGGAATGGGTTCCCGGTTTGGGATATTAAACAATAAACTACCTGACAGGAGGTTGTAGTGAGGTGGGGGCTGGTTTCTTCTGCCGTGCCTGCAGTGCGAGAGCAGGGGGTAATGGCTTACAGGGTGGAAATTCAGAACAACTATCAGAAAATGTTTTCCCTGTTCGAGTGCTCAGGCAGCAGGTAGGTGGTGGAGGTACCATGCCTGGAGGTGTTCAGCAGCGTCTGCACCTGGCGCTGGGAGATGTGGTTTAGGGGTTACAGCGGCGGTGCCGGGCGGGCGGTGGGGCAGGATGATGGCAAAGGTCTCCAACCCCGACGGCCCCATCACCGAACCCAAACGGGCCCCGGCCGCCGCGGCCCGGGCCCGCCCCCCAGCACCACCCGCGGGAGCCGCGGAACTCTCGCGAGAGCAGCGCCGCTCCGCCGCTACGGCGGCTGCGCGGGGCGGGGCTCTCGCGAGAGCGGCGAGGCCGTTTCCCGGGCGACGCGGGCGGGGCGGGCCCGCCATCATGGCGGCGGCGGTGGCGCGGAGGGGGCGGCTGGGCCGGGAGGGCCGCGCCAGCCTTTGCTCCTTCCTGCTCGGCGCCTCGGTGGCGGCTCTGCCGCTGCTGCTCGGCTCGTCCCCCTCCCTGCTGGCCGCTCCCGGCCTGCGCGGCCGCCTAGCTCTCGCCCTGCACGTGGCGGGCGTGAACGCGGCGCTGCTGCTCATCTATCCGCGCCCGCTCTACAAGGTATGGGGGTGGCCGGGGTGAAGTGCAGCCGTGGCGGGTTCGGTCCCGGTCCCGGGGAGCGGCAGCGGCAGCGCGTTCTCCCCTCCCTGTGCTTGCAGATCGCCGTCCGGGCCTGTTTCTTGGGCTTCGCCTTCGGCTGCGGGCTGCTGCTGAGCGCCGGCCGCTCCGCCTGGCGCCACTTCGGATGGTAAGGGCCGTGCCGGGCAGCCGGGCGGGCGCGGTGCCCCCGGCCCTACTAAACCTGGCCTGCCTCCCTCCCGTCGCAGGTACATGTGCTCCCTCTCCCTCTTTCACTACTCGGAGTATCTGGTGACAGCCATCAACAACCCGCGCAGCCTCTCGCTGGACTCCTTCCTGCTCAACCACAGCTTCGAGTACAACCTGGCTGCCCTGTCCTCCTGGGTGGAATTCACGTTGGAGAAGCTCTTCTTCCCAGGTCGGCCGCTCTGTCCCTCCCTGACTCTGCCCAGCTGCACGTGGGGTCCATCTGTCTGGTGGCAAAGTGCAGGTGACCCTCAGCTTGCTGCCGCGTGACAGCCCTGCAGCAGCTTTGCCATGGTCATAATCCCTCAGTGCTCAAAGCCTCTCGGGTTGGATCTTGGGAGAACAGGGGGGAGCCTCCTCTCACTCTGACATGCCAAACCAGGGGATCTTCAGCCCTTTCCTGTCTTGCTGGTACAAGAATGATGTGTCAGGTACACATGGGTGTCACCTTTTGACAGGAATAAAATGAAGTCGTCAAAATCTGTTGCTAGTTACCCAGTCTGGGGCAAACTGGCTGTGCTTGTCTGTTTATTCTGGGGAGAGGGAAGCTGTTCCCCTTTGTTGTTTTGTAGCAGCCTGAGCATGTGCTTGGCTGTGCTTTGTGTTGGCTTTGCTCAGCCTCTACAGCTGGGCCCCATGGACTAATCGATGCTAACACGTGCGGGATGGCAGCGCATGGCTGCTGCTGTCACACATTTTGCTTTGAGATGGGGGGCAAAACTTACTCACTGAGCAGCCCTCTGTACCCCTCGAGACCTGTGCAAACCCATTGTGCCCCTCCCTGTCCATGCAGAGCTGAAGCAGATCACCTGGCTGAGCACCGTGGGGCTGCTGATGGTGATCTTCGGGGACTGCCTGAGGAAGGCGGCCATGCTTACAGCCGGCTCCAACTTCAACCACATCGTTCAGAACGAGAAATCTGACACCCACACTTTGGTGACAAGTGGGGTGTATGGGTGGTTCCGGCACCCGTCCTACGTGGGATGGTTTTACTGGAGTATTGGAACACAGGTACTGTATCCAGTGTGCTCACATTCTTTTGTGTCATGACTCCAGTCTTTGCTCTCAATGCTGCCCATGCTGTGATGGGGTGCAGACAGCACCTGGTGCTGGGCATGGATTCTGCTGCCTCCCACTGGCACACAGGAAATCAGGAATCCTGAGTGCTCTGCTCCATGTTATCTTTGGGAAGATTCTGTTCCCTTAATTTTTTATGTGTAGTAAGGAGAGATGGTAGAGCTGGGATATGATTTGCTGCTGGTCCAAAGCTGATGTCCAGAGTTTTCTGTATCCCTGTGGTCAAAATGTCTTCCATGAGTGGTCAGACTCAACCTGGCTCCTGCCGAACACCAGCCCTGCACTTGAGGGCAAGGTAACTGCCTGATGAGAGGGTCAGCTCTGGCCAGCTGCAGCTGAGCCGTAGATCACAGCTGTTATAGCTGTGTGTTATTGTGGTTGGCTGGGCGCTGGCATTGGATTATATTTCTTTGGAGAGAATCTGTAAGGGTTGGCACATGGAGCTTTTGAGAGCTGGGGCAGTGAAGCCAGTGCTGCCTGTGCACTGCTTTCTTCATTCTGGGGAGAAACTGGGGGTCTTTTCTTTTTCTGTGTCAGTGTTACTGGAGGGGGATGAGCTGTGGGGCTGAGCCAGCTGAGGTTCTGGAGGGGACGCTCACCAGCAGCATCTGTTCCAGGTGTTGCTCTGCAATCCCATCTGTGTGGTGGGCTACGCACTGGCATCCTGGCGCTTCTTCAGGGAGCGGATCGAGGAGGAGGAGATCACACTCATTCATTTCTTTGGAGAAGAATACCTGGAGTACAAAAGGAAGGTGCCATCGGGTCTTCCTTTTATTAAAGGAGTCAAACTGGAACTGTAATGTGGGCGAAAACCAGACTGGCTGAGCAGATGCCCAGCTCCTGCTGCGCCCAGTGCCTGTGTGGCACTGGCATCGGGAGGTGCTTGTTGGTATTTCCCATCCACCCAGGAGGAGCTGGTGGAGGGCTGCAGCATTGGGCAGCCTGCTGGGTCAATCGCAGATAAGAAGCTCGTTCCTCGTCCTTGAGATCAGTCCTTCATTGCACATTCAGGGATCTTCCAGATAACTTAGCCTGTAGCGACCCTAAAGAGAATGAATCCTGCCTGCAGCAGCTGAATTGTCTTGGAACGCCTCTGGAACTGATTTTACCAGAAAACAGCACTGCCCTCCTGGCCCTGGGCAGGGAAGGTGCTGGGCAGCAGATTGTTCCTGTTGCGTAATTCGATTTTAAAGCTTTCTGACCTCGTGAGCCCGGTGATACGGCTTTAATCTCCTCGGGCCAAACTCCTTGAGCTGGCACTGGGGCAGCCATGGGAGCAGCCTCTGGCTCTGCCTGCCCTCGAAGCACCAGAGTGCTGGCAGCACAGCACCACTCAGTTCTCTCTAGGCCTTGGGGTCTGCAGGGAGGGTTCTGCTGCTCCCCTCATGCTGCTGGATCCGAGCACCTCTGGGCCCTCTCCTCCTCCCTCGGATGCTGCTGCGGGTGCAGTGTCACTGCTCCAGCTGCTGCCTCCCGCTGCCACCTCTGTTCCTTCTTCCTGCTTCCAAATCGCGCTGCTTCCTATCCTGCCAGGCTGCCTCTGTCTTGCAGAGATCCCAGGATTTTGGGTTGTGAAAGAACCACAGCTGCCAGGCTTGCTAAGGGCTTTAGTCCCTGAGATCCTCCCCTGCTCATTTGGGCAAAAGCTGTGATGTCAGGGCAAGTAGGAGATGCTTCTAGGGAAATCTCCAACCAGAAGAGTTGGGCTAGCTAACGCTCTTTTATAGTAACCATTTGGAAATGGTTCCCACTGAGCTGTGTGGTATAACTTTGTTGTTATATACCAAAGAGGTTCACTGTTTTCTTGAGTTCTACATTATTCTTCCTTGCTGGAATGGAAATGAGTTGCTTGTCAGTTCATGCTTGGAGCTTGTGGTGTTCCATGGGGAAGGCGCTGCGGTACGGCTCAGGAAGGGGCACTTGGTGAGAATGGCTTGGGTTTGGGTTTAGGTTTTCTTTTTTTATAAAGAAAAAAAAAAAAGAGAAAACATTGCCAACTTCTGTCTGGTTATTTGAAGGTCTTTTGAGGCGCTGGTGGCGTGATCATGGAAACTGGAATCCTTTATAATTCCTGGTGGGTTCTCAGAACATGCCAGCACTGTGTTGAGGCACGACTGTGACTCTGTGACTTGTGGGACTGCGCAGCCACAGGGATGAGGCTGACCCTAACCCTAACCCCGACCCTCTGTTTCTCCTTGCTGAACCTGATGCAGGGTTCATCCTCCACTGGGTTTGCTTGTTCACAGAGCATCTGCCTTGATGTCCTCACTGGTGATTTGTCCTTTGCTGAGCGGAGTTTTGGCTTGGGAGAAAAGACCAAAGGTGAAAACTCACCAGCTGGAGAGTGTTAATCTGTGCTAGGCACTCGGAGGCTCCCACTTGGGCTGTTTTTGTCTCAGGGAAGCTCATGGAAGCACTGGTTGCAGCTATTGGTCCCTCAGGCAGTTTAATCTGTAACTAATTTTTTTATAGGCAGTAATGTTCCTGCTGTGTCCTTGATCAAAGGAACTTTGAAACAAGCATTTGTCACTTTGGTTTGATATGCTGTTTGAAAACAGAAACAAAGCCTCATTCCCAGATTATTCTTCATAGTAAATGCACCTTGATCCTAATTTCACAAGTGCTGGTTCCAGCTCTGCAGGCTCTGTCCAAGCAGGATGCCTTGGCACTGAAAGAAAGGGATAAACTTTACCCTGAGCAAAACCTTTAGTGTCTCTTGACACTTTCGAACCAACAGCTTCTCTTCACCTTTTCCCAAATCCTGTGACCAGAAGCTCTGTGAGGAGACAGCAGCTTCCCAGGTGTGGGGAAGGCATATGAAGTTTTAGAGAAAAGCTGGAGTAATCTGTGAAACCCTGCCCTCTGCCACAGTAATCGGTGAGTTCTTAGTTCCCACATGTGCAGGGAACCTCTAGAGCAGCTGTTCCTGGTACCTGGCCCGTGTTGGTGCATGGCTACTCGGCACTTCAGAGAATGCTCCATTACCCAGCTGTGTACCCCTGGCCCTGCCCTGCACTGGGAGTTGTTATTTTTCTCCATAATTTGCTGCTGTTGTGGTTTTAGGAACAGCTGGATACCCTGAGCCAGCAGATCTGTTTTGTCAGCACTGCAGAACCACACAAACATGGACAACTGCACCCTTTTATTTCAGTTTGACACGTGAAAGGAGAGCACAGAGTTTTTCAGAAGCAAGTCTGCCTGAGATTTTTGTATGTGCTGCAGACGTGGCTGCCCGTGCTGTTTCCTGCCCTGGCTTGTGGCACTGGGCAAGAGGAGCTGGTCAGTGACCAGGACATGCCCAGCACTGGGCTCTACGGTGCTGGCTCTTCCAGGGTAGTACTCTCTGCTCCGCTCTTCTGCTGGCCCCTGCAGCAGTCTTTATTTTTTGGGGAGGGGTCTTCAGGAGTGTCCCTGGGCATGAAGCCTTCCCCGGGGCTGGCTGAAGCCCCGCTGTTGCTGCCAGGTGAGGCATCCCTGGGGAAGGGAAGGCACCTTGAGACAGGGTCACTATGGGAAAGAGCATGGGAGGAACTTGGCACTCAGGTGCTTGCGGTCGCCTACCTTGGCACCACTTCATTGTCGTCACAGATCTTGAGCAGCATCTGGGCCTCTTCTTTGGGCTCCTGAGGCTCCTGCAGCCTGTGGCAGGATGGGTGTGAACTGTGAGCTACGTCCCCCCTGGCCCTGAAAGCCCCTGTACCCCTCACCTGGGCTCCAGCCTCTCCTTCACTTTGGCGATGGAGCGGACGTAGGGCGCAATCTGCTTGGTGATGGTGCTCAGGCAGCTGTTCTCCTGCCGCAGCTGCAGCAAGTCATGGAGCTGGGCTGGGGGTGAGAGGAGTGGGCTGGGACACGGCCAGCCCCACAGTGCAGCCACAGGGGGACGTGGAGGGAGCACGGGGTCACCAGTACCTTCATAGATCTCCTGCTCATTTGCTACCCGCTGGTAGGTCTCCTCCCAAACCTGGAAGGAAGAGAGGGAGCTGGGCAGTCTGCAGTGGTAGGGCACAGAGGGGCACTGCTCTGCCAGGATGTGCCAGCTGTACCTCCTCAAAGACACTGCGCATCATCTCCACAGCGGAGTAGTGAGCTGCGATCTGCACGTCCATCTGCAGCGACTTCTGCAGGATCTCGCTCATGATCTCTGATTTGATGAGTGAGTGGTGCTTGGTGAGGTCACGGTGCAGCTCCTGCACCTGGTCCTTCAGGCCCTGGATCTCCGTCTGCAGCATCTGTGGGGACCAGTGGGCACAGCCACATGAGCAGCACCAACCTGGCCCATCCTGGCCCGTCCCATCCTGCTTCCACCCGTGCTCCCTACCCGGTAGGTGTTCTCGTAGTTGCGGCAGTGCTCAGCGAAGGGGGTCTCACGCCCCTCGGCCAGCAGCACCTTGGTGCTGATGTACCGGTGCATCGTTGGCTTCTTCACCATGGGGCCGGTGGACATTTTGTCACTGGTTGGAGGGCAGCTGGGCACGATGAGAGTCTTGGAGCATTGGCCACCAGGGAGCCTGTATGGAGAGGGGACAGTGACATGATGCAGGTGAGCAGCAGTGGGGGTGAGGTGTCAGGGACCGTGTCACCAGCTCAGCCCCACCGCCCCTTGGCTCTGGTGAACCTGGGGATGAACCAGTCCGACGTGTCCCTTCCCTCACCCAAGCACAGGGTTCAGTCAGAGGTGCCTTATGTTGCCCCAAAAATCAGATTTCTGTGGGCTTCTCTCCTGATTCTTGCAGTTTTGGAACCAGCTGTGGCAGTAAGAAGCTAAGGAGCTGAGCTCTGCATCCTCCAGTTTCTGAAGGGCAGGATAGAGATTGCTCCCTCACCACTGGTATCTCCTGGCCCCTTGGCAGGCACTACTGCCCCTGTGTTTCCCACCATCCCGTGGTCTCCCCGTGCTAAACACCACCACCATTGGTCCTACCGTGCAGTGCCGTGCTCCCCCTGCCCGTGCTGAGGTCAGCAGCCCCCAGGAGCTCAGCCACCCTGCAGTGCCGAGCCTGGCTGGGGGTGAGGAGCAGTCCCCATGGGGCGGCAGTGCCCGTCTGTCCTCTCTATCCGAGAGGGCCTGGCAGGGCCGGTGCTGCTGTGACATCAACAGGCCTAAATATATCCCTGGTGAAGAATGGCCAAGCACTTCTCTGAAATTCTGATAAAAATAGTGGCGGGCAAAGAGACTGCGGCACCACGGGCATGTGGGCGAGCAGGAGCTGGCCCAGGTGGAACACCCATGGAGAGGGGGCAGAGCCCACCAGGGAGCATGGCAGGGGCTGGGCTGGGGAACAGAGTGAGGCTCAACCAGGCCCCCAGCTGCCAGCCCTGCTGCTGCCCGCCCCTCTGCCACCTGCCCCACTTCCCAGAAGTGTCACTTGAAGCCTGTTGTTCATCAGTGCAGCTGTGCCTGTACTGTCCTGGTACCACTGCTGAGGTGACAGGCTCAAGGGCAGTAGCAGGGGCAAGCTTGGCATGGTGAGATGCTGAGGGGACTGTGCAGTGTGGCACGTGGCAGGGGACACAGTAGCACATGTGCCTTGGGTGCAATCCTAGCACCTCACATGTTCGTGCCGGTGATGCCAGGACCGATGCCACCAGCGCTGCCCACCACAGAGCGGCGGGGGCTGAGCATCAGGAGGGGCTCCAGGCAGCGGGCAAACTCTGCCCGGTACTCGCTGTTGATCTAGGGGGCAAGAGAGGAGAGTGCAGCTGGGAATGGGGCAGAGCCAGCAGCTGGCACTGCCCACAGGCTCTGCAGTGCAGGCAGGGCTCTACCTTGCTGGTCTGGGCTGGACGCAGGCGGTGTGGCAGCTTGACGATCCTCTGCAGCCTCTCCATCAGTTGCTGAAAGGCAGTGATGAAGCATGGTAAGGGGTGCCCAGTACCTTGCCCCTTAACTCAGCACTGCCACAGGATGCTTTAACCACCCTGCAGTGCTGGCAACACTCACATAGCCCAGGTCCAGGAACTCGGCTTTGTTGGCAGAGCTCAGGAAGGCCGAGCAGGTCACCAGGTGAACCTGTGTGTGTGGAGGGGGTCTGTCACTGTCTGGCTTTGGTGTCAAAATGTCCCTGCCTGGTATGAGACCCTACCTGCAGAGTGGGCAGCAGGGAGGCAAGGTGGGCCAGCTGCTCCTTGAATGCCTTCTCCTTTTCCTCATGCTGGCTGCAGCAGAGCAGGGTATGGCACAGCCTTTGCAAGACCCCAGGGAGCCATCCAGCCCCAGGCATCTCAGAACACTTTGGGAAGGGGTGACAGCCCTCAGACAGGGCTCAGCTCATGGTTCCTCACCTCTGCACAGCTTTCAGGAGCGTCTTTTTCCTCTCGGAGAGCTGCTCCTGCAAATGGCACAGCCACCCTGTGTCCTGCGGCCACCCCAGTCCCTTCCCACTGCTCTGGCTCTGTCCCACAGGCACAGGGCTCCATGTGCAGGCGGATGAAGAGGGGTGCTGCACCTGCATGCGGCTGAAGAGGGAGTTGATGGCTGCCTCCTCCTCACTGGCACTGTTGTGAACCTCCTCGATCATGGCCTTGAGCAGGACAATGGCCTCACGGGTGGAGGTCTGCAGTTCCTTCACAGCCTGCCCGGGATGGCAGGTGGTTGCAGTGCAGGGGTCAGCACAGCACCCCCACATCACCCCCACACCCCCCAGCCCTACCCACCATCACTGCCTGGTCCAGCCGCTGGCAGCCCTGCATGTACGCTGTCTCAATGTCGATGCAGTGTGCCCGGCTCTCCCTGCAGGCACAGACATCAGGGAAAAACACAGGATGGGGCACGTGGCAAGCATGGGGGTGGGACTACTCACCCCTGCATGTCCCTGAAGCAGTTGATGCAGAGCATGGACTTCTTCTCAGTGGAGAACATGATGTAGGGCTCCTCGTGCAGTGCTGCAGGGGACAGGAACATGGTGTAGCCTGGCACGGTGCAGTGCAGCATAGCCTGGCACAGGGCAGCCTGGCATGGCACTCACGGCACTTCTTGTGGATGTCTTTGGTGCGCTTGGAGAGGGAGACAATCTCGTGGCGGGTGAACATCCTGGCACGGTGGGTCTCCTCGCGGCATGGGGCACAGAGGGGCTGCCCACAGGTGTTGCAGAAGTACATGGTGTCCAGCTCCTGTGTGAGCAGACACAGGTGGTGGCAAGCATGGCCCTTGCAGGGGTCCCCTATCCACCCCACCTGTCCACCCCGCTGCCCTTACCGCCTTGGTGCAGCACCGGTCACAGTTGGCACACTGCATGTCCTCCTCACTGTCGGCTGAGCTGTCCACCAGGAACTGCAGGAGCCGGTCCACCGGGGGCAGCCCTGTGCCACCCCTCACCACTGAGGGGTGCCTGCGGGTATCAGATGGGGACAAGGACAGGGACACCCACCTGGGCCAGCAGGGTGGCTTTGGGGATGCAGGGAGCAGTGCTGTGCTGAGCTGCCAGCCCTGTGCTGCGCCTCAATCCTGGTGTGACCCAGGCAGGGCTGTCCCTTACCCGCAGAGTGGACAGCGCAGGCGGCCATCGCTGGCACGGCCTCGCAGGCAGCTGGCACAGAAGTTGTGGTAGCAGTCAAGCAGGCAGGGGTGCTGGTAGGGCTCGTGGCAGAGCAGGCACACCAACGGGTGGCAGTTGGCCTTCTCCAGCTCAGAGTAGCTCTCCAGTGGGGAGAAAATGCCACCCGCCATCTGTGGGGTTGAGAACCAAGCCCTGTGCCCAGGGATCCCGTGTGGCACCAGTTTGTGAGAGCACTGTGTCTGCCACAGAAAGGACGAAACCTGCTCCAGGGCCCGCGAGCTGCTGACTATTTTTAGGTTATGAGCTGCGTAGCACGAGGCTGCCGCCAGTGCGCCCCTTCCCCTGGTGTTACAGGCTGGAGGCTGCAGCACTGGGTTGGATGATCCCCACAGCTAAGTGTCCCCCCTGGTGTGTGTCCCCCAAAGAAGGAGCATCCCCTGAGATGGGCTGTCCCCTGCAGCAGAGCATCCCCCAGGAGAGGGGTGGGGGTTCCTTCAGGGCAGGGTGTCCCTCCGGAGAAAGCATTCTCTCGGATGGGGTGCCCCCCGCCCAGAGATGGCAGCCTGGCAGTGAAGGCAGCCAGGTGCCCCACATGCCGGTAGTCCCCGTTTCGGGCACAGGTGTGTCCTGGCCAGGTGAAGGCTTTACCTCTCCCTGTCTGTAAATCGGGGGTTCCGAGCCGAGCTGTGCTGCTGCTCACTCACCGTGTGCCGGCAGGAATGAGAGCGATGCCGAGGCGGCAGGGCCTGGCCAACCCTGTGACGTGGGGCCCCTGGCACTGCCACGCCACGGCCCAAAAATAGCCCCGTGCGCTCCTCGGGGCCCTGCGGCGGGGACGGCCCTCGGCGTGTGGGGACACGGGACTGCGTAGCCACCCAGGCTGCGGAGACATGGGCATCTGCATGGCCTGGTGATAGCCCGCAGGAGGTGCGGGGGTCACCCTGTGCAGAGTGAGAGCTCCGGGGTGCAGAGTCAACAGTACGCACCGAGGCTCCCCGCGGTGCTGGGTCACCCCGTGGGCATGGAGGCTCCCCGGGGTGCCAGTGAGTCACCGGGTGAGCACTGAGGAGCCCCGACGTGTGGGGGATCACTCCATGCGCCGTGAGGTTCCCACAGTGCAAGGTAACTCCGTGCAAAGTGAGAAGCCGCAGAGTGCGGGGGTCACTCCGTGAAGAGAGGCTCCCGGGGGAGAAGTCACTCCGAGCCCAGTGAGGCTCCCGAGGGGGTCATTCCGTGCCCGGTGAGGCTCCCGGGGTGCGGGGGTCACTCCGTGCACAGAGGCTCCCGGGGTGCAGAGGTCACTCCGTGAACAGTGAGGGTCCCGGGGGCGTCACTCCGTGCCCGGTGAGGCTCCCTGTGTACCGGGGTCACTCTGTGCCCGGTGAGGCTCCTGGGGTGCGGAGGTCACTCCGTGCCCAGTGAGGCTCCTGGGGTGCGGAGGTCACCCCGTGCCCAGTGAGGCTCCCGGTGCCGGGGTCACTCCGTGCCCGGTGAGGCTCCCTGGGTACCGGGGTCACTCTGTGCCCGGTGAGGCTCCCTGGGTACCGGGGTCACTTCGTGCCCGGTGAGGCTCCCGGTGCCGGGGTCACTCCGTGCCCGGTGAGGCTCCCGGTGCCGGGGTCACTCCGTGCCCGGTGAGGCTCCCTGGGTAGCGGGGTCACTCCGTGCCCGGTGAGGCTCCCGGTGCCCGGGTCCCCCGCGGGCGGTGCGGGGCACACTGCACACGCACCCCACGTGCCGCTCCCTTCGCTCCGCAGGCTCCGTCCCCCGCGCAGCCCCGCCCACAGCCCGGCCCCCGCGCGCGCCCCGCCCCGCCAGGCATCACCGTCCGCTCGCTGAGGCCCCGAGCGGGTACGACCGGAAGCGATCGACGCCGTCGGCACTCGGCTGGGACGGCCCGAGCGTGGTTTTGCGCAGGCGCGCGGCGCGCGCTCCCTTTCTGCCTCGCGCGGAGCCGCCATGGCGCCCGCGGTGAGTGAGCGCGGGACCGGCACCGGCCTCTGCCTCCCCGAACCGCCCCCCGCCGCCACCGGGACACCTTCCGCCCCGCCCCTAGCCCCCGGCAACCCCCGCAGCCTCGCCGCCTGTCCTAGCCACGCGGCCTGCCCCCGCCCGCTCTTCTCCGCGTGGGCCCGGGCCCGGCCCGCGCCTTCCCGGGGCCCCACGCGCCGCCCGCCGCCCATCCGGATCGTGGCGGCGGGCCGCGGGCGAGCCCCGTTCCCACCGCCTTGTCCCCGATCTCGATCCATGCCTGGGCCTTCCCCTGTCCCCTAGCCTGGAGCTCGGCCCGGCCCCTCCCCGCTGCCCAGGGTCGGTCCCTCGCGGCGTTCCCCCTCCCTTCTCTCCCTCACTCTCCCTCACTCTCCCTCACTCTCTTTCCCCCTACAGCAGAAGAAGCCTGCGGCGAAAGGTGGCAAGAAGAAGAAGCAGGTTCTGAAGTTCACGCTGGATTGCACGCACCCCGTCGAGGATGGCATCATGGACGCCGCCAACTTCGTGAGTTCGGTGCCTCCGCGGAAACCGTGATTGCTCCGCCTCACTCGGGGCCTTCCCAGGGTGATGCTCCGCTCCCAGCGGCCCCGAACATCCCCGGCTATCCCGCAGCTCTGCTTCTCCCTTGAGGCTGTCCCATGGGCTGAGGAGCAGGGTGTGCTGGGGTGGGGATGCAGCTGGGTTTGCGACACTTTGTAGTTAAAGCACAAGCGTTGTTCCTGTCCATGGATGGTTTTTCTGTTTATCTCTGCTGGGTGAGTTCGTGTAATGGCAGGGATGTAGTGGGGCCAGGGATGCTGCACTTTATGGTTATGAGCCTATCCCCATCCAAACCGTACTCCAGCATGGGCCTGGGTGAGGCTGGGGCTGAGGGGAGCTCAAAGGAGCCTGACCCCGCTGTCCTGGCTATCCCCCCGGAGGGCAGGGAACATCCTACTGTGCTACAGTCCGATATGTGCAGGCTTGAGCACCTCACCTAGGTGTGGCTTTGATGGGATGGATCAGCCTGGTTTGAGGAGTGGGCTCTCCTGGGCTACGGGGGCTTTGGTGTCTGTTCCCCAGCTCCAAACACCAGGCACAAGCCAGCCTGTGAGGGCTGTGTCTGGTGTGAGTTGTGGCCCTTGCTCACAGCTGTGTTTTTCCTGCAGGAGCAGTTCTTGCAGGAACGGATCAAAGTGAACGGCAAAGCGGGAAACCTGGGCGGGGGCGTGGTGACCATCGAGAGGAGCAAGAGCAAGATCACGGTCACATCAGAGGTGCCATTCTCCAAGAGGTGAGGTGGGGCAGGCCCAAGTCCTCCTGGGGCCTCTTGGTCAGTGCAGATGGCCCTTGGTGTACACTGAGAGCCTGTGGGCAGGAGGAGCTGGCAGGGAAGAGATGTCTTAGTGCAGGAGTTGTTCTGCAGTTTGTGCTACCTGGCACTCGCTGAGTGGCTGCTCTTCCCAAATGATACGTGAGAGAGGAATGTGTATGTATTCCAGCTGGGAAGGCTGCTGGGGATCTGCAGCCAATAGGTGCTGAGTGGAGAATTTATGGGTATCTGCAGACAAGTTCTCAGGTTGTTCCCCCCATCTTGGGCTTTGGTTCTCCTTGGGCTGACATCGGCAAAATGCAGTTGTGCCAAGGTATCCCAGATTGTTCCCCTTGTCCATGGTTCTCTTGCCCTCTGCCCGCTTCTCCTGGCTGCCTGTCCTTGGACTGGCATCGGCAAACCGGGGTTGTGCCACGGCAGAGTTGTCTCAGGAGCTGGCTGGGCATTCAGAGTGGTGAGAAAAGCAGAGCTGTGTGGGCGGTGGGCGTGCCCTACCCTGTGAGCACCTGCCTTTCTCCCAGTGCTGTTGCTCCACGTGGGTTCCACACCTCCCACATCCCAGCAGCGGGTATTCGCCATCCCAGTGGAGATTCCCTGTGGAGTGGGTACTGGGGTCACAGCCTTCTTGGGGCAAGAATGATCTCCCAGGATCCCTGTCATGGCATTGTGGTGCTATTCTCCTGGTTGCAGTGTTTCCCTGCAGGAGCTTTGCTAGGAGGTGGCCAGTGGGATGTGTTGGTCCTGCTGGAGGTGGGACCCCACGAGAATAAGGGTTTATTAGTCAAAATGCCACTTGAGGGGCTGCAGGGGGCAGTGGGGCACCACTGTCAGTTGTGCCTCTCCCACAGGTACCTCAAGTACCTGACCAAGAAGTACCTGAAAAAGAACAACCTGCGGGACTGGCTGCGTGTGGTGGCCAACAGCAAGGAAAGCTACGAGCTGCGCTACTTCCAGATCAACCAGGATGAGGAGGAGGAGGAAGAAGAAGATTGAGCCCCACCGCCGCTGCTGACGGCCATTTTGTACAGTTTCACTTTTCTGGAATAAACAGCAGCAGAGTTGTTCATAGCCCGTGCTCGGTGGCGGCTGCGGCTCCGGGGGGCGGTTTGGGGGGATTTGGGGGAGCGGCGGGCGGGGGGCGTGCCGGGGGCGTGGCCCGGGCAATGAAGGGGTGTGGCCGGGGGCGTGTCCCCGCAGGGGGCGGGGCCGGCTCTCGCCATCTTGGCGCGGAGCGGCCGCGCCCGGCTCGGCCCCGGCGCTCGGCCCGGGGCGGGCGCTGCCCCGCCCGGCATGCGGGGCCCGGCGGCCGCCCGCGAGCTGCTGGACGACGCGGACAATGAGGAGGACGTGTCGGGTAGGCGGCGGCGGCGGGCGGGGGGCGCGGGCGGGGCCGTGGCATCGCTCCCCGGGTCGGTCCGGCCGTGCCGCGGGCGATCCCCGTTGTCCGCACGCCCCGGACCCGAGGGGTCTGTGCCAGGTCCTCCTCAGTAGCCGGTTCCCACCCGGGCGGTGCCTGGGGGCCGGCTGGTTCCCGGGGCTGGGCTTGGTGCAGCCATGCCCAGCCTGTCAGACCTAAGCTAGCACAGCGTGAATCAGTGAATCATGGAAGCACAGGACGGTTTGGATTGGGAAGGACCTTAAAGACCATCCAGTTCCACCACCTGCCATGGGCAGGGACATCTTAAACTAGAGCAGGTTCTCCAAGCCGTGTCTAACCTGGTCTTGAACACTTCCAGGGATGAAGCATCCACAGCTTTTCTGGGCAGCCTGTACCAGGGCCTCACAGAACTCAAGCAAGCAATACATCCTGACCACTCCGAAGTGGTGTTGTTGTATGAGCTGAGAAATTAAAAATAAAAACAGGCTTAAAGCCATGTGGAGACTGGCTGGGATGCTCTGGGTTTGGGGAGATAGTGATGGGGAGGGGAGGTGTGCACTAGCATGAGTGCCTCTGCCCAGGGCTGGTTCCCTGAGCAGGTGTGAGCAGCCCAGAACAACCTGGCAGCTGTGGCACCCATTTTTCACATGAACCCTCCCTCTCCTCCGCTCTGTGTGTTTTTGTGAGCTCTGGGGATCAGAAAAGTAAAAGCCAAGTGCTCCCCCAGTGTCTGCAGGCCCAGGTCAGCAGGAGCAGCATTGCATTCTGAGAGTGCAGCATGGGTTGCCCACACCTCTGTGCTAGATGTGAGTGGCAGGAGGATCTGGGCATGGGAAGAACTGAGGCTGGTGCTGATGGACAAGACCCTTGAGGGACACCAGTGGGGCAGCTGCCACTGTGAGGGTCTGCAGGAGAGGCCACAGATGTGTCTTGTGGCCTGAGGCTGCTGCTCAGGTGTGCTCCTCTGTCATGGTGAACACAGTGTCCTGTACCTGTGCAGTCTGTCCACATGAGCTGTCCCTTTTGTCCCCAGAAGAAGATGATGGGGTGCTGGAAGGATTGGATGAGTTTTTTGCGGAAGACCAAGTTGTGGTACAGAAAAAGAAGAAATCCAAGAAGCTGAAAGATGGCAAGACTGCCAAAATCAAGAGGAGGAAGAAGGAGGTAACACTGCATTTTCTCACACTGGGCTGGGGCTCCTCAGCTGTGGTGCAGAGGCAGCAGTTCAGAGTGCTACAAGCACCTCTTGGGTCTCTGTGGATGGAAAGAAGCACTGAGCAGGTGCTCTCCCATTCCTCGGAGGTGACTCCATTACCCCTGGTGCCTCTTGCCCAGCTTGGCTACTCAGGACTGGCAATGTCCCCTGCAAGTGGTCACTGGGGAGCAGCTGAGGGGAGAAGGGGCCACCATTCCTTCTGTAGTGATGCAGGCACTGGCTCTTGTGGGTACATGGGTGTGTCCAGTGGTACTGTCTGGTCTGGGACATGATCAGGGCAGGGCTTGGAGGCTTCTGTGGATATTTGTGTTGGCTGCACTCATTCCAGCTTTTTGCAAGTAGGATGGTCCAGGGGCCTCTAGGACTGGGCACATGGAAGGACTCGTAGGCCTTCTGTAGGAAAACAAAGGCGAGGATTTGTGTCCTCAAGGGTCAGGCCCTGAGGCTGCACTGGATGTGTGCTGCTGGGTTGAGAAGGCTGGCTGGCACTGCTCCCAGACCCTGGCTCACTGATGCTGTGCCACATGGGCTCTGCCTCTCACTGTCCCGTCCCCAGACAGTGCTGGACATGAGGACAGGAACAGACATCTTGTGTGCCAGCACTTTCCTACCTAAACATAGACGAGCTGCTGGGAACAAAGGGTAAGCAGTGATGGTTCCTCAGCCCCCTACTTCCGCTGCTGGGGCTGGGGAGAAGTTGCACACCCAGCACAACTGGGCATGTCCCCCCTTGCCAAGGCAGGGCTGGGTGTTGCTGATCTCCCCAGGGCAGCTGTAAACAGATTGGCTGGATGAGGTATGGCATTGAAGTGCTTGTGGTACGGGAAGAGTGTGATGAGCTGCTGGTTTAAAGACAGGTGATTCCATCCTGCACTGCCTCTTGCCGTCGTGGCCCCAAGGAAGCTTGTTTCCATCTTGGCCATGGTGATGTTCTCCTGCAGATACCACACAAAGCAGGCTCAGGCTCTCTGCCCCCTCTACCTCTCCCATTGTTAGGCACAGTTTTTTCCCTATGTTTTCTGAGAGAGGTAAAATAAAACACAGCTCCAAGGTATTTTCACCTCTGCCTCTTTGCCGTTGCTGCTGACCTGCCTGAGTCCTGCAGCTGTGTGTGCAGCTTGTGCTGAGCTTGGCTGCTGCTGAGCTAGGGGTGGGGAGGAAATAACAGGCTGAGAGCCCCTGTTTTTTAATTAATGCCTTGTGTGGGCAGCTCTAACCAGGTTCTGCCTGGTCATCTGTCAAATCCAGGAGAAGCTGGTGCTGGAGCTGTTGGTTGGCATGAAGCAGCACCCAGGCTGCCCTTGCGGTCAGGGGGTAAAATATAGAGGACCTTGAATGGGGTTTCCTTTTCCTGAACTTCTCAAGAGTTTTGGGGGCAAATGAGCCTTGCCCTTGCTAGGGGCAGTGGGAGTGAGGTGCGAGCCAGTGCCCGTGCCCGCTGCAGTCCCCGGGCTGGATCGGGGCTGCCGCGCCGCACTGCCGCGGGAATTCGCCGGCACCAGCCGCAGTGGAGCTCCAGGCGATGCTGCAACCCCCCGGAAAAAATTCCAGGCTGTGGTTGGAACCTCAGCGCAGGCAGATGAAGGTCCTTGGCAGAGAAGGCAGCGGAGAGGGAGATTCAACCTGTACTGCAGCAGTTCCCATGGAAACCAATTATCCTGTGCCCAATTCCAGCTGTTCCTAACCCCGCTGATGGAGAGGCGCGGGCTGCTCCGAGCCGGGAGGGACCGACGGACGCCGAGCCCCGGCGGTGCCGGGCGGTGGCTCCGGGCAGGAGGGGCGGAGGGAACCGGGATCGGCCCGGGAAGGGCTGGCGGGGCTGGGCGCTGTCCGCTGTGCTGGCCCCGGTGCTGCTCGGTGCCCCCGAGGGACGGGGTGGCATCCAGAGAGATGGGGTGACATCCATAGGGACGGGACGGCATCCATATGGACAGGATGGCATCTAGAGGGGCGGGGTGACATCCATAAGGATGGGACGGCATCCATAGGGACAGGACGGCATTCACAGGGACGGGATGACATCCGGAGGGGGCCCCGTGGGAACCTGGTGCAGTTCAACAAAACCAAGTGTGGGTGCTGCACCTGGATCACGGCAGCCCCCAGTATCAATCCGGGCTGGGTGATGAGCAGATCGAGAGCAGCCCTGCTGAGAAGAACTTGGCTGTGCTGGTTGTTAAGAGGCTGGACATGCCCTGGCAGTGTGTGTTGGCAGCCCAGGAAGTTACCCGGGCTTTGCCCAGCAGGCAGCCACACTCCTTGGGATGGTAATTTTGTTACCCGTCAGTGTAAAAATATTATAACAAAAATATCCCCATGGCAGTCCCTGTCTCTGGCTCTTTCTGCACAGTGTAGCCATTGAAGTCTGCTGCTTTCTGACTGTGGGGAAGCAGAGTGCATCCATCCACTGCAGATGGGAGGTTCCGTGTGAGAGGTTTGTGGGGAGAGTGAAGTGGGGACAGGCTTGTTTCACTGTCCCTTTCTCTTTTAGGGGAGTAATGATGAAATGTCAGAAAATGAAGAGGAGATCGAGGAGAAATCAGAAAGTGAAGGGAGTGACTATTCTCCCAACAAAAAGAAGAAGAAAAAACTGAAAGATAAGAAGGAGAAAAAGCCAAAAAGGAAGAAGAAAGATGAAGAAGAAGATGACAATGAGGATGGAGGTTTAAAGGTACAAAAGACTTTACTCTGAGCTGGTGCTAGTGCCTGAAGCCAGGCTTGGACAAGGGGAATTGGGGGTTTCTTGAGAAACTTTCCTTGGGTTTGGCAAGGATGAGGTTGCAGGTGAATGACTGGGACAGGAGAAGTTCTATTTCCCTGGCGCTTATCTTGAGTGCATGGAGAAGCTGAGTTTTTTGGAGTTGTGAAACCTGCCAAGGCCTTATATAGTGTTACATGGTGGGGAGCATTTGCATGGTGCCATGGTAATTTGTTTCTTGGGACTGCATAAAGTGTTAATTTATTAAGTGCTTGTGTGTGCTGTGTCATAAATCCCTGAAACAAATCTCTGCATATCACTGACTAGGGAGATATGGAGCACATGGCAGACCCAGCCTTGTGCTGCTCATCTGCAGAGCCATGGCTGTTTGTATTAATGATGACTCTTTAAATCTTTAGGAGCCCAAGAGCTCAGCCCAGCTCATGGAGGAATGGGGTCTTGATGATGTAGATTATGTTTTCTCAGAAGAGGATTATCACACTCTGACAAATTACAAGGCTTTCAGCCAGTTTCTCAGGTAGGGAACTGTGGACTTGGTGGTTGAGGTTTGGGCATTGCTCAGATGAAGTGAAGTCAATTCTGCATCGCCAGTTCCTTGTTGCTTCTTCCTCCCAACTCAGTCCTCAAAACTCCATTTATCTGCAGGATTGACTCAAACAGGTGAAGCATTTGTCTTTCCTGCTCTCCAAAGCCCTGTATTTTGTGTATGGTTATATGAAAAGTTTAGTGAGAAAAACAGTGTTAATGCACTCCTGCTTGTACATGAGCCTTTCAGAGCACAGCAGGTATTTCACGGAAGGGAGGTCTCTGAGGAGGTTTAAGTGTGCCCCCTTGCATATATTTGCTTAAGGAAACTGGTTTCTTCTGCCTCCCCATGAAACTCCTGCTGTGAGGCAGCGCTGCCGCTCTTTTGGGCTGAAGCACCAGCACGTGAGGGCAGGAGCAGACAAACAGCACAGTGCTGCTAACACGTGGCTCTCCCTCTCCCCTGCCCTGCAGGCCTCTGATTGCCAAGAAGAACCCCAAGATCCCCATGTCAAAGATGATGACAGTGCTCGGTGCCAAGTGGCGAGAGTTCAGTGCCAACAATCCCTTCAAGGGCAGCTCGGCGGCGGCGGCTGCGGCGGCTGTGGCTGCAGCTGTGGAGACTGTCACCATCGCCCCGGCACTCCCTGCCAGCCCCCAGCTCCCTGCCCTGCCCCCCGTCATCAGGAAAGCCAAAACCAAGGAGGGGAAGGGTGGGTGCCACTTGTGGGGGGCTGCTCCTGCCAGCAGAGCTGGCACAAGGCTGCAATACACCAGCTTCAGTAAACTGGGAGGGAAAAGAGGGTGCCAGAGGGGTTGAGCTCCCCTTGCAGAGGTCCTTGAGAGGCATGTGGTTCATGAACCATGGCAGATTGAGCCTCTGGGTCTGCTGGATGTTTGGCAGTTTGGCAATTAATTAAGCTGAGCAGCAGTGGGAAAGGAGGGGGATCTGACTTTGTGCCATGTTCTGCCTTGGGAAGCTGCTGTTCCGCTGTGCTGGAGGGTAATTTGGGTGACAGTTGTTTATAGAGTACCAAACAAGTTTTCAATTTCTTAAGGTCCAGGTGTACGGAAGAAAATCAAGGGCTCCAAAGACGGGAAGAAAAAGGGGAAAGGGAAAAAGGTGGCAGGCTTGAAATTCCGGTTTGGAGGAATCCCCAGCAAAAGGAAAAAGGGCTCCTCTGTAAGTTTGCAGGGCTGTGGGTCTGGGAGGGAAGTACTGGGACAAACCCTTGTTGGGGATGGGACAGCCACCCCATGTCAGGGGTGTCACAGCTCAGGCCCTGATCAGCACATCCACTTGCACCCGTGTCCAGAATCACATTTGTGAGACTCATGTCTGGCCACAGTTTTTGCTAAAATCACGTGACCCTGTTTACTTTCAGCAGTGCGGGTGGTAATGCCATCATTTCAGATTTCATTTGCAAAGGAATTCTTCAGGGCTTGCACTGCATCTGAACCGTATGTCACAGAGAATTCTGGGATGCTTTAATTGCATTAGCAGGGCCTGCCCTCAGCATTGCCTGGGGTGCTGGAGCTGCCCAGCCAGAGCACACTGCGCTCTGCTCAGTGCACCAGTATCAGGCATGTTTCAAGGAATTAACAGCATTTTAAAGAATAATTTCCTTGGATAACCTGTGACTGGGGCTGGGGCTCTTCTAGGTGTTGATAATATTGGTCAAACCCCCTCACCTCGCTGTGTTGCAGTTCCAGCTCTAGTTCCCATAGCACAACCTGTTTTCAAGCACATCTGTAAGGGCAGGAGACACTAATTTCTGCAGATTTTCAATCACGTATCACAAAAAATTCCTTCTGTGCTCTAGATCCACACATTCACCTTCCAGAGAGTCACAAAGAGCTCGGGCTGCCTCCTCAGCTGGAGCCCCTGATCAGGAGTGTGCAGGCTGGGAATTTGCATGCTTGAGTTTGCTTGAGGAATTAGATGAATTATTATGTTTTGAGTCCATGGGATGCTGGGCCTGTTTTGACTATGTTTTCATACTATGGGAATGCCAAGTGTGAATGCCTGCATGCATGGACACAGGTTGGATGGCACAGCTGAAATGGGTGTCGAAAGAGAGAGAGGGAGCAAAGTTCTGCCAAGTGCTGTAAAAAGGGCTCTTTGGATGCACAGGGTGGGAGTATAGGGTTGTTCCTATCCAGGAGAACACAGTCTCAACAGTGGAATGACAGCTGGGCTGCCAGCACTTGGACTGGGTGTGCTTTGCTTTTTCTTTCTGCAGAGCGAAGAGGAAGAACGGGAAGAATCTGACTTTGACAGTGCCAGCATCAACAGCTCCTCCATGCGCTCCGAGTGCTCAGCTGGCCTGGGGAAGAGAGGGAAGAAGAGGAAAAAGAAAAAGAGGAGTAGGTCACCCTTTGTACTCTGTTTCTGTTTTGTATTCCCTGTTCAGATGGTGCTGCCCTGGCCCGTGCAGCTCCGGGCTGTGTGTGGCACTGGCTCGGTGGGAGAGGATGTGCCTGTGCCTGTCTGTGTGAGTGGAGTGTGAGGTGCTCTCTTGGTGTCCAGGCCCTGCTGCTGGGGGCTGCAAGGAGGTTTCAGAATTTGTGGAGTTTCCAGGGAAGTGATTTTCTGAGGAAATCTTTTCTGAGGAAATTTTCTGAGGCAAGCTCCCAGCAGAGCAGGGCAGGCTGTAGTGAGACTGTGTGAAGATGAGGGGTGCTTTGTCTGTGTGAGGTGTTCAGTCAGGCAGGTGGCAGAGCTGTGGTAGCGATGCAGGGACAGGGAGGCACGTGAACCATGGTGAAAGGATCTGTCAGGATCTGCCAGTGGCTGTGTGACCACATTTGTGTGTGTGTCCCTTCATCCCTTCCTGTGTGGATGCTGTGCCATGGCATCTCTGTCCTCGTGCTGCTCTGGAGAGCAGCTCTCTGTGCTGAGCACGTTGCCTTTCTGTCTTGTGTCTTTGTTTGGGATGAGATATTTCAGATCCAGGGGCATCCTTTGGCTTCTTGGCTTTTCTGGTGGATTTTTGTTTCCAAGATACGGAAGGGCAGCCTCTGGGCTGGGGATCAGTTAGGATGTGACTCTGGCCAGCCTCCCCATTGGTCTGGCTGGCTGGCCCCATGTCTTGTGTGTAAAGGGCATTGCTTGTGGCCTTGTGAGGGCCCTGGTGCTGGAGGTAGGCAGCTCCTGCTGCGTGCTGGAGGAGTGGAAGGTCAGAGTTCCATGCCAGGAGTTTGTGGCCGAGCTGGGAATTGAGATTAGCCATTCTGGCACTTGCAAGGCCTCATTCCTCTCCTTTTCCCATCCATGCTGTGTTGAGAGTGCTCCTGCCTCTGTGCCAGGGAGCCCTGAGGAAGAGCAGAGTAGTCCCAGGAGAGGAGTCCTGTCCTTGGCCATGTCACCCTTGCATGGTGCGTTTGCAGCTGGTGCTGGTGCCTGGGGAGGTTTCTCTGACCGGCCTCCCTTGCAACCTCTCCAGGTTCTGGCATTCTCCATTGAGAGCCTGAAGGAACCAAAGGATGATACAGTGTGGAGAGAGAAAGAGAGACAGAGGTGAGATGATGCTGTGTGCAAAAGTGAACTGTGATGCTGAGGGACAGAGAGGTAGTGGGAATTAACAGGAGGGGTCCGAGGTGAAATGCTGTCCTTATTTCCTTAACTGTATGCTAGAGGAGCAAGTGTCCCATTCCCTCCGGGAGAGCTGGCTGCTCTGCCACCCCTCTGACTGTCACCTGTCCCTTGCTTGCAGTCGAAGAGGGGGACGGGTACGAGACGGACCACCAGGACTACTGCGAGGTGTGCCAGCAGGGCGGGGAGATCATCCTGTGCGACACCTGCCCCCGTGCCTACCACCTGGTGTGCCTGGACCCCGAGCTGGAGAAGGCCCCTGAGGGCAAGTGGAGCTGCCCCCACTGTGTGAGTGGGGTGGGGGTCCGTGGGAGTGGGTGGTCTGCTGCTGGAAACCCTCGATGTTACACTGGCTGTGCTTCCCCAGGAGAAGGAGGGCATCCAGTGGGAGCCGAAGGAGGAGGAGGAGGAGGAAGAGGATGGTGGTGAGGAGGAGGAGGATGACCACATGGAATTCTGCCGGGTCTGTAAGGATGGAGGGGAGCTGCTGTGCTGTGACACCTGCCCGTCCTCCTACCACCTTCACTGCCTGAACCCACCGCTGCCAGAGATTCCAAACGGTGAATGGCTCTGCCCACGCTGTACAGTGAGTGTTACCAGCATTCCCATTCCTTACTCTGTCCCTGCTCCCACACCTGTCTGGCCTGCCAGTGGCTCTTGGCTGCTGCTGCCCCTCACAGCCCTGCCCTCTGCCCCAAACCTCTCTCTGAGGAGTATTGCTGCCAGGTGCGTGTGCCCGAGGGCGCAGGGTGGCTCTGGAAGGCTCTGCTGCCTCTGTCTCCCTGTGGGAGTTGCTGGCTGGCAGCTTCGTGGCCTGGTTTCTGATGGGGTGCCAAGCCTTGTTTGATACGTGGCCTATGGAGAGGGGTGCCTGGTGGCAAGACCCATCCCTATGGGGGGTGCAGAAGTGTCAGGGACACTTGTTGGTGGCTGTCCATTTGGCATTGAGGATCCCCTTCTGCCCCCCAGCTCTAGCTCGCCGTGGCCCCTGACAGGGTCTCCAACTCTGTGCTCTGTTTGTATCCCCAGTGCCCCCCGCTGAAAGGGAAGGTGCAGCGCATCCTGCACTGGGCCTGGAGGGAGCCCCCGCCCGCCCCGCTCCCGCCCGTGCTGCCCAGCCCGGACCCCGAGCTGCCTCTGCCCCCACCCAAGCTGCTGGAGGGGATCCCAGAGCGCGAGTTCTTTGTGAAGTGGGCAGGCCTCTCCTACTGGCACTGCTCCTGGGTCAAGGAGCTGCAGGTGAGCCCAGGTGGCGTTGGTGTGGAGCCCCTGCCCGGCTCTGCCCCCCGGGCTGAGCGTGGCTCCCTCCTGCTGCAGCTGGAGCTCTACCACACCGTCATGTACCGCAACTACCAGCGCAAGAACGACATGGACGAGCCGCCAGCCTTCGACTACGGCTCTGGGGACGAGGACAGCCAGAGGGAGAAGAGGAAGAACAAGGACCCCCAGTATGCCAAGATGGAGGAGCGGTTCTACCGCTATGGCATCAAGCCTGAGTGGATGATGATCCACCGCATCCTCAACCACAGGTGAGGAGCCTGTAGGGAAATCTGCCATCCTTCTGCAAGGCCAGAACCTTGGGCTGGTGGAATTACAGCTTCTGGCCTGTGCTGGAGTCTTGGAGATTTGCTCCCAGGGTGAAGCTGAGGCTGGAAGGGGATCCACGCTGCTTTATTTTAATTTCTGCTATGTTGCACATTGAAAATAGAGTTATAGCAAGTTTTCCTAAAGGTGGATGCACAGTGTTGTTCCATTCTTCCCAGTCATACTGCTTGGGTCCTGTTACAGCCTAACCATTCTGTAAATTCCCATGCTGATGGGGATGGTGCTGAGGGGAAGAGTTGGAGCATGTGGCTGACTCCCTTACAGAGCCTTGACATTGATGTTTCTTTTCTGTAGAAGAAATTCCCTGTGAATGAAATGTGCTGTGCAGATGGGCTTTCTGCATCAAGTGGCTGGAGACATGTTTTTGTTGAATTTCTACATTTCAATTGGCAGCTTGAAATATCAGGCAGTAGCAGCAGCTCTGCTGGAAGGCTGCATGGCAGGAAAGAACTAAAGCTGCCTGTCTGATTTTCATGTGAGCTTTACCTTGTCCACAAACAAGGCAGCAGGTTTCCCTGTAGGCACAGAGTCAGACTTGGAAGTGTGTTTATTCTGTTTTTAGTTAGCTGAACTTCCTAGAGTGGTGAATGCTGCAGGTGAGAGGGGAAGCACTGTTATCCACTGTTATCCTGGTGAAACAAGGAAATGAGGTTGTTCAGTGGAAAGGAAAAGCAGCCTGTAAAGCTTAATGGTTTGACACACTTACAGATGAACAGGCATTTCTGCTGGAAGTGTTGACACTGCTTTTCTACCTTAGCTTGGATGTCCTAGTCTGTAGGTGAAGGCAGAGGGTGAAGCATCCAGCTCTGCCAAAGCAGATCACAGTGAGCTGCTCCCAGGGGATGGTGGCATTCACTGATCAGCTTTCCGTGCCCCATGTTACAGCTTTGATAAAAAGGGAGACATCCACTACCTGATCAAGTGGAAGGACCTGCCCTATGACCAGTGCACCTGGGAGATTGATGACATAGACATCCCCTACTATGAGAACCTCAAACTCCTCTACTGGAACCACAGGTATGTGCCCACAGCCAGGGGAGCTGTGCAGAGCCAGGGCAGCCTATGGGGGTGATTGGAACAAGGGGGACACAGAGGTGCCCCCCTTCTGAACACATTGACACTGCTGGCAGTGACTTCTCTTCGAAGAGCAGTGGCCCAGCACTGATCCAGGCTGGCCCTCCTGATGTGCCATTTTGGGACTGCTGGGCAATCTCACCTGCTCTTTTGCAGCCTGTGTTCCCCTTCCTCTGTGTCTGCACTGCCATGACATTCATGGTCTCCATGGCCATGCTGCCTGTTTTGGGGGAAAGCCACAGTACTCTGAGTTTGCTGTTCTTCATTCTGGAGATTGCTGTGTGGACTGTTGTGAGGGGAAAATCAGGGCCCTATGAGTGCCTCTGCTAGCTGGGCCAGAAGAGCTCCTGTGGAGAGAGGGACAGTGGAGAGTGGGAGGTGTTTCTGTCCCTCAGCTCGGAGCTGAGAGGACAGTGACCCCCTGCCATCCCTGACATGTGCTGGCTGTCACAGGGAGCTGATGCTGGGGGAGGACACACGCCCTCTGAAGAAGCTGAACAAGAAAGGGAAAAAGCTGAAAGAGGAGAAGCTGGAAAAGCCTCCAGAAACACCTCTCGTGGATGTGAGTGAGAGTGGTGGGGACAGCAGGGCAGCATGGGAACCTGCAGGGAGGGTGGGCTGTCTGTGCCCTTGTCCTGTGACACTGTCCTCCTCTGGTTCCTTTGGAGAACCTGTTTCCATTGAAAACTCTGGAGTGGTGTTGCTGTGAGGAGCCTGGGGGCTGGCTATGCCAGGAACTGTGTCTGTGTCTCCTTTGGAGCTGTTGGATGTTACAAACCTAAAGAGAGATGTGCTTGGGTGCAGGGGAAGGAGTGGTTTTCACTGCTTGCCATGGCTCTCTTTTCAGCCTACAGTGAAGTTTGACAAGCAGCCGTGGTACATTGATGCCACGGGGGGCACGCTGCACCCTTACCAGCTGGAGGGGCTGAACTGGCTGAGATTCTCCTGGGCACAAGGGACAGATACAATCCTGGCTGATGAGATGGGGCTTGGGAAGACGGTGCAGACCATTGTGTTCTTGTATTCCCTGTACAAGGAGGTGAGTGGAGTGCCTGGCAGTCCCCGAGGTGGCTGAGAGCTGCTGGCTACGGGGAGAACAGCCT
Organism: Oenanthe melanoleuca; assembly: GCF_029582105.1. Classification (NCBI taxonomy): domain Eukaryota; kingdom Metazoa; phylum Chordata; class Aves; order Passeriformes; family Muscicapidae; genus Oenanthe; species Oenanthe melanoleuca. The sequence continues at coordinate 3,764,014 of NC_079354.1, forward strand.
GGGCTCTGTCTCCCTGGGCAGGGCCACTCGAAGGGGCCGTACCTGGTCAGTGCCCCCCTCTCCACCATCATCAACTGGGAGCGTGAGTTTGAGATGTGGGCACCTGACTTCTATGTTGTGACCTACACGGGGGACAAGGAGAGCCGCTCGGTCATCCGGGAAAATGAGTTTTCCTTTGAGGACAACGCCATCCGGAGCGGGAAGAAGGTTTTCCGGATGAAGGTGGGAGCTGAGTCTGTGTCTGCCTGACCTGGAGAGGAAGGCTGGTTAGGTCCCTGATCAGCTGTCCCACAGAGACAACCTAGCATTGTTTACAAATGCAGATTTGTGATGAGCTTTACAGATTTTTGCCAGAGGTTTTCTATTTCTGTAGTCTCCTGCTTGGTTCTTGTGCTTGGGTGTTCTACTGGCACAACTCAGCCCTGCTGTGGGCTCTGTGCCAGGCAGTGAAGCCCTTCTCATCTTGTATCACATGCAGCAGCAGCAAAGGTGGAGGCTGTCCGTTTGCTGCTCACTTATCCCAGCTTTTCTCTCCCTCTGCTCCTCCAGAAGGAAGCCCAGATCAAGTTCCATGTCCTGCTCACGTCCTATGAGCTGATCACCATTGACCAAGCAGTGCTGGGCTCCATAGAGTGGGCTTGTCTGGTGGTGGATGAAGCACACAGGCTGAAGAACAACCAGTCCAAAGTAGGTGGCAGGCATTTGTGAGTGATTTTTTTTTCTCTATTTAACATCCTCTAGTATTAAAAGCCCTCCAGCAGCTGGAGAGGCAGCAGCCTTGGCTGCCTGAGCATCCTGAGCAGGGTATTGTGGAAGGGAATTGATCCCTCTCTTTCCCCTTTACCTGAGGCTCAATGCAGTCTCCAGTGATGTTCACTGTCCCTGGTGATTGGAAGAGGAGACAAGTGGTGTGACCCAAGGACACACAGGATTGCTGCCTGTGCTCAGTGGGAATGGCTGGGAGCAGGACATGCTGGCACCCTGCTCTGCATGCCCAGCATGGGGGTCACTGCTCAGGCTCCTCATGCACCCTGCAGAGTCCCACAGTGACACATTGGTTCCTTGCAGTCCTTGTCACCCAAACTTATTTCTTTTCCAGTTCTTTAGAGTACTGAATAGCTACAAGATCGATTACAAGCTGCTTCTCACAGGGACTCCGCTCCAGAACAACTTGGAAGAGCTCTTCCACCTGCTCAATTTCCTGACTCCAGAGAGGTTTAAGTAAGTTGCACTTACCCAGGCCATCAGGGTGGCTCCTTGCTCTGGCTTTGGTGCAGGCACACGAGCATTATCTCCTCCTATGCCTCGAGAGCTCTGCCCTGGTTTTAACTCACAAAGCAGCAGATCCCTTTGCTTTCACGTGCCCCTGTTGCTCAGTGCCATGGGGGTCTGGCTGCTTCCACAGCAACCTGGAGGGGTTCCTGGAGGAGTTTGCAGACATCTCCAAAGAGGACCAGATCAAAAAACTGCATGACCTGCTGGGTCCCCACATGCTGCGGCGGCTCAAGGCCGATGTGTTCAAGAACATGCCGGCCAAGACGGAGCTGATTGTGCGGGTGGAGCTGAGCCAGATGCAGAAGTGAGTGATTCCAGTGCATTCCCCCAGCATGGTGAGGTGTCAGTGGGAATTGAGGGCCTGGGACCTGCTGCAGGAAAAGTGGAGTTCCTTTGTGTCTCACCAAGGGGTGTGTTCCATGCGGTTGAACTGGGCTCTGTGCAGTCCTGGGGACATGGGAGGCTGGCAGTGTGGCTCTGCTGGCATGGAGAAAACACTGAGGCTGAATCTCCTTCTCCCGTTCCTAGCACTAGGACATGGTCTGTGCTGTTGGTGTGCCTGGGTCAGCCTGGGGCATTGATGCTGCCCCAGCTCTGGTTCTGCTAGGCTGACCTGTTCAGCTGCAGTGGCATCTCCTGCAGCTCAGGGCACCTGCAGGAAGGGCCTGTCACTTTGTTCCCACCTGGGGGGCAGGAGGGCTTGGCTGGCATCCAGCAGAGGGGATGGTGGAAGTGCTGTGCCCCCCCAGTCCATCCCACTGCCAGGGCTGTGATTCCCCCAGAGCAACTGGAAAGACCTGGCCCTAGGTGCTGAACTGCTTTTAAAACCCTCCAAATGTCCCTTTTGCATCTCCAGTGACACTGTGGGGGGTTTAATTCAGTGCCCTCCTGTTTGTGCCAGTCCCACACCTGCCCCAGCTAACACAGTGTCTGTCCCATCCCCACTCCTGCAGGAAGTACTACAAATTCATTCTGACGAGGAACTTTGAAGCCCTGAATTCGAAAGGTGGTGGGAACCAGGTCTCACTGCTCAACATCATGATGGACCTGAAGAAGTGCTGCAATCACCCCTACCTGTTCCCTGTGGCAGCTGTGGTATGTCCCCTGCCTTTGCACCCTTGCACATGTCTCAGTCTTGGGTGGCAGCTGCTTCCATCATCCTGCTTTGGTTAACATTGTGGATTTCATACAAGTGCTTTGTTTTTTTGTTTTGGATATGCAAGTGAAGTTCTCCATGGGGTTAATGCGGGTTGTCCTTGTGGGCACTGACCATGCTGCCTTCACAGGAGGCCCCTGTGCTGCCCAATGGATCTTATGATGGAAATTCTTTGGTCAAATCTTCTGGGAAACTGATGCTGCTCCAAAAGATGCTGAAGAAATTGCGGGATGGGGGTCACAGAGTTCTGATCTTCTCACAGGTGAGAGCATGGAAGGATAATAATAAATATTTTAAGGATTTCTTTTAAATTATATATGGGAAATTTGTGCTGGGAACAGACAGAAATAGGTGGAATAGCTGGTGACAGCTTCTCCCCCAGGCAGCCATGGCAATAATGGTGGAAGGGTTGTGTCCCAGCTCACTCCTGAGGGAGTGCCTGTCATATTTAAGAGCTCTGTTAGCTTGGGATAGAAAGGAGATGACAGTCACAAAGCTCTTCTTAGAGGAGGGACAGTCAGACACGATTCCTTCCTGCGGGCAGAGTTGCCTGTGGAAGATGAGCTGGCAGCTGCCTGTTGGCTGTGCTTGGTTTGCTGACCATGCTGGGGCTGGGCAGGTCCCCAGGGGAGGCAGGGGTGTTTGGCCATGCAGACCCTCTCATGCCTTGCCCTGTAGATGACAAAGATGCTGGATTTGCTGGAGGATTTCCTGGAGTACGAAGGCTACAAGTATGAGCGGATCGACGGGGGCATCACTGGCGGCCTGCGCCAGGAGGCCATCGACAGGTTCAATGGTACTCACCTTCCTACCTTGCTGAGGGTGGGCATGGGGAGTGGCAGTGTGTGGCCAGCAGCAGGTCATCTGCCAGTGCCCAGGGCTTGTGCCACACTTGCAGGTCTGGTGTCCTGTGGCACGGTGGGGGCTGCTCCTGCTGTGCTGTTAAACCCTTGAGTTGGTTCCCACAAGGAACCCTGACTGTGCCAGCAGCTGTTCAGCTGAAGGGGCTCCTGCCTTTCCCTCAGCAGATGACAGAGCTTCCCCTTTGCTCTGCAGTACCTGGTTCCCAGGGAGCGATGTGTTTTCACTCCTTGCCACCCCTGCCTCTAGCTTGTCAGCTTTGGAAGCCATTCTGTCCCTCCAAAATGGTGCTGCTCCTCTCTGTGAGCTGTGCTTCTCTCTGTCTCACCTCTTCCCACCTATGGGTTTGTCGTTCTCAGCTCCTGGGGCTCAGCAGTTCTGCTTCCTCCTCTCTACCCGCGCCGGTGGTCTGGGCATAAACCTTGCTACGGCCGACACTGTCATTATTTATGATTCTGACTGGAATCCCCACAATGACATCCAGGTTTCTGACTTTCCCTTTTCCTTCCTGTATAGTAAGTACCTGTCTGGCTGTGCCCTCTCTTTGCACACCCTCACTGGGATTTCTGTGTCTTCTCATGAGAGCTGCTGACACTTTCTCCTGTGTTTGTGGGTGTTTCTGCTCATCATCCCCTTCCCGCACCCTCTGGCCTCATCCTGGCCTCTCTGCAGCCTAGGAGAGACCTGACACCTAAAACTGGCTCTCCCCTGTGACATTCTCACTTCTTCCTCATACTTGCTGAGGAACTGGGTGCCTCTCATGCAGCATGGCCTTGTTGTGAGGGTGCCACCCTCACCAGCCCCGTGCTCCGCCCGCAGGCGTTCAGCAGAGCTCACCGCATCGGGCAGAACAAGAAGGTGATGATTTACCGCTTCGTGACCAGGGCCTCTGTGGAGGAGCGCATCACCCAGGTGGCCAAGAGGAAGATGATGCTCACCCACCTGGTGGTGCGCCCGGGGCTCGGCTCCAAGTCGGGCTCCATGACCAAGCAAGAGCTGGATGACATCCTCAAGTTTGGGACGGAGGAGCTCTTCAAGGATGATGTGGAGGGTGAGGTGGGAATGCTCCGTGTGAGGCAGGGCCCTCTCTGAGCTGCTGGGGCTCACTGTTCTCTCCCTGTGCGACAGGCATGGTGTCTCAGGGACAGCGGATTGCCATGCCAGATGCTGTTACCCCTTTCTCTGACACACTGTCAACAAAAGGGGGTGCAGCAACTGCTGGCATGAAAAAAAAGCATGGTGGCACCCCACCAGGTGTGTAGCCCCTCTTTGCTGGGGTGTCTCATCCCTCTCCCTATCCCCTGACCTGACCTGAGCTTGCCTGGCTCAGGAGCAGACTGTCCAGCAGCTGTGCTGCTGTTGCCCTTGCTTTGCTCTCCAGGTGACAATAAGGACGTAGAAGACAGCAGTGTGATCCACTATGATGATGCTGCCATCTCAAAGCTTTTGGACCGAAACCAGGATGCGACTGACGACACAGAGCTGCAGAACATGAATGAGTATCTCAGCTCCTTTAAAGTGGCTCAGTATGTTGTGAGAGAAGAGGACGGTGTGGTAATGTGATCAGTATCATGGCTTACAATCTCCCCTTTGCACATCCCTCCGTGTTCCCTCTGCTCCCTCTCCTGTCCCTGCGAGTGCTTGGCGTGGGGCAGGATCCCCCTGCTCCTCTCTCTGTGGCTGCTTGAGCCCCTTGTCTCTGGACAGGAGGAGGTGGAACGGGAGATCATCAAGCAAGAGGAGAATGTGGACCCTGACTACTGGGAGAAGCTGCTGCGGCACCACTATGAGCAGCAGCAGGAAGATCTGGCCAGGAACCTGGGGAAGGGGAAGAGAATCCGCAAGCAGGTCAACTACAATGACACCTCTCAGGAGGACCAAGGTACAGCCACAGGTGCTCAGCTCCTGGCCAGGCTCACAGGACAGACAGAGCTGTCACTTGGCATCTCTCTGCAGTTGGTAGATTGCCTGGATCTGTACTTCCCAGATTCCTAAACTTTCCAGTATAGAAATTTTCAAAGATTTTTTTTTCTTTCTATTTGTAAACTCTGGTTTTGCTGGAAAAATCTAGGAAAGACATGTCTGTGGGCAAAATATTTCAAATTGGGTTTTTGCTGCGTAACAGAATGCTAATTCTGTAAAAGCTGAGAATGTGATTTCCTGTTGCTGTGTCCCTCTCTCCTGCTGCCTGGCAGTGAATGCCTGTAATAAATATCCTCAAGCAGGCATTCTAGCACATCCCTCCCAGGCAGGGTCTTCTAACCTGGCCTCACGTGTGTTCTGCAGAGTGGCAGGACGAGCTCTCTGACAACCAGTCAGAGTATTCCATTGGCTCTGAGGATGAGGATGAAGACTTTGAAGAGAGGCCAGAAGGCCAGAGTGAGTTGATGTATTTGATACTCCCTGGGATTTGGAAGTATCAGGAATGTCTGGGTTAGAGGCATCTGTTCAGGGGATAGTATCCCTGCTTTCTGTCAGGTGAGGAGCTTTCCAGGTCAGGGAAGGCAGCCAGCTTCTTCCTTGGCCTCTGCAGGACTGTGGTCTGGTCCACCACGAGGACCAAGCATGGTCCCCCTTTGCCTGGGAAGGGCAGAAGAGTGTCCTGGCCTGGGCAGTGGTGGCTGGGAGGGACCCTGCAATCTGGGCAGATGCTCTGGTGGGTTCTGCTCCTGTCAGGAGGGAGGGCAGGAAGCCTGGGGCACATGGGGTGTCTTTCCTTGCTGCCTGGCCCATCCATCACTGAGGCTGCTTGGCTCTAGGTGGCAGAAGACAATCCCGGAGACAGCTGAAGTCTGACAGAGACAAACCTCTCCCTCCTTTGCTGGCAAGAGTTGGGGGGAACATCGAGGTGAGCCTCAGCCAGAGCATGGCAAATGCTCTTGTGCCCGGGCTGCCTGCAGGCTGGATCCCTCTGTGTTGGACCATTGGGACATTAGTCCTGTCCAGCAATGCCTGTCCAGCTGTGAAGCTCCAGGATGCAACATGCTGCTGAGGCTGCTTTGTGACCCCAGCCGTGCCTTTGCTTCCTGCAGGTTCTGGGCTTCAACGCCCGGCAGCGCAAGGCGTTCCTGAATGCCATCATGCGCTGGGGAATGCCGCCCCAGGATGCCTTCAACTCCCACTGGCTGGTCCGGGATCTGCGAGGGAAGAGCGAGAAGGAGTTCAGGTACAGAGGCCCTGGCAGGCAGGCAGGGTTGGGAGCCTGCACCCCTTCACTGTGAGCTCTTTTTTGGGGAGGCAGTGTCTGTTTTGTTGAGATGGCATCTCTTGTTCCCTTCCTGGCTGTGAGACTTCCCTCCTGCATGGGTGATGGGATCATGTGTGTTGAGCAGGCCAGGACTGAAGTGTGGCTTCCCTGGCAGGGCCTATGTGTCTCTGTTCATGAGACACTTGTGTGAGCCCGGGGCGGACGGTGCCGAGACCTTTGCGGACGGCGTTCCTCGGGAGGGGCTGTCACGCCAGCACGTGCTGACGCGCATTGGGGTCATGTCACTAGTAAGGAAGAAGGTGGGTGAGTAAAATTATGAATGGGTCTTTCCAGGAATGTTCTGGAGGCTTTTCCCAATGGGGTGGGTGCAGCAGTCCTGCCTCTCAGTCTCAGCCTGGACATGCCGACTCCGTTGCACCAGCTGGGAATGTCCCTTCTCTCTTTGACCTGAGCATGTGTGTCTGTCCCAGGTCCAGGAGTTTGAGCATGTCAATGGGAAGTACAGCACCCCAGACCTGGTTCTTGAGGGCCCAGAGAGCAAGAGATCCAGTGAGGTTGTGTCTTCAGATCCCAACACACCTGTTCCAGCCAGTCCAGCACACACACACACAGGACCAGGGGCCCTTGCAGGTATCCAGGGGGTTGTGGCTGGGGTCTGGCTTGGGAGGGAGGTGGGCCAAGACACCAGGAGGTTTTGCAGGTGCTTGGCTCATCAGGCCCTGCTCAACAGCTTCCTGGCTTTGCTCTTCCTACAGACAAAATAGAAACACAACTGGGGTTCCATGAGGAAAAGGACCTGATGGAGCAGAAGCCCAGAAAGGTGTCTGACAGCCAGGTGAGGTGGCTTTATTCAGCATCTCCTCCAGTTTCCCCTGCTCTGCCTGGAAACTTGGGAGTACTCTCTAGGGAAGGGAGGACTGGCCTGATCTGGAATGGGTGCTTGGCATTTAGGTGCCTGCAAGTGCTGAAGTGGAGAGTGAAGAGCACCCAGAAAGCTGTGACAGCAAGGAGAGGCCAAGGGAAGAGAAGCAAGAGGATTGTGAAAAGGCTGAGCCTTCTTCTGAGCCCCTGGTGAAAGGTGAGGCAACATATCTTCTCTATGTCGCTAAACCTGCAGAAATTCCTGAACAAAACAATTTGTAAACCGTATGAAATGGTCATTTTGGGGGGCATTTGTTCCTCCAGATGTCGCAAAGAAGAGGGAAAACTAAATACATTTATTTGATAAAACGGAGAAGAATGTTCTGCTTGAAGTTCTTTGAGCATCTTGAACATACAAACAATATAGTTACTTCACTCTAAAAGGGAAAGTCTGTCTGGATAAGTAGGTTGTTCCCTGCAGAGCATTTTCCATGTCAAGCATTTCTTGTAGGCCTGTTCCTTTCTGCAGATGAGGGAATTCAAGAGCAAGAGAAGCCTTTGGAGAAGGCGGAGTTGAGCAGCGGCCCAGGGAAGGGGGAGGATAAAGAAGTCAAACCAGGTGAGGCATGAGGTTTTGGAGAGAGAAGAGTGGGAAGAATTCCCAGAGTGAGGCCAGTGCCTGGAGCAGTGAGAACATGCCCACAGGGTGGTGGCAAAGATGCCATCAGCACCAGCACCACTGGTGCACAAGGAGCCATGAGTGAGAACAGGACCCTGTTGGGGTGGGCACTGCCTATACTAACAATGGGACCTGCTGGGAGGTGTTTGTGGCATTTGCAAGAGTGACTGGCTGTTGATGGAGCAGGGTGGCACCAGAGGTCTAGTGGTGGAGCACAATTAGACAGGCCAATTCCTTGTGTTTTCCAAGCAGAGGATAGCAAGGAGGAAGAGAAAGAGCCAAGTGATGCCCAGCAAAACGGTGACAAAGAGGAAGAGGAGGAAGGAAAGAAGGATGACAGAAACATGAACTTCAGATTCATGTTCAACATTGCTGATGGTGGCTTCACAGGTAGGAGAGAAAGTGTTGGCCTCTCCTGCAAAGCTGCTGCAGAGGCTCTGAACCTGTTCAAGGAATGTTACCCTTGTCACGGGCTGTGGATGGGCTGATGCTTTGCTAGCAGCAGCAGACCTGGATCTGCACTGTACCTGTGGTCCTGGAAGGTTCCATCACTCACATGCTGTGCTTTGACCTGCAGCCTGGCTGCCTCACCAGGCTGTCTCTCTTCTTCTTCTGCTTCCACAGAGCTGCACACACTGTGGCAGAACGAGGAGAGGGCTGCCATGTCCTCTGGCAAGATCTACGACATCTGGCACCGCCGACATGACTACTGGCTGTTGGCAGGAATTGTCACGTACCCTTTGACCTGGCAGAGCAGGAGGCAGCGAGGCGAGAGAGGCCTCTCTGAGGCTGTGGGAGCTGGGCTGGTGCTGCAGTGATGAGCAGGGAGAGGGTTTAGGGCCACAGTTTGGCTGTGGGGTGGTGGGCAGGCTGCTGGCTGGCTGGTTCTGCCCTTGACACTTCCCCCATACCAGTCATGGCTATGCCCGCTGGCAGGACATCCAGAATGACCCACGCTACGTGATCCTGAACGAGCCCTTCAAGTCAGAGATACACAAGGGGAACTACCTCGAGATGAAGAACAAGTTCCTTGCCCGGCGGTTTAAGGCAAGTGGCAGGTCCAGGGCTGGCGAGTCCTTGTTGGTGGCAGGACCAGAGCAGCACCCTGAAACCAGGGGGGAGTTTGCCAGCATCTTCTGTGGTGGTTTACTGGTTTATAGTGGGGCAGGGTCTGGTCCTGAATCCTTCCCTCCTGCACCTGGCAGTTGCTGGAGCAGGCCCTGGTGATCGAGGAGCAGCTGCGGAGGGCGGCGTACCTGAACATGACCCAAGACCCCAGTCACCCGGCCATGGCACTGAACGCGCGGCTGGCAGAGGTGGAGTGCCTTGCTGAGAGCCACCAACACCTCTCCAAAGAGTCTCTGGCTGGAAACAAGCCTGCCAATGCTGTCCTGCATAAGGGTGTGTGCCTGCAGGGCTGGGGGAGTCTGCTCTGAGGCTGGGAAGGGTTCTCCACCCTCACTAAGATGTTCCCATCTAATATTCTCTCAGCCAGGAGCTGCCTGCTCCTCTCAGCTTGCTGGGTCTGGCAGGCATCCCCCCAAGTACCTCCTGCTTTCCTTGCAGTGCTGAACCAGCTCGAGGAGCTGCTGAGTGACATGAAGGCTGATGTGACACGCCTGCCCTCCATGCTGTCCCGCATCCCGCCCGTGGCTGCCCGGCTGCAGATGTCAGAGCGGAGCATCCTCAGCCGCCTGGCCACCCGTGGAGGGGATCCAGCTGCCCAGGTCAGTGGGGCTGGCTACAGAGCCCTCACTGAGAGGGTCATGGTCAGGTCAGGGTTGCAGGCCCATGCCTTTTTCCTTCCTTGCCTACCCAGGGCTCCTTTGGCTCTGCCCAAATCTTTAACAACAGCTTTGGGCCAAATTTCCGTGGTCCTGGGCCAGGTGGAATTGTCAACTACAGCCAGATGCCTCTGGGACCCTACGTGACTGGTAGGTTGGGGTTTTGCTCTTGGGTAGAAAAATTCAGAGGGTGGATTTTGAGAGTTCAGGAGTGCTGCCAAAGGACAGTAGTGAGCAAGGTGTTTCCTCTGTCACCACAGATATTTAGCAGTTCCCACGATTTTCCCCTGCAGCTCCCACTCCTAGCTGAGGTAAGGCTGCGCTTCCCGCTCCCTGTGCTCCGTTTGCTGGGGAACATGAAGGGGTGGAGGGGCTAAATGGAGGCTCCATTTTCTCTGGCTGCAGCCTCTGACTCAAGCAGCTGCAGTGGAGGTGGGAGCAGATCCTTCCTGCAGGTGGGGCTGGCATGTGGGGAGGGTCCAGATTTGGCTGGTGGGCAAATCTTCCCTCCTCTCCTCTTGCAGCAGCCCTGAGGGACAGTCCTCTGTCCTTGGCCATGGTGGGGAAATTGTGCCAGCGTTGCCTGCGTGGAAGACAAGCTGCTGCTGCCGTGCTGTCCCGCTCCCGCTTCAAGTGTGCTTTGCCTGCTGCGGCCCCCGTGGGAGCAGCAGGGCTGGGGGTTTGTGTCCGTGTATATTTTTTGCACTTTCTTATTGAAGACTTGAAGAGTTTGTCTGGGCAAGGTGGGCTGAGGGGAGGGAGGGAGGGCTGGAGTTGCGGTGTTCGTCTGGTTGTGTTGGCAGGTGTGGGGGTGAGTGGAGGCCAGCGGTGCCATGTCCCAGCCAGCTGTGCTCCCCAGCTTCCCCCTAAGGGCTGTCTCGTGGTGTTTGAGCAAGCCCACGCCTGCTGCTGCCCTGCTGGAATCCCTGGCACTGCTGTGGTGTGGCTGGGGGTCCACATGTGCCGGGTTTGGGGCAGGCAGATGGAGGGGAGGTGGGTGGGACAGAGGGGACAGCTGGAACTGGGATGGGGATACCTCGAGCGTGGTGACACCGGCAGCCGTAAGCAACGCCCCTGCATCCGCTTCGTGCTCTGTGTGTCCCGGTTTCTGTTCTGTGTTTTAATAAATCCTTTGGGAAGGACGCAGTGGAGTCTGGCAAGGGAAGGGATGGTGGGGGGGAGCCTGGCCACAGTCTTGTACCCCTGTTGTCCTGGACATGTGTGTCCACAGAAACAGAGACAGATGTCTACACACACACATGCATGTACACAGACACATACATGCGTGGAGACACAGGGACAGGCACACCTGGACAGACAGACATGAGAATGTCCTGTGTATCTGCACTGATACTGTTATCTCTGCATGAGTGCACAGATATGTACATGTCTACATTACCCCCACATGTGCCTCTTCAGAATGTGTAGATCTATGTACACATGTGTAAATATACACAGAACTGTAAGTTTTAGATCTATATGTGTGCATATATATTTTTATGTGAGCATACACAGCTATAAATACTGATTTATTTAGGTACTGCTGTGTAAGTGTGTATCTATACATACACACCTGTATATTTTACATGTCTATATAATGTATTTGTGGTTCTAATGCATGTGTATTTGTGTACATATATACTTTTGAGTGTGTGTACAGACACAGGTATGGGTAGATAACAGACATATGTACATAGGATAGACCTATACGTGGTATGGATGTATGAGTCTATATTTACAGAGGTGTATACACACATACATATGTAGATGTATCTATATATCTACACATCTCTGTATCTCCGTATCTGTATGGCTATATAGGTGTATTGATCTTTGTGTATGTGTACACAGGCATATATGCATTTGTAATTTTTATGTATTTATACATAAGTGTAGATATAGGTAAAGGTGTATAGCTATCCTAGACAGACACAGTATATGTGTGTGCATATATACAGAGACACATGTATTTGTTATTTCACACATACATATGAATGTGTATATATTTGTTTGCACACAAACATTGACATAGTTCTGTAGACAGATGTACATGTATAGGTGGATGTGTGGATGTGGAAGGGGTGCACACTGACTCAAAACATATACAGAGGGGAGCTCTGATGTCATGAATGGGGTCAGGAGAGACCCCCCCCACGTTTGTACATGCAAATTTATAATGGGGCAATAGGTGCAGCCACGGCTACATGGCAGATAAACACACACATATTGTGCACAGAGCTCATGCACACTCCATAGAGCTCAGACACACAGTGCAGAGCTCTCACAGTAAGCAGAGCTCACAGAGCTACAGAGTGCAAAGCTCATACCATGTGCCCATAGTGCACAAAGCTCACACACTGCACAGAGCTGAGGGTCTGCACATACATTTGCAGTTTTTATGTGTGCATAGAGGAAACTGAGTATATATGTATGTGGCTATGGATACATATATACAGGTACTGGCAAAATGTTCTGCACAGAGTACATAGAGCTGTAAAGAGATGGATACATTAGCTATAGTTATATTGTTCTATAGAGATATGTATAATCTCTCTGTGTCTATCATACATGTATCCATACATATATATGTAGCTATCCACATATATATAGCTAGACATACAGCTATATATATGTAGCTATAGCTATATCTAAATTACAAGTATCTATGTCCATGTGTATATATGGCATATGTTTATAGATGTATAGGCATGAGTGTATAGTTAAAGAGCTGGGTATGGATATAGAGACATCTACACATATACCTGTATATAAACATCTATCTGCATATATACACATTTTAGTACATGCCAGTAATTTTCATGTGTGCGTATATCCATACCAACATGGATGCTGCTATAGCAATATATTTACATGAGTATGTACACATCTGTATATTACATATATGGATCAATACACAGAGCCATGTATGTCTGTATATACACAAGCACACACGTCTATGTGTGTGTATATACATTATATATGTAATTTTCAGAGGCGTGTGTACACATTTACATACAGCTATCTATATATATAAATAGGTATTTGTCAGAGACTGATGTGAGGGATAAAGGTGGAGGTAGAGCTACATCTGTATCTAAATCTGTCTGTGTGTGACTGTGTGTTTGTGTCTGCAGACACCCCTGTAATGGGTGGATGTGGGTGCACCTGTAGAGGCTTTCAGTATCTTCGTGCAGATACAGCTGAAGGCGCGTGTGGGCTACGTTCACCTCCGCAGCTGCTGTCTGCAAATCCACACGTCTGCATGTCCCCGCAAGTCTGTGTGTCCCTGTGTCTCCACGTGTGTCCACGCACACAAACACTTGCCCACTTGCCCACACACACTCCCCCAGCCCGATCCCTGCCCCGTGCTCGGCCGGAGCACCCCAGGCTCTCCCTGCAGAGATCTGCCTCCCTGTCACCATCCCGCCCACCCCATTCCCGGCAGCAGGGGCTCGCCGGGAGCCGCGGTGGCGGTGCCGGCGGCGCAGGGCAGAGGCGAGGGCCGGGCGCAGGCTGGGGAACAGCTTCGTGTTGTCGGCCTCGTGGGCGTACAGCACCGCGTGCACCCCGCGCCCCAGGAGCCACGCATGCAACGGGTCCCGCGGCGGCTCCGGCCGCGGGCAGGGCGGCCGGGCAGCCCGGGGCTCGCCTCCCGCCGGCCGTCCCTGCGCCGCAGAGCCACGTCCGGGGCAGCGCGGGCGGGAGCGCTGGCTCTCGGTGCAAAACCACACTCTCCACTTTGCTCCAACGAAGCGTAAAGCAAGCGAACGGGCGGCGAGGGCTGCGCGGCGGGCGGCGCGCTCGGGCGGCGCGCTTAGGATCTGTAGTCCTTCTTGCTGTATGGTTTGTTGCCCAGGATGCTATCGATCTCGTGGACGATGGAAGACGACAGCTTTGGAAGGACCTGTGGGGGTGGAGGGGATGCTGGCAGTGGGGTTTTGACCCTGGTGTGCGCGGGAGGATGCTCACCGCCTCCACCCCACCGCGTTCGTGCCACAAGCCCCAGCTTGCCGGCTGGGTGACCCAGTTAGGGAGAGCCTGAGTCAGGCTCGACCCTGCCCCCAGCCCAGCAAAGCCTCGTCTCTGCTTCTCGCCTTCATGACAAGCAAAATCTGTCATGGAGCTGGGTTTGCAACCCTCTTTCTCTGCACAGTGCAGCACAGCAATGAGTGCTGTGGGCGAATGTTGCTCCTGCTGGGAGTGCTGACCTGTATTGCTCCAATATTCTCCATCAGCTGGTCGGCATTGGAGGCCCCCAGTAAGACAGAGCTGACACCCTCGTTGCGCAGGCACCAGGCTGGGACAGGAGGGAGAGCAGAGCTTGAGCATGGCCCAGATACCCCTGGTCCCACCCCCAGCTGTCCCTGACTGTCCCCCATCCTCTTACCGATGGCGAGCTGGGGCAGGGTGCAGCCCAGGCGTTCAGCAATGGCTTGCAGCTCCTTCAGCTTTGCCTGCTGCCGCCGGCCCTCTTCACTCAGGATCTTGTCCTTCAGCCACTGGTATCCCTGGGGAGCGGGAAGGGGTGTTGTGGTGGGATCAGGGTATCCCCAAACTCCCTGGGTTGTGGCTCCTGGAGTTCCTGTTCCTGTAGGGACTTTGCAAGGCCCCTGGCCCTGCTCCCCCAGCTCTGTCAATCCCTGTGTGTGCCCTCCCAGCCCTGGTGTAGCTCACCTTCAGCGAGGCACGGGAGTAGGGGGGGATGCCCCCATCGTACTTTCCCGAGACAATGCCACAGGCCAGTGGGGACCAGGTCATGGCTCCAACACCTGGGGACAGAGCAGAACAGGGGGATGACACTGCTGCTCCCAGCTTCCCCAGGGGCTGTGGCAACTGGCCTCAGCATCAATGGGTTTGGGGAGCACTGTGCTTTGGGAGGCTGGGGAGGAATCCCCACTGTCATACCTATCTTGTGGAAGAGCTCAGGGAGCTGCACCTCCACCTTTTCCCGCTGGAACATGTGGTACTCGGCCTGCTCGCAGATCGGCGGAATCAGGTTGAACTGCCGGGCCACCGAGTACGCCTCCTGCAGAAGAGCCAGGACCCTCAGCGCCCTGCCTCTCCCCCTGAGCCCCCTGCCCAACCCCCCAGCCAAATCCTGAGCGCCCGCCCCGAAAAATAATTAAGGCTTAAATGCATCTGCACACGCTTGGCTCCCAACAGTCTGATTAAATCAACATCAGCAGCATCGCTGGGGCTGCTCTGCTGCGGCCGCCCCGGTCCCCTGGGCCCCTACCATGATCTCCATGGAGCTCCAGCGCGAGGTCCCCCAGTACATGGCCATCCCCTGGTTGATGACATGGGTCATGGCTCGCACTGTCTCTGCCGGGAGGGAAGGAGAGAGTGGCAGGTGGGGTTTAGCAGGGGCTGCACTGGCAGAAGGGGGCTCGCATCACGCTGATGGCTGGCGAGCATCCCACTGCCCAGTGCTGCGGTGGGAGCTGGCTGGTGACCAGGGGATGCTTTCAGAAGAGCAGGATGGGGACAGAGGGAGCAGCCACTCAGGATATGCCAGGGACCACAGCCGACCTGACATGCTCACACGGTGCCAGGCTATCCCTGCATGGACAGCAGCCTGAGGCTTCTGCCAGTGGCCCCATGCCCTGTGGGGTTACCAGCACTGGCACTGCTGCAGGGGGAGAGACTGATGCATTGCCCACACACAGAGACACATGGAGGAAAGCCTGAACCCTGTGTGAGCTGCTCAGGGGTCTTGGGGAGAGCCAGCCCTGAGCCATGCGGGCTGGGGCCAAGCCAAGGCGTGCTCCTGCAGCCAAAGGCGAGCAGCGGGGAGGGAAAGGGGCATGAGGCTCGCCCAGCCGGCACCGGGGCACACACCCCAGCATGCTGATAGCTGCCCCGGCGGGGAGGGACCCTGCTGCAGACCCCGGCATGTGCCACGGCACATGTCCTATGGCAGGACCCTGGGGGGTGGGAGCCTCTCTGCTTTTTGTCCTTTAAACTGCAGTACAGTCTGAAGGGCCAGGGGGTGTCTGTGTTGTGCTGCCGCTGTCTCTGCATCTCATGGCGGGGTTTGCTTGAGAGGGGGGAACAAGGATGGGGGATCACAGAGGAGTGGGGGCTCTGCCCCGGGAAACACCGCTGGGACAGGCAGCGGCTGGCGGGCAGAGTGCGGACAGGGAGTACCTTCTACGATGAAAGTCCTGGACTTGGAGGAACTAAATGGGTCCCCTGGTGATAAAAGAGAGATTTAGAGAAAGTGGAGTCACCGCTGCTGGGATGGGGGCAGTGACCTGCCACCGCACCGCCAACCCACCCCGCCGCAGCCCCAGAGGGTCCTGGCACCGGGCAGGGGGCGGCAGAAGTGTGACTGTGGCATGGGCCAACCGTGGTGGCGGAGGAGCGGATTCTGCTCGGGAGGGAAAATGCCCTTGAAACACAAGCCTGGCGCAAACCAACCGCGAGGGCAATGAGAGGCAGCGGGGAGGAGCGTGGCACCGCGGCGCGCACCCACCTTCCATCGGCGTGTTGGGGTCGGGCCGGTTGGCAAACACCACGTCCACGTACTCCAGCTGCAGCCGCTCCAGCGATGCCTTCAGACCTGCAGCACGGATGGGGCTGTCAGGCATGCTGAGCCCCATGCTGCCAGCAGTGAGGCAGATGGTGAGGCACAGCCTGGCACCGGGGCCAGCAGCCCCTGGCGAACGCTCTCACCCCTACCCCTACCTTCTATGATGTGTTTTCGGGACAGGCCCCTCTCCGTCTCAGCCCTGGAAAAAGAAAGGTGGGTGAGAGCTTGGGGTGAGAGCCTGACCTGTGCCTGCTCTGCTGAAGGGTGGGTGTTACCTACTTTCCTCCCCAGAAGATTTTGGTGGTGATGACCAGGCTGGACCGTCTGCAGGAAGAAAGAAAGAATCACTGGTGGTGGCACCCACAAAGCCCCATGCACCCTGCCTGGGATGGCACACTCCTGCCCAAGGCTCCTCTACCAGCTTTCCCCAGCTCATCAGGACTACAGTGATGGTTTTGCCAAATAGGGATGGCGTCTGGCTTACCTCCACCCTTTCTTCTTGATGATGTTCCCCAGCACCACCTCGGCCCTAGAAAGGAAAAGGACATCAGCCATTTGCACCTGGCAGCTGGGGCCATGGGGAGTGCTGGCAGCCAGCAAGGGCAACCTCAAACCCTGGGAGAATAGGAGGCAAATGCAGTGGCTGTGGGGACACTGTTTGTCCCTTGGCTGCAGTGCCCAGTACCAATCTGCCCCAGTGCATGAGCTTGCTAATTTTAAATGAATGCATGGGCACATGCCAATGCCCTGGGCCAGTGTGCCCTGGGTACAGCTGTGCATGATACAGGCCATCATGGGAAGCATGGGACTGCCAGAACCACAACAGAACCACGAGCAAGTGCTCAGAGCTCTGTCCTGGAAGCGCTGCTTTGCAGCTGGCAAAGCTGGGAGATTCCCAGTGCCACTGTAATTTTATGGGAGTCAGGGTGTAGGGTGAGACCCCTGTGGTGCTGCCAAAGCAGGGTACCTACTTGCCAGCAGCGTAGACTTCTGCTGTGTCGAAGAGATTAATGCCGTTGTCATAAGCTAAAGTCATCAGCTGCTCTGCCATCTGTGAGGAGAGAGCAGGGTTGGTGAAGGGGGTGGCCAAAAGTCGGCGCACGGGTGTGTGCGCAGAGCGCTGGTGAGCTCCGGCTTGCCGTGTGCATCCCAGCCACAGCCACGGCTGTGCTGGCCCCATCCCCTCCTCAATCACCAAGAAATGGCTAGGGAAGGACAGGGTGAAGGGTTGCAGCCTTACCTCATCTGTGATCTGCCCTCCAAAAGTCACCCATGTTCCTGCAGGGGAGAGAGAGGTGTGTGCATGAAAAATGAGGTGAGCAACGAGCTCCACCACCTGAAGCCCCCAGCCACCCACCCTGGCTCCCTCAGCACAGCCCTGGCACGTGGTGGCCACAGCCGGCCCTGCCGCGTGCACTGTGGTGCTCCCAGCACGGCCCAGTCGCTTCCTATCGTGTCAGAAAAAGAGAAAATAATTCGACAATTTCTGGGCCGTGACTCAAAACAGCCTCAGGGCTGAGGAAAACCCTTTCCTTCCCTTTGCAAACATGGCTGGGGCAAGCGAGCGCTGCCCTGGCTGGGGAGTGCCAGCAGCTGCTGCAGAACTGAGGGGATGCCGAGGGGCTGTGGCAAACTCTGGCACTTACCCAGACCCAGGCAGGACACACGCAGCCCAGACTTCCCGAGGTTCCTGGAAGACAGAGACCATTAGGAAAGGTGCCAGAAAGCCCCAAAACGCTGTCTCATGCATCCTGCATGCCACCAAACACATCGGGCGCAAGGTCTGGGAGGTGTGGTGGTGGCCCATGGTCCCCATCCCCACATGGGATGGTTTCACAATGAGAGTCCCTTCTCAACTGACTAACAGGTCATCCCAGGCTGGGCATCCCATAGCTCGGTAGTGGCACTGCCTGCACCTGCGCAGTGATGCTGTGCCCAGCAGGGCTATTGGGAGAGCAGTGACCTCGTTAAAGCAGCTCCCTGTGATGAGGCTGGGGTGTCCGGCTGCCCTGAGAGTGCTGCTGGCACTGAGGAATGAGACTGGAGGAAGAGGATTTGACATGCTGATGGTCAGGACTGAAGCATCTCACACACAGCATGAGTTGTGCCTGTTCTCTGCATTGCACAGGGAAGCACAGGGCTTGCACCAGGCGAGGGTGCTCAGGAGTGGAGCAACATCCTGGAGAAATGGAGCACCCCAGAAAATTTGACCGGCACAAGGAACTGAAGAACAGCTTTCAGGAAGGGGGCCAGGCTGGCAGACGCCTTCGCCGTGGTGATGGAGAGCCAGTTACTTGTTAAAAATGACAAAGGCTCAAGAAATGAGCGTTAAAATAAATAAAGTGTAGGTGAGCCGCGGCAGCTCGCCCGCGCGGGTGTCGCATAGCAACCGGAGGCACCGCCACCGCCGGCACCGCCGACACCGGCACCGGCAGCGGGCAGGGAGTGGCTGTGGCCTGGCCACGGGCAACCGTGGGCTGCACCGAGCCAGGGCAGCATCCCTCGGTGCCCCCAGCATCCGGAGGCACCGGCACTCCCCCTGTCCTGTGGTGTTTTTAGAGCATTTTGCAGTGGGGAGAGGTCATGGCCGTGGGCCAGCGGTGGCTCAAGCCCCCATGATGGGGTTTGCCATGCGGAATGGAGAGCACCTGCCTCCTCCTGGGCGTTCCAAGAGCATTGCTGGAGTTCTCCTGGGCAGGTGGCTGTTGCTGCTCTCGGCTTCCCAGCCCAAAAGTATGTTGATAGGCTGCCCAACAGAGATACTGGCAGAGTTTGGGAAGGCCAAGCATTCCCTCACACTGTGCTATGGCTTTCCTACCCCATCCACTTGCTTGGACCATCCCCCTGTGCCACTGCCCCTCCAGCTGCCACCAGTGGGGACTCCTGAGATGATCACCCATTGCCTGGGACAGGGTGTTACTGGTGTGCTCCTCCTCTGGATGGGGACACAACTGTGGGGCAGGAGTACCGAGCCCTGAAGATGGCACTGTGCATTGCCCCAGTACTGCTGTTACCACTGCAGGGGTTTGGTATTGATAGATGGACAGAACTGGACCAGCCCCCTCCCCAGTGCCCGGATAAGGGGACTCAGCTGATTTGGATGACACTGGTCAGGCTCACCCCAGCGCCCTGCTGGGCTGACACACTTTGTTGCCTAATGCTGGCACATCTGGGCTGCAGTGGAGGCACGCGGCCGCTGGCAGATGGACCATGGCGTGCAGGCTCATCTGGGGGGGGCCCTACCCTATCCTGGGGTCCATGCTCATCAGAGAGAGCCCCAGCCTCACACCCGGCTGCAGACTCAGCCTCAGTGGGGTAAGCCTTCTGTACTCTGCCCCGGAGCTAGGACATGGGGTGTGTGAGCCCTGTGGGTGCTAGGGGGGCCCCACATGCACACACCACCCCATTTCTAGAACCATCATGGGCAGCCAGAGCCGCTTATGACTCTGCACTGGCTTCGCAGGGCACTGAGTCTCCGGCAGCACTGAAAGGATGCCATGGCAGCCCGGATTAATGCTACCGTGACTCCCAGACCACCCCGGCTCGGCAGCCTGCCCGGTTTGGCAAACACTGAGGATGCTACTAATCCTACACTGAATATTAGGGTCCCTTCTTTCCCCCATCCTGAAGATTTTAAGCGCGGCTGGATCAAAGCTGCCCTGAGGGGGCAAGAGCAAACAGGGAGGAATCTTACGGAGGCGCACGGTCAGCACTTTTAGCGACGAGAAACCGACAGAGCCGGACGCGAACCGGAGACTAGTAAGTGCGGCGCCCCCGGCCCCCAGTCCCCACTCGCCGCCCCGATCGCAGTGAGAAACGGGGAAAGCCCCAGGAATGCCCGATTCCTACCTATATTTCATCCCCGGCTGCTTGACGCTGGAGTCGCTGGAAGAGGGGGCGTTCTGCACCGAGAGCTGCCCCAGGCTGCGGGCCACCATGGCCACGGCGCGGAACTTGCCGCGGGTGCCGAGGCTGGGGCTGCCGGCATTCTGTCGGTTCAGCCGATCCTCCGCGCTCCGGCTTTTGATGCTGTGCTCGGAGCACACAAAGGAGACCTGCATGCTGCTCCGGCGGGCAGCAGCTCCAGCTGCCTAAATTTAGCCGGCGCCCCGGGCGAGGCGGGGAGCTCCTCCCGCGCGCCGCCAACGTGACGGCGGGGGGCTGCGGGGCGGCGGGCGCGGAGCGCTCCCGTCAGCTCTCCTGCCCTCAATATTTGATGAGCTCAGGAAGCGAGCGAGCGGCACCCGGGCAGGTGGGGGCAGGAGGGGCAGAGGCGCTGCCGTACCCTCCGGAGTGGCCGTGGCGGGGCGGGACTCCCCTGCGCCTCGCTGGGCATTCCCAGACCCGGCTTGGGGCACAGCGAGGTCCTTCCTTGCCTCCCTCCGGCCACGCATGGCAGCAGATTCCCCTGCACGGGTTCCAAACCAAACCCTCTGGCAGCAATGCGTGTGCATCGCCAACCCCACGGCTGGGCGACAGCGCAGGTGGCGGCGATGCTGATGGCCCTGTTTGCCGAAGTTATCGCGCTCGGGGACACAGCCCCAGCAGCACACTCCCCCTATTTTTCCCAGTGCAAGCGAAGCCAAATGAGGTGAATTCCAGCCCAGCACCTCCTGCCGAAGCAGGGACACAAGTCAGCACACGACAGAACCGTCCTGCAGCCGAGGCCACGTGCCAGCTGCCAGCACCTGCTGTGCCCCTCAGCATGGAGCAAAATGCAGCAATGGAGCCTGCAGGAAATTATGCACATTTGCCTCAAACCTAATGAAAAATCTTGTAATCTCCTCCGCTTCCCTCTCTCACAAAGCTCCTTAGCTGGTAATCCTGCCAGTGCCGGCTCCAGTGCAGGAAGGCGGGGGGGACCTGGCAGCAGTTGCCAGCCCCCAGAGGATGAGAAATTCCATAAATTTTGGTGGCAGTGGGGACATGCCCAAAGAAGAACCACCTTTGGGGTGTCTGTGCCAGCTGCTCCCATTAATAATTAATGTCCCCATGAATATTAGATGGGCTCTTGCCACTGTGTAAATGTTACCGCGGTCATTGTGAGCGGAGGGGAACCTGACCCGCAGCGCAGCACAGCATGGCACAGTGCAGCACGGCAGGAGCCAGCAGAGCTACCAGCTCTGGGGGCTTTGCTGCAGTGGGGGACAAGGGGCACTCCTGTATTGTCACTGGAGAACAGCCACTGGTGCTCCCCAAAGCCTGACCTGGGTTACTGGGGTTGCTGGGCCTTGCACCCCATTGCTCCCCCTGCAATGCCAGGGGAGAGTGGGAAGGGGTGCACTGGACAGAGCAGCCCCATCCTTCTGAGAGGCTGTGGCCACCTCTCCAGCTGCCCGAAGTGTCCTCCTGACAAGGACATTGGCTGAAATCCTGATACACTTTGCACCAGGACCCACATGCAAAATTAATGATGCACAGCCATCAGTCAGGAAGAGACGCACACCCGTTAGATGGAGATTTACACCCATGTGGTGGAGATGAACCCCTGTCAGGTGAAGATGCAACCCCCCATTGAGGCAGAGATGTACCCGCATCACATGGAGATTTACACCTCTGAGGCAGAAACAGCCCTTCGGTGGCTGTTTGCTCCAAGTGACTAATCTTTAAAGCTCAGAGGGCGTTTGCGTTTGCAAATGCCCTAACAGCAAACAGGAATGTCAAGTGAGAAGCTCCAAGATCACCAAGTAGGAAAGTGCTAACGGCGCTGATCGGCTGCCGCCTCTCCGGCGCAGGCCATGCCAAGGGCACCGGCTCCTCCCAGCCTCGGCGCGGCACAGGGGAGCCGAGGTGAGCTCCGGTGAGAGCCGCTCTCCTGACGAGGTGTCAAACCAGCACCAAGCAGCGTGCCCTGTGTCATCCCCTCACCTCGGCCCTCGTGGCGCTGCCTTACCTGTACTTCATGCCGGTGGTGCGGGCGGTACTGTCGGCCAAGGAGAGCCCGTGCATCCGCAGGAACTCCTCCAGAGTCTTCGCCCGCGCCGCCGCCCGCACGTCCCGCAGCCGCCGCAGCTCCAGCCCGTCGGCCGCCCGGGGGGCTGGGGGCAGCCCCCACTCGGGGCTGGGCCGGCTGGCCACGCTGCGCAAGCTCTCACTGTAGGTCATGGAGAGCATCCTGCCGCCCGAGCGTGGGCTCTGCCGGCCAGCCACGCCGCCAAACACTCTGTGGTGCTACGGAGAGAGCTGGGAAAGCACAACACGGGCTCCCTCGCCACTCAGGGCACAGCCCTGCCTGCACTGCCATGCCGGAATGGTGGCACCCGCCCTTGCCAGGACATGGGGACCCTAGCAAAGCCAGCCTCTTCAGCAGAGCAAAGCCTTGGTGTGGGAGCTGAAGCACAACAGGAGAAGCAGCAGGACAGGGATGCAGCACAGTCCATGTCTGAAACTGCAGTGGTGCCTGCCACAGCTGCCTCAAGCCACGATGCAGCAGGGTGGCCAGTGGCCCGGCTGTGCTGGCTCCCAGCTTGCACTGTCTGGGCTGCACTGGTTTACATCCCTGCGAGGGACGCCGCAGGTCCCAGGAGCTGGCCGAGGCATGGTGAGCAGTGGCACAAGTAGTGCTGGTGAGAATCTGGCACTGTGTGCCTGTGGGCAAGGAAAATCAGGATGGGAAAGGGATCCCCGTGGGGCCCTCTGGAAAGGGTGGACAGAGGGCCCACTGCAGAGGGTCTGTGGGCACTGGGTGCTCGCTGTGCCTGCGTCACGCTGCCGCAATGTGCACCACCAGCCAACACCTTCCCCACCGCCGCGGCAGCGACCTCCCAGCCGGTGCGGCTGCCGAAAATAGCCTGCCGCAGGGTGGGCTCCTTGCACACCCGAGCCCTTGCTGTCTCCATGGCTGGGACCTCACTGGTGGTGGCACCAGCATCGATTCCTGTGCCTCTCTCTGCGGCTTCTCTTGTTTCCAGTGTCTGCACGGAGGAGGGACTGGGGCCAAAAACCTAGTGTTGGTGCCGGCTGGCCACTGGGGATGCACTGTGACAGATCTATACCAGCATCAGGCTCCAGCCAGACTCCCACTGGTGGTTTTTTCTTTCCCTGTGAAGCTCAAATTGACAGCTACAGGAGCCAAAAGTGAAGTGCTCTCTGCCGTTGAGGTGTGACCTCCAGAGGAAAGGAGAAAGAAATCCAGAGGATACAGAACAGCAGCTGGCCAGGTATGACCAAAACCCTGAGGGTCTCTTTTGACACCTGGTGCTGCCAGAGACCACTCCGTGCTCCTCCTGCTCTGT
This sequence comes from Oenanthe melanoleuca, assembly GCF_029582105.1. NCBI lineage: Eukaryota > Metazoa > Chordata > Aves > Passeriformes > Muscicapidae > Oenanthe > Oenanthe melanoleuca. Next base: position 3,787,605 of record NC_079354.1, read on the forward strand.
AGCAAGGCCTTGGGAAAGCCAGGAGACATGGAAAGGAAACCCTTTTCCTCTGTGGCAAAGCCAAACGGAATCCTGGTCATCAGCCTCTTCCTGCCACACCTCAAAGCTGGAGACTGGACCCGGCCCCTCTAGCACCGGTCCTTCTCCATGGCTGGCACCTTTAATTAGGGCAGTGCCAGTGGGTCCTACTGGGTACGGGCACCTGTTGGGATCTCCTTGCTCCCAGTGGGATCTCCTTGCCCTGGTAGGACCCCCTCACCTGACAGCAGCAAGGAGAAACCTGAGCTGGCTGCACTGCTGCTCTACAGCAGCAAAACGGCTGCAGCAAACAGAGCTGGGGGTTTGATCTGGGCTGCTCTGAGGAATGGGATGGGAATCCACCTATGCCTATCTTGACACTTCCCTGATTTTTTGGCAGAACAACACTGGATGGCTGAGAAAGCAGAGGGGTTGGGTGCATTCATGGCCATTTGATAGCAGAAATCCCAGGGATAAGTGGCAGTAGGATCTGCCGAGGATAAGCTGTGCCGTGCCCAAGCAGGAGAGGCTGTTTTGCGAGGAAGGAGCAGGGATGGGGGACAGAGCGCAGGCTCTGCGGGATAATGTCACTGTTAGCAGCGGCAGGGGCACAACAAGTGGGTGACAGGCAGGGCAGCTGCCCAGAGAGATGTGTGGCCAGCCTGGCCTGCCAAGCTGGGAAATGGGCAGCCACCAGCCTGCCTAAAGCCAGGAACACCCCCCAAACTCCGAAAGAAAACCACCCTAAACCATCAAATCCCGAGTCACCCTGCACAGAAAATCTTCCCTGCTGCCTGCAGCAGCTGCTCCATGGCAGTGCCCATCCCCGGCCATCGCCCACCATACCCAGCCCTGCTTGCCGCCCGCGCTACCGGCCCAGACTCACCGCGCCGGGGAAGCTGCTCAGCAGCAGCGCAGCTCTGGGCAGCCGGGCTGCCCCGGGGCAGATATAAGAGCCGCGTTGTTTTGCATTAGGGGAGTGTCGGAGCTCGGCGTCCAAAGCACTTGGCGGATGCGCCAAGGGCCCCAGCGCCCGGCTTCTCGCCGCGCTCCATTAGCCCTATTAGGGGATTTTCTTCCTTGCGAAGGGGAGTTAAATTATTCATGGCGCCTCACTAAAAGCCCGGGGATGTGCCGCTGCTTTATCAACGCTGGCACTGACGCCCCTCGCCCTGCAGCGACAGGTCCCCTGTCACCAGCACACAGGGTGGTGGGGGACACTGGGGCCATCAGGGAGCAGAGATGGTGCCCTGTGCAGACACAGCCCTCTTGTGGTCCCCACCGCAGAGGAGTCAGAGCTGGGCTGCGGCAGGACTGAAAGGCAGCCTCCCGTAGGAGGGAGCCCCAAAACAGAGCCGGGTGATGAACACAGGTATCTGCTGCCTGAAGGCAGCTTACGGACAAGCTGCTGCCAGTTGTGCTTGGGAGACTTTTGCACTAGATCTGCCCAGTGGCTGAGGCCAGTTTGCCAGCCAAAACTTGCCCATAGCTGGGCTTGGCAGTGCTGGTGGCAGAACTGGAATGGACACTGTCAGTGCCACTGAGCTATCCCATTGCTGGCTGGCCTCTCCTCTGGTTCCCCATCCCACGGCAGCCAGGCCAGACCCATTCCCACACCACTGGGCTGCTGTAGCCCTGGGAGCACTGGAGCAGCTGCTGGCAGAGTGTGGGGAAATGCCGCCCTCACTTCAGACAGTAAAAGGGTGATGGGGGCGATTGTTGCCTCCTGTACCACTTAATGAGACCGCTCCTAATAGCAGGAGCCGTGGAGCAGCTGGCTGGCTTCCCAGAGCTGCTCTTGGGAAAAGCCAGGGGCTTCTCCAGGCACAGCATTGGCATGGGACACTCTTCCCAAGCTGAGCTGCCCCCCCACAGTAGCTGTCCCCCACAGCCATGTGGCCACACTCCACTGCTTGGACAGCCTGTGAGAATGGTCCCCCTCAAATCCAATCACACCACAGGGTCCCCACACCACGCTTCTGAACCCGCGAGCAGGTGATGAGGCGACGCCGCACCTGTGATGCCCATCCCACACAGAGGGACCCTGGCACACTGGGCAGTGCTGTACCAGCATTATCAGGCCATGGGCAGGGGCCATAGCCACTTGCTGGGGGAATTTTGGGGAGGGAAAGGGCCTGGTTACCTGTAGAACTGGAGCTGGCGCTTGGGGCTCCCGTATCTCGCGCTTCCGACAGCAAAGGGGAGAGAGAAGAAAGATGCCACAAACCCCGTTAGAAAGGAGGAGCGGGAGTGAGTGGCAGAGTCAGAGGCTGTGGGAAGGGTCAGTGACACCCACCCATGTCTCAGCACAGTGGACACTGCAGCAGGCACTGGCACGACCCTGAAAGTGCCCTCTATGCCCATAATAGGCACCAGCACTCCAAAACGCTGCTGCTGCTACGTGGGGATTTTGTGCTGGAAGCTTTTGCACAAAGCATGCCAGGGCAGTTTAGGAGTATCAGGGCAGTTTCAGAGAGTGTGGTGGTTCTGGGTTGCCACAGGGTTGGGTTTGAAGCCCCACAGAGTACTGCCCTGCATCCTTACCTGTAAATCATCCCTGGGGAGCCCGTCTGCCGCAGTGAGAGTCGCGCTGGGGAGTCAGTGGTGGATTCGGGATACATGGAGCCAGCCTGGGCTCCCCGGAGCCACTCGCCGCCTCACCCCTGCCACAGGGGAAGAGGAAAAGAGGAAGAAATGAGTTTTTTTTGGGCACGCGCATGACAGCATTTCCTGTTGCAGGAGATCTCAAGCCGGATGGGCATGTGGCATTGGCGGCAGTGTGGGCACGGCAGCTCCGCCAGCCTCAGACCCTGGGGCTCATACTCTGACCCACCGATCCCAAAACCATCTCGCCCCATCCCTGTTCCTCTGACTTCCCAGGCTGGCTGCTCTCTCCAAACTTCTGGGAGTCCCGAGATCTCAGGAAACGGTGAGGAAACATGGGCCTGAAAAATGAAACATTTTGGAGCTGTTTTTGAGGATCCCTCTGATTGGGACAAGCTACGGGGAAGAGCTTTTACGGGGAAGTCTGGCTTTTCCTGCAACCCACATGTGACTGTGTGCACAGGGGTGAGGGAGCTCCAAGGAAAAGGAGGGCTCACCCCCAGGCACCCCTGACCCTCCTTGTCCCTGTCCCCATGCCAGGGACATCCAGCATGACTCCCTGAGAGCTGTGCTTCTGCAACACTGTCAGCAGTTTCCAGTATCACAGAAAACACTGACACTTCCTTACAGAACTGGGGCTGAGATTTAAATTTATCCCATCTTTCTTTAGGCCAGTGAGATGCCATCTTTACACTGCAGATCACAAGCTGCTCTGTTTCCCAGATGGGGACTGAAAGATCTCTGGGCTCCCTCCCGGCTGCCCTGGGCTCAGCAGGAGCATGGCCTTACACAGTGTGCTCATGTCCTGGCACACATCCCACCTGCATCCTGGCACAGCATGCCTGCATCCTGCATCTCTCCCGCATTCTGGCACAGTATGCCTGCATCCTGCATCCCGGCACAGTGTGCAAGCATGTTTCATCCTGCCTGCATCCCAGCAGGGCATGCTTGCATCCTGCATCCACATCCTGCATCCCAGCACAGTGTGCCAGCATCCTGCATCCCTCCTGCATCCCAGCACAGTATGCCTGCATCCTGCATCCCGGCACAGTGTGCCTGCATGTGTCATCCTGCCTGAATCCCAGCAGGACATGCTTGCATCCTGCATCCACATCCTGCATCCCAGCACAGTGTGCCAGCATCCTGCATACCTCCTGCACCCCAGCATAGTGTGCCAGCATCCTGCATCCCTCCCGCATCCTGCATCCCTCCGGCATCCCGGCCCGGCGTGCCTGCATCCCGGCGCAGCCCCTGCAGCCCACGCAGCCCAATGGCAGCGGCTGCGGCAGCCGAGCCCGTCCCCGCGGAGCCGCCCACCCGCCCACAGCAGCTCCCGGCCGGGCTGCAGACCCGGCACAGATCTCCATCGCCCTCCTCCTGAGCGCCGCAGGAGTGCGTCTCCTTTGGCCACAGCCGCGCTGAAGCCGGAGCCCAGGCAGCTACAGTAAAGCCGGGTGTATTTTCGACAAGTCAGAAGGGAGCCGCTCTCTCCCGAACCTGCAGCACTGACCCGAGCCTGGAGCAGGACCCTGCCGAGCCCTACAACCAGGATCCGGCTGAGCCCCCCAAGCCCTGACCCCCCGGGTTCTCCCGGGGTGCTGTGGGTGTTGGGTCCGCAGCTCCCGCGGCCTCGCCTGGCAGCACCGCCGGGCCAGCAGCAGCCACCGGCCGGGCACTGTCCTGCCAGCTCATCGTCACTTCGCTAGCGGCGGCAAAACAAAGCTGAGGGAAACTGCAGGGAGGGACAGCCGGCTCCTTGCTTGCACTGCCACAATCCCGGACTTCCCCGTGGCTCCGGACTGCCCGATTCCGTATCCCAGGGGGCTGTGGTGCCAGGAGCTCAGATCTCTGCAATTTTCAGCAGAATCCGATGCCCCTTCCCTGCTGCCTCTCAGCAATGCTGCGGGGACCAAGTACAGTGGCTGGCAAGTCTCTGGCAGTGCTAAAGGGACTTTGCTGGCAAGCAGAGCTGGACCACGGGCACATGGTCAGGGCTCTGCACTCTGAGGAGCCAAAGTGTCCCAGCCTTTGGGGCCAAATCATCCCTCTGAGCCAAAGGCACTGCCAAAAGTCCAATCCCATCTGTGTCAGCAGCTTGGTGCTTCCCTGAGACTGCTCCTGCACCTTCAGCTTCCTCATGGCACAACTCAGCTCTGAGTCTGCAACTGCAGGAGTTTCAGCAGTGACCCAAGAGGGAAAAAAAGTGTTTTCTTCTGCAGGATGCATGCAGAAGCCAGGTGAAGGACACCCTCATGATTTGCGCTCCCACCGAGGTCCATTTCTGTCCCTGCCAGCACAGTGGGGTATAGGAGTGTGGGTGCTGCGACATGGATGGTTTATGGCTGGGAAGCCCCCGGGAGATGGGCCAGCATGGAGGGGACTACATTCTGCAGCCTGCCTGACACGCTGCTATCAGAGGAGTAGTGGGTGAAACTGGACATGGGATTAATGCAAATGTAGGGATGAAACTGCTGCTTCTGGTGAGCCTGATCCTCCAAGGGTGAGGCCGTGGGGCAGGGAGAGCTGGGGGACCCTTGCCCTGGACAGCCCAACATCCCGCTCAAGTCAGATGAGGGATGCAGGTAATGTCGCAGGGAGCATCTCCCCACGCCAGGTGCCTGTCCCAATATTTCCCTCTCTTTTCCACTGTGTTTGCAGCAAATGCCCCCTTCCACGCCACAGGGAAGGTGACTTTAGCTCAATGACTCACGCTGCCCTGCTCTGTCGCCTCGGCACCTCCTGCCACCTCCTTCCGTCACCTCTGCGCTCATGCCCCGTGCTGGTCCCGTGCCCCCCCTCCCCCGGCTGCACCGGCGCCGCAGGGATCCGCAGAGCAGCAGCCCTGCCCCTTCCTTTGGCCCGGGAGCCTCTGTTGCGGCGCAGCATCTCCCAACCCACCGAGCCCCTCCGACCGCCCGGGTGGGCTCCCGCGCCTTTTCCAGCCCAGCATCACCACAGCGAAGCGGGCGGGCACTGGGGACTCAGCTGCGACACGTGAGGTCGCCCGTGACCGCCAAAGCGCCCGCACCGGCGCTGCTCGGCTGCCCGAGTCAATGACACAGCCCAAAAGCACACGTTTTTGGCGCGTCGGCCGGGATTATGCCGTCACGTACACCAGAGCCAAAGCATGGGGGTCCATCGGGCTGCCCGTGGGTCCCCGCTGTGTGACAATGCCAGCTCCCTGCTACGCCGCGGCTGCCGGCCCGGCACGGCTGAGCCACGGCCCCGCCGGCACCCGGCACCGCACCTACCTGTCTCCGGTGCTCGGACGGAGGGCGATGCGCGGTCGGGAGGCACAAGGCAATGAGTCAAACCCGGCTGCCGGCGGGCTCCGCGGGTCTCGGGAAGCAGCGCCGGTGCCGGCGCACAGCAGCTGCTACAGCCGGCGGCAAACGCAGCGGATGACGGTTCCTACCCCATTCCCGCTCTGTCCCCGGGAAAAGGCGTGTGGCAGAGAGGGGAAGCCGAGCCCCCCGCGCCCCGGGATGCGACAGCACCCAAGGATGCTGCAGAGCCGTCCCTGCCGCTCTCACATCCTGACTCGGCAAGTTTGGCTCCGCCGGTGGCTGCAGCCGGCTCCCGATCCCGCCGGTGCCTTAACCGTGTCGGCGCCGCAGCCCGGCACCGGCAGCGCGTGGGCGAGCGAGCGGCTGCCACCAGCCGCCCCTGCGCAGCTCAGGCGGGGGAAGGCTCGTCCGGGGCCACGGGCAGTCTGGGCAGGAGCTGCATCATCGCTGCCTTAAATCGCGCCGGGTGTGCTTCTCTTAAAATAATCAAATACAGCGTCGGCAGTGATGCTGAGGGGCTGCCTCCAGCACCAGGGTCACCCGGCTGCCGCGTTCTGCCACTGGCCATTCATCCTCCTCGCGCCCATCACGCCTTCTCACTGCCTTTGGTTTTTTTACTATCTTGGGCAAAAAAAACACCCCGGAGCATGGCACCTCAGTAATTGGAGCAGGCTGGTCCCTGTGGCAGCGCGAGTCAGTGATCCCGCAGCAATAACAACACCATTGCAGCTGGATCTAACAGGAAAACTAGAGGCCAAGCCAGCAAAAAGGGGTCAGGGTTTGGGACAGGCTGCTCACACAGTGGTGCTCTGGCACCTATAAATTAGGAAAACCCGGTTCCTTTCCCTCAGCCGAGTCCTGCTCAGCTTCATGGCAGCATCTTGGCACTTCCTGTGCCATTTCAGCACAGTCCTGGCAGTGATGGGGCCAATAAGCACACTGCCTGCTCCAAACCATGCTGACACTCGCAGGGACCTCTCAGCACTGCCAGGGTGGGTGATCCCAGCAGACTGCCTGCTTTCCATGCCACAGCAGCTCCAGGAACAGCCAGTAACAGGCAGAGAAGGTCATAAGCCCCATTCCCTTCGGGGATGCTCCCAGCAGCAGCCCATCAGTGGCTTTGCTACCCCCACAGATGGTGGGAGCCATGTGCCAAGTCGATCTGCTCCCGCTCCATGATGCATCTGACCCACAGACCCGTAGGCCATGAGCAGGAAGTGACAGCTGGCCCTGCCACCCTCCTAATCAAAACAATAATAGTAATAACTAATAAAACCAGCAGCTCTCTTGAATCTGCCGTTGGCAGCTCCATGTAGAGGCGTTTTCTGCTCACCAGCTGGAAAATCACTGCATATATGCAACAGGCCTGTACAGGGGATGTGATAGAGACTGGATACATCTCGCCCAGCCTTGCTCTAGCACTCACCCACGGTGCTGTGCCGCGGCTCCCAGCAACATTTGAGGAACAAACCTGGGGATTTGGGAAGCAGGCTGGGTACCCTCCTCACACCTGCCAGCAGCACAGACCATGTCTCACCTGGATGAGAGCCTGTGGTGCCCGTGTTAGCAGTCCCGTGCCAGCCACAGGCTGAACAGGATCCCCATCACGAGGAAAACAGCCCCCAAAAATGGAGGCTGACGAGCTCATGAGCTTCGGGCCTCACAGAAGAAATAGTGAGGCAGCAGCATCTGGCTGCGAGGGGACCAGTGACCCGCCACAGGGCTCGGGGCTCCTTCCATCCGCAGCCCTCCAGTCACCGCAGCAAAGCGAGGCAAGGAACGGACTAAGAAACGGCAGCAAACTGAAGGAACAGCGGCGTTTGACTCATTGTGCGCAAATCGGCTCGGGGGAAAATCCAATATTCCCACCCCCGTGTCACTGGGGCTTTGCCCGCGGCTCACATCGTGTCACCGGGGCTCCTGCCCTGTCACTCCCGGTTTACGGCGACAGGCCGCAGGCATCACGAACAGTGTTTACCTCGCCTTGCTGTGGGAACGAAGGGACAGTCAACCTCCCACCGTCCCCGCACAGCCCAGGGTCCCACCGGGCCGGAGCAGGCGGCGGGGCGAGGGCCCCTCTCTCCGCACCGGGAGCGTCGGGAGGGGCGTGCGGCGGGGTGGTCTCGCCCGTAGCCCTGCCCGCGGCCCTGCCCGGTTCCACCGTCCCCACCACCACCCGGCCGGGGCCGCAGCCCCATCCCCGGCCCCGCTCCCCCCGCGCCCCCGCACCTGCCCCGCGTCCGCCGCTCCCGCCGCTCCGCCGCCCGCCCTCGTGGGGGGCGGCCCCGCCCCGCCGCGCCTGGCCCCGCCCCTCCCACCGCCCATTGGCCGCGCCGCCCGCCTCTCGCGCCGCATGCAAATGACGAGAGCGCCGCGCCGTCCCCATTGGCGGCAGCGCCGGCCGGGTCCGGCGCGAGGGCCCGCCCCGCGCGGTGCGGCACCATCGCCCTAGTAACCCGATGCTGAGCCGGGCGCGACCACTGGCGCTGGAGGGGGCGGCCTCCGCTGCCGCCTCCGCTTCCGTCGTGCTGCCGCATCCCGCGCGGGGCGCGATCTCTCTGGGATTGTCTCGACGCAGACTGTCACCGCTTTGAGCCGGCGATGGGGCGCAGGAGGTGGGCAGCTGGGCGGCGAGCGGCGGCAGCGCGTTCATCGGTCCCCCCCCCTCGGGCCGGCGCGCGGTTGGTTGGGCCCGTGAAGATGGCGTCGGGGCGCGGTGAGTGAGCGGGGGGGTGCGGGCGCTGAGGGACGGGGCCGGTTCCAGTCCCGCTCCCACGCACCGGGATCCTGTGGGTGCGTGGGCGGGCGGCCACGGGCCGGCCCTGTCCTGGCTGTACCCGCGCGCATCCCCAGGCGGATGCGTGCCGGCCACGTGTGTTTGTTGCGCGGGGCTGTGCGCGCTGACTGCGCGCTCCGTGTGGTTGTGTTCCCGCAGGGTGCGTGTCCCCTGGTGTTCCAGCCCCGCGCCCGCCGTAGCTGGCTCCGGGAGGCAGCGGCGAGCTCCGGGAGGCGATGGGCGAGTGGGAGCGGGTGTTCCGGCAGCACCTGCCGCTGCCGCCGCACCCGCAGCGGCACCGGGCCCGGCTCCCGCCCCGCTCCACCGCCTTCCGCTGCGTCCTCAAGTACCTGCACGGCGCTGCCCTCTCCCAGGTAGGGGCCATCGGTCCCGCCGGGGGACCCCGGCAATGCCTTACTGCGCCCGTTGTTTATGCCGAGTCTCACTATTCATACAATCATGAAATAGTTTGGGGCTGGAAGGGACCTTCCAGATCATCTCCTTCCACCGTCCTGCCATGGGCGGGGCTACCTTCCACTAGACCAGGTTGCCCTTTCCAACCTGCTGGCTTTGAACACTTCCAAGGATGGAGCAGCTGCAGCTGCTCTGGATGACCTGTACCAGTGCCTCACCACCCTAACAAGAAAGAATTTCTCCCTAAGATCAAACTTAAATTGCTCCTCTTTCAATTTAGTCGTCCCCCCCCAAATTCTGTCTCTTTCTGTGGATGTTCTCAGTCTTTTTTATGAGCCCTTTTCAGCATTCCTGTCCATGTGTGTGGGCCTGAGCTCCCAACGGTGGCTTTTAAAACAAGGTGGTTTTGGGGGAACTAACTGGAATCACAAAGTTGTTTTAGTCCCATGCCTTATTACTTTTAAATCTGAGTTAGGATTTAATTAATTTCTCACTTAGTTTTTTGTTAGTTTAGGTAAGTGTACTTAAATTAAATTTTCTGGATAGCATTTTTAACATCAGTTACCGCTTTATTCTGTGCTTAGATTTTCTCCCTTTTCCTTTGCTCCATCAACCCCTGGCTTGGAGGCAGGTTCTGTAGCAATGCATGAAGCTGTCTGTGGCCATGTGCTTTATTTGGGCATCCCTTAGAAAACGGGAATTATCTCTCTTACCAAAGTGTGTTCTGAGCTTTGTGGATGCAGAGCTGGCCTGTCCCTGATCATCCCCAAAGCTGGTGCGTTGTGCCTTGCAGGGAACCAAGTACCAGCTGCGCCTCTCCCTCTTCGATGCCACCTACCACCACTTCTTTGGGAAGACGTGGAGGAGCAGCTGGCGAGCTGCCAGTGCTGTCCCACCACGCTCAGCCAGGGTGACCTTCAATGAGGTGGGTGCTGCCAAGGGTCTGGGGAAACACAGAATCAAACCCTTTTCCATCCCAGCACTTCCTGACCTTTTTGCCCAGGGTGCATCCCAGACACTGCCCATTTATTAAGCTTTGTGTGTGGTTTATTGGGGAAACTGGGGTGCTGGGTTTCCTCCAAGGCTGGTGCCACTGTGGGAGCAGCGATGTGCCAGTGTGTGTCCCTGCTGTGTTCAGAGCTGGCGACAGAGAGCAGTGTTTCCCCACAACTGGGAAGGAAGGGAAGGAGCAGCTGCCCACCCTCCTGCACAGAGCTTCTCTCTCCTTATCTGGGAGCTAAACTCTCCCAAAGTCACACTTCTATCTGCTGCTGATACCAGCAAATGTCCCTAAATCCTGCTGCCCTGTAGCATGACCCGTGTTTTCCAATTCATAGCTCCTGTTTCCAGGAGCTCCTCAGTGCTGTAGGTGAAGTGCAGCACAGCTCAGCCCCGTGCTCTTCCTTCCTTTACATTGACAGTGACATTGAGGGGTGTTGACATGTGTATTTCTCTCCCAAGTGTTTCAGTACTGTCCCACCCTGGCTTGTTTTGAAGAGGGATTGATTAAAACTAGGGCAGAGAATGCTGCAGAGAGAGCTGAATGCTGGGAGGAGCTGCATTCCCAGCATCTGCAGGCTTCCTGGGTGTTTGCCATGCAGCTGGGAGCAGTTGGCAGGAATTTTGGGGTGTTGGGGGACTATGTTGCAGCCTCTGTGGTGGCTGAACTGCATGGCCCATCCCTGCAGGGCTCGGGGTCTGACAGAGGAGGGGTGATCCGCATGTGGGGTAGGATCTTCCAACTGTGGGAAAGTCAGCAGCTCGTTGTTAGGAGCAGTTCAGGTAGAGCTGGAATTGGTTTGTGACGGGTGAGGGAAGAAGGAAGGTCACTGTTCCTCTGCCTGCATGTGCTGCATGCATGCTTGCCAGGCTCACCAGAGCAAGAAGGTGTGAGGACAGGGATCATTGTCTGCTTGTGTGGTGGGTTTTGTCCTCAGGGTCTAGAGGAGAGGAGTGCCATGACAAATCACTGTGTGCATTCAGGAGGGGCCCTTGAGCTCAGTGGCACGGGTGATCCCCTGTCAGGGCTCCCTGTGCCTTTGCAGGATGAGCCTTGTTCTGCAGGCTCATTAATCCAGCACCTTGCAATAAAGGCTAATAGAATAACGATTTATGTCCCAGGGTTGATGTGGAAATGTCTCTGTTATTCCTTCCTGTCAGCACATATTGCCATCAACATTTTCCCTGAAACAATGTGGTAATGAGTTTTTAACAGAAAAATTAACCTAGCTTTAAATTCTGTCCTGTGGAAATGACCTGTATCCTGTTCCCTCCTGCCCTTAGGTCCAGGTGATTTCCATGTCCCTCCCCAGGAAGGTTTCTGGCTCCTTTTTCCTGCTCTAATGCTGTAGCTCTGGGATGCATTGAAACCCCACTCATTTGGGGTCTGCAGCCTGTGAGTTACTCTGGAAAACAGGTGTTGGCAACAAAAAAAAAAAGTTAAAAAAAAGATGATGCTTGAGAATTAAGGGCTGAGATTTTTGTAGCAGTAATTTGCCATTAAATTTTGTAGCCAGAAGTAATTTGCCATTGCCTTCTGTCTGGAAGTTTTAATGGATGTTCTCGTTGTGCCACTGAGTGTCCCAGCACAACAGGCATTGTTCTGCCTGCAGCTGCCACTGCCAGCTCTGAAATAACCCATCTCTCTCCTTTCCTGTCCCAGGTTGTTTATTTCCACACCTCCTTGAACCACCCTGGCATTGGTGCTGTCGTTGAAGTGGTAATGACAGCTGGGAAAGGGGGTGGGGGCTCTCAGCATCTTTCCTGTGGCTTTGGAACCATTCCCCTCTTTCAAGGCGGATCAGAGGTGACAAACCCGGCCACTGAGGACAGAGCGTAGGTTCCTCTGCTGCTGTGTGACAGTCACACTAGGAATTGAGGTGGCAACATGCATGGCTGCTTTGGGGGGTGGAGGGTAGGGTGGTCCTGGGGCTGCAAAAACATAGCCAGCATTTAGAATTCACTCTGGGGAAGCAGTGATGGGTTTGGAAGGGATGCCTGTCCCTTCCCTAAAGGACAGGGTTTTTCCCACATGGGTTGAGTGGGTTTTGCTGATGAGCAGGGGCTTTGTGGAAGATGGAGATGTGCTTCAGCGTGAATTTTCTGACTGCTGCACATGTGCTCTTTGCTTTCAGGCTGAAGCTGTACCATGGGACACCACGTGCCCTACTGCACCCACGCTTCCAGGACCCTGTGGAAAGTAAGCAGCAGCCAGGCATGGTCCCCTCTTGGTAGCTTCTCTTACCCAAATGTGTGTTATATGTGTCTTGATGTGAGACATGGTCTGTGCCCTGGTACTGCTCAGTGGATATGCCTTACTGCCAGCTGGGAATGGCCTGGCTGGGCAAACACAGGTTTTTCTTTGCACCTAACAGATGTATTCACAGATAATGATTCATTGAACATTGGGGCTGTGAAGCTGTCTCCCCAGTGTTGGTCATTCGGGATGTTTTATTTTCTTCAGAGAACAAATACATGACAGTGATGGAGAAGAGCCACCTGCAGTATGCCCTGAAATCCCATCAGCCCCTGGAGGCAATATTTCACCTCCTTCCTGAAAACCTGCTGATATCTGGGCTGCAGACTATTCCTGGTTTGCTGCCAGCACGTGGAGATGCAGGTAAGGTCTCTTTCCTTTTCTCTCTGCCTGTGCTGCTCCTGCTTTAAGGCAGTGTGTCCCTGGGAGGCTGTGGGCATGGCAGGCAGGGCACTGGGATGGGATTTTGTGAGGACAGTAGTTTCTCTGCAATGTCTTCTCTTGTCAATAGCATCTCCCCTGTGTGGAGCCACAGTCCTCATGCTCAGAGCTCAGTCTGGAATCTGTCAAAATGGCTCAGTCAGTTTCCTGTCCGTTAATTGCTTTGCTCCTGGGAAGCTACTAAGGATAAGTGATGGTTGGATTAATTACAGTCATTCAGCGGAATCTTAGAAACAGCTTTTGCAGCTTGTTTAAACTCAGAGGCTGGTTCAGCATCTCTGGGGCCTGGCAGGTTTGGGGAGATGAGCTTTTGCCCGCTCAGCTTTTGTTAATCTCTTCCTATGGCACATTGCCCTTTGAGCTTTTGCAATTAAAATATGTGTGGTGAAGATTCAGAGGGTAAAAAATTCCTCAGAGTTGTGCAGCTGAGTTATTCTTCAGCTTCCTGCCTGGAAAACCTACTGCTGATGGCTTTGGGGTAGTAGCTGTTGGTACTGAAGCTGAGCAGGGTCTTGAAAGCAGCTGAGTCCCTGCAGGTGTTCAGGCCCATGCTCAGAAGCTGAGTGGGCAGTGCCACTGCTGTCACTGCAGAGCACCACAGCACAGCAGTGGTGGCTTTCTGTTTGCTTGGGAAACCTGTGGGCACCACCTTGTCTTTCAGATGACTGCTTGCAGAAGCCCCGGCTGATGAAGACAGTCACCTGCTATCTGGAGCGGCTTTTCATCCAGTTGTACCCTTCCCTAGAGGAGTTTGAGGAGGAGCTGTTGGATTTACTGAACAGTGATCGCTTACTTCAGGTAAATAGAGTGCTGTGAGCGTGGTGAAACCCTAGCACAGGTTGCCCAGAGAAACTGGCTGCCCCATCCCTGTAAGTGTCCTAGGCCAGGTTAGACAGGGCTTGGAGCAACCTGCTCTAGTAGAAGGTGTCCCATGGTAGAGAGTGGAACAAGATAATCCTTAAGGTCTCTTCCAACCCCAACCATTCTGTGATTCCATGATTCTAGGTACTGCCAATGTGGTTGAGGCAAGGGAAGGCACAGTTTAGAGCAGTAATTCTAGTGTCTGGAATTATGGGTGGGGTGAAGAGTGTCAGGTAAGTGATGTTCATGCATTTGTTTCTCTTGGAGTCTCCAATTTTTTTTCTTGCTGTGGAAGTGTTTAGCTTGTTTCCCTATTGGATTAGTACATGTGTCCTCTGTGTGGGCTTTTTTTTGAACATCCAGACACTCATAAGCAGAATTTGGGTTTGCTTTGCTGTGGGAAATGCAGAGATGAGATGCAGTGAGTGTCGAGTCCATCTCTTTGGAGTGGCCACTGGCCAGGTCCTTTCTTTCCAGATTTACTCCAATTCTCCCATAAAGACAAAATATATTAATATCTATCATCTCCTGGGGAAATAGATCCTGGTTCCCAAGTTTCTGAAGGGTTGCCTGAATTCCTCTGGCTGTGGTCAGCACAGGGAGTGCTGCCTAAGTTGGAAAACATTCCTGTCCCAGGCTAACACTGCACCAGATGGTGAAGAGGTGGTGGTTCGGGAGCGGCGGCTGCACGTTGGTGTCCACAATGGCCTGCGCTTCGTCCGGGCACCACAGGTCGCCGTGCTGGTGCCAGAAGTGGAATTGTCACCAGGTGGCTGCAAGAGGGTGTCCAGCTCTGGAGCCAGGTAAGGGGGAGCCCGTCTGCTGCCAGTGATGCTTCTCTCCTGCCTCGAATGCCTCCCATAACCATTTCTCCATCCTGCACAGGGATGCAGGTCAAGCCCTAGTGCTGAGGAGCCGCATCCAGCTGAGTGAAATGGTTCCTCATCCGGCTTTTGGGGTCTGCTTCCAGCTGGAATATGTCTTCTGCAGCATGCTGAGAGCTGGTGGGAAGGTAGGGCTGAGAGTCTCTGCCTGTGAAAGAGCAGGGATCCATTCTGGAGGAGTGAGCCCTGCTGAGAAACTCCTTCCTCTGCCCGTTTCACCATCCTGCTCTCCAAATCGCAGTAGCTCCTTGTAGTGTGGCTGTGCTGTGTAATGCAGGGCCCTGCAAAGTCTGCAGGTGCCTTCCACAGCACTGCACAAAACCTGCATGGCTTGGTGAATTATTTTAATTACATGTAGTTCCATTTCTCCACTGTTTATATGTAGATGGAGGAATGTAGCCTGCAGCATTCCCATAGTGTTCTGGCAAGCTAATTTGGAAAATTTCAGCTTTTTTTGTAATATCAAAAAGGCTTTTCTTTAGAATTTGGCATTTATGCTGAAGCAAGGTTCACCTGTTCTTTTTTTCTTTTGTTTTTGCCATGAATGCTGAGGTTTTTCTGGATGCTTCAGCCTGATGTTCTCAAACTGTAAAGGCAGGAGAGGTCTCTGAGGGTGGTCTCTGCAGTCAATATACTCTCACCTAATTACTGATCAATTACTCACATCTTAGTTTAGCCTTTCTGCAGGTTAAACCCAGCTCAATGAGTACTGTGTGTCTGCTCCAGTGACCTTGTGCTGTTGGAGCCATCAGCTCCTGGCTGGCTGAATTCATGGCCAAGCGTTTGTTAGGAGGCTTTAATCGTCCCACTAAGATTTTCTTTGAAAATGTAGCAAGTGCCTCTTGTTAAGCTGTCCAGAGCCAAAGTGGGGGAAATAGGATGTATGTGCCAGACCAGAGGGATTTGTATGGGGAAGGGAGACACTGAGTTGTGCTGTTGGAAGTTGTTGGGTCCAGCTCCATTGGAAAGCTGAACCCAAGGTTCCACAGAGATTTGGGGTTCTGGAGGCAGATCCGTTTGGCTCTGTGGGGAGTGCTGTCTGGGGCAGCAGTGCAGCCAGTCCCTGTGGTGCAGTCCTGGGGCAGAGTGGTTAATCCCAAAGCTGCTTGCAAAGCTGATCACCTTGTCCTTGTCCTCAGTGCCATAATTAGCTGTGAGGGGGATGGTGGGTGCTGGCAGATCCCTCTCTTGTTTCTGTGCCTCTCCTTCGGTTTGCGGGAGGCTGTGGATGTGCTGGGTAAGTGAAAACCTTTCCCCTCTGCCAGGGATGGGGGTCCAACGCATATCCCTTTGTGTAGCTGCTTGAGGGAGGGGTTGCAGCATAGGGTCCTGGAAAGTAAAATGACTCGAGAACGGGATGAAGAGCAGTGGCTTCTGTGATGCCAGAACCGGGTGTGAGGAGGTGTGATGGGCTATGAGAGCCAGTGCCTGTGTGGCAGCAGCCATTCCCAGGTCCTGGCAGTGAGGTGGGGCTGCCTGGTGCTCACTGTGCTCTCGCACCCCAGGCTGTGTCGGGCAGTGCCCGCAGCGAGGCCGACATGCGCTCGGTGCGCTGGGCTGTTTGGAGCCCTGTCCCCAGCACCGGTGACATGGACGTGGTCCTGCCCCTGCGTGGTGGCGCTCGCCGTGGCCCCTGCCAAGCCTTGGTGTACCGGACCCCACCCAGCTCCCGGCAGGTAAGGGTGTGCTGGCCCTGGCAGCTTTGCCTCTGGCATCAGGGTGAGGGAGCCGCTGTCGGAGGCACGGGGAAGGCTGCGTGTAACGCACTGTCTGAAAACGTTTTTGTTGCCAACTTCAGGGGAAGCACGTGGAGTCTGGGACTGTCCAATTCCATGTTTCCACTGATTCGGAAGAACATCTTGTAACTGCTGCGGAGATCCTATGTAAAGACAGGGACGAGTTGAAGCAGCCTCCTACGCCATCGCTGAGTGAGTGTTTTCCAGATCGCTGACATTTAAAATATAGAGTGTGGCACTGGTGTCTGCTCAGGAGAGAAAACAAGACTTCAGTGAGTTTCAGCGAGCTAGTTATGAATTACTGGAGTGAAGCAAGTTTTTGTCAAGTTGAATTCAGCTCTTACTTTTTAACTTGCAAAATTCCCATGTGATAGTATTGCTGAGCCATGTGCAAAATCCTCAGGGGTTGCCAGCACTGCCCCAGCCTCCTTCCATTCCAGGTCACCAGGTGCAGTGGCAACACCAGCAGCACATTCTCATTGCAGGTAGTGCTGCTCCTCTCTCTGGACTGAGAGTCTCTCCAGACATGGGGACAAGAGAGATGTTAGTCATAGGCTGGAGAAAAGTAATCTGTTTGTGCCGCCACTGAGGGAGTGTGACAGCAGCCTGGGCTGGGTTGATGTGTGCAGGATGTGCAGGTGCCTGGCTGGGGAAGAGCAGGTGCAGAGGTGCATCTGTCTGTAGTTTGGGGGGCCATGTGGTTGGGGTTCTAGCACCCCTCTGCTCTATTAGAGGTGGAAGGAAAAATGCTGTGGGCTTGGGTTTGGGCATGAGGTTGTGTCCATGCACTGTGCTCCTAAAAATCCTCTTTGGCTTATTTCTCTCTGATCCCCCTTTTCTGATTGGTGGGAAGCAAATTCCCCTTTCTTTGTGGTGCTGCTCCTGCTGGAGTCCCAGCTGTCTCAGGGTGATTCTTTGGACACCAGGCAATGTTTCAGTGTGTGTCATATCTCCCCAGCTCTCTGGTGAGCCACTCAGTGCTACCCTCCAGGCCAGGCAATGCCCATTATGGTGGGTTGCTGCTCCATGCCAGCTCCAGTGCAGTGGTACCTTCCACAAGATGGCAGTGGCACCATGGCTTTGCTGTGACAAATCCTGTGTTTCTGCTGGTGAGGAGGCAGGATTGCTGCTAGGAGGGGCTTTGGAGGGGAAAGCCTTAGGTGGAGGTGAAGGGATGTGGTAATGTCAAGTTATGTGGGGTTAATCTCCCTGCAGCACAGGCTGCATCATGACTGGTACCTTCCTGGTGTTGCTTGAAAAGTTTTTCCTGGTGCCTTTCAGCTGTAGGTGGCTGGGATGCTGGGATGTGATGTGGTGAGGGGAGAGAGAAGCAAGTACTGACACTGAACTTCCAACCTGGTGGTGGTCTGGAGTGCTCTGGCTTGCAGGAGTGTGCTGGGCTGTGGGCTGTGTCCCTGATGAGGGGAGATCCCCATCAGGGTGATTTTCAGGGACAAATTCCCTGGCATTTCCCAGCTCCAGGGGGCTTGTGGAGGGAGAGCTTCCAAGTGCAGTGGTAGTCCTGTGGAGCTGTGCCCCTCCAGCTTGTGTTCCAAGGTGCTGAAGAGACTATTGGGTTAACTTTTTTTGTAGAGTTCTGTTGAGAGACATGCTGCTGCCTGGCCCAGGGGAGGCTGAGAGCTTCTTCTGTCAGCTCAGATGCTGGTGTTGCTGCTATATCTGTCCATCCTCTTCTTAATGCCAGCCAAAGCCATCCTAACTGGAAAGAAACAGTATTTTAGGCATTAGGGAAACAGGGTAGTTTCCTTTATACAGCAGCCAGCAAGGAATAGCTAGGATATATGTGGTGGGGGAAAACAAATTAAGGTCTCAGCATCACGTGGATGCAGAGATGAAACATCTGTGCCCCTGCTCTGCTGCGAAGGACCCGCGGCTCCGCGAGCTCAGCTGTGCCAGCATGAGAGAGCAGCCGAATATAAACACAATAAAGCTCCCACCGTCTCGGGGCACAAATGCTCGAGCAGTTGAAGGGAGTGACAAAAAATAACAGAGAAGTGATGAAAACCTTAAGTATCCTAAAACTTTCACGTCTCATTAAGCATCCCACTTAGGCAGCACTGCGTGGCTGTGGGGCACCACGGTGCTGTCAGGGGATGGGGGAGCTGCTGTTTGTGGCAGAGTTAGCCTGATTCACAGCAAAATAACGGATGGATCTGGAGATGTGCTGTGTTAACCCCCAAGCAGCAGTCTTATTGGGAAATAAGAGAAGTGTTTGGGTGATGATAAGCTGGTTCACTGCGCTGCCTTTGCCTCTAAAATTGGAAAGGGCTGGTGGGAGGATAGGGCAGGTTTGGTGGCAGTGGGTGCAGCTGCAGTTATGGGGCCTGAGGGTGATGGCTGCTCTACAGCATCTCTTCTGTCCCTCTCCACAGGAGTGCCAACCCCACGGCGAGTGCCAGTCTCCCCACGGGGACCAGGGGTAAGTGTCACATGCACCAGTGGATGTGGGTGGTGGGCAGCAGCATTCCCCAGGGCATGGCCCACGTGTAGGATGTGCTTCTGGACCCATCCCCTGCCTGTTTTCCTGTCTACTGCAGCCAAGAGGCACCAAGTGTCCTCAACTCCACCTCCTCCAGGCAACAAACCAGCTCCTGCCTGTGATGTGCTGGGAGAGGTTCCCTGTGCTCTTTTCACACCCCAGGAGTGAGGGCAGCTCTGGTTTTTGACAGCCCAGATTTGCTGGGTGCTGTTGTCCCCGGTATGTGCTGACAGTGACACACGGTTTGTTCATGCAGAGCTCCCAGGATTTAAGGAGATCTGTGAATACTGAGAGCCCTCTTTATGCTGTTTTATGTCTTGATGCAGGAATCAATGCACGCAAATATTTTTGATGAAATGAAATGCCTCATAAGGCTGCATTAAGCAGTTTGATCTTCCTGCTGCATGTGCTCATCCCTCCTCTTGCCAGGGAGCGAGCAGCAGGGAAATAGCAGCAGAGGTGCAAACCCTTGCGTGGCCAAGTTGTGCACTTCTTGGTGGAATGACAGCACTGGGGAACATGGTGGCCAAGCTCCTTTAGCACAGAGGAACTGCTGGCTCAGCTTGCCACAAGGATTACCTCAGGGGGCTGCGGGTGCTCACGCTTGCCTCTCTCTCACCAGCTGTCGGTGTCCCAGCTCGTGGCCTTGCCGCGGGGCACAGGCCAGACCCTGCAGCAGGATGGGGGCATCACCCACCTGGAGGCCAACCTGGGCTTGCCAGATGCAGAGCCTTGTGCCAACGACCAGCTGCAGGCGCTGCCCTTCACCCCTCTGCAGCTGCCCATGGCTGCTGTGGGGCTGCAGGCATGCAGGTGATGCTCAGCTGCCCCTCCCTAGGCTCCTGTGACCCCATCACCTCCCCTTCCAGGGTCCCCATGGCCTCTTTTGTGGAGCTCACCCCTATTTCTCTGTCAGTTCCCATGTGTCCCTCTCTCGTGCTGCCCTGGCACGCCTGCACGCTGCTGGCTTTCCAGACATCCTGGACCGCAACCAGGAGCCAGTGGAAATCTCGGAGCCGGTGGAGCTGGGCGGTTTCAACCTGCGGCTGGAGGAAGCTGACCCTCTGCAAGGCAATGAAATAGTTCTGCAGTTCCTGGCTTTTGGCAGGTGGGATGGCAGCTCGTGGTCTTGTATGGGCAGATCCCAAAGGTCTCCTGGACAGAGTCCTTTCCAAATTCCTCCAAGCTTCTTTGCTGCTTGGGCAGGAGATGTCCTTGCAGAGGTGCCACTTCTTTTAGCACCTGCTTTTGTCCTTTCCGAGCACTTTTAAGTCATAATCCAGTTATTTTAAATTGGATCCATGAGCCACAATGCGATGTCAGAGCTCATTAATGCAGGGCTTCTCCAGAAATGCAAATGGAGTTGCGAAAGTTGGCACCCAAGGGGTGGCTTTGGCTGGATAATGCCCTGCTTCTGTTTTTTTCCATGGCTGGCAGTGTGCTGTGGGAAGGTAACATGCTGCCTTTGCTGGGCGCCTCCATCACAGCATATGGCAGGAGACAGCTGGAATTATGAAGCTTTTTGGAAAGTTAAGGCAAACCGTATGGCCGCTGTCTTCAGAAGAGTCCAAATACTTGTGGTGCTGCCAATCTTCTGCCTCTTGGCATGTGCCAAATGCACGAGGAGCTCGTGACAGAGTGGCAGTGCTGTGCCACAAGTAACCCAAACCTCTCTCTCTCCACAAGGGATGCCCAGGGCACTGTGGAGGGGCTGTGGCCGAGGACTGTCTTCCTCACCTTCCAGTTCTACCGTTTCCCACCAGTCACCACACCCCGGCTGCAGCTGGTCAGCACAGACTGGGGTCTGGCAGCTGGGCTGGCTGTGCCGGCGCAGCTCCTTGTCCGTGTCAACGAGGATGGGACCCTAAACAGTAAGCTCTGGTTTTAGCATCCCTGTGTGGCTGCTTCTCTTCTGTTGGGTGGATGAGGGCTTGCCTCTGGCCCAAGGGATGGGCTGGTGTCTGTTAATAGCGAACCCCTGCTGTTTTGCACGTCATGAAAAACATTCAAAACATCCAAAGTTTGAAGTAGAGCACAGAGTGTCATTTGCATGTGGTACACATTGAGGTTTCCCACCAGTCCAAGTGCCATGTCTGTGACAGTGTGGTGTCTTGCAGGACAACCGGGCTTGCAGCTGAAGTACATGGTGGATCCAGCTTTCCTGCGGCCCAGGGAGCAGCGCTGGTTCCTGCGCTACCTGGCAGAGCACAGCCTCCAGATTGACGTCTGGGATGGAGACTCCCTTCTCCATGTTGGGTCTGCTGCCATTAAACTGGAGGTATTGGTTAGATTGAATGTCTTTTCCCGTGGTTGTGGAGTGCTAGGGAAGAGCCCAGCTCTCCCTTTGGTCCTGTGTTGAGGTGCTGTTGCATTGTCCTTGTGTCTTCAGTAATGGAGATGCTGTGAGCCCCTCTGTGTAACTGAGTCTGATGTCAGCTTGACAAATCCCTAATCACAGGATTTGTTATCTTTTCCTCCAAAGTGATGACAAAGCATTAACTTTCTTCGCCCTTCCCTGGAACTCTGGGAGTATTCTAGCACTAAGGCCTGCAGAGCCAGGACATCCAGTGCCACGCATACTCAGACCCCTTAGTCCCTGCAGACCAGACTCCCCAGTAACTCACTGCACCTTGTCTGTCCTTGCCATGTCCCTAGCCCCTGCTGCGCCAGGGCCAGACGGCTGTCAGGACCTACCACGAGCTGGAGGTGGCCACGACCGAGTACGAGCCGGACGGGCCGGTGCTGGGCCGGGAGGCGCTGCGGCACGGCGCCCTGCGGCCCCTCGGTGTCCGTGTGGCTCTGAGGGGCCGCCTCCACCTCTGCCTGGCCAACGTTGGTAAGAACCCACTGCTCATGTGGCCTCAGCAGCATGTGCAGGGCTGTACCTGAGTGAGACCCAGGCTTGTGGGTACATCATCCTTCCCAGAACCTGCTGGCTGCTTTTTATTTTATGTATTTAATTCTGTGTCCTATAAATGTGCAGTGACTCCAGGTTTTAAAATCTTATCTTCAGAGGAGAGATTAACTCCATATAAGATATCTTAAATTGTCATTTCCATACTTTGCCTGCAAAGGGCCGATAAGCTCCTGGGAAGGAGAATCTAAGATCCACAACCCAGGGAGTGGTTTAACTCACACAGTGACACAAAGAAGAGAAAAGGAGGGAAGAGCTAGAGCCACTGTGCCAGGACATCAGCTGCCTTTGATTGGTGTTTTCCCATCCTCTTTCTTAAATTTCAAAATACTGTTAGAAACAGGATGGCAAAGCTTGGTACCCTTTCCTGAAGGATGGGGACAGGATGTGTAGGCTTGGCAAATACCTGATAGGTTTACAGCCTTGTGTGGCTCCACTTGGTGCAGCCTTTGTGGTACTGGTGCAGCAGCATGTGGCCATGCTGGGGTAGGCAGAACACAGAAATGAAAGCAGGAGCTGGTGAGGGGCTTAGCATGGTGTTTGCTTTCTGTGCTCCATCCCTGAGCAGGTGACTGTGTGACAGAACTGGCTCTGGGGACCATGTGGGGGTCTTAGGGCATCACTGGTTTCCAGATATTCCCTCCTGCTTGTGTAACTTGGCTGAACAGAGCTGCAGGGAGGTAAAATTTTGCAGTAGATATTATAACAATGAAAATGGATGGTTTCCAGTCACTCTTGCCTCCACTTGTGGCAGGTCACCCATGTGAGGAGACCCCAGGGCAGCTTCCATCCCACTCCCGCATTGTCACTGCACCAGACAGCGCTATCATCACCCCAGGTGGTAACTGGTGCTCCCTGAACACTTCTGGAGGTGAGTCCTGCTGGGGCTTGGTCTGTCCCCCTGTGGGTTGAGGTGGGCAAGATCTCTGCTGCTGCAGTGCCAGCTGTGGGCCAGCTGCCCCCTCTGCTGCTCCCCTTCCCAGCCCTGCAGCATTGCAGAGCTCTTGGGGGCTGCACTGTCTGGGATATGCCATGGTGGTCTGTCCCCGCAGGCAGGCGCACGGCGTGGGCGCGGAGGCTGGTGGATGTGGACAGCGAGCTGGAGGCCGCGCTGCGCAGCCGCCGGCCAGAAGTGAGCCTGGCCCCCTGCCACCCTCAGCTGAGGCCATGTCCACCCACTGGCTGCAGCACACGGCAGTGGTGTCGCTGCATGGGGGTGCTGTGTGGGGTGGGGCCAGACCCTCACAGTGTTTCTGGGCTTATGGTCCCTTCTCTCCCGGCAGGGCTGGCCAAAGCAGCATGCCTGGGACCTGCAGGTCATTGATGCCTACCGGGATCACATCAAGGGAGAGAGCATCTACCAGATGCTCAGCCAGGCCATCACAGCCACCCACACTGTCAACGCTGTGCTGGGCACAGCTGAGTTCTTTGAGTTTGCCCTGAAGAACCCATACAGCATCCAGCACACTGTGACTATCGAGGTCGACCACCCTGAGCTCAGGTAGGGGCTCCCTTGTGTGCATGGGGACATGTCACGGTGGTACCAGCTCCTTCCCAGTCCTCACCAACACCTCTGCTGCTCACTGCCCCAGTGTCATACTGGACCCAAGGGAGTGGCGTCACTTCAAGGAGCTGACCAAGAGTGTTACACCAGTGGAAGAGGATATGTTCCATCTCCGTGATGACCTCAAGCCTCAGGTCTACCTGCGCCCCAGTGAGACTGTCCACATCCCCTTCAAATACCAGACCTTCTCTGCAGACCCTGCCGTGGTTGCAGCACAGGTAGGTGTGGGCCCCTATTTTGAGCTGTTGCCGGTACAAAGTGTTCCCCTTGGCTGTGGTTGCCTATGCAGAGCAGGCTGGAACAGCCATGGGGAGCAGCAGGAGCTGCAGCAATGCTGCACCCTGAGGGAACTCACTCTTTCACCCCACAGGGGCCGGCTGGGCTGGGCACTGGTGCCAATGGGAACAGTCACTCCCTTGGGAAGAGTGGGGCCAAGCAGACAAAGCTCATCCAGGTTAGGGAGCCAGATGAAACACTGCTTGAGGGGCTGCATGGGAGGAGCAGAATCACTGGAAAACCCCATCCCTCTCCTGCTGGCCCCCGGGACAGGTCTCCTTCCAGGTGAGCGGGGGGAAGCCCATTGCACTCCTGCGGGTGAAGGTGGAGCCACAGCCCCATGTGGTGGACCAGACCTTCCGCTTCTACCACCCAGAGCTGACCTTCCTGAAGAAAACCATTCGGCTGCCTCCTTGGCACACCCTCCCTGGTGAGTCTGTGGCATGCCTGACAGGGCTTGGGCTCTTCCCAGTTAGTCATCATCCATAGTTTGTGGAACCTTTCTGGTGGCTTGTCACCCTTTCATGAGCCTGGGCTCCTTGCTTGCTCTCCATCCATCTTTCTCTGTTAACTTCATCCCGAATTCCCTACACCCCTGTGGTTTGCTAGTAGTATAGTGTGAGGAGTTCTGTGTGCAGGAGAGAGACACATATAGAGGAAAAGCTGAAGATGGTTTCCTCGGTCCCTTGTCCACAGGCACGCCAGTGGGGGCGCCGGGTGGGCAGCCTGAGATGTTTGTTCGCTGCAGTGACCCTGACATCATTTGTGAAACCAAATCCTTGGTATGTTACACTTGGGCATTGCTGTTCTTCACATCCTTCCCCTGCAGATTGTTTGGGTTGGCAGAGAGCTGCTGATGTGGGTGCAACCACAGAGCATCCCCGTGTACCAGCCCGTGGTGGTGACACAGTGGCAGTGATGAAACTGGAATTGCTTTTTATTCCCAATTAAAGGAGCTGCATTGTTTTGGCGGGGGAGGCTGAGCGTTGCCCCTTATCATATCATGCAGCAGCCTGTGCTTGCTTGTTCTTTTGAGCAAGTACCAGATGATTCAGACACTGGGGAAAAGCAGCCTTTTGTTGGGCTGGGATAGACCTTTACTGCTCAGGGTATCCACAACCGTTGGGAGCATGTGGTGGGACAGTGTGTCCTTGGGGTGCACAGCAAAGCTGGTCCTTGCTGAAGTGTCCTGGGGTAGTGGGGCAGCTCCATGTCCAGCCCTGCACCATCCCACTCCCTCCCCAAGCAGGATGCTCTCCTGGGCTGGCTCCACAGCAGGAAGGGGTGGAAGGGAAAAATAAGCTTGAGCATGTCCATGTGAATGGCAACGAGGGATAGTTGCTAATTGCTGTTGTGGAAATGCGTTAGTATGGTAATTGGATTAGGGCTTGTTAGAAAACTTGCAGAAAATTTGCCAAAATTTGATTACAGATACAGACCTGGAATGCGATAGTCATTTGTATCCTCTTTTGTAATTAAAAATACTGGGAGATCTCAGCCAAGCTGTATAATAACTTAATAATGTTGTTTAACGAGGTACCGAAACATCTGCTTTTGTAAGGGAGGTGGTGGTAGTTCCCCCATTAACGGGAAGACACTCCTGGGGTCCTCATTATCTGGTCAACTGCTGGGACAATGCTCTGTTGTCTATGCAGGGGCCTGGTGAGCCACAGGACATCTTCCTCAAAGTAGCCGGAGGACCAAGCCCGCAGATCAAAAAGTTCTTTGTCGCTATTTATATGTAAGTAGCAGGACCCCAAAAAGGATGGGGAACATGAACTCCCATGGTGTGTGGCGAGCCCTGTCTGTCTGTCTATGCACAGGGACACCTGGCTAGCAGCACCTGTCCAGATCTGGCAGTTCTACCTGCACTCGCTGCAGCGCCTGGACGTCTCCTGCACGGCTGGGCAGCTCACCCGCCTCTCCCTGCTGCTGCGTGGCACTGCAGCCCCACGGAGGGTGCAAGCCTTCACCTCCCACCCCCAGGAGCTGGAGGTAACCCCCGTGCTGGGCTGGGGACTGGCTGGCCTTGGTCAGCCCAGAGAAGCCCTCTTCAGAAAGTAAAAGGCAACCCATATGGAACTGTGAACAACTGAGAGCCGTAAAGTGTTTGTGATAATTATCTTTTGATTAGAGCTGTCATGTGTAGGATCATTGGCACGAAACCCCGGAGGGCAAATTATCTGCATTAATGAGACTGTCTGAAGACTCTCAATTTCTTTAGAATTCGTTCGTCCGTAATTGGAAATGTGAATAATAAAAGGCAGAAAAACTCCGTTGCTCTCCTGTAAAGGAAAAACAAAGGCTCCCCAGGCAAAGCCTGTGTGGTGGAACCCGTGGGCTGGGAAGGCCCTGGGTGTTCCCAAGAGGCTTTTCTCCTTCCTGACATAAATTAGTCCCAGAGTATTCCTGGGGCTGGGGGGTATGGGATTCAATATTGGTGGAATAGGGGTGCAGGTTTTTAAGAGCAGTTGGGTCTAATTGATGCTCCAAGCTGGACTTTTCAGGGCTGTTATCTGCTGTTGTGGGTGGCTGTAACTCCAGGTGTTGTTCCACAGGTGGATCCAAAAGGTGCCTTCCTCCTCCCCGCCAATGTCATTCAGGACCTGTACATTGGTGTGAGGCCACGGCGGGCTGGGAGCAAGTTCATCTACCTCAATCTAGTGGATGTGGAGTCCCACCAGCTGGTGTCCTCCTGGCTGCTCTGCCTATCCTGCAGGCAGCCTCTCATCTCCAAGGTACGGCAGCTCTTGCCACTGTGAAATGTGGTGATGGCACCGGATCAGTGGTCGCAGTTCAGCCAATAACCTGGGGCTATCTTCTGCGTCTTCCTCTCTTTCCATCTGTGTTTTTTTTGGTGCTTGCCATCATAAACACACATCTAGCCCTTGGGATACTTGAATAATCTCACTGAAGCCCCTGGTAAAATGTCTTTTAGGCTGTTTTGGAGGCAGCCCCACGCTGAGGAGTGGCAGCTCGGAAGTATTCCCAGTTGTGAAATTAGAGCTGCAGCATGCTGCTTTCGATTAGCGCTGTGCTGGCAGAGGCCTTGCCTCAAAGACAGAAAATTAGATTTCCTGGCTAATGTGTTCCTTCTAAAAATGTTTTCCTGAACCCCTTGATACTGGGAAAGGTTCAGATTGGCATTTACACTGATGCTCCATTGTCCTGCCACATGCTGCTTGTGCTATGGGGTGTTAAGAGAATCAGAGTAGTTGGGGCTGGAAGGGGCTGTTCAGGGTCATCAAGTCCATCTAGTTATCTGAGCACCACAGCTTTTCCTGGCAGTGAGAAGGAGCTGGTTAGTCTCCGCTGCCCTCCCAGTCCTTTGTCCTTTGCTCTTGTAATTAATTGTTACTCCTTTTGATCAAAGCTGAGTTGTTTCTGCTGTCTGGCTGAGCAGATGTGAGGTGTGGGAGGTGAGGGCAATGTGTGGGAGGCAATTCTCTGTGGTGGATTTGGGGGAGTGCCCGTTGTTGCTGCTGCCCACCCTGCTATGTGTGCTACCTTGCCACGGCCCCTGCTTGCCCCGCAGGTCTTTGAGATCTCGCTGCCTGCGGGAGGTGGGAAAGGCTGCAACAAGCGCATCACCTACACCAACCCCTACCCCTCGCCCCGGCTCTACTTCCTGTGCACCAACCGCCCCGACCTGCTGCAGTTCAAGGAGGATTCCTTCGAGGTAACATCCTGCTGCCAGCACTCCCCCCTTGTCCGGCCCCTCATCGGCCAGACCAGGCGATGCTGGGTGAGTGCCAGCCGTGAGAGCCACCCTGGCTGGGGGATTTGGGCACATGAAGGGGCCTGGCCAGGTGCTGCTGCCTCCTCCAGCCTTGTGTCCTGCAGGTGGCAGGAGGGGAGGTGTACACCATCGGCTTGCGCTTCGCCCCGAGCCAGACTGTGGGCGAGGAGGAAATCCTGATTCACATCAATGACCACGAGGACAAGAACGAGGAGACCTTCTGCGTGAAGGTCCTGTACCAGTGAGGCCACCTGCCCGTCACTGCAAAGCTGCAGGTTCCTGTGCCAGCCCAGCAGCTTCATCAGCACCGCCTCAGCTGTGCCTGTGTCTGTCTGAGGGTGGTCATGACCCCATCCCCAGGCTGTCACCTTGCCAGGCTGGAGTCTCTGTCATTGCTGTGACTGCCAGTGCTGCTCCATCCACACAAATTGAGATGAGTGGATGTGTTTGTTACGGCACTTTGTGACTGCAGGATCTGTATCTTTGTTAAGCGTGACGATATTTTAGGCACTTTGAATCTTTTTTTAACTTGAAAAGTTTGCAGATTTGGTTCTGCGGAATATTTTTAAAGTATTTTATATTCAACGGTGAGTTTTGTACGCACTAGGGCAGTTCTATGGGATTTTTGATACTTTTTACTCATCCTTGATCCATAAAAATTGCTGTGCACAACTGTCAGAGTGTGGCAGCATTTTCTTCCTGGGGAGGTGGAAATCCTCAGCATCCTTGTCTTGTGGAGATGAATTCTGGAGATTCCCTGAGTCACCCCCATCCCCTGGAGCATCCTGGGGGTCAGGGCAGGGACTGTAAGTGGGACTGAGGGGGTAGGGCAGCCCACAGCTCTTGAAATGCTGCCTCACTCTCCATAGGCCTGAGGCTGGTGAATTAGTGGCCCCGATAAAGTCGGGTGCCGAGTTCCTTTGCCTCCCTCGCACTGATGGGAAATGACAGCTCATATTTTAGAAATGATTATACTGTCTGCAGCACAGAGAGGCCCCGAAGTTGGGTTATTAAAGTAGATTAGCTGAATAATTTTTATTACATTTTCACACAACGATATTTCTTGAGGCTTATGAATGAGCTAGTGCTGTACCTGCAGCACAGGCAGCTCAAGTAGTGAATGATGTGCCAGCATTCAGGGGATGCCAGCACAGGGATTTGAGCTGAGCTGGTGCTTGAATGGTGCTGCCTGCTTCTCTGCAGCACGTCTGTGGCCCAAAATCTACAGAACTGTCATTAAGAAAAGTTGATAAAAGTTTCCCCATAGGAAATGCAAATGCCTTGTGTCCCAGCTGCTTGGCATTATGGCCATGGATGTTGGAATTGCTTCATGGGGGCAGCTTTCTGGGTTCCCACTTGTTAATGAAGTCATCCCAGCTAATGACAATGAACTAAAGCACCTGTGCCTGGCATGCAGCTTGGTGGTTGTGCTCTTTCCCGTTTACATTCGTGTCAGGAAGGAAACTGGGTTCTAGTAATGACAGAATTAATTTGCCCTAAAATCTTGGTTTGTGTCTCATCACCGAGGTGTACAGGGAGGGGAAGGGTTGAAAAGCCCTTTCCGTAGGTTCAGTAATTCTTGGGGGCATTATCCCTCTTGGAGCATTTGCAGATGAGACCTTTTGGGGACTGGAGCGTCACTGCATTGCTGAAATGGCAACAGAGGAATAAGGACAGCATGGAGACCTGGCCCCAACACTCAGGCTAGGGAGGGTCAACTGAAAAAATGGCAACTAGTAATGAGAAAATAAGGTAAGAAAAAGAAAAGCCAACGTAGGAGTTGGGGGCAAAGCTCCTGCAGCAGCTGAAGGCCCTTGGGAAACTGGCTGTCAGGATGCCCAAGCCTCAGTAGGGTTTGCCGCCAGCCCAAACTTTTAAACCCAGCTTGTTTTCCCCATTATGAGGAGGAAATTGTGACTGCCTGAGAACCCTCTAATTAAACAAAGCTTCACCATAATATTTGCTGGGAGCTCGCCAGCCCTGTAATATGACATTACCGGGCATCTTTATTAGCTGAAATGAGTATTTAGCGTCTCTGCCAAACCAAAAGCTGATGGAGGCGCATGGAAGCAGCACGGCAGCATCCAGCAAAGGCTCCTGCGACCTGCTGGCCAGGCAGTTCATCTGGGGGGCTTTCCACTGAGACAAACTCTTCCTTGGTTATTTCCATGTCACCCAAATCCAGCCCAGCAGCCCCAGTGTGGGAGTTGGGAGGTTTATTCCCTCTTTCTCCCACTTGTCTCTCTGAAAGCACATCACTGACTTGATAAAACCTGATTTAATGGTTACAAAACCCAGAGATAAAGCTGCTCTTAATGGATTTCTTTAAGATCAAGGCTGTCAAATAGGAGGCTCAGAATCCTTTCTACAGTGAGAGTGACTATATTAAGTGCACTCAATCACACCCCGGCAAAGGTTCCTTAAGTGAGATACTGGCTGGAGGAAATGCATTTTATTAGTGTCTCTGGCAAAAGGAGTCTGGCAGGAGGGATGAGTAGCCTCTCAGCTGCAGTGGTTGTGCTCCAGTTCAGCTGCAATGGAGGGGGTGTAAAGGACTTTGCAAAGCATATCCTCACTCCCTGGTTGGCCCCACAGGGAGGAGGGTGACGAGTGCCACGGTGACATTGCAGGAGCTGGCCTGGGGGAGAAGAACCCCCAGGGAAGGATGCTCACCGGGGGATGGTGCTCACAAAACACACCTCAAAGTCCACATGGGGCATCCAAGGGGGTGATGCAGCTGGGAATCCCACCTGAAGGGAGTGGTGGAAGGAGAGGGGCCTTGGCAGCTCTGGGCAGACGAAAACTTAAAGATTAGTTTTTCATAACAATTCACAGCTCCATAATGAGAAATTTGCAGCAGTTCTAAACTGCTGCTTGCTTTTAAATCATTTCCTGTCTGTCTCAGGCTTGACATTTGATGATGAATTGAGTCTGTGTTCATTTACCCACTGATTTACTGTACGGAGGTGGGAAACTGCAGCCACCTTAGTGAAGGTCAGCATGAAGCATTTGCCTGTAATTTCCAAATGCTATTAAGGTTTTTAAGTAAACCGTGTGGGTGCTGTAGGCAATGAAGGCCCCTCTTGGAAGGCTGATGCTGCAGTGGATTCTTCTGGGTGGTGAGAATGGGTTTGTGGGAGCAGAAGATCACTTGGCTCATCAGCATGAGGGCACATCAGACTGCACCCCAAATTCATGTTTGATTTTAGGGGCACAGCGATCTGGGCACTGACAGCTCTCCTCACCTCCCAGCCCAGATTAGCACGGGGTTCTCATCCTGCTTTCCTGTGGCTCCCTGAATCCTGCACTCATTCCTGGGAAGCTGGAGGGAGCTGCCCCACGGTATCCCCTGAGATGCAGCTTTGTTTCCTGCTGCAGGACCCGGTTGTTTGCTGCTGTGAATCTGTTTGGCGGGTGTGAGCAGGAGGTTTGGCTGTGCAAATGTCACACAGATCTTATCTCAGGGGAAACATCCTTCAGTAATTACAGTAAATGAAAAGTCCTGGAGGCTGCAGCCTTCTGTTTATCTCCAAAGTATTTGTGGAGGGAGCTGGGAGCAGGAGGTGCCAGTGGCTGCAGTCCCCATGGTGTGGGGGTGGTGTCAGGGTTTGCCTTCACCCAGGATGCAGGGCAGCAGCATGCTCTGAGCTCTGCCTGCATCAATCTTCCCCCCTTGCTGCAAATTAATAAGCAAATTCAGAACAAAAAAAGAAAAATGAAGTCTCTCTATGGATAATTTGTGCGCAGAAAAGGGGCCAAATGAATTAAATAAATCATTTGCTGCTACACAGGTCCCATTAGATTCCTTGCCTTTCACAGCAACTTTTCAAGTCTAATGGTATCAGATACCCTTTTGGCACCCATTTTGAGAGCCACAGCCCCCTACCTCCTGCTGCTCCTTAATGCAGCTCATCTCCTGCCTATGGCTCCCAGGGCCTCTGCCAAATCAGCACTTCAAATTAAAGTCTTCCCCACCTCTCCCTGGTTTCCATGGAGATCCGAGTGGATGCTCCCTTCCTTCTTCCTCTTGAGCCGATGGAGAGGCCCCTCCTGGGGATGGCCCTTGTGACGCCTGGGAGTCTCTGAGCATCCAGCAGTTCTGCAGCTGGCTTTGCCATGTGCAGCTGCTGGCAGACCTGGTGGCTTCAGTCCTGGTGTGCTGGTGACCCTGTCCCAATGCCCCATTCCACAATGAAGCATCCCAGGCATGCCAGGAACAGGTTCCCAGTATAAGTTTTCCTCTCATGTTGGAGCTGATCCCACCTGACTCCTCAAGGAGCTTGGCCAGCAGAAACTCTTCTCTCATGGGAATCAGTTCCACAGCTGGATGAGGACCAGGCTGGTTTGTTTGTAGCACCTTTATCTAAACTACAAGTAGACTTCTGTAGTCTGCACACAGATTTCCCAAGCACTGCCTGGAGCTGTTTGGCCAAGGCTGCTCCAGTGGTGGGAATGGTGGTGGGAATGCCCTTGCACGTGTAAGTGAATGGGCAAAAACCTGTGAGATCTAAGGGATGACAGTAATTATGGAACAAAATTACTATTAATGTACTAATTTACCTGGGAGCCAGGCTGTGTGTAATTACAGTCTGGGATCATGATAAGGTTAATGCATTTACCTTCCTAGGAATTTATAGACACTTGGAATTGTTCTCTCTGTGAGAACCACATGTGCATGTTCCTGGCCATGTGGGTCTGGCAGCCAAAGGGGGCATGGGGAAGTTTGTTGCTCTTTGCTAATATTGCTCACAGGAAGATCTGGGACAGCAGTGACCCCTGGGGAATCCCAGGCAATGCTCACCAGAGGGGATGCATCCTGCTGCTTCCCAGAGCCTCTTAGATCATGGCCAAATGAATTTTCTGTGGTGTGTGTATCTGAGGGAAACTGTCCTGGGGGCCACCAGCATCTGGCATTTGGCTGCCTGGAAATCCTCCCAACCTTCTGGCTCAGCAGTGCTGCAGCAGCCACTCAGGCTGGCAGAGGGACCAGCAAACCCAACCTGCTCGTACTTAACAAGTCAGAACTTCGCAAACACCTCGGAAAGTTTCCAATACTGGCAAAAAGCCTCTACCTGTGAGGATGCTGTTCCCCACGCCAGGTGCACGTGTGTCCTTTGGCAGTTGCTGCTCAAGCTGCTGTAGGCATGGGTGCCCCAGAAATGCCAGGCTGGAGCAGGCAGCACAGCAGTGGGTGGGAGAGCCCAGGGGCTGCTGCCACGGCACTGAGCATCGCTTTGGCATGGGTGTGAATGAGGAACAAGCAGGGCAGGATCGGACAGACCTCGGAGTCCCCTTCCTCAGGGATGTTCTGGCTTCTCCCCAGTGCCTCAGGAGCTCCCTGCCCTGCTCCAGCCCACCTTTATTAATGTCACAGTGGGAAATGTCAGCCGGGTTTGCTGAGCCCTCCTGGCTGCTCCAGCTGCAGAGCCCGTGCACGTGGGGCCACTCGCTTGCGGGCCGGTTCAGCACAGCCACTGAGTGTCACCGGGGATATTTCTCCTGGTGTCACATGGGGAGGACAGCAGCAAGATGTGGAAGGTCAGCGCAGCCCTGAAAATATGTCTCTGCCTGTGCACAACTGTATTTTTGGCTTCTTCAGTGTCCAACAGACACACTGCTAGGGAAAGGCCGGAGAGGCCAGGGCACAAGTGAGGGAAAGGTTTAATAAGGTTACGGGAGGCCTTGAGGACCCCTTGGCTTGGCCTTTTGCTGATTTACAGGAAAATAATGTGTGAGTGGCTCAGGGGAGCCCAAGGCTCCCTCTCCACTGCAGACCTCTGCAGCAGAGAGGTCAGAAAGGGGATTACTGGAGAGGATTGAAGCCCATCAACATCCCAAATATTCCTCCAGAAATCAATGCAAAGGTTTATTCATCTCTTTAGAGAGGGGGAAGGGGAAAAGGGAGGGGAAAATGGAAAGGAAAGGAAAGGAAAGGAAAGGAAAGGAAAGGAAAGGAAAGGAAAGGAAAGGAAAGGAAAGGAAAGGAAAGGAAAGGAAAGGAAAGGAAAGGAAAGGAAAGGAAAGGAAAGGAAAGGAAAGGAAAGGAAAGGGAAAACAAGAAGGGAAAGGGGATAGGGAGAGGAAGGAGAAAGGGAAGGGGATTCTGAGCTTCCTGTCAGGCCTGTTTAATTGCATCATGTAAACCCATTCTTACAACAAACATAAGTTTGATTTATGTGTGTTATTTTTGCAGACTGTTTGCACATGGCTGAACTTCATGATGACAGAAGTGAGTTACTGCACAGGGTTATGGAAATGAAGTACTTAATTAAGTAGGAGTCATACAAAATAAATTACAGCTCCACCAAATGCCCTCTGTTCTTCCTCTGAGTCCAGGTTGCTTCAAGAGATCGGCGCCTGACTGAGAAACTCCCTGGTCAAGACAGTGCTGCTTCCCCACCTTTGCTTGAGAGGAGGATGGAAGGAGGCATCACCATCCCTAGAGCATCCCCCAGAGACATCCCCATCCCATCCCATCCCATCCCATCCCATCCCATCCCATCCCATCCCATCCCATCCCATCCCATCCCATCCCATCCCATCCCATCCCATCCCATCCCATCCCATCCCATCCCATCCCATCCCATCCCATCCCATCCCATCCCATCCCATCCCATCCCATCCCATCCCCCATGAGGCTCTGCCATGCCACTCACCATTCTCCTTCCTCCAGCCCAATTCATCACCCTCAAGGGCTCCTCTTTGTTATCAGGCCCAGATGTTTCCTGCTGTTTGCTACAAATGTTAATTATCTCCTAATTACTTCTAAGCAGAGGCTGAGTTGGCAGAGAGTAGGGAGAGAGCCAGCCAAGGGCATTTACAGCCTAGGGCAGTGGGACATGGAATAACATCTGCTTCTGGCCAGATGTTTGCTGGAATTCCTTATTATTCCCCCTGATTCCAAATACTTATTGAGGAGTTACCTGGGCCTTGCCCCAGAATGGAGATGCCCTGTGGGGATGCAGGATGTGATGATGTGGAGTCCTTTCTGCCTCTCAAACCCTCAGGCACCAGCACTTTTGTCAGCCTGCAACATTTGGGTGCTGGTGGTGGCCACAGGGCATATTCCTGGGGCTTCCTGGTTGGCTGCAGAGATAGAAAGCTGATGGGCTCAGGTGTTGTTGGAAAGCTCCTTTGAAGGTGGGGAGTGGCTTCTTTGGGGGAATTGGATTCAGTCATCTGTCACTCCACGCAGTTTCTGCCATCCAGCATGTTCCCAAACTGTCCCTAGTGCCCTACCAACTCACCATGGCCACTGTGCTCGTGCCACTGCTGTGGTCCCACAGGGGGACTGGGCAGAGCATTACTGGGATGGCCCCTGCATGACTGCAGCCCTACCAGCTTGGCCAACATGGGGCAAAAACAACTTAAAAAATCCCCAACACAAGCCCAACAGAGTGAGCAGGAGAACAACTTTGTGGAAGGTTTATTTTTAGCTCTCTCCAGTGTAAAAAACAATTAAATAAAGTGTCAAACCCCGCTCCCGAATGCGAAGAGCTGGAAGCCAAATGTCACCCCAGCTTTGATCCCCTTGGAGGCAGCAATGCTGCTATCAGTTTAGAAGCATTAATTTGCATATTCATGTCCCCTAATTTGCTCTTCGGGAGTTGGAGTCTAACAGCTAATGAAGAAACTCTTCCTGTGCATGCAGAGGAAACCTGGAGTCTGTCACAGACGCGCTGGGAGAAATAATCAGACACAAGTAAATGTCCATCCCAAGGGAGAGAGTGTCCAAACCAAAAAAACTTTGCCAAGACCAAACTCTCTTTCCTGCATGTCCATGGGATGGGGTGAAGGGGCCACAGAGCCCTCAGTGCCAGGATGTGCCCTAATTCAGGTAATGCTGGGAGGGATGCTTGGAAGGGGAGGATGAGGAGCTGTTGAGGGGGCTGGAGACCTGTTTCCCTGTAGAGCAACAATTGAACCATGGAATGGGAACAGATTGGTTTTAGGGAGTATTGGGCACCTAGGGACCTGCCAGAACCATCAGGAACAGTCAGGAGCCAAAGGGCTGCTGGTGGCAGCTGGCCAAGCAGGCAGTGTTATCAACCACACTGCCAGGCGATGTATCCCTTCTGCTCACCCTTAATTCAATTTCTTTCAGCAATACAATAGCTCAGTTTTATGTCTGCCATTCATCAAGAATTAAACTTATTGCCATCATTGTTGGCAGGGTATTGATTCTGAGATGGCACTGAAGCTTGCAGGAGGGGGTGACTGCTCTGCATCCACAGCATGCTCGCTCCTCATCCCACAAACAGGAACACAGGGATCCCCGTGCCTGTGTCTTTTGGAATTAATGGAATGTGCAGGGATCCTTTGTGATCACAGGATGTCATGTGAGTTTTCTGGGACTTTGGAAGGTCATCATTGAGGATGGGGCTGGGATTAGGGAGGGAGTGCCCAGGAGCATCACCCTCTGTCATCTGCCACTGTTGGAGCAGAGTCACAGTCAGGACAAGTCTTGGATCATGCAATGCCCTTTATTCCTCATAGTGCCTGGAGAGCTTCTTCTATCTGCTCTGCCGAGGGCTGCAATTACAGCTTTGTTGTCAGTAGCAGATAAAGAGGAGATTGTCGAAAGGCTGGTTAAGGCTGCTGCCCCTGGCAGGAGGTGTGTGGAGAGGGGAGTTTCTGGAGGGAAGATGTGCCCCTGCTTTGGCCAGAACTGGGCTGTCAAAGAGACCCTGCCTGCTCAGCACTGTGTGCCAGCAATGGGGCTGGAAAAAAAGCATAGCAGAGCACCGCTTCCCAGGGAGACAAGGAATCATTGAATCCCAGAATGTTTTGTGTAGGGAGGGACCTTCAAAACCATCCAGTTCCACATCCTTGCCACAGGCAGGGCACCTTCCAATAGACCAGGTTTTTCCAAGTCCCACCCAACCTGGCCTTGAACACTTCCAGGGATGGATATCCCAGGTTAATATTCTCTGACTCTGAGCTGAGAAAATGCTTCCCAGCATTTCGTTGTGTTGCATGGCTTGTTAGCCTCTGGTGCAGTTAACCTCTTGATGGTTTAGCATTACTAATTCCTTTGGTAATTACAGCAATAACAATAATCCCGGGAAGCTTGTTGGGCTGCAGTGCATGTATGTGCTGTGCTGTTCCATGCAAATTCCCCTTGGGAAGTGTGGCAGTTAATGGGACCTGTCTGCCTGGCTGGGAAACTCCTGTGGGATAGTGAGTTCTGGGCTGGTGGGCTGGCAAGGCGCAGCCTGTGATGGCGCTGAAAGCAGGGCTGGCTGGTGGGTAGCTCCTCTTGTCCTGCCTGCTCCAATAGGGGTTACACTGCTGGACTTTTTCTGGGAAGCTCCTGCCCCAGCAGAATCCCAGATTTCACTGAAAGTCGGGAATTTCAGCCTGAGCTGCAGGACTCGGCTTGAGCGGTAACGTCAGAGGCGAGTTTGCTGCACTGCGTTATCTGCCTTCCACATCAGCTCCCCCTAAGAAATCACAAAGAAAAAAAATCTTCCACATTCTCTTCTTTTAGCAAACGCATTTTAAATAAATTATAGGATTAAAAAAGTTGAAAGTTTAATCGGCTCCCCCATTGTGCATGAGTTCAAAAGAAACATTTATCAGGCACAAAGTTGGGCCGCAGTTCATCTGTGCTGCTGGAAGATTTTTAATTTGCTCAACTGGAAACGATGAGAAGAGTTGATTAGATGGGAACTGTAATTTATTCCCAGCTGTCAGCAGTTCTGGCACCCTCAGGGATCTGGAACCTTGGGGCAGCCACAGCAGTCCTGTCCCCTCTGGTCTGGGGTGTACCTCACCCGACCTGAAAGTGTTTTAGGTCATGGCTGATGTGTGGCTCCTCATGCTCCACGAATCACTTCCTGCCCAAGAAGCTGGGCAAGGAAGCCTGTCACATCAGGGACATTTCAGGGAGAAACAGCATCCTAGCATCCTAGGGCAGGGATCGGACTCCCTCCTGGATTGCTGAGCTGCCTCCCAACACATCTGGATTCTGCTGCCACTGTGTGCTGCAGGAGCAGCTCTCCAAATGCCTCTGGTGTCTCCAACCCCCCCAACAAAGGATGCAGTGCATGAAGCCAAATCCACTTTATTAGTGTTATCAGGGAAGTGAAATCCTTTTCCATAAGCAGTTCTGTGTCATTAATAGCAAAATAAGCAACTGCTGACAGCCAGGCTGCTCTGGAGAGCAAGCCCACATCCATCCTAGAAACTGGGACATGCCAACGGGGTGATGTCCCCTTTCATCTCCTTTTTCCTCTCCTGCCAGTCCACTGGGGACCCTGGGAATGCTGACAGCAGCGGCAGGCGGCTGTGGAAGAGTTAAGGGTCTGTGTTTTCCACTGCCACTCTTCCTTCTCAGGGAAGACAAATGATTCATTATATTCCCCATCATTTTCGCTGATGCCTGGCTGCCTCCTGTTGAGATGTTGGGCCTGCGCCACGCAAGTCGTTAGCGTGATCCCCCGAGAAGAGCCGTGGAGAGCCGTGTTCCCTATTTGTCTGTGGTGGCTCCTGCCAGGGGCAAACCAGCATGATCCATTCTAGTTTTCTTTCAGATCTTCACAAAAATGCCAACACACAGAGACGTGGCATGAGAATATCACAACGACGTCCAGCTTTTCCTGGGCAAAGCAGAGGAAGCTGTGGCTGAAAGAGGTTTTGCAAAAAGGTGGATGGGAAACTGTCCCTGCCCACAGGCACGACTGGGATGGTCACAGCCTGCCCACACTGAGGGTTTGATGTGGGCACTGCCAGCTTCCCTGAAGGTAAATATCCAACTTGTCTTCTCCTGCGCAGTATTTGCCTCTCAGACCCATGGATGATAGTATTCAATTTAGCCAGTTAGGCAGCTGCAGGCAGGGTGGTGCAAACTGCATCCCAACTCTTGAAGCTGTTGTGCTCCTCATAGCAAGAGTCATAGCAAAACAGGGATCTATCAGGAAACTATGGTCTGAGTGCTGCTGGTGGAGCTTTTGTCTAAAATTGCTCCATTTTCACTCACCAGAGTGACCCACTGCAGAACTGCACATAGGACTGTGAGTAGGACTGTGAATAGGACTGCACGCAGGCTGGAGGATGAAAGTGATATTTGTAATGAAGCTTGTGTCCAAATCTAGAAGTTTTTCCAGATGACACAAGGAGGCTTCATTTTGGACAAGAGTCAGACAAGATCATCCAGATTCATGGGAGCTGTGGGATCAGCAAGGAATCTGTGCTGAGTGAGGTCTGGGTGTGACCCATGCAATGATTAGGGTGCCAAGCAGTAAGAGGGCTGATGTCCACAAAGATCCAAGACCCCAGTGGAGATCCTATAAGCCCATGTACTCCCCAGCACATTCTGGAGCCCACCCCTGCCTGGATGGAAATGTTTCTGGCTGGGAGAGACATGGCATGAAAGGAATATCAACAGGACCAATGAATACATAAAGAAAAATGTGTAGTTTAGCTTCTCACCACAGGCATGTGTTATTCCTGCTATTGTGTTGTTCCTGTTAATATTTTTTAACAATCCTTTCCTGCTCAGGGGCACTGGGGCTTGAAGGGAAGCAAAAATGGCTTGGCTTAAGGCACTGGGCAAGGAAGTGAAAGTGACTGTGGCTGCTGGGACAGAGAGAGAGAAATTAATGATGGAAATTAGGGATACTCTGCCTTTGGCACTGGTGATGACCCTGGTACCAGCTGGGACAGCAGCCCCTCAGCAGGCCCTGGAGCATTTCTCTGCAAGCAGTTCCAGCTGCAAGCATCAGGAAGGAGCTGGGTCCCTGCATGGCACTCACTGGTTTATTTTGATAGGCAGGAGCCATTCCTGTTCACAGCCGTTTAATGTAATGTGGGAATTGGTAATTTGGGATTGTGGCTGAAATCACTTTTGAATACATAAAACATAAATACAGCAAAAGCAGAGAAATGAGCCATAACTCTCCCTAATGGAGCCCCGGCCTCTCTGCTTTCTGTGGCACAGGGAAAAATGGTCCCACTATTTTCGACCATTAATTCTGTCTCGGCCTGAGCCGTGCTGCTCCTGGTTTCCTGAGCACTTTTTAAGAAATAATGAGGCTATTTATTAGCAGCAACGAGGCTGCACAGAAAAAGGTGTTGAGATAGTTTCTATAGTAACTCCCTGTGAAAACATTTGGTGCTCAACCGTCCGGAGCTGTTCTGCTGCCCTGCCTGCCGGGCTCAGGCCTGACAATGGAGCTCTGTGCACCCCTTTCCTCATCCCTTACAGGACCCATATGATGGGCTCCATATGAGAGGACGAAGGACCAGCAGTGTTGCCATTTTGGGGTTTATTTGGCAACATTTCCCTGAGAGACCCCATTGAGCAGATGGGACAGGAGGTGGGATCTGGGTTGCTCAGTGAGGGCATGTGCAGCAGCCTTACTCACTGGATCTCACAGCCCCTGGGGTGAAACCCAGCAGGTCTTCTCTGTCCCTGCCATATCTTCTCATCTTCCTCAGCTGTAGGTCACATTTTCACTGGGCATTTAGTGTGTATTCTCAACTCCCTCCTTGGAGTGGAGTGGAGTGGGATGGCCTTGTGAGCATCCTGAAACTACCCAGGAGCAACAGCCACTCTGGCTGGAAAGAAGCACTTGGGGCTCAGGTTGCTGTCTGCATCACAGCAGAATTTCTGGAGTAATTGGATTTGGCCATTCAGTTATTTCCTCAAATAACAGAAAACTCAATTGTTCACATTCGCCAGTTGGATGCCAAGGAGCTAAGCACAAATTCCATTGTTCTTAAGCACAGTTCTACAAATGGTTTATATTGAGTAATACAAATGGTATTATAGTAACTCCCCAGCACTGCTCAATTCTTACATTCCAGCACATAGAGTGACCAGGCAGCTCTTTCAAGGGGAGTGCCTGAATCCCCACATTTTCATGCCATACAGCTCTGTGTAAGTTCTGAATAAATTCCAGGAAAGCAGGGGTACCTGAGGATTAAGAGGAGACTAAATTTACTGGGGAAACAGTTACTCACTTGGCCTTATCTGGCAGCTGGACAAACAGGGCTCGGGAAAGGAGGATAAATCAGCCCCAACCCATCAGTGTGTGCTGGGGGAGTGGAGCATCCTCCAGCCCACGCTCCGGTTTGCCAGCATCTCCCATCCCCCGTGAAATCGTTATTAAAACTGGCAAGCCATCATGAGAAATAAAGATTTATCGTGGTGTAATTTCCCAGGAGGGACAAAGATTAATGCCAAGGAGAGGGGAACCAGCAGCCGTTTTCTGTTTGGGTAGTGGATGAGCTTTTTGCTCCCTGGGGCTCTGTGCTCCTGCCGGGGACACGGCCTCAGGGCTCCATTCCAACCCCACTGGCATCCAGCCCATCCTGGGGATACATCCCAGGACACCTCTGCCTTTTTCCTTCTGAAATTTCTTAAATTTGCTTCTTAAATTTCATCCTTTCAAGCCGTGCAGCCTCTGCCAAAGGGCTCTCCTGCACCAGCAGTGCACAAGGAGAGGAGGAACATAAGGAAAATGCAAAGAAGAGGGACAGTGTAGTGCTTTAGTGTCTTTTACAAAGATAAATATAATCTGTGGACTGAAGAAATTGAGTCATACAGAGGCTCTCACAAAAGGCCCCTATTTTTGTTGCTGCTTTGCCTGGACATGTCACGGGAGGAGGGAAGGGATACGGTAACGCACTTTTCAATTTTGGCTGCAAAATTTTCATCATTATAATTTCAATTAAAATTGCTCTTTGAAGCAGTTTGTCTTCAGGCTCAGCCGCATGAATCTTTGCTTTCATGATTGTGGAAAACTTGAAAAATAAAAATGACCCTGTTTTATCCAGCCCTGGTTTCAAGGACAGGGCTCATGCTGGAGCAGAGTGGCAGGATGGGATGGGATGGAGTGGGATGCAGAGTGTGGTGTTCAGGCCCTGGAAGCAGCCCTAGCTTGCACCAGTGCAGGGAATTTCTCCTGGAGCAAGGGCAATGCTTGCCCCAGCATGATGCTGAGTGAGGTGCATAGAGCACCATCACTTCCCACCTTATGCAGAATTAAAAGAAGTGGAGCTTCTTTGGATTTGAGCAGTGCCCAGAGTGTGAGAGGGCAGCCATAAATTGATGGGAGCCCTTGGAATGGCAGAAGGACAGTTCCTTGCTGCCAACACTCACCAGCCTCCTCTGCCTCTGCTGGGATTTTGGGGTGGGCTATGAACACCTATGAGGTGGAGATTATGCAATGCTTCCGTAAAAACAACTGGTGTTCAACACTAATTTATGGATATACCGAATTATCTAATGCAAATGTGAATAGGATTTACAAAGAGATATCAGAGACGCACCCACAATCAAGTCAATCTTCTTTGCAGAAAAGCAGAAGACAACGTGGAAAAGAAGCCCAGTAATTTATGCATTTGCGTGTCCCGTTCTGTCCTCAGGAACGTGGTTACCAGTTCCTGTGCCTGTCCTTCATAACTGCTCCCAATGTCATCTTTTTAATGAAAATTAAGTGCTTTGGTTGTACTCCACAGAAGCTGTGCGGACATGACTAATTGCAGCACTGGGAGATGGCAACCTCATTTGAAAGGAAGCAAGTCCTGGGAGGATTCAGTGTGGACTCTTCCAAACAACAGACGCCATGGACTTAGAAGGACTAAAAATATTTCCCCTGCATCTGCGCAAGCTGTTTCATTTCCTCTTCATTTTCTCTAATTTTCTTTGTCTTCAGCTTTAACTGATTCGATGCATCCTAATTATGATCACATCTGCCTGCTCCTGTGGCATTCTGGCTGACCTGTGCCAGCATCCAGGCTGGCAAAGAGATGGAGAAGGGATGGACAGCAGGACTTGCTCTCCAAGGACCTGTGGTCA
Source organism: Oenanthe melanoleuca (assembly GCF_029582105.1). Taxonomy (NCBI): domain Eukaryota; kingdom Metazoa; phylum Chordata; class Aves; order Passeriformes; family Muscicapidae; genus Oenanthe; species Oenanthe melanoleuca. Next base: position 3,829,681 of record NC_079354.1, read on the forward strand.
TCCCTCTGACCATGGATGCTGTACAGACAGCCCTGAGGAGAACTTTCTGTATGCCAACTTTCCTGTGCTGTACTCCTGGGTTGGGATGCCCAACTACTTTCTCTCAATTTCCCAGGAGCAGGGAAAAGTGCTCAGGATTTCACTCTCCCAGCTGGTCCTTGGATCCTGTGAGCAGGACTGGGGTTTGCTTTTCCAGACTAGTCATTGCTTAGGAAAATCCTGTGTAAATCCAGCACTCAGAAGTCATTTATTCTGCTGCTAATTTATGACAGTGTTTTTCATCCTGATCTTAGAGAAAATCCATCCTCACATTAAGGCTAAAAGCAAATCCCCGGCAAGATTAGGTTAGCCTAGAAAAACTCAGCCCACAAGCAATTACCCAGCGCTTCCGAGGTGTTTTGTCTCCTGCACAAGGAAATCAAAATCCCCAACCGACGATTCGTGGGAAGAAGTGTCTCCAATACGAGAACAAGATGCCTGTTGTGTCCTTTCTTTAATCAAGTTAATGGTCATCATTTTACATGCTAATGTCTCCTCCGTGGTCCATCAGCCGTGCAGCTGCAGCCGCCTGCAATCCGCCGTGTTTTACCTAAGAGACCCAATTACTGCTCGGCTCGGCGCAGGCTGATGTGGAGCATTGCAGAGCAGCCCCCTCCGGAGCTTCCTCTGGCATTGCCTGGGCCAGGAGAGCATCCCTAGGGCTCAGCTAGCAAAACAAGGAGCAGAACAGAACAGCTTGTGTTCTGCTTCACTGGGTTACCCAGGAAGGCTTGGGAATGGCAGGAGGCTGTGGGGCACTGGGGTGCCCTGACTGAGGTGTCAAGATCACTCTCCCAGGGGTTGTCCCAAAAAGCCAGAGGCTGTGCCAGTGGCAGCCTGGCCTCGAGCCCCCCTGACTATTATAATTCTCATTGCCATCTAGTGGCATTCACTCACAGATGCTTTTATACTTATTTTTTTCACTCAGTCCAAAAGAATTGATAATAGAATAACCAAACCCAAACATTCCGTGTTTTTCCCCACAATCTTTGCTCTTGATGGAGGTGCTGTGCTGAAAGGTGCCAGCCAAAGGCAAAGCAGAGGTGAGCAGTAACACAAGGGATGCACCAGCTCTCTGTATTTGTTACCGAGGTCACTTCCACCCTCACCGAGGGGAGAGGCACCCACCCCCCATGCGGGTAACCTGGAGCAGACTCGATTGCTGGCTGGAGCATCCTTCCTCCGGCAGGGATGGGGGCAGAGGAGGGGCCGTGCCCTGGAGCGCCCAATCCCATCAGGAGTGGATGGATGCAGCGCCCTGACAGCTGCTTGCAATCTCCAAGGGCTGAGAGATAAGGGGGCTGTCAGGGAAAAGCCGGGGCAGAGAGATAAGAGAGCTTATTCCGTTCAATTATTGGGCAGATAAGGAAGCACAGGCAAGCCCGGCTCTCCGAATTCATCCCAGCCAGCCTCAGAGTGCCGGTCCTTTCCCCACGAGCCATCCATCCCCAGGGAGCTGCAGGGGCACTGCCCAAGGGCTGGGAATGCCCGCTGCAGGCTGCCCCGCTCAGCCCCTCTGGAGATGGTACCAGCCAGGACTGCTAGGGCTCGTATCTGCCTTGAAATATGGCCCTGGCATTTCTCACAACCTTTGCACAAAGGTTAGGAGGGAGCGTGATGAGATTTGCTTGATGACAGGGAGTTGGGGTGTGCTGTCGGCAGGGATGATGCAGCACTCCCTGGGGAAGCCTGTGGTTTGGAGGGCTGGTGAAGAGATGCAGTGGAGGAGTGTGGAGACCCCAGCAGGAGACACAGAAGGGCTCTGGGCAGCAGTCTGCAGCCCCCTGTGCTGTTTGGAGGGTGTTTGGAGAGCCATGAATCCATACAAGGATGGAATGGGTGGCCAAGGTGTGGGAACCAGCATGGGAGAAGTGCAGGATTCAAGGGGGGAAAGTGGTGCTGGGAAAGGCCGCTCACACAGAGAAGCAGCATCAGCTTCTGGGGCCAATACCAGTTGTAATACTTTCCTTGGTGAGGGGACCAAGTTCTTTTGGACCCCCCTTACCTCCCAGAGTGGGCAGGGATGGGCAGTACCAAGGAAGGAGCAGCATGTAGGAAATGGCCTCTGCCTGTGATTTCACCTGAGTGCCTCTAATTTGCTTGCACAATTAATTTGAACCATAAATCTGAAGCTGCAGTTACTGTGCACACAGGACTGGAGTTGGATATTAAAGTCTTTCCTGTCTCCCTGACTGGTGACTATCACTGGTCCTAGCACATGCAGGAAAGGACAGAGCCAGACTCTATTCTTGTCTTGGCTCTTCCTCCCCAGCTGGTCAAGCTCATTCCTCATGGCACCTTCCCTGTGGCACATAGATCCCAAAATGGATCCTGTGCTCCCTGGCATTGCCCTTCCTGCAATGGCATGAGTGATGGGATGGTGGTGTGGTTTGCAGAAGGTGCCTGTTCAGTATCCCTTGTCCAGGGCTTGGATCAAATTCATCAAAAAGACTCAATCAGCTCTGGCTCACTGTCAGCTGCAGGAGTGGGAGCAAATGCACCCTGAATTCCCCAAAGTGTGGCTGATGGGGAGGCAGAGCTGTGGCTGGGCCGGGACAGCTCTGTGCTTTGTGGGAAACTTCCTCAGATTTTTAATTATCACAGGCAATTAAGACTTTAAATCTGCCAGGCTCCAGCTGCCACAGCTGGCGCAGCTCCAGCGGCTCCGCCGTCCTCTCCAAAGGCAGTGCGGAGATGCTGGGCATGGCTGAGGAGCTCCAGAGAGGGGCTTGTCACCAAAGCCAGTGACAGAACCAAGGTCAAGCTGCCCATGGGGCAGCGCCCAGAGCTGGGTGAGCAGCTGGGAGATGCTGGGATTCTCCCAAGAGCTGCTGAGACACCTGCGAGAGGAGTATCTGGAAAATGCTGACGGTGCAGTGAAAAGTCAAGTGTTTCCCGGAAGGCAGATGAACGAGGAGTAAAACCCAGGGCTGCATTAAAAACATCTCAAGGCACAGAGGTGAGAGAGGTGGCTGGGAAATGAGAGCCTGGCTGAGAAGAGGTGGGTACAAAGGAGAGGAAGATGGAGGGGGAATATTCAGCCAGGTGAGGATGGATGAACAAACTGCCACAGCTCCCAGGGAACCCCCTAGAGACTATGAGGCTTTCCCACAGAGCCATCTGGAGAGCCCTGGAGAAGATGTGGCAGCACAGAACCAAGCTCTTAATGCACAGAAACATCATGAAGTGCTCTGGGTCCCACTGCAGCAGCTTTTCTCTTTCCATGATGGAAATTTATTGCACAGCTGATACAGGAAAGCCAATGCAGCCATGGCACGCTCACAGGGGGACGTCTCCCTATGCCTGCCTTCTGCCCCTTCTGCCTTATCACAAATAAATATTGCTGCAGAATACAGGGAAATGTGAGTTTGACCTCATCTGGTGTCCCACTATGTAATTAGTGAGTGCAGATCAACTGGAGCTTAAAAGAAGGGATAGAGAAACCAGAGGATCTCACTCAACGAAACAGAAAACAAGCAGCCTCACCCAATGAATAAGCTCTCTCTAAATATAACCACGGCTGCAAAATTGTGTCAGGGAATAATTCACATGCAGAAATAGCTCTAAAACTAAGTGGAAGCATGAGAGCTGAATAGAGCAAACCCCAAGGAGCCGTAAGGAAACGGCACAATTTCGGCGGAAGTATGGGAGCAATCCAGGAGCTTCCATGATTCTAATCCACGATTAGAAGTATCCTGAGACAGCTCCTGTATGCCCAGCCTCCCTTTCTCCCCTGCTGAGCCCCGGGCTCCTCATTCTGGCAGCACGGAGGTGATTAATTCCCACAGCTCCTGACACTGGCTTGTGCCAGCACCGGCACCCTCAGCACTTCAGGGCTATCCTGGGCACTTAATTTAATATGGTGTGATTGGATTTGATTAAAAGCTATTGATTGGGAAGACAGGGGCTGGTAAAATTGTGGCCATTTGTCAGTGGCCGGGCGGTGAAATCTCTGTGCTAATAAATCAAGGCTGGCACTATTGGTGCACAGAGATTGCAGTGCAGGACATGGTCAGCCTTCCTCCCTTGGCACCGGGGATGGACTAATCCCATTAAAAATTATGAATGTTTCCAACATGGAGCTGCCTCTGGGGAAGAGCTGTGGAGCTGGAGGGTGAGTGCTGAGGTACCCAAAGCCAGGGGTGGTGCACCCTGCCCTCCTCACTACTGGATGCAGGCAGGATGTCCAGTGCAAGGCAGTGATTTCAGAGGCCAGCACAGCCCATCTTCAGGGGAGCTCCTTGCTCCTTGCCTTTTCCTTCTCTTGGGCAAGAAGGGTTGCTCCAGCACATAGCCTCTGGAAATGGCTGGGATGGAGGGAGCTGCTGCACCTCCCATAAGGTGCCCCAGCATCTCCCAGGGGATGCTGTTACCACCTCCACAAGCTGCTCCCAGTTTGCAGGGCTGGAGCACCCACCAGACGTGTCTTTGGCTGCCACTCTGATTTAGAGGCACTGTCCATGGGCAGCTCCTTCAGCAGCTGTGACACACAGGAAAATTACAGAACGACACTCGCCAGCTCTTTAGCAGCGTATTGACACAACAGGGACCGGAATGATGAGATGTGAGACTTCTGATGCATCTGTATTATTCCCAGCATGCTATCAGAGCTCCCAGAATGGGGATGTCAAATGGCTTCCTCCGAGCATTTTGTATGTCTTTAAAAATGAAATGGGCTGTGCTGATGCCTTCAGATGTCTAATGGGTGATGCGAGTGTAAAAGTGCCACTTCATGCTTTGAGATGTCACTACAGTAAATCAATCCCATTTTCGCTGCTTTTATAAGCTGCAAATATTTTCTCAGGGCTGCTGAGGAGGGAGGGGCGCAGGAGCCAGGGACTGTTGGCAAAGATGAGCATGGCCAGGTCAACCTCATGGTCCAGCTTGGCTGGCCCCTCATCCCACGGAGGATGTGTGAGGGGCAGTGGCTCTCAGCCCCCAGCTCTTGCCTGGGCTGCTCAGCATCCTGGGGGCTCAGGAAACATCCCAGCACCATTATCTCCTGCCTCTCCTGGCCTTCTGCACCACCCAGTGAGACCTCCCTCTGTGTATCTCTTCTAAGTCCTTTGTAATAGCTGCCACAGAGCCAGGGGAAGCTTGACAGGTCAGTTCTGTATTAAAAATGATCTATAGTAATAAAAGGGGTGGAAAAGAGGCCGCTGCCTTACAAGGAGTCTGAAGGCATGGAAGATGAGCAGTGCTGCTGTATTGCACACACGCTGTTTGGTTTTGGGAGAACATTTCTGTGCTGGGATTCCTCTGTGGGGTGCCATCAGTAGCTGCCAGGACCTGGCCCCTGGCGAGCTGAGCAGCAGGATGGTGATGCACATGATGTCCCTGAAGTGTCACTGTGTGTGCTGGAGCTGTGAGCTCCTGAGATCTCAGGAACTGAAGGAATGGGGAACTTCAGGAAGGGCTCAAGGAGAGCACCAGGTGGCTCTGCCAAAGAGGAATCTGCAGGTGAGCCCAATGGCCTGGTCTGGATCAGAGGAGTGCAGGAGGATCCCCCAGTCCTTAACTCCCCAAGAGCTGCACCTGTGGCTGCTCTGCGGTGATTTACGCATCTGGGTGACTAATGCAGTCATAATCAAAATGGACCATAATCATTACTGCAGCAAAGCAATCCTTGCGTTCTCCTATTTACCAATCTTCAACTTCTCCTTGTGACCTTTACTTCAAAATGTTTCAATATAAATAATGCACTTCTGTGAATATATTCTTCTGATTATTTCCCAAAGCTCTGATTCTCCATGTGCGACGGTCCCTGAAGTGGTAATTTGTTCTCCTTCCTCGTAATTGCAATTTTAGAAATAGCTTTTCCAAATGCTCCCAGCCTGAGATCTTTTTTGATATCTTTCCTTCATTTTCCCCTCTGTAATAAAGCTGCTTCCTGGGATAGGGAGAGAGTCTAGGTCAAGGAGTGCCCCAGGGCAGTGGGGCCTCTGTAGGTGCCTCTTACCACTGATCAAGAGTTTTGTGCTGCCCCAGGAGACTCCATCTTTCAATTAGGCCCTTCCTAATATTTTAGGGCATTAGTTAGGAGTCCGTTTATTAATCTCAGATTAACTCTTACTAATTCCAGTTGCAACTAAAATTTGCTTACTGGGAGATGGGGCTGCTCAGACAGAAAATGAGCCTGGCAGGGAGAGCTGAGCAGGGACCTGCCCTTCCAGCAGCTCATCCCTGAGGCACCCATTCTAGATACACATCAGTCTGGGAGTTAATCAAATGCTCATTCCCACACAGCAAAGGGATTTGGACTCTGGATCCAGGCAGGGTGGGGCAAGAGAGGAGTGGGACACTCTAAGTGGCCCCGTGCCCAGGTGCCAGCCTCAATCAGAAGGCAACTCCCCAGCTTGGGCACATTGCCTGCAGGTGAAGCACTTGCAGCAGCTGAGGTCTTCACTTTTGGAAGGAGAGGGGGCCTCTGGCATGGGCTCCTTCTCCCAAGGGAGATGCCATGGCATGGCCAGCTCTCCTTTTGTCAAAGCCACAGCCCCCTGCTCTAACCTTGTGCAGCCAGTTCAGAGAAATTGTTCGTGATGAATTTAAGCTGAAGGTTAAGAGCCAACATCAGCTAGAAAGTCAATGACTAATCTATTAAGCTCCCCAGTAACTTAATTTACATGTTTTTAATGATTACTTCCTACCTGGGCACTCTGAAAACTAATTGGACTTGAATCGCTAAGTGCATTCAGAGGTGGACTCAAATTAATAAGCACCACTCATGTCTGCTTTTAGATGCAGGAGAGAACGAGTGCTGGCTCTGGGGGCTGCCAGACGCCTCATTGCCATGCAGCCACGGCTGCACTCCCTGGGCTGGGGGTATCTGATCTCAAATAACCAGCTCTGCTGCACCCACTGCCATTCAGGAATTAAAACCCCCATTAAGGGCTTGATGCACTTCTTGGAAACTGAGTTTTTTTCATCCATTGAAAGAGAAAAACCTGCTTCAGATTTCAAATGGGGCCTGGGCCAAGCATTGCTTCCAGTTTGTCAATGGTGTTCTCAGAGCTGAGGGGCTGGTGAGGCTGGCTGAGTGATTTCTCCAGTGCTGGGTCATGAGCTGGATTCCCTCCTTCTTTTTCTCCTCTTCACCAGCTCAACTGCAGATTTCACCATCATTGGTCCCAGTCTCACTGCTCCCTTGCAGAAAACATGGATCTCAGTCTCAGCATGTTAGTGGGACCCCAGCCATGCCAGCATGCAGCTCCTCTCCCCATCACTGTGCATTCCCAGAGGATGGAGGGGGCTAGGAGGCAGGGGGGACCTGGGGTCAGCAAGGAGTGCCCCCAGGAATGGGATTGTTACAGCACCCCAACGTGCTGAATTTGACAGGAACCTGCATGAGACAAACAGCTGAGAGATTTCTGCACAGGGAAGGGAAGCTCCTGCTCTAGGGAGAGCAGCGTGGCCAGAAGGGAGGGAATGTGGCTGGAATGAAAAGCACCTACTTAAGAGATAACCTGAAAGCCCTTTTAATATAATGTGGTAGCAAAAGGCAAAATGAGGCTTCAAGAACTGGCGCTGGTTCCTCACTTGAGGCAAGGATGAGCAGTTACTTTGGCTCAGTCCACAAAAAACACCATTGTGGTATTTATTTCCCTGAAAAGCCCAGCATCTTTGCTGGCACTGTGGGATATAAAGCGAATTCACCCAGCATCAGTTGTGTAGGGCTGTTTTTGGGCAAAAAGGAGCTGCAGTCATGGGAGACTTACCCCCCCAAGGCTGGGAGCTGAAGCCAGCTCTGCTGCCATCACTGTTTGTGGCATCCAAGACTATCACATCTTGCTCCAGCAAGGGACTGACTGCACCAAGCGCATCAGCATCAGAATGAAACCAAGGATTTCACAGTTTGCCATCAGCTAATAGCTGAGCAAACAGAACACAGCGCTGGTACTGGGGAAGATGCTTCCCCCTGAAGAACAGTTCTTTTAATGAGGCTCATCATAATGCTCATTAATTTGTGTACATCTGGATGTTCAGGTTGGCAAATGTGGAGGCAAATAGCTTTGTATTGTGTTGAGTCACACACAGAATTGCTTTGCTACTCCTTCTTAGTCTCATGTGGGTCAAGGAATATTTACTTTACTGAGAAAAAACTGTCTCTTGGAAAGATCTTGGGGCCTCCTGATAGTGCACTGGACTGGGCAGAGACAGAGCTGTGGGGTCCTGCACCCCTCCCCACTTACCCCATTGAACACATCCCAGTGTTCCCTCTCTGAGCAGCGAGGTTTGCAGCTCAGCTCTGTGCAGTGGGAACACAGCTTTCCCCCCTTTTTTAGGAGCTGTTCTTTCCTTCTGTGCCACAAGCACACGGTCCTTGGCTGTGTTCCTCGGGGACACTCTGGCGATGCCCCCACCATGCTGTACCCCCTGGGTGCTCAGGGAAAGTGGATTCAGGGTGGATGGTCTCTCCCTGGCACGGGAAGCAGGGAGAAGCCTCACTCCAACCTGCCAGGCTCCCCTCCAACACAAACACCGGCTCTGCTGGAGAGAGCCGTGTTCCCTCGCTGTCCCTGGGGACTGAACGTTTCATCCTGGGCTTTTTCATTACTGTTCGATGCTGGAGTTACACAGATGCTGCCTGCTCCCCCCCAATGGCAAGGAAATTATGCACCTGGGCCAGCAGCCAGGATGCCGAGGATTTATGCTTTTCAAGGTCTTTTATTAACTTGGCAACATATGGCTCTATCCTCAGAGCATCTCCTCCACCTCCGCCTCCTCCTCCTCCTCCTCCTCCTCCTCCTCCTCCTCCTGCTCTTCCTTCTCCTCCCCAGAATGCTGGGGCTGAACCGGGGCTCTCCCTGGCTCCCTGCTCCCTTGCTGGATTTTTTCATCCTTGGGGAAACAAGCCCTTTAGGATGGGTGGGATGGTAACAAAATGACATGAAACAACATTCTTATTAAAAGTGTATTTCAATTCCTTTCTCTTTCACAGACGTGAAATCAGTCTTTAAAAGGCCTGTAGTGAATATTTAAGACACTGAAAGCTGTTTTCTTTTTAGCATGTACCTGGATTTGAGTAGAGACCCTCCAGAGCCAGGATTGCTGGATGCTACAGTTGCTGTGTGCATATGAGTGCTTGGAAAGGGCTCCCCTTTCATGGCTTGATTTTTGTCTTTAAGATTCATGCAGCAGCTGCCTTCTCCCCAACTTTGCATCTAGTGAAACACAGAAATGCTCTTGGAAATGCACCATGGGGCAGTGGGGGCCATGGCAAGGAAAGCCATCCTTGCCTCTAAAGGTTTGGGCAACTCCAGGAGTAAAACCAAGGGCTGGGTTTGTGCAGGTGGAGGAGCAGGAATGAGAACTGCCAGGGGAAGACCTTGCCAGAGGTTTCCGTGCATGATACATGTATGAGGAATGTCTAATGATGCTGAACTTCAACTGGCTGGAAGAATGTCATGCTGCTGCCAGGCTACAGCCGTGTCTCTTCCCTCTCCTGGCTGAAACATGGCTGGGCTGCATCCAGCTAAATCTCTCCTTGCCTATGGACAAATGAAACACCAGCAGCAATCCATCCTGCTGATGGGCGACTTGGCATTCACCAGGGCTGCACCCATCCCATGGCATCCAGGGTGTTCTAGTGCTGGAAATGCCACCAGGAATGGAGGGGAAGTTGGGAGTTGCCATTTACACGCTCATGAATGTGCCAAGTGCTGCAAAACACAGCACAGTCCAACGTGGCCACCTGCTGCTTCCCACCGAGCCACCAGATCTTCAGTGCTCTCAGGAGAGCAGGCTCAGCTTTCTCCTTTGAACACCTGCACGTTTTCCAACCATCTTTTCCTGAATCCACAGCCTGGTGCACTCAGACCTGCAGGATGAGTTCGTTTACCCACATGCCTCGAAGTGCGGAGCGTGAGGCTACAGTGGCATTCGAGTAGCGTCGAGTGCTTTCAAGAAGATTACACTCGCTGAAGTAGTAATTAATGTTTGTTTTATTATGTTCTGGGGAATGATCGTCCAACAAGATAATTCAAATAAAGCCGAGCATGTTCCGAGTGAACGCCGCTTAAAGGCTGATTCATTGCAAACTGGCCTGTGCAAAGGACCAATAATTAGGAGAAAAGGCACAAGTAGGAGCATACTCGCCATTTATCTGCCTTTTATGTAATTAAAATGATGGAAATTATGGCTTAATGAGTGGAAATTGGATGTGCTCTTGAGAGTTTTGCGTGTGTTTTTTTCCTGCAGTCTCTAACCGTGTCCCTCCAGCCATGTCCCCAGCCTGGGGGCACTGCAGGACTGCCATGGGCCACCTGGGGACAGAAAACCGGATGATGCTGACAGAGCTTCCACCTGCTGCACCCAAGGGTCTGCACCACTCTGGTCGGGGAATGAGGGATAGGAATGAGGCTTCTTGTGCCAGACCATGGCCAAGCACTCAGCATGAGCTCTGCTTCCTCGATTAACTCCTTCGTAACCTGTCATTAAATTACATACAGTGAAACCACTGTGTCATATTATGTGGCAAATAAACCTGACGAAGGCATCCAGCACATCCAGCAGCCTGATAAACCACCCGGTTTTATCCCACAGCTGAGAGGTACAGTGGGGAAAGACTACTCTGCTGGGATGGTGGGAGCTGGCAGTGACACTGCCAGCAGAGCCCTGGTGGCTCCACATCACAGCCCGAGGCTCTGCAAGCTGGTATGGCGCGGTGTGTCGGATAAATGATGAGAAGAAAATTGTTCTCCATCTGTTGAAATAAATTCCACCACATTTGCTTCTCTCATTAGCTGTACAGGGGAGGAACATGGTGTTAAGCCCATGGAGGCAGAGCGGGTTGGTCGGGGTGCCAGCAGGTGCCACCCCGTGTGGAGTCCCACGCCGGCAGTGCCAAGGGGACCCACGCACGCCAGCTCCCACGCACCCAGGGGTGGCTTTGCACTTCAGCTCCTGGAGGGAGCATCTTCCACAAGATGGAGCCTGTGGGCAGACAATGTGTGGCTGGGAGGATGCCGGACAGCGAGCGGCTGTCTGTCTGTCTGTCCGTCTGGCTGCTCCGACACACCGGCTCTGTCCGTCCATCTGCCACCAAGGTGATGACACAGAGCGATGCAGTCTGTCTGTCCATCTGTCCATCTGCCATGTGGTGCCCTGAGAGCCATGCAGAGCAGTCTGTCTGCCTCTCTGTCCATCTGTCTGTCTGCCATGCGGTGCCAGGCAGTGACAGAGAGAGGGAACCAGGCAGCTCTAGGGTCAGGGATGCCATCTCAGGGTAAGACAAAACCAGACATGGTGACTTCTGCCTGCACTCAGAGGGCACATAAAGCTGAGTTTTGGGCTTCCCATCCCTCCCATGGGATGCAGAAGCAGCCTCAGTTTCCCTCCCACCCCACGGGCTGATGCAGGGGCTCTGGTCTGGGTGAGTTCACCTTTCTGTATCAACATCTTGCCACTTTGCCTGTTAATCCTGAGAGGGAAGTGCAAACCCAAGACGGATCAAAATTAATGCCAGAGCCCAAGGAGAAATGTCAGCAGCCGTTGGGTGTGGCAGGAGTGGGTGCCAAAGGGAGGGCTCCCACATCCCAGCTCACCTTTCCAAAGGAAACCTCTCCTGGCACATGCTGAGCTGGAGAGTCCTGGGAGAAAGGCTGGAGCTTGCTTGAGGGTGTTCCCAGCCACTCCCCCATTCCTGGGCTCTATCCTATTCCCTCTTGCTGGGAAACCTGAGGCAGAGGGGGGCAGCTCCACTCAGCTCTGCTCTCCACGCCATTTCCACATTATGCTAATGCACAGCTGTTGAATCCTCCTTCCCAGCGTGAATTCCAGCAGGTCCTTCCTCCTAAGTGGGAATTACTTCCATTTGCTGTTTTTTTTTAATTATCCAGCGCTTAGGAAAGTATCTCAGTGCATGGCTGTGGCCCCCTGGTAATGCTTGGGGCCCCATGGCAGGTAATGCCAGGGACTTTTCGCTGATGCCAAAGACTTTTTGGGGAGATGCTGAGGTCTGAGGAGCTGGTGAAGCTGACTGGAACATGAGACAGCTCTGGGTGGGTGAGGGGGCAGTGGCGCTAGGGGACAGCAGCAGTTCATTAATGTCAATAGAAATGGAAAGAGGATTTGGAGAGTGAGAAGGGACAGATCAGCAGTGACAGGGAATATGGAAACAGCCAACTTTTGTCAGCCTGAGGAAATCAGTAGAGTTACTGGAGATGCAAAGACGACAGCTGTGATAAGGGACACTGGGGACACCCGGCTGGGGACAGCAGTGCCAGCACCATACCAGGGCTGATGAGACCCAGACCTGCTCTCCTGCCCATCACCCCTGAAATCAGCCTGACCACACATACTAAAATGGCAATAAATTTCAGGGATTACGACTCTCTGCTGTTCTTTGGAGAGGCCTTTGGTTGGATTTGAGGAGAATTCTTATTTGAACAATAGGTCAGATGTGAATTCACCTTGCTGCAGACACAGGAGCTCCAATCTGGGAGGCTTTTAGCCCTCATGCAGAAAGAGAAAAGGAAGAAAATCCTTGCTGTCTAATTACACTGGTTACAGGCAATCAGCCTCGCAGCCATATTCCGATGACTTTTATTTGACACTGATTGATCACACTTTAATTGCCACCCAGGACACGAGGAAAAACCCTTGTGGGGGGAGAAGTTTTGGGGAGCTCCAACAAGCACAGGGACAGCTGCTGTGGGTCACAGCCTGAGCCTGGGAATTGCCTCTCAGAGCTTGTCTGGGAGCTGGGAATGCTCTGAAGGGAGTGGATCTCAGCCTGGTCTGTGCCTGGCTCTGTGTCACAGCGCCTGCGGACAACAACTGCAGGCAGCAACCCACTGGGAGCAGAGCTTCCAAGGGGGAGAGAGCAGCCAAACACACCTTTGAACGTGTTCCAGTATCTTTTACTGCACTGTAGCAGTCCTCCAGCAGATAGTGGAGCAGCTCTCACACGGAGAAGCGTGATGCCACTGATAAAAACCGATTAGGATTTTTAAGGTAGGAAAGTGCATCAATTCTGAATGCAGACACTGGATTTATCGCTGCAGAGAAGTGTTGTACTCACAACCTGACCGTCCTGTGCCTGCTCCCAGCATCTGCAGAGCTCAGCAGGGCCACAGCAGCACTTCATGGGGCTTCAGCACTCCCCCCATGCCAGGCAGGAAAACCTCCCACTGCAAAAGGAACGGAAAAGTATGATGAGGAATTCTTATGTTCTGTGGAAATACTGGTCTTTGTACACAGGGGCAGTGTTGCAAGCACTCAAAACTGCCTCAGAAATGGGCAGCTCATCCCCCTGAGCCTTGGGAGAAATCTGCATATCCAAAGCTGTTTCCCACACGCTGATGGGAGTGCTGGAGGTGATTCTCTCATGTGGCCCCTGGCCACTGGCAGGACAGCACAGTGATGGGTTGAGGGGCACCCTGCACCCTGGGTGAGATGTGTGGGCAGCACACAGGGGGAACAGGACACTCCAGTTTCATGGGATAAACCTGACACCAGAGCAGGCATGCAAGAGCACCAGGATCCCCAAAGATAAAGGAATGATAAAGGAAAGTCCTCCCTTTCCCACAGCCGAAACCCCCACATTTTCAGACCTGTGTCATTTAAATGACAAAAGGAGACAACCCTGGCGGCTTTCGAAACTGTGCCTTTAATTCTTCATCTGTAAATGCATTAAGTATCTTTTAATGCAGCAATTGTTTGGGAACAAGTCCAAACATTTAAATATTGTGGCCAGGACGTCACAGTTCAGACTCCTTGTGCCATGCTCCAGTGGAGGACTCAGAGCAGGAAATCGCTTCCTTCCGTGGGAAGTGTCAGCAGGGTCAGGGCTGATGCATTGTAAATCAGCGCCTTGACAGAACAGCACCTTGTTTTACTCAGCCTGCTCTCGTCAGGTTGAAACTCATGTATAATTCTACCACTCACTGCTGGGGAAACAGCTCTCTGGGTGATAACAGCTTCCCTTTGGCCCAAAACATGAAACCAAACCAAACCAAACCATGGACTGGTGCTATGGCATTGCCACGCTGGGAACCCAAGGATGAGGAGGAATAAAAGTGTTTTCTCTCTCTCCTGAACATGTGGCCAGCTCTGAGGACTTAGAAAAAAACTCCATGTTCAGTGCTTCATCTTTGCCATCCCTGCACTGGCACAGGGCTCCTTGCTGGCACAAGTGATCTGGTGCCAGAACTGCCCTGTCCCTTCCAAGCCCTGTGCAGTGGCACAAGGTGATGTTGAGGGGTGCCACAGAAAAGCCAAAAGCCTGAAAAACTCAGACCAGGCCACGATTATAAAATGAGTGCTCAGCACTGGTATTCAACAGTCAATACTTCAGCATCTCACCTTGGTCTTGGTGCAGTCCTGCCTGGCTGGGGCTGCCCACGCAGCTGTGTCGGGATGAAGAGCCCAGGCAAAGCTAACCTAGAAAAGGGATAGAAAAAAGGGGAAAATCTCAGCTTTGTATTTAACAAACAGCAGATGATGTGGCTGTGTCTTGTTTGCTTGGAGCCAAGCGAAACCCTGCTGCTCTGGAGCAAAACGGCGAGTTATTGAGGTGAGAAAATGCGTGGGCTGGAAGCTGACCCGCGACATCCCTCCCCTCCCGCCCACGGCTGGGTCCAGCCACCACAGGGACAGACCAGCTCTGTAACGAGCTCACCAGAGCCATTCCTCAGCCTTAGGCAAGGAAAAAAGAGAGATGAAAAAAAAAAATAACCCAGAGAGAGAATTTAATTGTGAACTCTTGCTGGTGAAGGCGAAGCATAAACCAATAAATGGTAGAAATGCATCTGATGAGCTCTGTGAGGTGAGGATGAAAAATTTGTTGGCTGCACGTGGGAGTGTGTGGGATGATGAAAGGCTTTGGAAGTACCTACAGCAGGAGAAGGACTATGGGGAGTAATAAACATGGTGCTTAGCAAAGGTTTAGGGGAGCTTCAGGCTTTGGTCGTGGTGATGTTCTTGCCTTTCCCTGTGGGGGAGAAGAGCTGGGAGAGACAGACTTTGCTTGCAGGGAAAAATACAGCAAGAGGGATCTGAGAGTTCAGCATGGAGCTGGAGGTATCCACAGAGGAGCCTTTGCTGATGCTGGCTGCAGGCATTGCCTGCCAGCAGTGGGTGGGTTGTACTTACTACAAGTCAGGCTGAGTCTCTGAAGTTCTCCTGCTGCCCTGGATCCCAGCAGGTCTCCAGCCCTGGCTCCAGGAGGGGAAGCTGCTGGAACTCTGCACCCCAGCATCACCACGACCAGAGGAGGAGACCCTGTAATAACCAACCCACTTTAAAAGCAGTATCAAACACTTTTGGTTATCTGCAGCTGGGAACACACCCAGCTTCAGATATTCCAGTCTATGTAATTGAATTATTTAGGGGCTGGCATGGCGTAATGAAATAGGCTTTCTTCCTATTTTTAGGTTTCCATCTACAGGGCTGGAAATTACAGCCATTAAAATGTTCTATTAGTAATGATATATAAAGGGGAAAAAACTGATCAGACTTTTCTAGTGCACATAGAGCATTAGGATATCATTAATTTTAATGATAGAGCCCAAAATTACAAAGCTATTACAGTCATACTTGAAGTTTCCGGAAGAAAAAGAGAGAGAATCAGTCTAAATTGTTGTTAATGAGTAAAAAAATATTTAAATCATATTTAACGGACCTTACAATTATGGCTGATGTCTCTGTGGGCTGATGATGGCTTAGATGGGGTTGTTCCCTGGTGCTGACAAAACAAATGTCTGGCATGAGGCAACAGGGAGGGGAGTCCAGGAGAATTTGCTGGAGTGTTTTGGAGGGGAACAGAGAGAGGCCACATTCCTGAAGGGCTGCTTTTCGTCTTTTATTCCCACCTCTAAGCTCTTGTCACAGGATTCCTGCTGCCCTGAAGGAGATTTCCAACTCCATCACCTGCTGAGCAAAAAAAAAAAAAAAATTCTCAGCCCTGTGCACTATGAAGTAGCAGCAATTAATGGCCCTTGGAGGGCTGGAGATTTTTATCTTGGTTTTTCTTTAAAAAAATAAATGACTGAGGAACAAAAGTCCTTTGGGAAAGTGGATGGCGGAAAAGAAGAAAGTTGGAAAGTGGAACCCTCGAGATGCTTCGGGCTCCCTGACCCTGTAGTGTGAGGGGAAAGGATGCAGAACCCAGAAAGCAGCTGGGATTTCCCTGACCTGCCAGCCCAGGCAAGGGGACTGTGTGCTGTGCCAATGGGAGCTGGATCCCAGATTTATTGAGGCACTCTTGCAATAATTCAACAGGCATCCCCTGTCCCAGGAGCAGTGACACAGCCGAGTCTCTCTGGAGCAGGGCTGTGACCAAGGGACAATTTACTGCCTTGTCCTTGACAGCTCCGGTCACCTCTAAGTCACCAAACCCTTGACTTCCTCATGGAAGGAAGGAAAAGATTTTTTCCAAGGGAAAAGCCCTCTCTGCTGAGCCTTTCACTGCTCCTGTTTGCTGGCAGCTCTCCCAAAGCCCCCTGAAACACCTGAGCAGAGCACCTGCAATAACTGCACAGGCTCATAATACTCTGGGTGACATTAAGGCTATTTTCCAGGTTCCTGCTACTTGAGGCACCGCAATAGAAGGGTCAAAAACTTTTCAAATTCATTAGGCCTCAAAATAGCTGCCTCGTTAAGCACCACGGAGACGGCCGATAATGGGAGGCGAAGCAGAGCGCCCCGGAGATTGGATGTGCACACCAGGCTGATAAATGGCTTCTCTGTGGCTATTCCAGAGCTGGCAAGGGGAAAAATGCCATCCCACGGATGAACAGGTCTGGAGTTTAGTACGACAGCTCTTTGAGCTGCCTTGGCTGGAATGACACATCTCTGCCTTTGGCTTGAGGCAGCAATGTGACCTTCGGGAGAGGGGCTGCAGGAAAGCAGCCAGAGGCCAGCAGGGATCTGCCCAGGATGCAGAGCTTCTCCATCCTTCCTCAGGTGCATTAAAGCAGCACCTGCCTTGGTGCCTTTGCCTTGGATCTCTGCACAAGGGCTGCACCTGAATCCCTCCCATTGGTTTAAATAATCCTATGTGTCAATCTGACCTCTGCAGCATATGAGGAGGAACAATGGCCTTGTGTCCTACACCCCCAAAGGGTTTCCACTGAACTCAGCTTGGTCAGCACCAGCTGCACATCTGGGATGTGCAGTCCACCAGGGCACTGAACTGCTATCCCCTTTGCTGATGGATCAGAGGGAGGATGAAGACAGACAGCTTTCTCTGACCAGGGTAATAGAGTCAGCAATTCCACTTGGATGAGCACATGGATTTTACGTCGTCCCTGCGCAGCGCTGAACAAAACACACCAGTGGCAGAAGACTCACAGGGTTCTCTGAGGAACAGCATTCCCTGCACGGCAGCTTGCTGTTTAAGAAGAAAGCACTTGAACACTTTGGAAAATAGGAAGATCCCAAAGCTGAATTTTAGAGTGCTCATCTTGCAGCTCCCAAGTTCATTACCAGCAGCAGCAAGTGCTGGGTGGCACCGATCCAAGCCGTGCTTAGCACGCACATCACTTGGAGTGGACCCACAGTCCCGGAGTAGTTGGAGGTGTTTACTCACATCCTAGGAGTTCAGCATCTGTCAGAGTTTTAATATTGGTGTTTTTTAAATTTTCTTTTTAACCCCAAGACTGGCACCAGTTTCATTCTCAGACTCACCCTGTCCTTGTGAGGCAGCTGAGGCCAGAGGTCCCATTGTCCCTCACAACCCTGAGGCTATTCCTCGGTCTCTGCCAACAAGATTTTCCCCACTTGTCCTCATTTCACAACACCAAGGTGTTTTCTGGTTTTTAGAAAGTAGAAACTGAGATGAACACCCCTACCCATGCAAGCCCTTCTTGTGATGCTTCTCCTGCTGCTCCTGCTGTTCAGTGGGCATCTCCTTTGGAGAGTGCTTGGAAAAAGAAATCACTTTTAGTGAGAAGGCTGGGGGGAAAGATGGTGTTCTGGGTGGTAAACATGGGAGAGCTGCCCAGCTCTTGGGGGGAATAGGCTCCCCAGCCAGTCAGTGGGAGTGACCAGGGACAAAGCCTGGACTGGCAGCAGTGGCAGGTGGGGAGAAGTGAGTGGGAAGCCAGCGAGACTTTGGGGCTCTTCTCACAACAGCACTGATGCTTGCCTGGCTGAAGGCTGGCAAAGGGTATCTGTGAGCACTCGGATTGGAACCAACCAACAGCGAGATTTTCTATCCAGTTTTCCCTAATTTTGCACAGCCCATGCTGACATGCTCCTGTCTGTGATCATCTTTCCAAGCTGGAGCAGCTCCCCTCAGCATCCTTCCTTCCCCGCGGTGCCGCACGACCTCCGACAGTACCAGCGTCCTTGTCAGAGAGGGAAGTGTCAGTCTCCTCTTCCTGCCCTTGCCTCTGCTGAAATTCAGGTGAAAGCTGATTTTGGCTGCAGGACACACCCTGGCTCAGCCTCCCTGCCCTGCCTCTCCTCAGAGCTGTGGGGCCAGAGCCAAGCACACAGCTCAGGAGTTCAGCCCAAACCTGCTCTGGTTCACCATGCCAGCGCCACCATACCTGCAAATTCAGGCTGAGCTTAGCCAAATCTATTTGCTTGATCAGATTTATGTAGCAATTCCAGGACGAGGTGAATAATGAAAATGACTCATGAATATTTCATTCTTATAAATCACATAATTCATATCTATTCACAAATATTTGCTTTGCCTTATAAACTGGATGAATAATTTACAGAAATACGGAGCAACTATTTTAAAGGAAATATGAAATCCATTGACTACATTAATCAACAAATATTATTCAACTTTTACAGGTTCAGCTTGCTGACAGGCACATTCCCTGTTTATGAGAGGAGCTGGAACAGCAGATGGCATTTCCCATATTAAAATATGTGGAGATGGAGCTCAGTTATCCCCTTGTGAGGGTATTTCCATGCTTACCTGATCAGCCTTGGCCACGGCAGTCAGGGCAGGAGCTCCAGATTTGTGTTACCAGAGGGTCTGTTTGAGGGGAGAGAGGTGTAGGAGGGTAAAGTAAATGCTTATTGATTGATCCCACTTTTTCTTGGCTGGCAGCTCTGACAATAAGTAGTAAATAAACTGCTAATTTTTCTAATTTTGCAGTAATTCCCTCAATTATTGAGCTTTTTAAAAAAAATCAGCTGCTTAAACAGAGTATTAAGTGACGGCATAAATCCACCTGTTTTTGGATGATAAAGTGATTAATCTGACTTATTTAAATACTGTGATACGCTGGTGATGAATGTCCTGATGACAAAAAGGGCTTGATGGCCAGGCAGGAAAGGGGGATGCACAGGCACAGCCTCCATCCTGAAAAGGTCACCTTGACCACTCCAAATTCATCATCAAACAGCTCCATGGCCGTGGCTCAGGGCATTCCCATTCTCCTTCACCTCAGATGCTCGGGGAACTCTCCTGGACTGGAAGCTGAGGGGATGGCCAGTGCTGGAGGCACCTCACATCAACACATCACAACCACCCTGGAGATGCTGTGGAGCAGGACAGTCCATCAGGGACAGGGCAGGAGCTGAGGTTACAAGGACATTGTCACCTCGTGTTTCTGCAATCCAGGCATCAAAGCATCTCGGGGATGCCAGCATCTGGGAATTCACAAGGAAAATCATGGGGAAACCTGGCAGGAGGAGCTCTGGAGGGCAAAGCTCCCTCTGCCCCCTGAAGGTGCCACTCACTGCTCCGTGGGGAGTCCAAGTGCCTGAGAAACTTGGTGACCATCCTGGTGTGGGAAAACCAGGGAAACTGGGAAAAGCAAAGAAAGAGCCTGGTCTGCTGTTTTCTGCTCTCCTTTGCATTGCACTAACAGGGCGAGGAGGGATGGGATAGCTTTGTGATACCTAAATTAAGCAGCTTCTAAGAGCCCCCCAGCCTGAGCTAAGCAGGAATGGGGTGCAAATATCAGTGGGTCTCTGAGGAGTGGGCCAAGGCCAATAGGATCCTATTCATGCTAGTTTCTGCACCCCAAAGCAAACAAAACTCAACATCCTTTTTAGTATTCCTACCACTGGCAGCCTGTCTTCCAAACTACCCATCTGTAACATTTGTAGGGCTATTAAGAGGGAAATACAATTTCATAGTCACAGATAAGAGATTAGACAGATCAATTCCTCCCTGCCACATGGGCTGGGAGAGAAAGCTCGATTCCAAATTGCAGTGGAGGTTTTTGTTCTCCTCGTTTATTGAGCTGTGGGTCCTGCCACCAACTTTCCTGGTTGTTTCCTCATTAAGAGCAGCACGTTCATGACTGATAAGACAGGCAGACGTGCAGTCAGGAGGGACCTGGCTTTGGGGAATCCTTTGGGATAAAGGAGGCTGAGCCTGCCTCAGCAGCCATCCATCTCCTGCTTTGAGGCAGCTGTGGCAGAGTGCCTTCTTCCCTTGCCCCCTTCCCCATCTCTGGGGTTTGAGCAGGGAAGGATTCCCCCTGGGAGGGCTGTGGCTGCCCAGTGGAGCCTGTTTTGGCGCAGGGAGCACGCGGTGTGTGGCAGCAGGGAGCCGAGGGGACTGTTACCCTACAACATGTCACACTGTGCTAGGCTGCGAGACGAGAGCCTGTCAAAATATTTAGCGGCAGAGAAACTGAAACCTCTCCATCCGAGGATGGGGAATTCCACACAAACAGCTCTCAAAAAAAAAAAAAAACCAAAACCAACTCTTGGATGTTTGTGGAATGGGCTGGCAGAGGCGGGCACAGCCTGGTGTGACCCATAGCCAGCAGGGATGGCTGCCCTCCCAAGGGGCTCAGTTTGGGTACAGACACCAGCAGTGTGGTTTTGGACAGAGCAGCTTTGGAGGGTGATGGGCTTGGCCAGTTGGTTGTGTGGCTCCAGCACCCATGGAAAGCCTCTGGCTTCTCCCAGCACCACTGGCAAAGGGCACTGGGTGTCCTGCAGCAGTCAGGGGAGTGGGTGATGCAGGGGAGAAAGCAGAGCCAGTCCAGAAAGGCTGGGTAAAGCACAGGGACACTGCTAAGAGAGCTGCAGGATGGTGAAAGGGCACCAATCTCCCAGGACCTGAGTCATCCCAAGGCACCGTGTTCTCCTCACACCTGCACGCAGCAGCTCTGTTCCGGAGAACCCTGAATTATTTATAGCTTGTTATCATCCCCCAGGTATTATTTGTGTAACCATTAGTTTCTGTAAAGTGTATGAAAGAAGCTGTAAAACATCAAGCATCTCCTCACTTCACCTGGGAGCTGATTATTTTCTTGCCTGATTTACCAAGCTTCAGCTCAACAACTTTAACCCTTTGTGACAGAGGCGTGTGAGCACTTCAGTGCCTTGTCAGCCCTCAGCTGCTCCTCCAAGTAAAGTCTGGATCTTCCTGTCCATGCACAAGGCAATGTGGGACCCACTGCTACCTGCACTGTCAGTGAGGGGAGAGCTGTAAGCTCCCGTGGTGGAAGGGTTTATCCGAGCAGGAGCAGCCCTTGACTGAAAAGCTGTGGTTCTTCTCTGGATAAATACGTTTTTTTAAATAATGATTTATTCAACAGTATAATG
This sequence comes from Oenanthe melanoleuca, assembly GCF_029582105.1. Taxonomy (NCBI): domain Eukaryota; kingdom Metazoa; phylum Chordata; class Aves; order Passeriformes; family Muscicapidae; genus Oenanthe; species Oenanthe melanoleuca. Next base: position 3,851,197 of record NC_079354.1, read on the forward strand.
AATTCAGTGCCTTTTAAATGTGACAGTGGATAAAATACATCGGCCTTCTGCAGGCGTAAATGTCATCTGGAAAGTTCAGCCTTTCTCTTCCCTCCCCCGCACTCGTGGGCAGTCCTTTAATTCACTGCTGGTTTTCAGGGCAGAGCAGGACTGCTGTGGCCGTGGGGCACAGCATCTCCATCCTCCTCCATCCCTACATCCCTGAATCCTTGCACCCTCACCTCCCCACAGCATCCCTGTCCCAGCCTGACAATGGGGAATCGGGGGGGAAGGACCTGGGGGGAGAAAGGCAGACCCCAAAAAACTCATGGGACTTGTAGGGGGTGTCTTCATGCCCAAGTCAGCAAAACCAAACAGAATTACACTTCAGTGTACGTAGAGAGCAAACCAAAAAATAAAATAGAAATGACAAAGCTGACTAGCAAATAGCACTGAAACTCACTTAGTACCGACGTGACAAGGGGCTCGGACAAGGCTTGAGAAATAACTCTATAAAGTGAGCACTTTAGAAACCAAATAAACTGTTCCAGAGATACAAAACAATTACCCCAAGCAAGCTGATATCGATTTCAGGCACCAAGCCAAACTAACAGTGTGCAGGCACTCATGCCAGCAGTGCCCACTCGGCACCCGCTGGCCCCAGCAGCTTCCCCACCACATTCTGTGGGAGAGAGCAGCCTAAAACCTGAGGAGAAGATAGGACACAGCAGCAGGAGACAGGGGCAAAAGAGAAACCACAGGAGAAAGCAAAGAGATACAGAAAATATGGAGAAAACTGTGCAAGCAGCAGCATAAACATGACCAGGCACTGCCCAGTGACGCTGATAAAGCAGAGAGGAGTCCCCACTTCTGACACCCCCAAATATGAACTTTTGGGATGTTATTTCTCATGCAGGCACCATTCCCATAGAGGTTTGTACATTTTCCTCCTTCTCAAACTGTTTTTCTTCTCCTCTTGCTGTCAGGGTTGATGTTGGCATTTTTGCAAGGATGATTTTTCTGCCATCCCTGATGGTTCTCCTTTCATCATCATCATTTCCCACATCAATCCCCTCTTTTCTCTGCAAGGGGCTCTGTGCTAAACTAACCCACTGGAAATTGCTGGAAAACTGCTGGAAATAGAAATGTCATCAAGAAATGTGGAAAAAAAGAACATTTTTTTCTCCAAAATAATTTAAGTGATTGGATTAATAGCCATTGGCCATTACAGGGCTGCAGGGCACAGTCTGGCCATCCCCACCCATCACTCAGCTGGCCAGAAAGCTGCTCCCTCAGTCACAGCTCCACAAAGCAGCCTCTCCCTCCCTTGGAGAATTGAAGAGCCTTTGGAAATGCACACCAACTTTTTCCACGGGAAAAGTTCTGCAGTCTTCATGCAGGTGGGTTTGGGAGAGGGTAGCAAAGCGGGAAACAGCACATCGGGCAACGCTGCTGGCACTGCAGACCTGGATGAAAACAGAAATAGCACAAAGCCTCGATTTTCAGCTTTTAGTGCCAAGGGAGAGGCATGAGAAGGAGGATGTTCACAGGCATCTCAGCTGCTCCCCAGCATGGCAGGGAGGGGATGCCCTTGGCACACTGGGCAGCGCTCCCCGGGAAGCGCATCCGCACCGCCGGCCGCCCGCTGAGCAGCTGCCCTGCCAAAAGCAGCAGCTGGTACATAAAAAAAAAAAAAACCAAGAAAAAAAAATAACCCACATTAAAATGTTTTTCTTTCACATTATTGAAGCAACCGTAGCAAAAACTTCACATTTAATATGCGTGACCTGCTCCGTGCTCTCCGCTAGAATAAATTGGTGGAACATCCTGCACAGCCAAAGCGTCAGGGGGTGGGGCCAGCTGTAAATGCCAGGGGAAAAAACTCCGAGTGAAGTCAGCACATAAAACACAGACCAATATTCTCGTCTTGGCCAACAAACTTTACATGGGAAGCCTGATCATGGAGAACAGAACATCTGGGAGTTGCTGTAGTCCAAGCCAGATCCATAAGGGAAGGGGGAAGTGTGGGGAGCACTCCCAGGAACACAGGAGGAGGCAGGAGCCTTGATCAGCTGTTCCATTAAAAATCTGCTGCCAAACATCATGTTTTCCAGAGCTCCCATTTAAAGGTGTGTTGTAGCTTGCAGCTTCCTAATTACCTTGGATGTTCTGCATAATTTTTTTTTTTTTTTTTTAATTTCAGATGGGAAAAGACCATAAACTTGCTAATTAATTACTTTTAGCCCCGGTGCATCAGCTGAAGCACACACTTCACACAGAGCATCTCCTCTCCACAGCACTCCACAGGAAATCTCCTCTGTGCCGAGTGCTCCAGCGAGTGACTGTGTTTGCAGGGATTTCACCAAAAACCCTGGGAAATTAAGGAAGGAGAGAACAAGGAGCCTGGTAACCCTGTTTTTGGTTTTGGCAGCAGCTGCCCACCAAATGCAGCCCCTGTGCCCAGCTGTGGTGGAGCCTGCTCAGAGCAGGAGCAGTGGCAGGGGGACATCAGCTGGTGATCGATGGACTTCACATTTCAAAACCAAGAGGAAATGTTTAGGACATCTAAAGCAGCCAGAAGCAAACCAAGGGTAAAAGTAATAAACTTAAAAAGCAAAAAGGCAGAGGAAGGAGCTGGCACTGATGGAAGGATTGCCTGCTCCCAAACCCACTAGCCAGGGCTTGCTCCTGGAGGTTCCAGATGCCTCGGTAGGTTTTGACACTCAGCTCTTCTCTATCTGTTGTTCCTAAGCTCCCTGCCTGTCCCCTTTCTCCCTGAGAACCTCCAGCTTGGGTTTGCCTGATCCCATCATGGTCCATGTCCAATGACCCCTGCATTAAAGGCCAGGCAGGATGATGAATCAAGAGGGGAATTCGAGGGAACACTCAAACTACCTGTGCATGTGAGAGAGTGGCTCCTTGGCACACTGAGCTGAAGATTTTCTTTTCCTTTGCTTTTTGCAATCATTCGTATTTTCAGCAACTTGAAAAGCAAACAGGAAAATGTAAACAGCAGGATTTTGACATTATGACAAAACAGATAAGGTTTAATTTCCTTTAATTCCTGATGAATGGATTTTAATGAGAGGTGGGAGCTCCATGGCCAGAGCAGGGGTAACAGGAGACACATCTGGACCAGTGATGAGAAGGGAACCTGAGCCCAGTCCTGTGTGGGGCTGCCTGGCAGTTGCTATCCCCATCTCACCCCAGATCAGTGATGCCTGGACTGGGGTGGCAGAGCAGGCTGGGGACAGCTCAGGGCACCTGTCAGGGAGCCTTGGACCATGGCTGGCCCCTCCTGGCACCCCCCTGCCCCCACCCCACGAGCTGCCAGAGCCCTGTAAGCTGTTTACACCCCTTGCCCCTCATCAATCATTTTTTCATACATTTGGAAGATTAGAGCTCCTTATACACTACCTCCAGTCCAGCTTGTCACGGGAAAACTCTGGGGAGAAATTCACAGAGATGTATTAAAGCCATCCAACACTTTCTCCATGGCAACTGGGACCAGCACAAATCCCATCAGCCCTGCCTGGAGCAGGATGGAGCCTCTGCAGCTCTCCCAGCCTCCCAGATAACGGCAGATACAGGGGAAACATCTTCATTAGCTGGAGATGCCTCCCAACCCTCACACACAATAACCTTTGATTAACGCCAGAGCACTTACCACTTATGAAATACATCTGTCTGAGGATCCCTGGCCTTTTCCCAGTGTGTCTGAAGGATCCTGTGTTCACAGGAAAAGCTCTGATGGCTCAAGCAGGCAGGGGAGGGGGAGATGTGATGTAGGTGGGCAGGGTGTGCTCACAGGGGCTAGCTGACCTGCCTGGCTGAGACCTGGTGAGAGCATGATTGTACCAACACACAATTAACACCTCTGTGATTAGTTCTCAGAGCCTTGTTCTTTTTGCAGTGCCTTCCTCAGCATGGCTGGGAGCCCCTGGACAGAGTGGGAGAGGGAGCTCCTGCTGCAAGGAGCAGATTTCAAATGTTTCATACTAAAAGTAATGGCCACAGTGGGTGCTGAAAGGTCTTTAAAAATAGCTTGAGGTCTGTGTGTGCACACTGCGAGTGAGAGGGATGTCCTACATTTCCCAGCTCTCTTAATCCCTCTGCCTGATGACAAAATCCCTGCTCATCCTCCTGGCAGGTGAGCTCCTGGCTCTGAGCTGGAGAAGAACCTTCCTGTAATTAAAGGCACCACTGTTCCCGGTTAGTCATGGGTTTGGGAGTGTCACAGGGTCCCCCAAGCAGGGCACATCTGGGGTGCTGGAGCTGGGCTGGTCGCACACAGCCATGCCAGGTGTAACATTTCCACGCCACCACCTCCATCCTGCTGCTTGGGCAAAGCCACAGGGACAAGGCATGAGGAACAGGGCTTGGCTGAGGCTGTCCAGCCCAAATCCCTGCTCTTTGAGGGAAGACAGCTGTTTGAACCACTGCAATAAACGTTTCTGTGACTCAACCCACACCAAACTGCGCCAGAGCCGAACCCTTTGAAGTCTGCCATGTCCAATCCATTATTAATCACTGTAAATCTGGAATAATCTCTACAAGCATATTCTGCTCCCTACAAACAGGCTGGTGCCAAGTTGCTCCAATAAATCCTGCATCAGGGCAGCTATTGTGTCTGCTCTTCAGGCAGCATTTCCCAGCAGGAATATTTAAACAATAACACTCTCTATTTGGTGCAGTCACTTTTGTTTCAGAAGATTACGGTCTAACGTGTAACAGATTTAGAGTTTATGGAAAGGCTGGGATTTATGGCATGCTTTCTTTCCAATGCATTTTGTATCTAATAATCCCTGCGAGGCATTAAATGTCTCCATGTGGGTTCCTCACTTCATGCTGGAGCAAGAAAACTCTGTTCTTCCCACCTAAAACTGTGTGGCAAATTGCAAAAGTTCTGCTGAAAAGAAGCATTGCTAGAGAAGTAATGACACCCCTTGCCCAGGGGCTAGGAATGACTTGCTGAAGGCTGGGATGGCCCGTGGAGAAAGAGAAGAGCACATGTGCACAAGGAGCACTGGGGGTGCACTCACAAGGCAAGACTCGGTGTATGGGTTGACCAGTTCCCCTTCAGGAAGAGATGCCAACCAGCCAAAGCACCCCAAAGTGAGAGCAAGCCAAAAACTCAATCCCAAAATAGTCACTGGCCAGAAAGAGTCAAACACAAGGGTAAGAAAATGGTGCCCCAGATTTTGCAAGGGGGAACGGAAGAGAAGGAAGTTTATACCAAGGGCTGCTGGATACAAACAGGAATTTACCATTTCCATCCCAGCCTCTTCACCCATGTGAGCACACACCAGTGTTTCCTTTGAGTGAAGCCAGCATCCCAGAGAAACTGAGAAACTCCAGGGCTCAACAGAGATTCCTGATCCTGATCCCAGACCAGTGAACCTTCCCCCACAGGTTTGTGGCTCAGCATGTCAGACTCTTATGGCACCAGCAGCCCTTGTCTCTCTGCTGGCAAACATTGGCATTGCCCAGCTCTGGGCAGCACAGCTTCCAGGGAGCAGAGAGAGAGTGTGGAACGCTCCAGGGGATTTCTGGATCTGCTGCCTGGGGCACAGCAGCTGGCCTGGGGATGCTCAGCTGCTGTAATCCAAGGGCCAGTGCCAGATGGGCATTTGGGGAAGGTTTAACCATTGCTGCTGGCCACAGGGCCAGCACTATTCCTCATCTGGGAATGCCTGTGAGCTCAAACAGCCGGGAGAACACCGCAACAAGCAAACAGCTTGTTTGCTCTCACTGACAAACGACTTGCAGATCCAAAAGCCATTTAGTCTGGGCACAAAGCATCGAGGACCTGTGGCTGGAGTGCTCTGAGGAGCTCCAGGAGCTGAGCAGAGGGCAGCTGTGGCAAACTCTGCTTCCAGGCACTTGGTTCTCACTTGACTTCCTCCACTGGCAGCTCACAGCCAGCTTAATGCTCTCCAAGAGGAGCGGTGAATTCCTGCCTGTGCCAAGGACTCTGGCCAGAAAAGGCTTTTTCCTCCCCTGATGCTGCTCATTAATTTTGTTTGTTTGTCTTTTATTTATTTATTTATTTTTAAAAATTTTTGCTGGCTTCCCAATTAGGAGGGGATTAAGAAAGCAAAAGAAGGAAAACTTGAGGCACAGAGAATTCAGCTGGATCCCTCGTGGGGGCAGTGGGGATTGCTGAGACACCAAACCCTTTCCTGGTGAATGTGGGCAGCCAGGCCACCACATCCTCACCTCCCTCCTCCTCTTTGTGCCAGCATAACTCATGCTGTGCCTTGCCTGCATTGATAAATTGGCAATAAAATCATGCAGGAACCCCAGGCTGGATCGATTTATTTCAATATTTCTGCAGGATCCGTGGAACCAACAACACAATTTCCTACCAGAGAGTCAGTGAGATATTTGGCATAAATTACCCGAAATGCCACAGATAACAAGGCTGCACTCAGGAAGGTTTCTCTCTCTTTTACTCACATTGGAAACACTCCAAGATGGCAAAGTGATGCAAGAACATCATGGCAGAACTTTTCCAACAGGATCAGAGGGGGTTCCTCCATGGATGCTGTGGGCATGGAACTGGGGTACCCAACCTCAGAGCTGTGTTTTTGTCCCTCATCCCCCATCTCTGCAGCTCTGAGGCAAAAGCACGTGTCTAACGACTGAAAATCAGAATATTAATGTTCACCTTTCAGGGAGTAGTTGGATGTGCCACTTCCAATGAGGAAGGGCATTAATTTCAATGCTCATAAGAGCTGTCTGAGACAGTTTCCATCATGATCACGGAGCTGTCTGCTGGCAGCCAAGACCAAAGAGTAGATTTTTCTTTTATCATTTGCAAAAAAAAAGACAAATACACCTCAAACTCCTGCTCTCGTCGAGCAGATTTCCAGCTGGAGTTCATCAGTTCTTCCCACTCCTCAACAGCTGGAATCCCTCTCAAATCCTGTTTGGAGCAGTGATTTTGGTAAATAACCTGCCGGGGGTATTCCCTTCAGTTCAGCACATGCACGACCACTTCTAATGGTTCAAATCAGGATTCCCTGTGATGCAGCAATGACTAATTACATCTCCTGACACTCCCCTGCTTCAAGCCCAACCTGATTGCAAACACCTCATTAGTTTGCTCCCCCAGTCATGCCTGGTGACCTGGGGAGTGAGTAAAGCTGGAAAATGGGCTGCACATCCCATCAGGTGGGACAGGGACCCCAGCTTGGGGGTGGGAGGGCTTGTCATCCTGCAAGGGCACACACCCTCTCTGGCACTTGACAAAATTTATGTGCAGAAGGAAACGAGGGGAAGGCTGGAGCAGGGGATGCAGTAACGACACGGATCGGCTGCAGTAACGAGCTTTTCCAAAAATATCTCTCCTTGGTCAGAGATGCTCTATTTTTAGAGCTCCAGAGTATCACACTGACAAGCGGTGGGGTCAACGTGTACCTTTAAACTTCCGAAATGCCTCTGCCCTTGCACAAGCACCTTGCTGCTCCAAATGGATATCAAACACACCAACAGACACCTCTGGTGAGTGTGGCCAGGAGACCTGGCTGTCACCTTCCCCAGAGCCACGCAGTCAGGGCAGCTCAGACGTGACTGGACACTATCTGTCCCGTGGATCATCTTTATCCTGAGCAGTTGACACAGGTCTGTGAAAAAAAAAAATTAAAAAAATCTGTGATTGAAAACCTCAAAATGAAATTTCCAAGTGGGGAAATTGCCATTCTGTGGTTTTTGTATCAAAGAAGTTGGCACTTGAGCTGAGAAGTGACTTTCTGGGTGTTTGGATCCTTTCCCTTGCTCCAAGAGATGCAGCAGAAAAGGGAAGGTCCATAAAATCACCATGGATCTGAGCTGCTCGACAGCAATGGAAATAGGGAAGACGACAATCAGAGCTGTAGGACTCCTGTGTCTGCATAGTGAGCTGAGCACATAGGGTGTAAAATTAAAAATCCAGCAGTTCTATTGTTAGGAATAAAAAACCCGTCATTTGCATGTTAAAACACCTCGAGTTACAGCAGCAATTTCTCTCTTTAACTTTCCTGGTTTACCCAGTTCCCAGGATGAATAATGCAACGGAACTCCTTAGCAGCCACACAAATGAAAAAACTCAATAGGACTCCTTTTTCCCCTCTAAACCTACACATCTTCTGCAGGAAGCCTTTCCACTGAGACTTGGAAATCCCTGCTGCCAATGCCTCTGAAAGAGCTTTTTAACAGAGAAGGTTGGGGAGGAGCTGCCAGCCCCATTGATAAACCCTGTTTGCCCAAATCCCAACAGCCTCTGCAGAGTCATGTTAACCAGACCTTGCATCGCTTCCTTTAGGAATAAGCAAATTAGCTCATGGGGGAAAAAAGATTATCGTCAACGCAGGCCTGACATCTGGAAGCAGATTACATCAAATTTGAATAATCTAGGTGACATTTCAATTTAAATTGTCCTCGCGTCTGAAGAGGAAAGAGAATTAAGTGCAAGCGCATCGATCGGCGCTGTGCGGCCGAGCTGCTGCTGCTGCAGTGAGCATCCTCAGACCCAGCACAGACAGCAGTGCCCACCTGGCTGCTGCACCCCCTGCATGCCCCCTGCCCCACCACTGCTTTGCTCACCAGTTCTTCCCGCTCTTCACCCACTCTGTGTTTTCCCAAACTGCAGGAGCGGCTCAGATGCCATCTGGGGGCAAATGATGTCCCCAAGAGGGAGGTGCAAGGGGAAAGGCTGGTGCTATTTGTGGCAGAGCATGGACATGGTGTGCCTGGAGTCCATCCCGTTATCACTCATTCTGGGAAATATTCCTGCCTTTTTCTCTACCACCAGTTCAGTGCAGACTCAGAGGGAATACAGCTTTTCTCTGGGCTTGGAGGTTTGGCTTTGTGAGGAATCTGAAACACAGAGAGAAAGGGCATGAAGGCACCAAGGAGAAGCTCAGACTCTGATGAGGGGATTTAAAACCTCACCCTCTGCCATCTGAGCAGCTTCCTCTGCAGCTGAGTTCAACTGCTGCACTGACACACAGTTCTGCTCCACACCTGGGCATTGTCACCCTCCCACTGCTGCATGACAGAGGGCAGGGTTTTTCCAATGTGAACAGGGACCCACATACACAATTACATGGAATATTTTGGGTTCCATGTCAATTAACCCACAAGTAAGTGATCTTTGTGTAAGTGTTGTATGTAACCTGCTCACCAGAGGTAGCAATCCTTCTCTTGTTGGCATTTCCCAGAATTTAGTACTTTTAACTTTTATTATGCACAAATCTTCCACTAATCTCAGTGAAAAAACCTCACTGGTTTTAACCAACACCTATTTATAGGAGCATATTGTGATCCTGGCATGGGTCAGAACGATGTGACAAGCATTTTTGAAAGCAGCACCACACCAATATGGAGAAGCCACCTTATCATTGCTGTCACCTCCATGGGGACACCTCAAGGGCACAGCAAGACCCGACCTGAGCCTTCCTGCAGCTGACAGTGTGAAACAGTTCATTATGACAGCACATCTCAGTGCTTGGGATGTTGGGAATTCCAGCAAAAGTGAGAAATTATATTTGCAGGAGGTTCAGGGCCAGAGGCCCTAGCTGTGCCACACACCAGCACTGCTCCAGGAACAGGCGTTTTCTATCAATGCAAATTTTTTGCTTCCATTAGAAAATAAAATAATTTCCATTTATACATGTTTAATGAGAATTTCAAAAGCATATTATGCAGTTAATGCTTCCAGGCTGTGTGCAGGCATCTGGAGCTGGAGATGAGGGGTTCTGCTGCACTGCTGGGTCCCAGCCCACAGCTGGCCTCTCCCCTATCCCCTCCTGGAGTGTGGCCTCCCATGCTCATCACTTAAGATGTGAAAAGCATCTGGGCTCCTGAGCTCCCCCTGCCCAGCCACCTGTGGCAGCAGAAGGGTGGCTCGGCTCAGCTATGAGACCGAAGCTCGCTCATTAACAAGCTGTTAAATTATTAATAAGTTTATATGTAATTTCTTCTGTGTACATAATCTCACATTTTTCAGAAAACTATCATCTCTTTTCAGTTAGTTCCACTCGAGGAAACAACAGCTCCTGCTTTCACTTGAGCAGATGAATATTTATGTTGGGCTTCTTCTGTCTGTCCGGGGTTGAGGAAAACCAGATTATTTGGCTTCCCTGTGTGGGGAAGGTCAGTGGTGGGCATGGCATGTGCTTGGCTTTTACTGGTGCCTATCATTTCCTCCAGACCTCCCACCCCAGCTAATGGATCTCCAAAGTGCCTGAAAGTTTGGCCGGAGAAGTTGTTGATGTCCCATCCCTGGGAGAGTTCCAGGCCAGGTTGGATGGGGTTTGGAGCAACCTGGTCTGGTAGATTGTGCCATTACCATAAATACAGGGGTATTTATATATTTATATATTTTTATATATTTATAAATATTTTATATATTTATATATTTGTGTAGGGGACCTATATGAGACCAGGAGTGCTCATCTGCTCCATTTTGGAGGAGCATCCTTCACAGAAGCCCAGCTGCCCAGTGCTGTCATCATTTATTCACATGCTGCTGGAATGAGCCACCAACGAAGGGGTTGTTGGAGTGTTTTAAGAGTGAAGAGTCAGCAAACAGGAGGGTTTCAGAAAAGCTTTGTTCCCTTGGCAGTGGTGAAGGTGGCTGGCTCCCTCATGGGGTGCAGATCTGTGCCTTTGGAATGATGTGACCTGATGCTGTGGCAGCTCAATGTCACAGCAGCCCAAGCTGAACAGAAACCTTTTTATCTAAGAATATTCCTCCCTTGTTTTCATGCCACAAATTTGTGGCTTGCTGCTCCTCGGTTTCCGTGCCGTGACAAGTCCTTCGGCAGCCTCAGCTTGCTGTGGAAACCAAATATTTTGACTTTGCTGTTTATTCCTGGTTTTTAAAGTGTGTTCTGAGTGAATAACAAATATGTTTTGTGAGGCAGCTGGTGCTCCTTCCTGTAATGTAGAAGGTAAGAGAGAAACAAACATATTTGCTTTTGCTCCATCTATTTATCCAACAATTGTAGCTGCTGTTTTAACGGCACAAAAATGTAATTACCGCACGCGTTCTCGCCAGCCCTAATTAGCAGCATGCTTAAGCATACGCTTAGAGACACTGCTGCTGCTCCATGGCAGCATTCCCGTGGATCATCAGGGGCTGAGGGGGCCCTGCTCTCGTGGGTCACCTTGACAGATTGAATGCTGACATTTGCTCACCTTGAAATCTTGGGATTTATTTTTATCCTGACCAGCGTGTGGCCGTAGGAATCCCAGACACTGAGAGTTGCATCTTCCCCAGAGATCATCACATGTGGGAGAACACCAAAGGGATCCAGCTCAACAGGCAGTAATGGAGCTTTACAAAGGGTCACGTCCCTCACTTGTCTGTAATCGAGGCTTTGCTAATCCGAGAGATTTTTTATCTTTTCTCTTTTTTTCCCTTTGTATTGGCAGTAACAGTACCTCAGAGAAAGCATCATTAACGCAATTAAGTGAGCAATTTGCTCATTAACAGATTGCAACCTTTTCAACAAACTTTGCAGGGTTTTCCCTTTCTAAATGCCAGCTCCTAGTGCTCAGGAATGGCGAGCTCCTGTGAGGAGGGGGTTGGACTGTGTACCCCAACCTCTGCTCCATCAACAGGACCCATCTCGAGCTCAGTCCCCAAGGCTGAGCCTGCTGCTGGCTCTGAAGCTCACACTGCCCTGGCCCCAGATTCTAGAACCCCAGGGGTTCTAGGAACACTGGTGTTGAGCAATGGGTAAGCTGCTCTCTCATCTCACCCTCAAGAATAGGAGCCACTGGGGCTGGTGAGGCAGGATGTGAACAGCTCTGACATCACTGCATAGAGAGTTAAAAACTCCTGGGAGAGTTTGCCACAATTTTTCACTGTGCATTCAGGAAAAACAGCTTGTGCCCAGGAGACCTATCTCTGCTCCAGAACCCATCCCACGTTGCTCTTTCCTGCTCTGAATGTAGACTAGTCTTTTATTTTTTCTTTCAGCTTTCTCAGTGTGTTCCAAAGTAGGTGTAAGAGAAGTCAGGAGTGGTTCCTTTGCCCTGTGTGAAGCAGGTTGATGCTTATGCTGGAGCCTGTGCTCTCAACAGCTCATCCCAATGGGAATCTTCCACCACTTTCACCAGAGAAAAGCACTCGGCATTTCCCCGGGGCGGTTTTCCCTTCCGCAGTGCTCAGTTGCCTGGATATCTTATACTGTGGTATTAAAAAACATGGATAATTATTACTGTTCACCAGCATAATAGTTTCAAGGATCAGCATCCCTACTTTTTGCAAGGAACACATCCCCAGGCGGTCGCCTTTGCATACGAGCGCACAAAAAAAAGTTCAAGTGAGAAAAAGCCCCTATCAGCAAAGCACATTTATAGAGACGAATTATTCGGAAAATTTCTGAGCATCCAAACTCTTCGCAGCAGATTTGAATTACAGAATTACAAGCAACAAGTTCATTTCGACCCCCTGGGCTAAAAAGTTATAATTAGCACAGGCACCATAAAAGTGGCTTTTAATTAAAACAGCCTGGGAACAGAGGGAGCTGTGCAAGGTCCCTCCCTCACTTACATAAGGCAGCCGGCCCGAGCGGCCGCCGCGGGGATGCTGTGGCGCTCCGAGCAGGGGAAGCCTTCTGCAGGATTTTCCAGAGAGGTAAAACGAGAAGTGGGAAATGGGGGAAGTGGGGAGCCCCCAGCCTGCCCCAGATCTCACGCAGTCGTGGGTCGAGGAGCGATCGCCGCTGCATGAGCTGGAAGGAGGGTTTGTGTGGGTGAGTTGAGCTGCGTTTCTGGGTCCGCGGTGCCCTGGGTGTCCTGGTTTGAAGGACAGGTGTTTGCTAATAAAGGCAGAAGCTTCTCTTTGAAACGGAGAATGTAAACCCCCTCCCTCCAAATTATTATAATTTTAAAATTAAGGGGCTCTCAGTCAAAGATATGGGAATTAGGAAGAACAGTTCTTTACTAGGAAAATCAAAATAGAAATATAGTATTACAAAGAACAATCCGAAAACACTGACAGAGTCAGAATACAACCTGACAACCCGTCAGTCAGGTATTTGCAGCAGTCCCATTCAATGGTGGCTGCATCCTCCTGCAGTGGCAGATGTGGTTTAGTTGAAGCAGTGCTCTTGTAGAAGGGTGCAGGCTTTTTTTGAAGGTGCAGGGATGATGTGGAAAGGTCCGGCTTTCCTCAGGAATTTAGTGGAAAGAAGGTAACTTGCTGTTCAAAATCTCAGTTTTTTATTTAGGTAGGAAAGGTTTGGCTCCTCCCTCTGGCTGGAGCATCTTCCAATGGGATGATGCAATTTTATCAGTCATACAGTGGGACTCAATGGGCCATCAGAAGATGATATTTTCTTGGAGGGAGGATGGGCTGTGGAAAAGATAAAGATGATTGCCCCAGCTGGTTTAAAGATGGCCCATTAGCAGATAATATGTGCCATGGAGATAAGGGTCACTGCCCCACCTGGCTTCAACAGATGGTGATAGAATATACATTTCTGGTCACATCAACCCTACACACTGGGTTATGGTGACAGCAGTTTAGGGGCAGCCCCAGCACCCACAGCTTGTGGGGTGGTGCAGCCACAGGGCTTCAGTGCCTCCCTGGTGGGACTCAATCCCGACTCAGCTCAGAGGCAACTGGTTGTACTTGGAAGCCTCCAGAACAGCATGGCAATATGTCCTGTTACCACTGCGGGTATGATAATGGGCTGAGTGTATTCCCAAAAACCATATGCTGTGGTGCTGATCATGGCAATGCCAGTCTCACAGTTGTCTCTCTCTTCACACTTTGAAAAGGCTGTAGGAAATGGTGACATATGGCACCCCAGCGTATGGTGGTTTAATCCACACAGGTAAGGCCAGGGAAAACACAGAGTGGCTTTCCCCAGGGAGGATGCCTGTCCTGGTCCCACCAGGATGCTACAGCTGCCTCCCATCCCCACAGGTGCCAGGTCTGGCAGGCATGTGTGCTACCAGTGCCAGCCCAGAGAAGTTCTAGCCGCACACTGGCACTGGGTGGATCAAATGAGTCAATTGACAGGTGCCTCCCCACCAACGCCAAAGCTGAACTTCTAGCTCTGCAGATATATAATTAAAGCACAGTCTCACAATCAGAAGATTCTCTTCCACTTGAGCGAAGGTGGAGGGTTGGCAGGTGCTGGAGTCAATCCAATTGTTTCCAGTCTCTCTCCTTTCCTCAGCCTGGACCTGGGGGTGAGGGAGGGCAGTGGTGCAGCTGAGGGTAGAGCTGAGATGCCTTGGCAGAGGCTGCACCAGTGCCCACAGTGGGTGCTGATTCTGGATGTGGGAGTGCTGAAAGGGCTGACAGAGCCTCAGGAAGGATGAAACCCTCTGGTGCTCTCTCAGGATGATTGAAGTCATGAGCAGTTTCAGGAGTCAGTGCTGGGAGTGGGGTCTGTGCTGGATCAGGAAGGACAGAAAAGGCTGTCGGCACAAATACCTTGTGTAGCTGGGAAAGAAAATGCTGCTATTTTCCCTTAATATCCAAAATTGTCTGCAAATGCCACTGCTATCATGTTCTATAAATATTGGCTGTTCCCAAAGCCTCCTGCTCGACAGCCCTCCCCAAGCCCACTTTCCCCTTCAGACCAAGCACTGAATCTCACTGCTCCCACCCCAGGAGTCACAAAAGACCATCACAGGCACACCAACACCCAACTCATTGTGCCAGACCCGGAAACAGAAACCTGTAAAAGTTCTGAACACAGGGAGGACACAGAGCACCATGAACCGTGGGAATGTATTCATCTCTAGGAAAGCACCCAGGGGATGATGGACATCCCTCAATTCCTGCTTGGATAAAAGGAAAAAAAGCTTTTCATCCCAATGCTGAGCCAGGGAGAACTTGTTGAAGCTGGGTGGCAGTGGGAGGGCATCAGTACTGGAGCCAAACCTGGAGCAGCCACAACAACAGCCAGCCAAGAGTGGGTGGGAAGCATTGCCTCCAGAGACCAAACCCACTGCTGACCACAAAACAGCTTGTAGATCCAAGGGGAAGGGCACAGTGGGGAACTCCCCCCACCCCAGGCTGGCTTTTCCACAATGTGGTTTTGGAGGAAAATTGGAGTTAAGGCTCTGACCCACCTCCACAGGCACAAACCCACCTCCATACCTGTGTGGGCTGCTCAAACTGTGATGCTGGAAAAGCCAAGGGAGAAAATCTTAACCATGCCATCCTCCTTCCATGCCCTTGTCCCTTCTCCAGGGGAACAATCTCTGCTGAGGATCTTTGCCAAAATTAGTTCCTTTAAGATCTGAGGGATCTTTCTGCTGCTGCACCGAGCAGTGGGAGTGAGCCCATAAATCCAGTTAGTCACAGTCGCTGGATTACATCGGACCTTGTCCTTCTGCCTTTAATAACACGATTGTTTGCTGCATAAGGAGCTTTATGTAACTGGGAATCAGGGGTGATCTGCAGGACTGCCCAGGCTGGAGCTGTCAACCCTCCCTTCTCTCTGGGCTCATGTGAACCTCCTGCTGCCAGCCCGTATCTGAGAAATAAATAACCTCCTTGCTGTGGCAGCTAAAGGTCTGACTGCAGCCTGCTGTGGCCATGCTCTTGGCACAGAATTTCAGTCTGATAACACATGGGTCAGTATCAGAGGTGGTGCAGGGATGAAGTTACCCTGGAAGCTGTTTCCCATCTCACACTTCTCCCTTGAGGACAGCCCTCAGTTGTGAGGGGAGATATTTAGGCTCCCCCCTGGTGCCATGCAGGAGACCAAAAGCCATCGAGGCTGTTTGGGGACAGCAGTTACCAGCTCCTTCATCTATGAAGGGCAAGCACTTGGAAGTGAAGGCACTGGGCCTGCAGCCTGCACTGCCCACAGCGTGCACAGCAGTCTTGCCCAGCACCATTAAATCTCTGTTTTATTGCAACAGAGCAACCTCTGCACTCCCCCCATGCTCTCTACATTCCCTTTTCCTCTCTGTCTTCTTAAGTGGCTCTGCCAAACAGTGCCTGCATAGCTGAGACCAAGCACTGATGCTGGCAGATGGGCAGCATCATTAACGTCTCTAGCAGTGAGGACGTCATTTTGGGTGAAGAGCTGCTCTTTAAGGATGAGTTTGGAGATTTGACACAGCAGCACGAGTCTGAAATTCCTTTACAGTTTCCCAGTGATGGCTCCATGCCATCACTGCATCACTGCTGGGACTCAGCTGGGCTCTTGAGGTTGTGTCCCTTCCCCAGGCAGCTGGGACATGGCTCCACCATGCATTGAGGGTGAATGGAAAGCTCTGGCATGTGAGAGCCTTTTCATTTGAGCATGGGCAGCCTTAATCCTCACACAGAGTTAATTTGTTTGTTATCTTTTGGTTCACCTATCAAGTGCTGCAAGATGAATGTATAGCCTTGCTGCCATGCCACCACGCAGCCTAACTCCCAGGGCCAGCATGACAGCAGGGCAGCCTTATTCATGCAATTAGGGAAAGGAAGGCAGGTAAAGCTGCCAGAGCAGCTCTTGGATGAAGGCAGCTTGCAGGGAAAACATCAGAAAAACACAAGAAAAACACTGGCTCAAAGTTATCCAGCTACTGGAGGACCTGCTGTGCCCCCAAGCCCAGGTGTCCCCCCAAGCTGCTGCCACCCAGCACGCTTTGTGTCTGACCCAAAACCTCCCAGTAGATCCAGCACTGGATTCTCTGGCCACTGGTTCACACTGGTTCCCTGGTGTATCCTGTGGCCAAGACACAAAGTCTGAGCTCCCTGGTGAGGTGCCTGTGGGTGGCACAGAGGAGCACTGGCTGGTCCCCAAAACCTGGCAGGGTGAGAGCTGGTGGTCACTGGTGCCAGCTCCTGACAGAGCAGCACACCCTTGGCAGTGACATAACACACCGAGCAAGACTGGCTGGGTAAATAAATATTCCAGAGACGCTCCAGGTCATGTATTTTTCATGAGTTCGTTCTGCTATTGGGAGCCGCACCCTTTAAGAAGATTGGATGCATCTGGAACAGAAATCATTTTTATAGTGAATAATTTGCTTGAATAGCTGACTCTGAATATCTTGGTGCAGGAAACAAACACACCTTGGCTCCCTGGAATGATTCTGTAGGGACCCACCGAGGGTCAGGTGTGCCCCACAGCTCTGCCCAAGGAGAGCTGCTCTCCTGGCTGCAAAAACCTGCAATTCCTGAAGGAAAAACACACTGAAGCAAAAGCTTCATGTAGATTCCAGGATTTTCTGGGGAAAGGCATGGAACCTTCCCAGCCTGGAGGCTGGATTGGGTGACCCATTCAGTGGAGCTGGATCTATGTGGATACACAGTGGGAGCTTTGGGATCCTGGTTAAACAGCCAGAACAGTATTTATTATTGTCTGGGTTTTGACTATGGATTTAGATATTGATGGAGTCTACGCCTCCAAGCAAAGAGCACTAATTAGCACCAGCAACAGAGAGCCAGCTTTTAATTAAACACAGCTTAGCGAGGGGGACCTGTTAGAGACACCGTGCCACGTGTGCGAGTGACGTGTGCAGGAGGATTTTGGAGCAGGGCTGAGTCTGGCAGGGCACAGGGCACTAGGATGGGGGTCCTGCAGTGGGACAGGGTGTGGGATGAGAAACTGCACTGCCAGGGCCAAGTGGAGCCTCAGGGCTCCCCATACCCACACTGCCTCCTCCAGCAAGAGCCATCCCATTCCTGTCACTGCAAATAACCAAACAAGCTGCATGGAGAAGTGAATAATATTAATATTAAAAAGGCATTTATAGTTTTAATCAAGCTTTGGGGGGAAAAGACAGCTTAACACGGCACTTTACACAGTTGATAAAATGTTTGACATTTACTGGTGCCTGTAATGAATCTTGTCTCAATTTTCTCTTTTAAAATGCCACTCCAGATACTCTGTCTATCTGTAGGGTTTAAAAAGCACTTATCCAACAAAGCGTTATCACGATGGGGAATATGAAAGGGCGTCTTGGCAGGGTAGCACCACCTCTAGTGTTTGCTGGCACCCAAGCAGGCGCTGCGTGGGATGGGCAGAGGAGGGAGGATCAGTGTGGCTCCATGGCCCTGCCATAGCCCAGCCCACCAAAACACCTCCATTTTCCCACTGGTCACAGCACAGAACATGAGGCTCAGCTGTCATCCAGTGTCGAGTGCCTGGGATACAGCAAACCCAAACACTTTGGAGGCAGAGGAGGATGGAAGTTTGTTTTATCCCAGAAAAAACAGAGCTTGGCTGCCAGTGCTGCCTGTAGCAGGACAGTGCAGGGGCTCTGGCTGTTATCAGGGAACCACAGTTCTCCTCTGCAAACAGAGCTGCTGCTCCACGGGCGATGATCCGAGGAGCGTTCCTGCTCCTCCTCTGGAAGGACACTGCAGAGGGAAGTATCAGCAGTGAACACAGGCAGCTGCTGGCCTGGACTTCCCTTTGAACCGGACTCCAATGTCCTCTGCTTCTCCCTTTTTTCTTCAGTTTTTTTCAGAGAAAATAAATGAATTATTCTGTGGAAGTTAGTGTCTGTCTCAGGAGCCTGGTGTAGAAAATTAGGTTTTAATAGCTTTGAAATTGAAGCTCTTTGGGTCAATAGGACAGGATTCAGACAGTGAAATCACAGGCCCATAAAGGGAAAAAAAGCAAATATTTTGTTAGTCATCAGAGAGTCACAGTCCAAAGATAGCAGGCAGGAGCTTAAAATACTGCTATGCTCGTCAGCTCCCGAAGTGTTTAGTCATAAGCTCCTTTTTTCTCTTGTTGTCTCTCTATATATTAGCTTTGGGAATGCAGAACTTGGCTTTCCGTCCTTGGATGTGCCTGGGAATTCCTCAAGTCACCGCTGGAATTGGAAAGTTTACTCTGAGCTAAAAGCGCTGTAAAGCCTGCGAGGTAACGCAAAGAGAAGCAGGCAGCCCTTCAGATCACACAGGATGGAGAACTTCCAGAGCTCTGCCAACAGGCAGAACTCATTATTAAAGGGATGAATGGGTTATAATTATTCCTAATTTCCTATTCAGAGCTCATTACCACCCCTAAGAAAGGTAGGTGGGGAGGCCTTGAGATCCGGCAAGTTACTTTAAATATTCATACAGCTGAGAGAAATTTCTCATGGTTTGGAGCTGTGATGGGGAAATGGGCCAAATGGGTCGGGAGTGGTCAGTGCTCCCAGGGGAGCCCACGCTGACAGCAGCACCAGCCCAGCTCTCAGAGCTAGGACACTGTTAAGGGATCACCCACTGGCAAGCAGGAGATGGACACCTCAGTGTTTTATTCAGGTCATGCAGTGCTTGGTGGCTATTCCAGGTTTTAGCTGCAGTGAGGTGAGGCAGAGGAAGGCCACAGGACTGGGACATGGCTCCTGATGAGATGAGATGAGAGCTGCTCTCCCCTGACCGTGGCTGATGGCACACGAGGCAATGCAAGCAGGGACCGGCGACGCGCACCCCGAATGTCGCCCACAGCGCACACATCCCTAACACATGGAAATGTCACATTGCTTCAAGTACTGCTCCCAACTTCTGTCCTCCAACCAGTGCCCAGTTTCCTTCCAAGGATACAGCTGTGCGTTATTTTTGGCTGGCCACTCCAGCTCAGGGCACTCTCATTTTCCCCCGTGCGCTCAGAGGACAGACGCTCCCCGCGATTGCCTCAGAGCAATGACAAAACAAGCACATTCCTAATGGCTGGCAGAGCGCGTACGAAATGTATTAAATGTATTAACTTTGGCACTTGCTGGGTCTCGGGAGGAGCTCTTGGAGCTGCTCCTGTGCTTCACCTCCACTCTCCCCAGCTCCTTTATGCTCTCCCCTTCTGCTAGGAAAATTCCCTGTCCCCAAACCGCGGCTGCCTGGAGGTCGCCGACATTTGCCGGCGGATTGTCTGTGCCCCGCCGGGAGCGGCCCAGGCCCGCGAGGTGAGGCTGGCAGATGGCACTCAGCCATCCCGTGCCACAGAGCAGCTGAGCCGGGCCAGCAGTGCCTGGGCTGGGAGATGCTCGTGGCTCCCAGGGGCTCGCACGACCCCGGAGCCAACTCACGAGCAGAGCAGGGAGCACGGGAATGTGTCCAGGACAACACGACCAACTGCTCTGTTGGCTCAGGAACACCCGGGCTTACAATGGCCAGATGCTTAAAGCCTGACTGAGGCTCACTGCGGGCTGTGCTGCTGGCAGAAAAGCTCTGGGAGGAGCGAGGCTCTAGGAGGAGCGAGGCCAGGGACAAGGCAAGGGGGAAGTCGCCTTCTTGTGCCCACACTGGGATGAATTGCCTGGCTGCCATGGATGCCCATGGACCACCCTAGGATGCCCAGAAGGAAAATATGAGCAGGCTCCTCTGCTGTGCCACCTGCCCAGGGTGTCACTGTGGCTGGCACTGGCCACAGAATGGCCACCCACAGCAAACACAGCCAGCTACACGTGGGAAGCGCTCCCCTGGGCTCACTCCCCGGCCACACACAGCCAGGAATTCGATTATGTTTTCAATAAAAGAAGGGCTGGAAGATAACCCCCCTGAGTGGCATCTGCCACGTGGGCTGCTGCTGCCAGGATGAGAAAATTGCCCTTTGTTCTTTTCAAATAAATCTGAGGGAAAGCCCGTTCTGAGCAGGCAGCGTTCTCTGGGGGCTGCTGAGGACTTTGCAGGCGTTGCCATGAATAACAGTTTATCTACAGAGTTTCGTTCAAAATGAAGCCTCAGACACAGCCTAAAATTATGGGGATGCTGTGAAAATGGCTTTATAAACTATTGCTTTTTCCTTTCTGAGCAGCAGCAAAGTACAGGCCAGACAAAAGCCAGCCGAGACTCTAACTGTCATAAATAAGTCAGCAGAGCTGATAAAAATAAAGGATGAAATATAATTCAGCCATTCAGTGACAGATCCCATCTTAGCTGTGATATAGGGTCTGTTGAGACTGTCATTGCTTCAGGAAATTAAAGAATGAGCCCATTAGTGAGGATATTTAAAGATGTTCATATTAAGATTATGACTTCCCAGACTCAGCCCGACCAGGGAACTCAACTCGATTCCAAAGTAATTTTTCACAGTCCCTTTTCAGTGCTGCTCTGAAGGACCCAAAAATGCCATGGGGGGGTTGTGGGACCAGGGGGACGTGGGGGCTGTGGGTGACAGCACCCAGCTCAGCTCGTCTGTTGCCAAGGCAATGGGAATACCTGTCCAGAGCCTGGAGAGGCAGCACAGAGGGGACACCTGGTCCTGGGAGAGCCATGTGCCATTCCTCAGCACCGCTGCTCCTTGCATGCATGTGTGAGCATCTCCACGCTCCCTGGAGCTCCTCTTGGAGCCAGGAGCAATCGCTGCCGTTTGCTTCCTCTGCAAACACAGATCGTGGCAACAACGGAGCAAATCACATCATGAGAGTGGTGCCCCGTGAGAAAGAGCCACAGGGAAGAGGAGGAGCAGGGAGCCACAGGTGCTCGTGGATGCCCGTGCCTGGAGGGATGTTGGGTTAAAAGAGAAAAGCAATGGCAAAAAAAAGGTGAGGGTTCCAGTCCTGGGATGTTGGAAAACTGATGGATAATTGTAATTAGCTTTCAGAATTTTTAATTATAGAAGGGGTGTAAATAATCACAAAGCACAGCTTCACTAATGAGAGTCCTTGTGCTCAGAAACACGGGGATGCATTTGTTAGGGAGACTTTGAAAGCTGTGCTGTTAATTAGGTGTCTCACAGCCAGCAGGGTTTCAGGAGAAGGAGAAACATGTATACATTTAAATCAGGCTCATTGTGAGAGGTACCCAACATCAATTATGGGATAGCAGGGTGCTAAAATGAACGAGCTTTGTAATTAGAGAGTGGATCTGCAAGGCAGAGAGGAGCTTTTGCTTCCCCTCAGGTGTCTGCCAAAGGTGTTTAAGGTTGGTCAGGACACAGGGGAGAAGGAGATGTGACCTGCCTTCCTCACCCTGGGGATCATCCCACAGCAGTGACCTGCCTTCTTCACGCTGGGGAGCATCCCATGGTGATCACCATGCACTGCAGAACATCCCAACCCATCCTGTGGTGGGCTGGGCTGGATCAGAGCTTCATCAGGAGATCACTGCTGGGGCTCCTACAGTCCCATGCTACTACTTTTATTGGAAGAGAAGCAGAAGGGGAGGGGGAGGGCTAGATTAGTTTAATTAAGCATGGGGGAACAGATTGCATTTCCCCACCCACAAAACCAAACTGGGCACCTCGGGAGCTGCTGGCCCTGCTCTGGCTGTACCCAAGAGGGGAGGGAGGTCCAGCCTTCCCGTGGTCCCCCATGGGTGCCTGAAGTAAAACAGAATCTGAAGATAGAGCGTGAGGATGTTTTCTCCTTCCCCTTCCTTTCTGGGGCCACCTGGTGTGTTTTCTCAGCGGTTATAAACAAGCAGAAAAGGAGATAACAAAGGCTGAGAGACACTTTTTGAAGCTGTGTCTGTTTTTGGCTGCTCTGAGAGCAGCAGTGAGCTCAGACCCCGAGGCCAACCTCCACCATTCCTCCTTATATTTTCTCTTTTGGCCACGAATTTCATGCTCTGCCACAGGAGTTTATGTAAGTAATTACGTTTAGTTGGTATTTGGCTAAATCTAATGAAGCAATGATAAACAGCTCAGCATTTTCTTCCCTGATGGCTAATGAATATTAATTTCTCTGTCAAAAAGGAACCTCTGCTTGCTGCAAAAGATTAGATTCCCATGCTGAAGCTAGGGGAAGGGGTAGAAGATCATGGGAAAGGAATGAGTTTTGGGAAAGCCTGCATCTGCTCCTGTATGGAGACCAGCAGGATGGGTTCAGGTGCCTTCACAAGGAATGGCCATCAATCCCTGTCTGACCATCAGTTTTTTTTGGCAGAAACCTGTTCAACCTTGGAGTGTGAGGATGTGTCAGGCACTGAGTGTCCCATGGTGCAGGTAGCAGTGTCCCCAGGAATCCTCCTGCAGCCAGGGAGTGCCTTTGGCAGGAAAATGGCCCAAAAGTCTCCAGGTGATTTTCCTCACAGCATGTGGCTCTCCCTTTCTGGAACTTTAAGGGTAGGTGTCAATCTGCCCCTTGATGGTCATTTCAGGCAGTGTGTGGAATGTGGTGCTGCTGTCACCACGGGAACCCCTGCACAGGAGATGACTCTGTGCTCCAGCATCCTGTGGGATGTGCCTGCTGCTGGCCCCCTGCCAGCTGGGCAGTCCAGGGGCTTGGGTGCTCACCCCAGCTCCCTGTGCTGCTCTGTGCTGCTTAGAGCCACAGTGCCAGCATCATGTTAAACTGTTCTAACTTTAATCAGCTCGTAGGCTGCAGTGGAATGCAGCTCACACATGATGTGGCAACTTCCAGGGAGGGAGCTGCTTGAAAAAGGATCTTCCCAGGTGGGCAAGGGGCAGCAAGACCCAGGCAGCCACTGCAGGCCCCCAGCAGGACCCCTGTGTAGTGATGTTTGCCAAGGCATCTCCTTTCAGCATGCCACTGGCTGGCATCCCTCTGAGGAGGGAGTTGGATCTTCTCCTTCCCAGCAGCTGCTCTCAACAGCCCAGTAGGATGTGCTGAGTTTCTTGGCGTTGCTCTTAAGCATCAGCACCCTGTGCCTGAGGTGGTGCCAAGGGCTGGGGAAGCATCCTGAGTGACATGGGGTTTGGGTCTGTCTGTTTAAAGGGCCACAGGGAGACCAGGGCAACTCCTTGGCACCTGCATCATCCCTGTTGACACCTTGGCAAGGCACCAGGAATCTCCTGGAGAAGCACACCCAAGCCACGGCACTGGAGAAGCAGCAAAGGGTTTACTGTAAAAACAGATGCTAAACTTTGATTTTGGCAAAAGGAAGCAACTTCAGCATGTGCTTGAGGAGATGCCCAGGCTGGGGAACATGGGAGCTCCCAGATCCCAGCAGCTACTTAAGCAAGCTCCTTTTTGCTCTTCATCCTTGTGCAGCTCAGAGACAGCAGGAAGATCACTGACAGTTCACTCACTGACCAGTATAAGGCGCTTCAATGTGCTGAAACATTTGCCCAAATTGTGGAACTTTGTTCTCTGTGATCCAGCTTCCCAGTGGTGCTGCCACCCACCACGATCTGCACTGCAAACCTGCTCATCTCTCCAGAGCCAGGCTGTGAAAGGGATGCGAGTGGCTGCTGCTCTGCCACTGGTGGGTACAACTAAGTATTCCTTAGAATGAGAATGAGGGGGAGAGGAAAGGGTGCCCTGTGCAAATACCATCTGCATTCAGATTCAAATAAAATTATAGCAAATCTGCAGCACTGGAGATAAAAATGGTAATGAGTTTTAATAGTTCCCTTTGATTTCTGCTATTGAAATCGACTCTGGGAGGCTGATATTGTATCGGGAGATGTTAGATCCCTGGCCACATATCAGGCAGCTGTACTGCTTCCAGGAGTGAGAGAGAGGGAGTGGAGCCACTCTGGAGCATTGTGGTCATGGCAGGAGTGGAGAGCTGCGAGAGGCAGCCATTAGAGCAGCCGTGCAATTAGTCCAGCTATCGATCGTTAATACACTTTTAATCAATAATCTGGGCTGGATTGATGTTGCAGGGGTGTGCAGTATCCATAAAATTGTCATCTGAGCACCCAGGGAGGTGAGTTGCTTCTCCACTGCTGATTAGCTGGACGGGGCTGTAATTGGCCAGAGACAGGCAGAAAGTGATACCAGATTATTCATTTCAGATTATTCATTCCATTCAAATCCCTGCCTGACACACTCACTCCCGCCAGCGCCAGCTCTCTGCCCCCTCCCCTCACTGCAGATCACCATTCCAGCTAATTGTGCATGTTCATGCACACTCATAATGTCAAAATGCAGGACTGGCCTCCGTTCTCTGAGACTGAACTCGTTACCTATGCTGCCGATCAATTAACGATGTCGCTGTCCCTCGTGAGCAGCCACAAATCCAGATGGAATGATGGACTTGGGAAGGAAGTGCCTCTGCATCCCTGCTGGTGACAAGGGCCTTAACCCCAGTTTCACCAGAGGAGCCATCACCCCACTCTGAGGTCAGATCATGTCACTGCCACGAGCCGTGGCTGCACCAGCACACTTCCCTTCTGCCAGGTGGATTTCTGTGCTGCCGTGGGGCTGTGGCTGCCGGGAGCTCCAGACTGGCGCCCTAGGCTCCGGATGAGCTGTGTGCTCATGAGGAGCCATCTGGGTCAAATAGCAGGAGGAAAGCTCAAAACCTCTTTTATTTTCCCTCTCTGAGAGCTCAAGGGCAAAATTTGAACATCAGAAGCAGGGATGAGTCTTCCTGAGCTGATTTGTGAACATCTTGTTGAGACATCCAGGATCAGATCCGAGAATATTTTAGTGATGCAGAGAGTGATTCAGAGTCATCCGGGTTATCCCCCCTCACTGGAGGTGTGATTGAAATGTTTGTGGCTTAATATCACCTGGGAAGGGCTGAGCAGTCCCACTGCACACAGACTGGCATGTTTATATCCTAGGATCTCCTCAGCCTCCCAGCAAGGCTGAGAGGAGCATCCATCATTTTCATACCCGTGCTCTGTGCTGCAGCAGGGCTCCCTCACTCAGTGCCACTCCTGGATCTGATCCAGCTGCTCGAGGAGGGTGGGCACAGCCCCTTCTCTGCCTTCCCATACAGCAGCTCCAGCCAGGAGGGACGAGATGCTCCTGGGAAAGGCTCAGGAAAAGCTGATCCCTACATTTTTGACAGCAGAAGTTTTAAGTGCAGGAGATTAACTCCTGCAGCCCGTGGTTGCAGCTCAGCCTGGGGAGCTGCAGCAGTGATCAGGGAGCACAGGATGTTTAGGATGGCCAGGTGCTCCCATCTCCCACCCTGGCATCCCTCTGCCTTGGCAGCACCCCTGCAGTGAGCTGGCTGCAGGAGCACTGGCTCTGAGCAGGAGCAGCCTTCCAAAGGAATCTCCAAGCACCTTTCCAGCGAGTGCTGTTTGCTTCCCAGATGAAACGTTGCCTTGTTTCTTCCCTCAGTGCTAGCCAGCTGCCCAAAGACAAACTGTCCTCCCTTGGGGGGTACATTAGAAATGCTTAAGCAAATTAGCCATAAATAGAAAATGTAGCATATGGGGCTGTAGATAATGTTTCATTATAAATTATCATATTCTCCAGGGAGATACGCCTCTTCCCTTCACACCAAAGACTCTGGGTTTCTTCTTCTGTGCAGATTTTGAGGTTTTTCTTCTTCTTCCTTTATTTTATTTTATTTTTTTTGTAACTGTTTCTGACAACATTTGGACTCAGTAGTTGATTTCCTGGGTGCGGAAATTGGGATGTGTAGCTCACTTCTGCTGCAAATTCTCTCAGATTTAAAATTCCCTCATTAAAAAAAAAAAAAAGAAGTGAATACAGTCCTGATGGAAGGTGCCTAAGTAAAGGCCCTGAAGATTAAGTGGCGCTGTTTACCCACCACAGAGTCACACCAAGGACAGCAAGGCTGCTTCCCCTGCTCTGTCCCAGCACTGCCAGACCACAGTCCCAGTTCTCAGCCACATGGAAATCAGGCACTTCCCAAAACAAGAACGCCCACAAATTATTCCCTTTTCCTGCTCAGGCTGAACAGCTGAAGAGGAATCAGCCCAGTGCAGAGGAATCTCCCTGGGAGCCCATCCATCATCCCAACACCATTCAGCTGTTGGGGATCCTGGTGGGCAGCACCAAACTCCTCCGTCCTTGAGTAAATATGAGAAAACTGATACTATTCATCCAGCTATAGAGTCCTTCCCTTAAGGGAAGAGATTCCCCAGAGAGCCCAAAATTTATCTTTAACATCTTGAAAATTGATTGGTATGGTTTTTTTTTTTCTGTTTTACTTATAATTTCATAAGTTTGTTCTCACAGTGATGCAGAAATAAGTTGCAGTGGCCACTTAGAAGGTCCCTTCTTGCTCTGGGTTGGCATTCTTCTTTTTGCTGAAACCTCCCTGAGCTGACCTCCACTGGAGTCTCAATCCTCACACAGATGGCAACAGGAAAGAGATTTTTCTTCCCCAAAATATTATTGTTTATGGAAACACAGACTGTGCAGGCAGAAGTCAGAGCACAGGAAGTAGTTTTCTGCTCCACAGCTATAGGTGCATATGGATGTTCGTCTCTAAAATCCAGAAACTGAACCCATTAGAACCACTTCAAGTGAGATTATTGCCGACGCAGAGATTTACCTGCTGTAATTGCAGAAATCTTGGCGCTTGTATCCTGGAGCTAATTGATGTCATCAAAGCAGTGAATGAGTCCTGATTTTGGTAGTTACAGTCCCACCTGGCACCTCTGCCTCTCTGTAATAAGCACAAGCTTAAGGGAAAGGAAATGCAGAAAGGAACATCTGTGGCAATGCAAATATTTGGGAGGATGGTGGCAGCTCTACTGGAGATATTTCCCTGCCTGGTTGCATGTGCAATGTGTCCACTCCTGGTTTGTCAGCATCCTCCTCAGCTGCAGGTGGGATGCAGAGCACTGGAGCTCATGTACCAGTAGGATGCAGGGAGAAGAGCGGGCATGTTGGTGGGTTGTGGAGCTGTGAGGCATCCATGAGATCCTGTCTTTCCCAGGACCAAACTCAACCTGGCAGGGTGGGATGTGGCTGTGCAAACAGCTGGTGGGATGCTTTCCTTGTTATCCCTTCCCCGGTGTGCTGCCAGAGAAGATTTGCAGCGGTTCCCAGTGGCAGCGAGGGGTTTAGCAGATATCCCATTACACTGGGGACAGGTGACTTAACTGGGTCAGCAGGCTTTGCTCTGCAAAGGCTTAAACCTCTCCACTAGCTGCCTCTGTGTGTCTCCTGCAGACTTCAAACCACAAGGAAAAATACCTTCAAATTTATGTGGAATTTCATCCTTGATGGAACCCGGTGGAGATGCGCCCTTGCCTTGGCATTGCCAAAAGGAAAGGGGTGCTGGGGTGGCCCCACCTTGCTCCCCACAGGATGCTCACATGGCACTGGGGCTGGAGGAGACCCCACAGTGCCCACCTCATCCCTCTCATTGACTCAAACACTAGATCGTCTGTCTCTGGGATCACCCTGTCCCTTGAAGCTTTCATGCTCTGTGGACCCTCACAAGGACGTCAGAGTTCAGTGACAGCAGTGGGGCCAGAGTCCCTGTTAAATTTCCTTTGAATATTTAAACTGGAAGCAGTGGCTGTCGTGGCTCACGAGGCTCGGAGAAACTTTCAGCCCAAGGAAATATTGACCTTTCCTGCAGAGCAGCAGAGCGCAAGGATGAGCAGAGCTGCGCCCTCAGCACCGGCTGAGAGCCGAGCATCCCACAGATCAGCCCCGTCAGTTAAAATAAACAACAACCCCGACGCATCCCTGCCAGGGCAGAGCTTCAGCTTATTGTTCCAGTCAAAATAGAATTATCGCCCTGAGGCCCTGAAGATCAAAAAAGGGGGAATGAACAGCGAAGGCAGTGAGGGAATTGCTGGAGCAGTGATTCTCTCGCTCGTGCTGGGAGCTGATGCTGGATTCCTGTAGACACAGGGAATGATGCAGGAGGGGATGACACAGGAGGATGCTGACAAACTCCTGCTGAGGGCAGGAGTTGCAGCCTTCTCGGGTGCTTGATGCTCTCTTTCACTCCTTGCCAACCTCTGGCTTTCATAGCCTTCCACTTGGACTTTTTTTTTAAATGGAAATCTGTTGCTCATTTTCTGTTGTGGCATGACGCACTCTATGCAATAATATGGACAAATGCAAGTGGGATCTTGAGTGTGGGACAGCACAAGCTCTTGCCAGCAAAAGCATTGGAGTCCTTAATCCTAGTTGGAACAGGAGAGGGAGGCAATGCTCTCTGGACATCTTGGTCTCCTCTGGAGGCTGTGACAGGCTCTGGGGCAGGCAGTGATGCCCTGCACATACAGAATTCCAACCAGGCAAGAAACTGAGGCAAAATCTTCTCTGTGCGCTGGCGATGAATTATTCATCCTTTCCCAGCCAGCATTTCCAAAAAGGGCCACCTTAACACGACGGACACAGGAGGAAGGTGCCAGGGCCGTGGGTCCTTCAGGAGCACCGCGCACTTCCAGGAGCGGAGCGGGCGCGTCTCCCGCACGTCTGCGCAGAGCAAACACAGATTGTGCCGTTTCTTCAGGCCTTTCATTTCACACGTCATTTTTTCTATCTAAGTATAGGTTTACACGAGAGGTAATTACCATCCTTTCACAGCTCTTAGTGCAGAGCAAAATGAGACGGAGTATTACATTCGTAATCTAATCGTAAATAAAAAGGGCCGTAATAACCCCCAATTAGCACATTAAAGTGTGTCGAGGGCTTGTTTTACCACTCCGGTGTAAACAAGACCCCTGGGAATACCTCACATTGCTGAGGCAGAACTGGTGGGTCCCTCTTCTCCCTCACAGAGCCAAGTTATGCAACACCATGAACACCAGCTCTTAGTTGGAGTCAGACATGGATTTTTCATGAGGATAAATTAATTATGGGCAATTCTGTTCCCTCTGCTGACACATCTGGTGCCAGGCAGGGAGGAGAGGGTTGGAGTCTTCTCTGCCAAGCTGTAAGGACAGCGTTGCTGATTCTCATTGGAAGTTTATGGGGAAGCAAACAGAGATGAAGAAGAAGAGTGGTGTGAAGATGAAGGTCAGAAATGAACCAGGAGCCCATTGCTGCTCTCAGAATTAGGCATCAAACACAGCATTGGATGAAAAACATCTTCTCCCAACACTTCAGGGTGGGCAACAGCTGAGGTGGGGGATGATAGGATCATCCCCATGCCTGGGTCAAACCTGATGGAAGTCTGTCCATCCAACAGGAAAGAGTATTTTTTTGTCACCTTCTGTAAATACATGGAAGGCAAACAGGCTCAAGCCTTTCCCAAAGCCATGATTGCAATCCTCCAGGGAGACTCATTTTCAAATGATCTTGTTAGACATTGTTAGGAATTGATATATTTGCATAGCATGAATGTTAAAACTCAGAAGGAACTCAAATGCCAATTAGAACCACGGCGGCTTTTTCCCCCCCTCATTAATCAGTCATAAAAGAGCAGCTCCAGGTGTTTTTCCCTGACTAAATGCCGGCAGAACTCTACTGTTATTAATCCTGACGACCCAAGTGCCATCACCATACACAGATTTCGGCAAGTGATGGAATGCTGGGAATGATGCAAGATAGGAGGTGTAAGCACAGCCACGGATCACTCCCAGGGCCTGGGGACCATCACTGGGGTAACAGTGCTGGGATAACTCCACTGGGATAACACAGACTGGAAGGCAGCAGTCAGGGATGCTGCTGGGATAGCAGCACTGGGATAACCTTATGCTCCACATAAAACAAACAAAGCAACAAACTCCGGAATTTCGTTTCAGAAAACAGGGAGAAAGTGATGAGTCAAGCAAGACAGGGCTGAGAAATGCCTGTGCCAATGTTCCAAGGCAAGGAATACTGCACTCAGGTGAGGGAAATGCCACCGAGAAAGTACAAGGCATCACAAATCAAACAAACACACAGATGGGTTGTGTTATGGCACCTGGCACAGCGGGAGGATCTGTGCTGAGTCACCTACTTGGCATCTGGGCACCCAGTGTTTGCTGTCTGGGACAGAGTTCCCTCTTTTGTCATCAATTGTTTTCCTTGCTGGACTTCAAATGGCCCAGCCTAGCACGGAGTTGATGGAGTTCCGAGGCAGCTCAGCCTCGCTGGGCGCTGGTTATGGAGAGAAGGAAATGAGTGGGGCATGAGAGCAGCCCCTGTGCCAGCAGGGACCGAGGAACATCCCAGCTTTGTGGCCATCCCAGCCTAAGGCACTCAGAAGGACATTGCCAGGCTGCTCTGAGCCCTCCCAGGAGGAATTCAATCAGCTTCACGGTGATTAATTACCCAGCCGTAGCCTCAGGTGCAGCGCTCCCCTGGGACAGGACGGGGCAGAGGAGCAGCCCTCACCCAAACTCCCACCTGGGAATAAAATCTGCTGTAATTAGCAGCACCCAATTATGTATCCCAGTACAAATGATGATGAAAAAGCAAAAACTCCAAACTAAAAATATCTCCCCTGAGAGAAGAAGTATGGCCAGTGTTTAAGCTGATAAACAGAGAGCGAGGAAGAAGATGAAGCGGCAAACGGTCCTTCCACTTAAAAGGTAGGGCTTCAGATATGCAGATTTTCAATAAGCTTTTGAAATTCTCTAATAAAAATACTGTTAAATATTAATTATATTGCTATTTATAAATCTATACATAATTAATAGGAAAAATTAATGGAGCAAGGATCGGTTAAGGACTGTCTTCTAAATATTTGAATAGTGAAACATAATTATGTTTTGATGTGAAAATGTCAGGAATACACTGAAGTGTTTTTCTATTATTGAAATGAGTGAAACTTGCTGGGAACTGCAGCCCTGGGAAGGGGCTGTTTCACCTTGTTCCACTCCACCTGCAGAGTTTTTGTGCACTTTGCTGCCTTAGGATGGTGAACACCACTGAGAGTGAGAACCGTTGACACAACAAATTGTGGTGCATTCCTATTTCAGGCTACAAAAACCATCATGACCCAGCTGGAGAGGCCCTGGGTGCTGGTGGGGAGCAGCACCCTCCCAACAGAGTGGGGACAAAGGCACAGCAGTGGCCAAGGACAGACCACACACATTGTGGGAACCTTGCAGAGATATCCAAAATAGTTTGGATAGAATAGCTGGCTGCTTTGCCTCTTTTTGGGGAGATTTCATGGGAAAGAGATGCCAGGCTGTTTCCTCTGGAATTTGTGACCTCTGCTGCATTTTGAGTGAAATTGGTGTGGAACGACCAAAGAGGGGCAGGAGAGATGGAGGGAAGTGCTCAGTGTGATCCCAGTCTTGGGCAGCTGCTGAGACCTGGAGCAGGGTTTCCTGGGCTCCCCAGGAGCATTTCTGGGAGTTTTTGGGCAGATGCTGCACTCACTACCCTGTGCTGCATCCCTGGGCAAGACGAGGGTGCAGCTGCCTGCAGCATCTCCAGAGTCCACCCACAGTCCTGCTGTAGGTTTGGGAGGGCTCTGCACTAAAAGCAAGGCAAATCACACGTTTTTCTTTACAGGAGAACACACTACAAGCTTTTGCACTTAGTCAAAAGGCTTTTTTACCTTAAAAGTGTGATTTGCTGCAAGGGAACAATGAATTCCAAATAAGTTTTATTTCCAAATAGTCTTATACGGCGGCTTGCTTTGTCCTGAAAAACTCCTGTTTGGTTGTGTTCTCTGTTTCTGTGTTTGCTGATGAATAGGGGCATTGAGAGATGGCTGTGATGGAGGGCAAGTCCTCAGCCAGGCTCTCTGGCCTGGCCCTGGCTCGCAGCAGGGGAACTCTGGCCAAGGAGATGGATGGTTGGGACCTCCTGCTAGGGAAATGGCAGCTGTGAAAATCTGATCCAGCTGAAGTCTGAGCATTCAGAACAAGTAACACTGCCTCCATCACAGCATTGGACACCCTGTGTCTGCTCCCAGCCCCTCTGGCTGGTGACTTGGCTCCTTGGGGACTCCCACACCAGCACAGCCATGGCATGAGGGCAGAGCCATTGGGGCCATACATCACTCCTGTGGCACCAGGAGCTCACCCCTAAATGTTCCAGGGGTCTTACACAACCCAACAAACCCAGCGCTGTGAAGAGCGTGGCACAAAACAAGGATGTGAAGGATGTTACAAACCCATAAATTTCCCCCTAATGCAATCCTTATGCAGATCTGGGCACAGGGCTGGGCCCTCTCTGCCATCACTCACCCTGACAAATGAAACTTTCACAAACTTTTGCACATGAAGGAAAGGTTTGCAGTTTGGTTTCCCTGTTTGCTTGTTTTTAAATGCATAACATGAGTGATTATGTCTCAAAACAAATGCTTCAAAGGCCTTCTAACTTTCTGGAAGATTCATGGCACAGCTTCCCCATGTTTTTTGAAGAGGAAAGTACATTTATTTATTGCACTTTAAGGGAGAGATAGTATCTCTCAGCCAATTCCCTAAAACAGCTCTGCTGTCCTAAGGCACTCACCAAGTATTGCTCTGCTCAGCTAATATATTACTATATAAAAAGAGAACAAATGACCTTAAAATTCGGACATCTGTCTCTGATGGGTTTCTCTGTGGTTCTCAGAAAGAAGTAACAGAGACAGACCTCCCTCAGGCCTGTGCAGAAAGCAGGAGCTATTCTGGCTGTCCTGCTGCTCCTGCCAAAAATCTTTGGCTGGAGCAATGCCTGAGCATCTCTGTGTCAGCACAGGGAGAGGTGCCCTCTGCGAGGACCTGACCCAAAGGCAGGTTTTAATTCATGACTTTGTGGACTTTGCCCCATCCCTGTGCTCTGCCCCACGTGTGGCTTTGGGACACGGTCACAGCACCTGGTGGGAGGCCAGTGATGGCTCTGTGCTCAGAACGTGGTGAGCATCCCCAGGTCCCTGCAGACACTTTCTTTTGGTGGGGGAGGCTGAGGGCCCTGGGGCTGGGTGATGCCCCAAGTTCCTGGTGCTTGGAGGCAGAGGAAATCAGTCCTGAGGCAGCACGCTGGCTGTGCGTGGCTGTGTCACAGCTGGTCCCTCCAGTCACAGGCTGAGCATCTGCCCAGAGCCATCCCTGTGGCAGGGCCCTGAGGCCAGTGGGCACACGCTGAGCACAGCCTGTGGCCCGAGATGATGGAGGCAGAGGAACCCCTCTGTCCTGATCTCCTCCACTCTTCCTCCCGATGCTGCAGGTGATCAAAAACAGGCAACGAAGGAGCAGTCAGCATTTGTGCTTGAGATGTATTTAAAAAGGTTAAAGCAAAACAGATCAAAACATCCTTTATTCTACAGTCTTTTCCCCAAAGTAACACGTTAGCCCTAAGGTAATAATCAGTGTTCAAAGCCTGTACCAATTTTCAGAGAGATAAATGCTGCGTTTAACACTTTGCATCCTCAGTGTGTGTGAGGTGCTGCCAGTGGTTCCCAGTTAATGCCTTTGTACTGGTGAGGTGGTTCTGCAGATTGAGGAGAGAAAGAGCTAAACCAGGCACTTGTGAGAACTCCTTTCACAGCATTTCACACTGAATGACTTTAGAGGATGCCGACACTCTGAGTTTGTCAGCCACATCTCCCCGGGACAAATGCAGGAATTGGGCTTCCATGCCAAATCAGGACAGCAGGTCCCTGAGGATGTGCCAAGCATGCACTGCCCAGCCCCCATGTCCCACTGGAAGAGCCTCAGTGGCCCAGCACGGTGCTGGAGCATCACTGAAACCAAGCACGTACCAGCTTTGATGACCTTCTCAAGTCTTTAAACTCAGCAAACAGGCAGCACCTTGCTCAGACTTGTAAGGAAAAGATTGGGTTTGTCCACAGGAGCCTTTCAGAGTTTGTGAAAGGTCAGTGGGGGATGTGAAACTCGCCATGGAACCACACTGGTTTGTTCAATTTACAAGCATCATTTGTTTCAGTGTGACCAGAAAGTTATTCAGGTCCCTGCCTGCAGCCCTGCCTGCTCCCACCAGAGGCTGAGGCTGGATCAGAGCATCAATGTCAGCCCTGAGCCAGTGGGTTGTGATGCCCCAGCAGAAGATGAGAGATGCCAACAAGGTTTCTCATTAGCCCACAGCAGTTTAATTATTTGTGGCACGGATGTCTCCTCAGAGAGAGGACAAGGGGCATGGATTCTTGCTGCTTCTTTCTAAGCAAATGCCAGGGGTCTAATTCCTAATTTTTCAGATATTTTCCTGATTAGAGGCTGCCTCAAGTGCCAGGGAAAAGGCAGCAATGGAGCAGAGGTTCAGGTGCCTCGTTGACCCTTGCTCTCCACAGTGATCCCTGCAGAGCTGCTGCTGCTCCTGCAGGCTCGTTCTGCACAGAAACATGTGGCTGATCAAACATGAAGCAATAAAAAATCCCCTCGGCCCACAAACACCTTCCCCAGTCAGCTGGGCATTTCCTGAGCTAAAATGGCTTTTTTCTTCCTTGATGGA
The DNA here is from genome assembly GCF_029582105.1 of Oenanthe melanoleuca. Lineage (NCBI taxonomy): Eukaryota > Metazoa > Chordata > Aves > Passeriformes > Muscicapidae > Oenanthe > Oenanthe melanoleuca. Next base: position 3,885,988 of record NC_079354.1, read on the forward strand.
TCCCTAGAACGATAATTGAACGATTTGCTGTAATAAAAAGTTAAATTGCATAAAATTAATATTGATCCAAATTAAACCATTTGTCTCCCTTCCCTTTTCGGTTCCACAAACACGATTATTGCTTTGGCTGTTACAAACCAAATACAATCACAAGTTGCAATCACAGCTTGTTTTCTGCCCTTTGCTCCCCCTCCCCAGCTCCCTTCTCTTGCAGGGGAGAGGGCAGCACCTGGGCCAGCAACTTTTTTGATCTTCCCAAGCACCAGGATGCCTCTCTGGCCCTGGCCAGGCTGTGGCACATGCTTCAGCCTTAAATATTTGCAGGAGGGACCAGAGTGGACAAGGAAGGAGGAAATACCCCATTGACAGACATCAGAGCCAGTTCCTCCTGCTTTCTCTTCCCCTCCACCATTTTCTCATGGTGATAATTGGAAAGGAAGGAAGGAGCTATAAATACCTCTGGAAATTAAAAGGAGCATGTATAGTCTTGGCAGAGAGGGAGAATATCCAGAGGGTCTCAGCTCCTCTTCCCTACACCTACTGGCAAGTGTTTACTACGAAATTTTTCATTTGTCTCCTCTGGGATTACAGGCAAAACAATATTTGACAGCCCAGGAAAACTGCAGTTTCTATGGAGCCAGGGAGGAAAATCTGGCTCGGAGTAAAGCAGGCGCAGGAAAGCAGGGTCTTAAAAATCCTCTGCAGTGGGATGTGGGAAAAAGATGCTCCCACTGCCTGCAGTGAACATCAGAGCAGGGATATGGTAACCAAACCACTCCTGGAGCTGGTGAATGGAGCCAGATTCCCAATGGCCTCCTGCAAGTGGACACAGCACTGGAATTCCCAGCATCCACAGAATCTCCACAGCCCTGCCCAGACAAACCCTGAGTTCCCTGGAAACCCCCCTGGCTGCCATCCCCATCCCCAGGAGCAGCTCAAGGCAGCAGCCTCCCCATCAAAACCTTCTCTCCCCAGGCCAGGGAGCTGCTCAGTGGCTCTGGGGCATCACTGCTGGAACCAGAATTTGCTGGGCCAGAGTGAAGCAGAAGGGAATCCAGGCTTGCCTGCGTAGGAACACATTTTCACTGCATCTGGGCTTGTTCCAGAGCAAGTCCCTGAGTGCAGGGCTGCTTGCCAGGTCTAGACCCCAGTCTGGGAGGCAGAGAAAGTTCATGGGACTAAAGAGGTTTCAAACCAAACATTCCTGGCTCAGGGAAGCAGGGCTGTTCCTGCAGAGCCAATCCAAACCAGCTCCAGTGCCAAACAGGTTTATTCTATAAACTTTGCAGATGCAGGGCAGAATTACTGAAATAGCTCTCAATGGGCAGGTTTGGGACTAAGCTGCCATGTAAAACTCCAAGGAAATATTAGAGGTGAGCAGCTGGGGCCAAGCTCTGCCAGTATTCAGCCCAGAGCATTGCATGGGACCAGGGACAGCTCCCAGCTGCAATTCTTGATGTGCTGGATTTACCAGGACCAGGGAGAAAGGAAAGGAAAGGAAAGGAAAGGAAAGGAAAGGAAAGGAAAGGAAAGGAAAGGAAAGGAAAGGAAAGGAAAGGAAAGGAAAGGAAAGGAAAGGAAAGGAAAGGAAAGGAAAGGAAAGGAAAGGAAAGGAAAGGAAAGGAAAGGAAAGGAAAGGAAAGGAAAGGAAAGGAAAGGAAAGGAAAGGAAAGGGCAATTGTACATTCAGTTCAACTCTGGATTGTTCTTTCACCATGTTCAGCTGAGCTTTACAGTGCTTAATTTAAAGTGCTGTTCTGTGTGGGAAACTCGTAAAACAACACGATCCATATTTATTATCCCTTGATGATTCCAACCAAAATCTTCTCATTTTGTGAGATTAAGGGGAGGGAGAAAAGGCTCATGCTGCTGTGGCAACTCTGCCAGAGACTTGCACATGGGTCTGCAGACTGACTCTGCTTGCTGCTCTGCTTGGCCACCTGCACAAGGAAGAGTCTGCAGAAGACACTGTCCCTGCCAACATCAGCCTCCTGCCCCTTTTCTCCCACTCCTTCCCTTCCAGGAAAACAAAGCAGCACCTCACAAAGCCTTGGAGAAAGGCTTTTGAGCTGCTAGGTAGAGCCTAGAAGCTTAATTTGTCCTTTTCCCTGGGAGTGCTCTGTGAGCAGCTCCTCCAGTCCTCCCCGTGCCTTGCAGCCCAGCTCTGCTCCTGTCTATTCTCCAAAGCCTTGTTGTCCTCCAAAGTGAACATGAATTGCTGCCAGCTCAAATTAGTGTCTTACACTCGCCCAACTGAGCTGCTGGAGGAGGAGAAGGACTCAGGATCTCCCAGCCTTTACAGTTTGTTCAACTTCTGTTACACACTGCCTGATTGCCAAATGGGTGAGAGAGCCTGTGGAAATTGGGTCTGCCTCCTCTCAGGTGGGAACCTGGCTCTTCCTGGAGAAGTCATGGAGCAAAGCTCTTGCAAAGGGATCTCAGACAAGGCTCTGAGGAGATTAAAATTTGTACACAGCAGCAGTTGAGCCAAAGGTACCAAGGGCAGAGTTTCAGCAGGAGATGCCAAGGATGGTTATAAAACTGCAAACCAACCAACCAAACCAATCTACAACAACAACCTGGCCCCAGAAACAGCTCAGTGATCAGTAACTGGCAGCAGCAGCAATCCCTGTAGAACATTCTGGAAGTGCCTTGTGCAGGAGCTGGGGAAGAGGGGAATCCCTACTGCATTTCTTCAATAACATGAATAACTCCAGGGACTGAGCTGGATGAAGACAACCTTTCACCAGGGCCATTGGTTATTTGATCGTGTGGGTTGATTGCACAGGTTGGTGTCTAGCTGCCACACATGACATCCCTCTGCAATGGCATTTGGCTGCCAAAAAAATGAACAGGAGCCAGAAAAAAGCCCAGCTCAACCCAGAGACTTTTGCCTGGTTATTTTTGTTTGTCCTCCCAGTCTGCTTGCAGACCCTGTGGAGAAGGATAGGCTTTTTATTGACCAGATAGCTGTGGCTGTAATCTCTCTGAAAATGCACATTAAAGGAATTTTAAAATCGAGATTATCTCCGTGAGTAGTCCTTAATGACTCCTTCACAGCTGTTACAATGCTTATGTAAATATTGCCAGTGAATATTTAAGGCTCTATTAAAGAGAAATTTACTGTGCTGTCCATAATTGAATCTCTACATAAATCCCACTGCACAGGTTGGCTCTCTGGAACACAACCACTGCCTCCCTGTTGGGCTCAGTGACAGGGTCCTCCCCTCCACAATCCTTATTGTGGATATGATGCCTGGGAGAAACACAAGCCCCTGGAGGGGACTTGCACCCCAAACCCAGGAACTTTAAAATCAAAATGTAGGAATAATGTTCAAGTAGGGGGAAAAAAGCTAAATTAGGAAGATGTAACAAAATGTGATTGAATTCAGTATAAATTAATATTCCAGGTGGGAACAATACATGTGTATGTATGCATAAGAGCCATCAGCTCTTTTGTTCTGAAGCTGAAGGAACATGAAAACAGAAACTCGTCTCCCATCCGAGCTCAAACCTGCCAGAAGTAGCTGAGACATGAGAAGAGGCTTTGGCATTTCTCTGGGCTCACAAAGAGAAAGCCAAATGAACTCAGATTCATCTGCACTTGAAAAGCAGGACTTCTCTGCAGGACTGGAGCAGCAGATGGATGGAGAAGAGGAGCACCACGATCTTCCAGAGCATCACAGTGCCCAGGACAGGAGCTGAACCCAGGGCTGAGCCACAGAAGTTCCAGCTTTCCCAGTAACACTCTGAAAGATCACTGCAATAAACTGAACAAGACGAAGTTCTCTGAACCAGATGGGCCTTTTCTTCTCCTTCTCCATTACCAGGTCTCAGTCTGCTCACACACACCTGCCCCTGTGGCAGTGGCATCCCCTTGGTCTCAGCTGCACACCCCCAGGAGCTTAAAGAGAAAAGGAAACCAGAGATCACAACTAGCTGAACCTTATTTTTCTTAATAATTATTATTATTGAACATTTATAAGCAAATATAGCATCAGGATCTTAGGAAGATTTAATGGAAAAAAATTAATTTTCCTAAACTAATGAAGTACTTGAGCTCCAGGGCAACAACCGCTAATGGTGCTTCTATCTCAGCTGAAGAGGCAAAAAAATTGTGTTTAATAGTAATTTTAAATATAGATTTGAGGTTCTTTCCCATAAATCATGAAGTCAGATAAGGACTGCGCATAATAACTTGTCAGATTACATAAACAAAACTGATTTCAAATACTTTAAAAAACACTTTTATTCCATTTGCAAGGCTGCACGCTTGCAAGGAGACTTCACATCTGCATGAGCCACCACGCACTTAAGCCTTCACCCGTGGTAACTCTTCCTATTTAACAGCATGTAGTCATCACACAGCCTTTAAAAAAAGAATTTAAATTGTATAGACATGAATTTGTCCAGGGAGGGATCCTGGCAGGTGTGCTCAAAGTGGAGCCAGAGGGGACACAGTGTGACAGCCCAGCCAGACACCAGGAGATGTACCAGGAGATGCTGGGGTCAAACACAGCCAAAAACTCTGCTGGTGGCTCAGGGCTGCTTCCCCCCAGGTTTCCAGCCCCAGCAGCCTCCCAGTGCCTGCTGACAGGAGCACTGTCCCTCCACCATGAGCCCTGCATGTCAGGGAAATGCAGCATCCATCAGTTTTATTCCCCGTGTGCCACCCTGAGACACCTCTCAGCTGCTGCCAGGCTGAGCTATTACTCTGAATGTAAATAATGGCCCATGCTGTTCCACTTCTTTACAACAGGTACTTTTTTAATGCTTCCCTCCTTGAATCCCTCTTCCCCCAAGGACCACAGCACTGCAGGCTGCTGTGTGACTGCAGAGGAGCCCCATCAGCAGAGCAACACCCGCTGGCTCAGCCTCTCCAGGGCTTTCACTGAGGAGCAAACACTCCTCTCTGATACACTGAAAACGTCAAGATGATCATTAACATCCTCCCTGAAACTCTGCTCCCTTCACTAAAGGGATGCTAGGGGCAAAAAACCTCACTGACAAAACCTGAATTAGCACTTGAGGGTCTGTAGACAAATACTGGGGGATTTGTACAATGAGTCCTCCAAATTTACCATCCCGTTGTCTTGGACCATCCCTAAATTCCTGCTGCCAAGACAAGCATCCATCCCCAGCCTGAGGGCCTGTTGATTACCATGAATTACCACCAGTTTGTGCTGAACTGAACATTCTGTGAGGGAATGCCTGGGTTGAACCAGTGGCTTACACTGAACCCTCTGTCCCTGGCCAAGGAACCCTTGCACGGAGGGAGCTGCCAGCAGAACCATCTTCAGGGGCCAGTGGGAACTGGGATTCCTTGGAAAGCCCAAAACCACTTCCCTTCTCCAGAACAAGCAGAGGGACTGAATATCTCCATCCCAAATGCCCTACCCTTTTCAGTGCTTTATAAACTTTTTATCCAGCTGTAAAATTTCTAATTATCTGAGCTAAATAACCAACGCTGCATGAACTCAAACCGAGACTATTCCAGTCAAACACATAATTAAAAATTTCTGCTGTGCTGGTTCCTTCCCCCAGCAACATGAATTACTGTGCAGGGTGCAGCACCACAGCTGGGACCCCAGTGTGGTGATCCAGATTGTGGTAAATGCCAGGACCAGGGGGAATGAGATGCACCCTGCCCTTGCCCCCAGTGCAGTAGCACTGGCCAGCATTCTCACCTCTCTCAGCCACCATTCCCTGCTCTCCATCTTGCTTTGGAGAGCCACAAGCACTGGGAGCCCCAGGCTGCAGCCCAGGAGCAGGCTCAGCTGGCAGAGAGGTGCCAGAATTAGAGCAAAGCACATCCTCAGAATCTGCTCTGGGAAACATTGTTCTGTAAGGAGCCAGCAGCAGCTGGAGACTGACAGTCTGGAAAGCCACAAAGAGGAGAGACTGTGGCAGGGAGAAGATGATGCTCCCAGCTTCTCCAGGCTATGGATGTCCCAGCTGCTGGGACCTCAGTGTTTGCAACTTACCGAGCATCAGGAAACTTCTGCGTCTCCTCAAGCTGTGCCAGAAAACCTGATATTCCTCCTAATGATTCACCTGCCTCCACACTGCATCAAAGACATCAAGTGGGTCTCATAGCAACTGCCAGATTAGCACTTCTCCCTAAGCCAGGCTTGTCACCACGAGCTGGAGGGCTGGAAGGGAAGGAGTGTGATGCCAGCTGGGAAACAGGAGCAATTCCCCCTGCCTGCCACATCCCTGATAGGCATTAGCTGCCACTGGGCTCCTTGCCTGGCTCTTAAATAACCTCTCACCTGGCCTAATCAAGCCTGGGAGGCTCCTGCCCCACAAGCCTTCCTGCACACCTGTGAGAGGAGCTGACTTTCAGAGCTCCGCCTTGGCTCAGCTGTCTCCAGTGTTTGCCATTTTCAGGATTCCCTCAGCTTCCCACAGTCCATGTGAGCAGGGAGAGGGTCTGCAGCAGCTTCCTGAGCTTGTGTCCATGCTCCATGTGCGCCTGTGTTTGATGTGGGAGTGATGACAGAGGATGTCAGCCCCATTCAGCTGCAGGAAGGATTTAGAATCACTGAATCACAGACTGGTTTTGGTTGAGAGAGACCTTGAAGTGCATTTCATTCCAGCTCCTTGCCATGGGCAGGCACACCTTGCACTAAACCAGGTTGTTCCATGGCTCCTTTCACTCCAGGGGTCCTACTGGAGCAGCCCCAGCCCAGGCTGGCTGGCTGGAAGTGCTGATGGGAGAGGGAAGCTGTTTTTGGATGCTGCTGGGAGCCAGGGAAAAAGCAGCCTTAAAGCCTTGGGTTTCTCAGGCTGCACAAGGACAAGAAGTTATAACAGTGATTATACACCTGCAGGGTGTGTGAGAGCCGTGTGAGTGTCTCTTGATGTTTTGCTTAAAGCATGTTTTCAAAGAGGTGTTGCCTTCTTGGACCACTGAGTCTTTTCTATTCTGTTTTGCACGTACTACCCTATATAAGTGCAGTGTTCCTTTAAATAAAGCTCTCTTTTGCTTCTCCATTACACAGGAACTATGTTGCATTATCCTTTTCGCCGCTCTCCCATAGCCACAAATGCAACAGGAATCCAGCCACGCTAAGCGCTCCTGGCAGCGAACACGCGCATCCAACTCCACTCCAAATCCATTTTAGATCAAAGGCATTTGACTCTGCCTAATTTCTAAGAGCCATCACGCTTCCCCAGCCCAGATGTAGGACTTCCTAGGCACAAATCCTGCTGCTGCCCCAGCGCTGAGTGTGGGG